>NC_046635.1:8672500-9872500 GCF_900324485.2 Mastacembelus armatus | reverse complement strand
TTTTCAACCAAACAGCAAGTAAAAATGTCAGTCTGCAGGAAAAAAAGAGGTAGGATTCGACCACAAAACCCAGGACGGCATTCCAGCCACGGGCCCACAGACAGCTTGGTGAGCACATAGTAAATCTGGAAAGACTTGACTAATATAAATGGAGGAAGGAAAGACTGTTTACAACATAAACATTGGGAGGGAGTGTTGGTGGGGGCAGGGGAATGCAGCTCACTGCGCTGCTGGGCATGGACACAAAGGCAGGGAGGATGGGGTGTGACAGACTGATTACAAAAAGAATCTATATAGTGTAATGTGAAAAATACTTTCAAGGTGAGTTCAACCCTGAGTTCAACCCCGAAGTAAAATCACTGAAAGCCGAACCTTTTTAACCACTTATCATCTAGTTTACCCCTTTTATTTATCCCACTTTAAGTTATAATGTTAAAGATTTTCATGAAATGAAGCCCAATTTTTGATCTTGTGTCTATTCAATGCATTTAACATTTTCTAAATATTTCTCTATATAGTATTCTTTCTTGGTAATTGCGGATTCTGCCATTCCCATTCTGGATTCAGTTTTCCTACCCAAAGCACCAATGATTCACTGGAAAACAATGCACACATGCAAAACAGTACAATTTTATCTCACTGATAACAGACTTACTGTTTCCTGTTCACTCTCTTTGCATTATTAAAATATCAACCAAAGGTGCTAACGTGCCATATACACATAGACAATTGCCCTTCTACTCTATTAGTAAAGAATCAGCTAGAACAGTGCTTGCTGTAGTATTAAACCTGGTATTATTATTACCCTATTACCCTGCGACATATAAAATTTAAAATTATAGCTGTAAATTAGAAAAAAATCATCTTATTCCAGATTTGTTCTACTGAGTGTGGTTTGGTTTTGTCCGCTTCTTTATGAGTCATGTTTACACATGACTACGCAAAAACCTGTGAATGAACCCTTACGTGGACATATTCTGGATATCTTCTGCATCATTTTATAGGCATTTCCTTAAAATTCAATCTGGGATATTTGGTACCTTTGGCACTTTAAAAAGTTTTTTTTAATTTTAAACAAATTTTAGCTGTACAGCATGAGTTAAGACTTTCCAGCAGGTCAGCAGGGTTTAAAGGGTTAAACGATTTTTAGTACCTGTACATACTGTGCATAACGTCAAGAGTAAAACAGTTACCATATTCTTGTCAAGTGAATGAAGTTTTAAATGTGAATGCAAATATCTCTATTCTACTACACATACTACTATTTCAAAAGCATACTGGCTTTAAATAGAAAGCGAGGGTACGTGAATAAGTGAAGTCGAGAGAACAGGATGAGGGAGGAAGTTCTGCGAACAAAAGAAAACGACAACAAGAACAACAGGGTCCGGAAGTATAAGCAGCAACAAGTGAGAGTATCAGTGCAAGATTTATGGTTTTTAGTAGAGTGAGAGGCAGAGAAGGGGAGAAACAGAGGGTGTAATTGTGAACAGTAAACAGAGATGTGCAAACAGAAAAAAAAAAAAAAAGAGGAAAGACAGAGAGGGTGCGTATGGCTGTGAGTTTGCACATGAGGAGAACTGTCACTCACCTTCCTCTGTCAGTGACTGAGAAGACGAGCAGGAAGCCCTCCCCTGTCCTCATGTATTGTTCTCTCATGGCTCCAAATTCTTCCTGTCCAGCCGTGTCGAGGACTAAAGAGTGTGCACACACATAAACACAAATCAAACGGGCAGAATAACTGCAAGCAAAACAGACTCCTCAGGTTCCTTAAGTACAATATAATGCAACAGAAACATACGTGTGTGTTTGTGTGTATTTTGGCTCTGGTCATGTTTGTTCAGCAAACTGCACTTACTGTCGAGCCTGGCCGCCCTTTCGTCAATCACACACTGTTTGGTATAGGAGTCTTCAATTGTGGGGTCATAGTCAGTGACAAAGTATGACTGCAGGAGACAAAGAAAGGACAAGAGAAGAGCTTGTCAATATGCCTGCGTTCATATTGCATTTTTACATCACAAGCCGTGAGACACAAGCCATGATATTTATCATGCTACTTCTATACAGTATTCACTATATATTGATCTTTGCATTGGATATACAAGAAACCAATGTGCTTTTGTGTTTTATACTAACAGGAAATGAAGCGATACATGCACAATGCAATGGGACTGGAACTGCAACCACGTAACACTCCCATGTCTATTTGTCTATTTTTTTTTGCAGCTGAGCAGATCTTCTACTACTATATACACTGAGATCATGCATTTGGTGGTTATGTACTGTGAATTGGGACAAAGCTACAGTGGCTAAACCCAGCTGGCTTCAAAACGGATGGCTATGAAGACAACAGTCACTATGGTCCTTGTGTTTTTGGTTAAAACAGCACAGACAGCCTCGCTGACCTCTACCTTTATTACCTTACTGCAAACAGGAAGTAAACACGCTGCCTAACGTAACACCCACAAGCTTAGGTTTAGACAGCGGGCCGGTTTTCATCCCCACAGTGCATTTATGAAACGTTTCCTCAGCTGCAAAAGTCCCACCGCTCACTCCCGAAGGCTTTGATTCTTTCATCCGGGGGGCAATATCAGGTCTCCTAGTAACCTAAACTGGAAGGGTGGGGCCAGGGAGCCTGGAGGAGGAGGAGTAATGCATTTTTTACATTTTTCCCATGTTTTGTTGTTCTCACTCTCCTTGGGGACTAGTTAAGTGGTGACAGCTGAGGGGAGTGCTCAGGGAATGTCAAACCAACACCCTAAAACATAGAGTGATCACGAGAAAATAAAATCCAGACAAGATTCCCTGTCATTTTAACAAGTTTTACAGTCATGTTATTTGTGTGTGGAGATGGAAGAAGGCCTGCTTTATGTACATCTTTGAGGAATATGCAGATGGTCGACGCAGATGAAAAAAGCAGATGAATCACTGATGCAAGACACATATTATCAACCAACACACCTTACAGCTATAAAATGCCTTTAGTAAGTGTCAATGTGATATTTTAAATTTCTTGTCTATAGCTCTGTTACCTGAAAAAACACCCTGCTAAGTACATATTCTATCTTGGTACAAACCAAGTGTTAAAGTCATTGACCAAAACAGCACCTCAGAAATAGCCTCAAAAATCTGCCAGACAAAATGAGTCAAGCTTTGCTATAGACATGTGAATGTGCTTCTAGTTAGTCTTCTGTTTCCCCATCCTCCAGATTCTTTTTCCCACCTGCAGCTCTCTGTTGTTGCAGGAGGTTGCAGGTAATTTCCCCCTCTCACTTTTCTGTTGCTCTGCACCATGCAAGTATACTAGTCTGTGTCACATCCACTCACCACTGTTAAATAATTCATCAGTATTACTGTGCATGCAAGAACGTGCTTCACTGCACCGCACTGTCAGTGTGCCTTCAGACAACCAGACACAGACAGAAAAGGAGAGGGGTTAAAAAAGCTGCTTGTGTATCTTGTTCCTCCCACCACCACCGCCGCCTCTCTCCCAGCCATAACTTTAGCATGTGACCTCAGCTTCCCGTCAACCTCTTATTCCTGAGCACCACGTTCCTGAGCACCACGTTCCTCTGGCTATTCCTCCCCTCCCTCCACATGCATGGGCAGCGTAGCTGCTGAGCTCTGTTCAGGCCGAGCTGATTCTCCCGGAGTCGTTTCCAGTGATAGATGAGGCTGTTTTGCAGTGCCAGCAGCACCACAGCCAGCACTAGCAGGAGCTGTGGCTCGGCCTAGCCAGGCTTCAGCTGGACAGAGACATAGCGATGGGGTATATGGGCGAGCGCAACATGACTCAGGAGGACTGCTGATTACTGTGTGACATAAGGCAGCCTGAATCACGTCCAATATGACGTAAAAATCCTTTTATCAGTCTATGACTTCATCAGATGCAACAGCACAATGAATCAGGCTGTATGAGTCAAACAGAGCTGCCGCAGGGATTTGCGAAGCAATAGCACCCACAAATTATTCATCCCCCACCAGCAACTACTGCTGCGGGGGGAAGTCTAACCTCAGTACTTTCTGGCCACTGAATAAAATGTGTGAAATATCAAAGTGTCGAGTATCAAGTTTCCCAAATATTAGGACTGAAAGCTCTTAATCGAAAAATGAAACAATGAATAGATTATCAACATATGCAGATTACTGCAGTAATGTTATCTCTGCTGAGGTATTCATATCAAAAACCAAGCACTGCATTGATGTAAGTATGGAAACACTAGATGATTATCCAGCCCATGTCAGCTGTGACGTCAGCATGTTAAGTATTAGCTGGCACACTCTTTCACAGATACATACTGACTATTCCCAAACACATTTCTATTAAAATATGTCACAGCTGCCAAGAGGAGACAGCTGACATTCACAGTGGGGTCAATAGGCATGTTCTAGACCAGCATCACCACCCAAAGCAAATCACTATTTAAAACAGGCCCAACTTGTGGCAAAACAAATTGCATGAACACCACTGTTGGTATATGTAGTTCTGAGCTATAAAAACCAGGATCATTAACATCCTTGGAGTTTTGTCTCTGCTTAGCAGGATTTGAGATAAACTTTATTTGAACTGGATTGTCACACCAGTGTCTTAACTTCACATTGTAAAAGAAAGTCAGTACAGTATGTACTCAAGCAAAAATTGATAGATCATTTGGAAAAAAAAAAAAAACAAACAAACAAAAAAAAAAAATGCCCAAAACAATGAGAATGAAATGCATTGGCCTGCAGTACAGCTTAGATGTTGGTGGCAAGGTGGGTCAGGCTACACTCAGCCCCGGTCAGCTCTGCAGGAAGGAAACTCCACCTCTGCAGCAGGCAGCTGGTCTGGCCGAGCCCTCGGGTAGCGGTGATGTCACAGACGACATGTTCCCTTACCCGGCCCACCTACCAAAGTCCAAACGTGTCATTCAATTCCTCTTCGGCATTCCAACTATACATCCCAGCCCTCCACCCACACAGCACATGCACGCTCACAGGAGGAAAACATTAGAGGCCTGTTTTCCCCACAAATGCATGGTGGTGGATGAGTCTCAGCTGCAACACAGCTTTTTGTGCCAGGTAAAAGTAACAAAATTAGGGCTGCAACTACTGATTATTTTCAGTACTGATTATTGTCTTTGTTATTATTTTAGATTATTCAATTAACTTTGGTTTAATGCCATCAAATAGTAAAAAAGAATGCCCATCACATTTTTCTCTAAGTTGATGTCTTCAAATTGATTATTTTATTTGACATAGTTCAAATGACAAATATTGCAGCAAGAAGGAAACTGCAACTCATCACATGTGAGAAACTGGGACCAGAAAAATAAATGTAAAATGATGTAAATTGTCAATTGGTTATCAAAGTTGTTGACAAACTTAAAGTAGGTCAACTAACTGACAAACAACAAGCGGTGACACATTTAAGAATGACTAGATTGGATAGATCTTTGCCAAATACTCCACAAAGATTGCATCGAAATCAGTCTGTGGTTTTATTTGTCTGAGTATCAAATGACCTACATGGTCCAGTGTAAAAGGTTTCGCAGTTTCACTTTACACATATATTGCTTTCAAGCACTTGGTCAGGTTTCATTTTCAGCTGACTGCTCTTCAGTTGAGACATGAAGCAATAAATGTCTGTCTCTTACAACTGCTGGTTTCCAGCCTCAAGCAAAGCAAGAATGGGTGATATGTGTGGGCGTGTAATCAACATCATGCTTGCACTATGCAACCACTTCCTCTCCATACAAACAGCTTTACTAACACTAAATATAGATACTTTTCCATCTCTTCAGTTATCCTGCTTGTTTGGTTAGAGCCGCCTCTTTACTGTTAACCAATATAGCAGCATTAACTACACAGAGCTCAAAAACCACTGCTTTAGCACCGACACAGAGAAAACGGAGACCGTCAGAGAAAAACCTCAGGCGATTAATTAAGAGAAACATACTATACCTACAAAGATGAGTGGAAACGGTGTGTCTTCCTACAAAACCATTATTATGAGAGGGAATGTTGAGCTTAAACAAATAGTCATCATCATGGTTAGGAGTTAATTATCATCTGCTTATGGCCCGATGCCCATGAGAATTCACAGACCCTGGCTTGAAAATCATCAGCCATAGTTATTCTTTAATTAAAGTAAACATGTAAATTGACTGCCATTATATTTTGTTAATCCAGGAAAAATTCTGTCAGCATGTGCAGATTTAAAACAGACCCCGACCTCCTAATCCCCACACATCACGCCCTACCTCAACATTTTCCTCTGCTACTGCTGATAGATACTACAAGAGATGCAGTCATTTGGAGGGGTGGAAGCCCTCACACATAAGCATTTCCACCAATCTTATGTCTTTGAGTGCATGATTTGACAAAGTACCAGCATCAAACATTACTGGATTCAAGTTCTTACAGACCCTGGGACCATCACTCAGGCTCACTTGTTTTTCTGCATATTGTGGACTAACAAAAATGAAAGGATGTAAAAATAGCTCTTGATGGAGGAGTGGGTGTGAAAGTTTGAGCTGAGCATTGTTTCATGAGTTTTGCAAAGGACTCAGAAGGTGAGCAACAACTGGCTCAAACACATTCTCAGCTACTATTTGTTCAAGTTAACGCTCTGTTCATGAAAAGATGGGAGAGAAAGTGATTTTGCAAGAAACGTTTTGAACGTTGCATCTTTGTAAACATCATCACTGCTTTTCAACAGGACTCATCGCCCACTGGTTTTTCATGGTGTTAGAGTCAATGAGCAGCCTTTCCACACTATAGAACAGATAAAGACAAATACATCTACAACAGTCAGGAAAAACTAGAATCCTTCTATAGTGAATGTTCAGCTTAACCTTTACCAAACTGGTCCTTGCAAGAGACACCAGTGCCAAGAAGGAGTGGCCCCCCGCACAAGGCGAGGGTTGAGGTGGTGGTGTCAGGGGCTGCCTTCCAGCTGACAGGTGAAACATGCCGTTTGTAAGACTTGTTCAGTGGGCCAGAGCAGAAATTTCAATTAGACACAAACCCTATGCCAGACAGCCTGGAGCCTGCCAACTTGCAGCCTCAGCTACGCAGCAGCGGAATGTGACAGATCATGATGATCGATTCCTGATATCATCATGACATTACCGACTCACACACAGTACACAGTTATAAATGCATCAAGTCTGCTTTTCAAAGATTTCATCTGAGTTACTGAATTACTGATAATTCTCTAAACGTTTCATCTTTTTTGCACATTTAGACTTGGAACTTTTCAGGGTAAAGCTCAGTGCACTGAAATACGTGTGCAGGTCAAATGGTTACCTCAGTATTACACATCAGTGTAGTGCAGCATGGGACGCTGATCTAAGAAAGCAAAAATCTGTCTGGGGGTATCTGTGTGTCACTTTCTGTCCTCAAACCCACACGGATTTAACTTTTGCTGAGACTGGACTCCACACGGCTGCCGGTGATCAAATAGTCACCATCAGGGTTTAATGTTAAACAGATAAAGATCAATTTTTTTTTTTTGTTGTTTTGTATTTTTATATTGTCTGCCCTCCTCCTTCAGTGCATTTCTTCCCATGATTCACAGGGTTTCACACAAGTGACAAGAATTTGTTCAAGGAGCATTGTTTGTTGAGTACTTAAGGGTGCTTGATGTGAGAAATAGTGGAAAAAAATAAGCCAGAATGAAAGGTTTGAGGGGGTGGGAGACTGTAGGCTACATGGAGAGGGAGAGCAAGAGAAAAAGGGGGGGAGGGAAAGGCATTAACTTCCTGTGGAAACACCCACTTTTCCCATGAGCTCATACAAACCAGAAAGGTCATTTATTCAATACCTAATAGACATTGAGAGAAACGGAGCACACAATGAATCCCCTGCCTTTAAGGGCCACTGGGAAGCATTCTGTTAAAGCTGGGAAAGCTTTAAGACACAACACACTGCTACAAGAGTTACTCAATAATAAGGAGTCATTTTCAAAAGTTTGAAATGACTGTAAAGTTGAATGATCTTACAGCACGATCAACATCCACAGTAACAACATTTTGATTGAATGTTTACAGAGAATGCAGTCTGGGTCTAGCACTAAACCTTGGCTTGATGCCGAATTAAATGAACCCATGCATATCACTCGTACAAGCTCTCTTCCTCCTAATGCACAACTGATCAATAGCCTGTCCCTTTAATCATTGCCTTGTCCTTACGTGCTGGCAGACCAGTGAAACTCTTAGTTTAAGGATAATTCCATTTTTATGAGAAGGTCCCCTAACAATGTTCTATATTTAGCATTTATATACATTCATAAATATTCAATAAATATCTTGTTCTTTGTTACTGTCCTTAGTTACTTTCTTTGCAGACTTGAAAGGTGTACACTCTCAAAATACTGATATACATTAATGTATATATATATATGTGTATTATAGATAGACAGACAGACAGATAGATAGATTAACCAGATTGATAGATTGATTAACCATTGACATTCAAATTGCACTTGGCTTTATTGCAGCTATGCTAGGCACATTAGTGTTCTACAGTTGCATAGAGCTGAATGGCCCAGCAAGCTATATGAGCCAGTGAGGTTGTATAGCTGGGGATAGCTCTCAAGCAGAGAATAAAGCAGAGGATAAATGTCCCACCAAGCAGGCCAACTCCTGGCGCAGTCCACCCCCTGTTCTCCTCTACCCTCTCTGGCATTAAGACTTCAATCGCCCGGCTAAATATCAATGTGTACTGGACTCTGAACACTTTTGAACCAGCTCAAAGGCACAGAATCAAAGAGATGCCATTTAAAAGCCTTTTTTTTTCACAAGATCACTGGGCTCGAACCTGTTTGCTCTAAAGTGGTCACACTGCAAACTACTTGTTTATCATCTTTTCAAAAGTACATTTTTTTTAATTATACGTGGAGACCTGTTTAAATAAAATAAAACAATCTAAAGTGCCCACAAACTGATTAAACACTGTAACAACCAACCACTATGAATTGTGTCAACTGCCCTTCTTGTTCTAATTGATCATGTTTTCCCTTTCCCCACACTAAGCCTGCCCCAAGTCCTGCCATTGATGGGTTATCGATGCTGTTTTCTCTCCAGCTCTTGCTTGTTTTACTGGGAGGGACAGGAAATAAAGATTTATTTTGATAAGAGTTACTCTCTAAAGAGACATGGTGATTTCCCCTGACTGTATTTTGCTCTGGTGATTCTGCTTATACGGAGGTGGGGATAACCTAGGCCTATGTGTGGGTGTATGAAAATTGACACAAATTAAATGGAACAGAT
Organism: Mastacembelus armatus; assembly: GCF_900324485.2. Taxonomy (NCBI): domain Eukaryota; kingdom Metazoa; phylum Chordata; class Actinopteri; order Synbranchiformes; family Mastacembelidae; genus Mastacembelus; species Mastacembelus armatus. The sequence continues at coordinate 9,863,252 of NC_046635.1, read as the reverse complement.
AAAGAGGATAATGAAGCATGATTGAGTATAATAAAATAAACCAGACATAGTAAATCACAAACTTGCCGCATCTGTAGTTCATCATCTGCCAAAAATATCAAACACAAAGAACACAGTGACATAAATAAAGCCTTGTTCAGACCCATGGTCAGACAGTAGTGTTTGCATATGCTTTTTTTTTTTTTTTTTTACATTCTAGGCTTTATTCACTTTTTCTTCTGCTTGTCTTTGTGCAGAAGTAGTACTGCACATGCTCACATCAACAAAGAATTACTGTGATGGCTCAGTGAGAAGACACCAGCTACTGCCTTGGCTGTGTGGACAGAGAACCTACTGTGTGACTTTCAAAAACCCATACAACGTCACTCATCGGAGTGTGGCTAACAGTGTATAGTCAGTGGTTTTTGGGAAAACTGTATGACGGGCCAATTAATGAGATGCTGATCAACCCTGGAAAACGAAGCGCAATCAGAAGATCCAGTGGGTTGGATTGCAAATTAATCATTTATACTGTACCTAAACAAAAAAAAAAAAAAAGTATGAATGCTGATAGCTGACATTATACACTATAACAAACAATTCATACTGCTACAGACTGATTCTTAGCATGAGGCAATATGTCAAAGTAAATGGGGGCCACTCGCTGGCGTCATGACAGATACACAGCTGCATTACTGTTGTGGGCTTTTAAGTCATCCGTCCAACAACGCAAGCAGCAGAAATGTTATTACTTTAACAGACAACTCCTCATAAATAATACCTAATGGACACATCTTCTCTCTGCTATCTGATGGTTTCCTGACTTCCTGTTCTGTCAACATCATTAAAAATCCTTTTACATGGGGTAAAAAAAAATTATGATAATCAACACTGGTGTATCACAAGTACAATTTTTTGCAAGAAGACAAATACAAATGGGTATAAAAATTACAAAACAAAACCAGAATAAAGGATTGGAGAAGGTTGACAAATGCAATGCTATGTATAAAGTGTTTCTAGATTAACAATAAAAATCATATGCAAATATGAATCACCAGAATAATATACATATATGCATATCCTGCAAATTCCCACAGTTAGCAAGCTAGATAACATGGAGACCTTTCTTCTCCTTTCAACAACTCTTGAATGAAATGAAATGAGAAAAATGCCAGCAAACAGCACAGTACACAGAAGCAGTTAGCTCAGGAGGTTATCAACTAGTCCTGTCAGTAGTCTACGTCACCAAGTTACTTTAAGCAAATATTTTGCAAAAACACAAAGATGAATTTTGCTGCATCACTTTCTGCAGACGCCACCCTTATCAAAATGCCAAATGACTATCTTTTAGGAGAATGGCTTAGAAAAATCTATGCCAAGGTGCAGTGAAGGTTTTCTGGAAGCTCATGATGGCCTAAACTGCATTCGAACAAAATGCAACTTTTAAAATCAGAGACCAGCTTGTCAACAAGGTACATGTCTTCTATGAATGCAGGGGTCTGAATGCCACAGGAGTGGCCATGAGAGGACAATGTTTTGGTTAGGCATACCAAACACACTTTTAGGCAGCTGTTGACACGATGTGCACTGATCTGTGGCAATTTCAAATTCTACACTGGGTTTGCCCACGCCAACTGGTGCTGAGGACACAGTGTCGCATACAGCTGCCTGGTGTGTTAGATCAGCATGACAGTCACACAACAGCTGTGTCAGTGAGTCAACCAAACTCAAATGTTCCTCAGCATGTCAGCACACACCTGATGCTTACTGCACAGCCTTTCTGATTATGATCTGGTATCTTACAGTGGGAGGGAGACGCAGATGCTCATTTGTCTGGGACACAAGTCACACTTGGCCATTGTCACCAGCACATTTGGACAGTGAGTCGTGCTATACTGTCACCTGTTGAGGGGTTGTCTCATTCTATGCCTCACCTCCCCCTGATGGACAGCAGGTGCAACACAGGCCTCTGGACACTGTCTGCACCCTACGTACCAAATGTCCACCAACTGCCTGGCAGGCAGCTCGGGAGGTTTTCTATCAAATCACATTAAAATTCTCTCCTTCAAATGTGGCACATTACAGAACGCACTACTACTGCCAATAATATCACAGACAACACTCAGAAATCCATAATAAACTTTAGTCTATATAATCAACACGAACATCAGTAGTATTCTTACTAAATACAGCTTAATCACATAAAAAGGTATATAAATTTGGGTCAGAGATGGGAATGAGTGGTTAGAATAAGCAGCATGTCAGTTTCCCATAGCTAAAGTTGTTGTTATATGACTCGGAGATGTGAGACCTGATACTGTGGCCAGTTATTCTGAAGCAGACAGATGTGTGAACAACTGTACAATAGCAAAAAACAACAGAGAGGAACCCACTGCCCTCTATGTCTGTCTGACTATCTGAGGGGCAGGGACCAGAAAACAAGTAGGGTTGTTGCCATTGAACACAGGATTTTTTTTTGTTTTATCTTTCAGAAGGAAATGCTCACACCAATTTGAAAGGTGAACTCAGATATAAACAATTATTGTATCGCTCACAGTGCTATCATTGAAATGTATTTTTTTTATGGTAAAATACAAAACCCAATTTCATTTGCCATATTGGGCATATACTGGCTTTATACAATTATCTGCTGTTATGTATAAAACTCATAAAGCAGCAGGTAAAAATCTTTTGAGATCAGGTGCTAAAAAAGAAGATTGCTTCCAAAAAATTGCTGCTGAATTGTTTGTTTTATTCTATTAACACAAGGGACACAAATACCGACTTTTAGAGGTTACATTTGATTTATTTTTTAAAAAGTATGAAGATCATTTATATTAAAAACATTTATTTTCTTCCTTATGTCAGTAATAAAAAGAATTACCTAAACTAATGGAGCTACTTTAGTTTCTTCCTTATTATCATAGTTATACAACTGGCCACTGAACAGTGCAGTGGGACAGTGTGAGGATGAACTGCCTTGCATATGTTACGATAAATGAACAATTAAACAGACATGCTCAGCAGGCGTTTATGTGGACACACTCAGGTAGATCATCTGACGGTTGCCCTTGCTGGTGGTGACTTGCAGGGCCTATAGCTTGTACCAGCAGGAACTCCCCACTCCAGTCCCCCACTGTTTTCTATGTAAACAACATAAATGTTCACGGAGGAAATGCAGCTTAGAGGTAAAACCTAAGACAAAGCAGAAACCTTCTCATATCGAACAGTTTAGTTTTGTTTTCTCTGAGTTACGTTTCTTCTTTGAAGGTATTTTGATCATGTAAATGGGAGATGGGTTTTATGTAGCAAGATCACTGTCACTTTATTCAGATAATCCATGACTAATAGTCTGTAAGTATTTGAAGTGGTATTTATAGTTCTGATTTGACATCGTCATCTCCCACTGCAGATGTGAAGTCAGACTTTAGTTTCCCTTACAATCGGCATCATTATTACTGTTCTAAACTTTTCATTTTTGCTGTTTTTCAAAACTAGAATTATCCTACAAAAAAAGTCACATAAAAACATTTCACAAAGAGCTAAGCAATTTATTTAAGTGAATGTTGTGCAAAGCATGTAGTAAATTTTAAATATTAAAAATATATAAATAAAATCTGCATGAACTAAGAAATAAAATTCAAATTTGTGTAATAGAGGAAGTATACAGGCTGAAAATATTGTAAGGTGTTAAAATTTATTGTATTAATTTATTTATTGTATTAATTTATTTATTGTATAAATTGATTTTCTAGCTCATCACCTTGAAAAATATACCCTTTTAATATAAGCTTTACAAATGATAATAGTTCACTTCAGCTTCCCTGTAACGGTTTTCACTCAGAGCCCTTCTTTCTTTTGCATGCATAGCTGCATATGAGTCAGGGTGTGATTGAATGATGGATATATTCCGATAATCACTTCCACTTTTCTTCACTCGTGGAGAACGTCATACGCTCACATCTGCCAGTTAATAAACCCACTACAGCCTGACGCCGGGGCTAAAGCTCGATTTTCCATGAACAAGGAAATGACTGTGTAAATACTAACGTGATTCTCCAAAAGAACATTGCAAGAGTTATTTTGGAAAATCAAAACAGAGAACTATTTTCTAACAACCACACGTGATAACCAATGCAACAAAGAAGTAAGCAGCATGAGGAAGCGCACTTTCCAACAAAGGTGAACGATTTCAGGTACAAACATACAAGCTTGGATCCAAGCCAACTTTAGTCAGCGTGAGTAAACAGATAAAGGACACTCAAAAGTCACACAAGAAAGGAAAGTGAAATGGTAATAAAACCTGTGTAGAATCACTTGCGTAACAGTATCTCTTCTAATCTCACTGAGTGACTTTAAAACCCTGGTAAAACTAAATGGAATCAACCACAAAAATATAAAATAATCCAGTTGTACCTCATGTTCTAATAATGTCCTTATTTTCATTCAGCTATTACTGATTTAAAGCTGTCTTCCTCCCGTGATGGTCATTAGTTTCTCATTAGCTTGGAGCAAAAAGGATGACCTGCTAGTCTCTGGAGCTTTCCTGGATGAGTGGGAGGGTCTTTACAGAACCCAAACTCCCTTTTGGATGAACATTCCTATAGTGTGCTGCATGGCATTTTGCCAAATTCAAGTAAATCACCTCAGCAACAGGATTGTAATTGTCCATGTGTTTAAAACAAGATTAGAAATGTTAATCCTCACTAGCAGCCCTGGGTGCTGCAATGTTCATCATATCCCACAGTACAAAAATTGGACAGCACTAACTATACACTGATTACACCATACCCAATTACACAGCAGGGGTGGTAGTAGAGGAAATCTCATGGGGTGCATCTTCTTGGCAGCATGAATATACTATCTACATGTACAGTAACACAATGCAAATTTCACTCATGGCAGGGTGTCAAATTATAGGACCTCTTGATGACATTTTTGTCTGAAAGTGGCATAAGAGAAAAAGCTTATAGTGTCCAAATGGAAACCATTTGGAAATGGTTTACCTGGAGTTCAGTATATTTCACGCATTAGATTTAAACATTGCTGATGCACATTTTGGGATGGTGGTGAAAACAAGGCATATGGTCCTGTTGGGTACAAGATATTCTTTCAAATACCACTGTTATTGAGTGCACAAACAGTGTAGCACCACACAGGCACCTTACAGTGGATCCCAGAAAGAACTGACAGTGTTTTGCTTTCAAGCTTCATGATATACACACTGCAAGCTGTTTATGGAAGCATAGAAGTAGTTTTCTTTCATTTTTGTGCGTGTGGACACTGTCAGTTGAATGGATGATTCATAGTCATACCATTAACAAAAAAAAAGAGTAAAAGAGTAGATCTGTGGGCATTAATCATGCTTAAAATATTTTGTAAAAGTCACCGCTTGCAATTTGAAGAGGCCCACTTTATTCTTTAGGTGACATGGTGCTGAAAGTTTTGCTCCTGTATCTTCAAATATAATATTTGATGTTTATAGATTCACGTATACATTTTTGAAACACTGGGGTTAAAATTCCTGTTGTGAAATCCAACAACTTTTGTTCAGAGTATTTGCTCTCATTATGGTTCTGCTCTGTGAGAAATCAACAGGTGACACTCCTACAGAGCTAAACAAACATGATCACCGTCTCTCTCCCCCCCCCAACACACACACACACACACACCCACACACACCTGCCACGGCTGTAAACCCTACACTGAAATAGGAGCTTCTTTTCATATACTTCGGTCTTCTATTAAAAACAACAACAAGAACTATCTCATCACGATAAAGAAGCACTGGTCAGAATAAAAATGGACTTGTTTGCACTCAGCAGTATGGCATGTGACATATTACTGAGCCAGGCAGAAAGTTACAGAACAGCCTGTATCCAAAAATGGACTGAGAGGTACACTGTGTTTAGTGTTACATACAACCAAGTCTCAAACGCACATGCAAGTGTCGCTGCAAATGCTTTGTCTAACCACCTGTGGCTGTTTCTGAGAAACGCATATGAAACAATGCCCACCACAATGTGCACCAACACTAGTATCATTACCACACCTCGACTCCACATGCCTGAAGAGGGCTGCCCTTATAATTCATGTTTATTCTGTAGAATTACTCCTAATGACAACCTTTTATCAAAATGACCTCAAGTCTAAGCATTCAAAGCCATGCTAGAAAATATGTGAGATATGTGGAAAATGAATCAGTGTTTAAAACAGAAAGATTCACTTATGCACTTTAGCTGTAAATCCTGCTGAGGTCTACAAAAATCCTGAACTAATCTGTCTGGACTTGATCAGCCAGGATGTTTTGCTCTTGTGCATTAATCTCCATTGCTGAGGGCTGCCACAACACAACGAATATTAGCAAGCATGTGAGCAAGCATCACCATGCTTTCCAACCAGCAACATTTCATTACAGGGCCATCTCAACACAGTAGCATCTTTTGACTATTAGGCATGTTTTAACAGCTAATTATTACTACTGAGATAAAAGCAAACTTATAGACACTCATAGCACCCCACATGCAGTCTTCACATGGCCAACATGAGTCATGTTTTCCCTTAGATGGGATGCTTCCTCCCTCACAGACGTCACGTTAAACAACACACTGTGTTCCACAACTTTTGTCAGATGACTCAATGTTATGTCACCCAAACGCTATTTCTGCTTGAGTCAACTGCTTGGCATCAGGGTGGTCAGCAGCTCCAAGGGACCTGCCACTCTTTTATTGCCAGCGACATCATCTTTCATCCTCGGACTACCAAAAATCCTGCTTCAGCACTGGGTATCGAGCCTTAGTACTTCTGAGAAATGGCTGAAGAGAATTGAGTATCAAGAACTGTACCAGAAGTTGGAATCAAATGAGTCACTGTGTTATTTACTTACTTGGTCATACTTCCTGATCTAAATCATAACATTTTTACTGTACAGCTGCTGGTGGTGGTAACACAACTTTAAACAGTAAAGCTGACATTGTAAATATTCTGCTGAACTATTTAGACTGAAACATGCTTCTTAAAATGGTTCATGTGTTGTGATCACCTACAACCACTGGTCTATGTGAGATAATAACTGCTCCCCAGACCTGATAACAAGTGATCAAATGACAATAATGATTGTCTCACCAGCAAGAAAGATTAAATAATTTCTCTAGTAATGAGGATGATGGGAACCATAAATCCATAAGAAATGAAAGTAAACACTGGTGGCGGAAAAAGTGTTGCAAGAGATTTTGTCAGCAGCCATCGCTGCAGCAAACCAACCGAGAGATTCAAAGAAATGTTTTTGTTATAAAGAAACATTTAAGTGCTTCTACGAGCACCAAGTTTTAAAATGTATGACATTTAATAATGTGTAATACTGCAGTAATTCTTGGTGAAAGTTATATTAAGTATGTGATATTTTTGGCAATACACAATCTAATACTCTGTAAAGATTACTACTCAGACAAACACACACACACAATCCAGTGATTCAGGAAGCAGGTTGTGTTTTTCCATACAAAACTAGGAGGTCCTAAGAGCAGCAGTAGAGGGACTTCCTTTGCCAAAGGGCCAAATTCCACATGGTCCACGACCATTAACCCACCCAGGCTGACCAGACCCCACCCCCCCCCAACCTCACAACCTCTCGACACTCAACGTGATATATCAGAAAAATGTTCATTTCCCACAATAGTTCTGAGGAAAGCCTCAACTTCACAACCAGCTGTAAGTTTTTTTCCCCCACCTGGCAGACAACTTCTAGAAACATCTGAATAGGATGCAGGTTCACCTCCTGCTCTCACTTTCAAGGCACGAAATGCTTATATGGGTCAAACTGAATAAAAAGATGGAATACCTACAAAGTGAATAGTCAAGTAAAATCCCAGATTAATGATAAAGCAATGCCATTGTATACCAATAATCTTTACAGTTTACTTTAAAATGAAAGGTACAGTAAGAGCATGTTGCGCACAGCTTGGAAAGATCTTGGAGCAGGCAGTGTTTAAGTCACTCACCTAATTACATGTTTTGGATAATTCAAGAATGAGCTTGTGAATTGGTTGATCACTGGTATTCTGGCAGGAGATTCACTGTTGGAAGCAACAGACTGCTAAATCTCCGTTAGCCTCTAAATCCACCTAAATGCAATGATAAAATAATCTCTGCATGATCTAACGAGATACTTTAAAAGCTGACATCAATTATGATCTTCTGTGTACAAACACTACCATGTTTTCTCTGAATTTGAGTATCAGTGACAGCACACAGAAAACCATGAGTAGGAAACTTGACAGTTACAGTATTGATGCTGTTCCCATTTGCATGTTAAATTAGATGACATGTCTTCTGTGTGTGTTTCATATTCAGTTTTCAATGCTGCACTACATCGGGTCAGCAGGGTCAGTAGGCTATGGCAAAGATCTGTGCCACATCTATGTGATCCCTTTTCACATGGTATGCAGTTAATGAGCTTTTTGATCCCCCCCTCCCCGTCCCTATTGCACACACTGACACACACACACTCACACACTCACGCTTTTCACCCCCACTCTGTAACGTGTGCCAGCCCACTATTGTCTGACAGTATGGAGACATGCAGCTGCCTGCAGTCTGGTCTCCAAGAAGCCAGAGCCAGCATCAGTAAGACACACTGACATGAGGGGGAAACACACAAGGCAAAGGGCAAAGTTTGTCATCTCTTTCATACGAAGTGTGCGTGCCTGCATGTGTGTGTGAGTGTGTGTGTGTGTGTGTGTGGGTTTTTTCAGAAGGCAGCGCTCTCCTAAATGACTATTATGAAAGCCTGGAAGGTCAAAGCAAGGCAGGCTGTGTCTGCAGCGTGCTGGAATGCAACCAGAGATAGAGGGAGGTAAAACTGTTTACATGCCTTTTTTATGTCCCACAGACGAGTTTTCAAGCAGACTGCTCTAAAACCCATGAATTGTCTTTAAGTGGGGGTGGAAGTAAGTTTTCATTTCTAAGTGTGCCGGTTGGTATGGTGTGCTGGGGGGTGGGGGGTTCAGATTAGGCTGCCCTTGTTGAAAGTCTACATCTGAGCAAAAAAAAAAAAAAAGTTAATCATCATCCAGTGGACGTTTTATGCTGCTGCTGTTCATTTTACAGTCACTCAGCCATAACAGGTTTTCTGTTTGTAGTTCACATATTTCTAATGAGATTTGGAACAACAGCTTTGAATTTAAAAGGACCTTTATTCCAGTGACAGGGACTAATAACTTTTCTCTGCACTCTCCTCTCTCTCACTCTCTCTCTCTCTCCTGTAGCTTTTTACGCCCTACTCTTTAGGTTTTTCTGCCTTAGTAGGCCATTACTCACTGAATCTTGGAGTTGTAGCAACTTAGCATTGACTCTAAATCCCCTGCTTTACTTTGCAGACCGAGTTAATAATACAGCTCAGCTCAGGAGCTGCGTAGACCCACTTTCCTTTCTCTTTCGACCAGCGGCTATAAACTGTAAAGTGGAAGTGGATGTGTCGGAAATCACTGTGTTAAAGTGACAGCCGTCCTTCCTCGCTGCATTCGTAAAATAAGGCTTCCGACCTCAGCCTAACATATTCCAGCAACCCCTCGGTAAATAGTTGCAGGCCTCGGTACAAGTAGCGGAGTAGAAAACAGACCCCGGTATCCTCTTACGGGGATCCCGTGTCTGGCCTCCCCACCACCACCACCACCACCACCCCTGCTCCTGCTCCTTCTTCTTCTTCTTCTTTCGCCGTGTTTTCGGATAAGCGTGTAAATCAAAGCTAATGGTTACATCAAGGGAAGGCTGGGCGCTACTGACCTGAATAAACTGGATAGTCAGGGCTGATTTCCCGACACCGCCGCCCCCGACCACAACCAGCCGATACTTCTCCTGCACCGCGCCGTCCTTCCAGCCAGCCATCGAGGACACTTTGCTGCGCTCGCCGCCGCCGCCGCCGCTGCCGAAACACCAGTGAGCAGCAAACACCCACTTTTTCCTGTAAACTGTAGAGGCCCTGCAGTGGAGACACCGGAGCGCAGAGAGGTGCCCGAAATGACTCGTCGGTGTAGTCCGTTTTGTGCGCGGATAGGTAGGCAGGGGGTCCCGGAGCTACGGGCGCCTGTCCATACGCCTGACCGTGTTGAGCCTCGATAACGCTGCGATGTTCGAGATGTGGATCGGATAGTGGGAGTAATCAGCCAGGCCAGTACTAATGTCTGGCGCTAGGGGCCCTTCTACAGGGCTGTGTGACTGCCTCGACACCCCTACACACACACACACACACGCACACACACGCACTCATACTCCTGCACGCGTACACGCACATACACACACAGGCACTCACCCACCCTCCTGCTCTGTCCTGAGACTAATATCATACACCCCTGCAGTCACGGTCTGCACACTCACTGTGACCACAACAACTCCATAGTGATAATAAATATTGACCAACAATATTTATAACTGTTGTTTAAGTAACAGTCTTTAATCTGCATATTTTCTCACTATCAGTTCACAAAATAAAGACACTATAAAGGCACTTTGTTAAAACTCTCACCCTCTCACTTTGTCACACATACAAAGACATAAAGGCACATATATCACGCACATATTAAAGTTACAGGATACAAATTAGATGCATAGTATGGAAACTTTTGCCTGTTCTATGCAGATGTGGATGTATTTTTTGCAGTATAGCACAGGTCTCATTCCTGTGAACAGAGTGTAGGCTGGCCATTATGCTGCAGCGGAGGATGCAGATGTCTAAAAATCAATACCATACTATACTATACTATACTGTTAGATGCTATGATTCATTATTTCCAAACTTCAGTGTTGCTCAGTGCCATAAGTACAAATTTATTCAACACATTTTGAGAAGACGTGATATTTATTTTTGCATCACCCCTTTAAAAGGTCTTCTCCACATCAGTTACTCCGCAGCAAAGGTCATCAGTTAAAAAAAGGTACATCTGCTTTCTTCAGTTATTCTAAAGTTTAAGAATGCTTAAAAATACATTTATCCACTAAATATTTGGTGCTAAGATTTTTTTAAAGTATGTTCATTTTATATAACCTATACAGTATGTTAGCGTTGATCTTAATACACAGAACCGATCATTGTACAATACTCTATACTAGATACAAATGTTAAAGTCACTCATCACTGCATCTCTACTGGAACATTGTGAGACTGGTTCCATCTGTGGCTTTTCATTTACAAGTCTCTTTCACACAGTCAGGGAGCTGTGTTGCTCTAACCATCTTTATCAGAAAGCATCCCACATACTGATGTTCACTTTGTATTTTAAAGTATGTAGTGTCATCACAGAGGTGAAAGGAAAGAGGGATGGAATCTGATTTTTTGCCACTGTAAATGACAATGTAGGCTTGTTATTACAAATCCTACTTTAGTGTTTAACTATGCAGAATGCCATCTGCTGTGGCGCCACCTAGTGTCAAAAGAGAGAGACTAGATCTCAAACTGCATTTTTGTATTTTGCAAAGCCTTAAGACTGATAAATACAGACAGTTTCAGACAGTCATATGTATCATTAATTTCTAACTACACATACTGATGGAGTTGCTAAATCTTCAGTCTCACCTATGTGGAGTTAACCTATTAAGGAGAGACTTGTTAATTTTTGTTGAGGAATATACTTTCAGTCTACATGAGAACTTTCCAACAGAGAAAAATCATTACAAAAACACAGGATGCAAAAGCTCAGTCCTTAAGCTATAGGGTTTTCCTGTGTTTGTTAACAATTATGAGTAATAGCTACACTAAATCCAAACAGGCTGCAGTCTGCACACAGTAGCCTGGCTGCGATGGTCCTGCCATATTGCCCAGTGTTTATTTTCACAGCTGAAGCTCTGACTTCAAAGGTACCTTTCACCCTTTATCTAACCCCCTGGAGAGACAGTTTTCACAGTTACTTTAAATGTGTGACCAGGGTTGTGACCCTTTAATGTGGCAAATTCTCAGAAATCTCTTTTCTCATAAATTATGAAGAGGGCAAGCAGAATATGCACTAATCCATCTCTATCTCATTATCACAGTGATAGAAAAGTTGCAGATGGTTCTGAAAGTACCTTTGAAATCGCCGCAATATATTATCTTAGTTTAAAAGACATCGTGTCTTCGCCTAGGCAAAGACACTTAAAGGCATCTGAGGAATTCTAATTAGAGCCTGGAGCTATGAGGCTGGACACAGCAGGAGCTGTGGGATGCAGCCACCTCTGGGTGACAGTAACAAGTCTCTGAAATTACGTACTAAACAGCTACTATCCTGCCACATGTATAGTACGACTACCCAGGAAAAACCACTAAAACAGCAGCTGTTCATAGCTAGACCAAGTATTTATCCAAATGTCACTCCACTCATTAGTTATTTAACGATTTACTTTATTCTCCTCATTCAAAGCGTGAAATTGACTTTTCAGATGTCTTAAAATGCCTATTAACTGGATTCATTTTAATTCAAATTTCATTTTACATGTCAAAGGACCCATTTAACATGAACTTAGGTACAAAGTACTAGAAGAAAATTAGTGAGATCTACAAGGTAGCCCTTCCTCCTGGTTAATTTTAATCTTAACTTTACACTAAATTCAGAAAGGGGAAGCTGACAAAACAGCATTTGTCCACATTAATGTCTTTATTGCAAGCATATCATGAGAACTAATGAAACAAGTAGATAAAGTGTCCAAAATAGCAGTAAAGGCTATGACTCAAAGAATACATCATGAATGCAAAATTGTCTCATTCTTTTAATACATGTTTCTTGGAAATTGAACAGAACATAGACATTACTTAAACGTAGTTTTCAGACAGATGTGATATAAAAAACAGCACAGAAGCAGCGGAGCATTCTTTACTTGCTGTGATGAAAAGGTTGTAAAATGGGCAGTACAGGGGAACAGCAGGTGACTTTTATAAAGTCAGAGGGCTCGGCTGGATCAGTATTCTCAGACATTTGTCTTTTTCTGGGAGAGGTTGATCTTGTCACCGAGGCTCAAGGCCATGCCCTGTTGAATGAAGGAGGAAGATTTATTGTAAGACTGTATAAATAACATTTATTAGATTAAGATTAGATAAATTATAGTGTAAACTCACATGTAACATTCTATTTAATATATTACATCTCCCTGTTGATTCAGTACAGTTCTTCCAATTGCATATCAGATTAAAGTGTTATCCTTTGATCTGATGAATTGGCCACATTGATTTCAGGGCAAATAAATTTAACCAAGCTTTTACTTTTCCAACCTGCAAGGTTTTGTGGTGCAGCAGCTTTGACCCACCTGACTTTTGGCTCTAATGCGTATGTGTCCGTTGACTGGTGCATCAGGCCCCAGGTGGATGGGCTTCTCGATGCTGACATTAGCCAGGGCATCTTCTCCAAAGATAGAACGGGCATAAAGGTTGGCAGCCATGAAGCCACAGAAGCCAGACAGCGCCTGGTTGATAGGATAGAAAAAATAATATTTTGACACACTCTTAATATGATGGGCTAGGTACCTCATCACTACAAAAGGCCACTCTCCAACATGGATAAGTGGAAACAGTTTAAACAGCCTGTTTCATTTATCTTAATGAACCCTGCCCACTTTAAAGCCCCAGTGTACTTTCTTTGCTCTCCTGTGCATTCTGCCTCATACCAACCTTCTCTGGAGTCAGACACTTCATGTTGGTGGACTTGAGGATATGCTGGAGGTATTCATTAAGATCAGTGATGTTGGTGTTCACTGTCACCTGTAAGACAGGAGGACTTAATAAGGACCATTTTCATGTTCACCTTTTTAAAATTTTATATTGTTCTTGATTTGTGAAAAGCTATACATTCAATGAAAAAAGGAAAACCGAGAACTACAAAAAAAAAAAAACATACCCAACTCATGACGCCAAAGTCATATTTTTCAAGAAAGTCAGCCACAGCAGTCATGCTCACCTTATTTTCCCACTCAAACTCTGCCCACATCTGTCTGAATTCTGCGTCGGTGCAGGAGGCTGGCTGGATGTAGTCCATGATGTCAATGTGGATATCACTGAGGACCACACAGTTTCTGTCGCTAGCAGCTCCCGACACATCATAGACTGCGAGGAAATAATCAAGTATCCCGGCAGATAAGACAACATGTTCTGCTCACATAGAGCAAAACAAACATAATGTGAGTTCAATTATAATGTTAAACTGACACAAATTGTGTCTCTTACCAATGTTGCCAAATATAATGCCATTCTCTGTAGAAGCCACCTTGACATTGGCTTTGATATTAGCAAAATCATGAGGGGCCAAAGTCAGAGGTGAAGGCTTCTCAACCAACTTGAGATCACCTGCAGATGATACATGTCAGTTTAATGAAATGCATATAAAGTACAATGCTTAAATGAAATGCTTAAATGTCACCAGTATGAATCAGCATTACAGCAGAAGAGAACCTGTACATTTGTCCAGGGAGGTGGAAAGTTAACTAGACTAACCTAAAGTGGCCAGCTCAAGGGTGCAGTTCTGGAGAGTGTCACTGGTTTGGTTGACCACCAGCACGTCCAGCACAATGTCATATTGATTAACATGAACATAGGCTTCAGCGTACACTGGGTCTGAGAAGCCTGTCAGCTGCGTCACCTAGATTAGGCAAACATGAATTACATTTGATTCTAAATGATGTTAGGACAACTAAATGCAAATACTGTATTTTCTCACAGTAAGAGGTTTCACTTATAACAGGGATTTCACAGCAGAGATGACTAAGCCTTGAGCTGAAAAAACTGTCATGAGTCAAAAATAATACCCATTGCTAAATAAAAATGAAATAAATAAACAAAAAATAACACTAATTGAGTTAAATTTCACAATATAATTAAAGCACAGACAAGAAAAGCTGTGTTCTTTCCCACTGTTCAATTAAAGCAGCATCTTCCACTTGTCTTGCATAGAAAGGTTTCTGCCTGGCCTTGTGGTCTACCTTGTTGAGTTTTGAAGCCAGGGGATCAGCAGCCTCTTTCCTCTGAGTGTTGCCCATAGCAGCCAGCAGACTGAGCTGGAACTGGTCCTCCTTAGAAGTCATCTCATTTTTGGCTGTCAGCTGCATGAAGGAGATGGGGTCGTCTGCCTGTACTGTTACGTTTCGTTTCTCAGACTCTTTCTGTGATCAGAAAAATAAACACATATGGTTAATTCTGGGGGTATAATGCAGCGTAAATTCTTGGAAACAAAACATATAAATCTTAGAAACATGTATCACATGTTCTAAATACACATTTGAAATAATAAACAAGCTGGGTACAAAAACATTTAACAACAAAAATGTGTTCACTTCCTCTGCTCGCTTCAGCTGGGCCTGCTTCTCAGGAGGTTTTAAGTATTGAGCCCAGCCCCGAGTCAACTGTAATTACCTTCTGTGACAATTTCTCTTCCTCCAGTCTGACAGTCAGCATATGTGACAGGGATTTGCGGCACTCCTTGTTAAAAATGTCATTCATAAGCGGTGAGCACTCTGACAGGACCTTCAGGCA
This sequence comes from Mastacembelus armatus, assembly GCF_900324485.2. Taxonomy (NCBI): domain Eukaryota; kingdom Metazoa; phylum Chordata; class Actinopteri; order Synbranchiformes; family Mastacembelidae; genus Mastacembelus; species Mastacembelus armatus. Next base: position 9,847,789 of record NC_046635.1, on the reverse strand, counting down.
GAGTGAGATGCGGTCCACATCATCATCTGTAATTGGCTTCTTGGGCAGGGAAGACTTTCCCAGGTGCAGCACAGTGACCATTATCAGCATGGCCTCTGCAACGAATGACTAAGGGGGACAGTAAGACAGCACAGATAAGAGGAACAGGTAAGTGGTTAAATGCTTTTAAAAAAGGTGTTGTCTTTCACAGAAGTGACGAGAAGACAACTTACATTTTGTTTCTTTTTTTCTGGAACAATAGCAACATAGCGCAGGGCCACTTTGGTTAATGTGGTGGCCAGAGAAGCTGCCACATAGAAATCTCCATCCATCAGGAAGCCTCTGAGTGGAGGCCTGAAACAACAAAAAAAAAAAAAAAAAAAAAAAAATCAGTGTTTAGGTGAGCCGAATGATGAGATGACCAAACTCCAAATAATCCATAGGAATATGGTCTAATAATGACATTGCTCCACAATGTACAGTGTATACCTATCCTCCTCTTTCTTCGAAGGCCTGGAGGAGCTGAGGGCACTCTGTGTCACATAGGTGCCCATTTCTGTCACTAGCTTCTGGGCTGGAGCTGCAGTCACTTCATCCTCTGGCTTCACCTCACCGGTTTCTTTCTTTATTTCATTTTCTACAATTGGGATCTGTCCCAGCACAACACAGATGTCAGATATTTGTGACTAACGGCTAAGCTTGTGTTACATTAAATCCTGACAACAGTCGACAAACATACCTCTCCCAAGGACCTGCGGACTTCTGTCATCACGCTCTGAATGTCTTCCTTGGTGCTGCAGTATTCTCCCAAGATCCACAGCGCTCCCCTGTAGATCCTGAAATACAAAAAGGTTGATGAAAGTCACTAACATGCACAATCTTACAAACTCCTCTATTGATATTATACTCTGAAATGACAGGACAGTAGAAAAACCTTATGACGTGACTTTCAAAAGACAAAGGTTTTATAGATCAAAACAAGTGATAAAGATCAGTCCATTTTCACTGTGCAGAACTTCAGAGTTACCCTGTACATTTTCTATCTTCTTCTTTGCTTCTTAATCACATTATTGTTCCTCACACTAAACCTTTCAAATAACATAAATAATACAGCATGCTCAAATGAGCAGGTCAGTTCACTTGTCTGACAGAGCACTGACTTGTAATTATTAAGCTCTGACTCTGTCGAAAGGCTTAATAAATCATTGGCTGTTTTACTTATTAAGCTAAATGAAGTAAGATAATGTTAATTTCACCAGACTGTGTTAGACTATTAGGACAGAAGCAAAATGATTAAGAAAAAGTCTGCATAAGGTCTTTTTACAACGTACTTGACAGTTTTGATGGCATGAAAGACTTCCAGCATCTTCTCAATAATGAGGGGTCTCAAGTTGTCAAATCTCTGGATGGCCTCCCGTACAAACTCCAGCACGTCAGCAGCAGCCGCCTCATTAGTGTCACTTAGGAATTCCATGAGCTGTAAATATATCAACACAGAGAAGTCTTCATATATAAACCACCATTTGGGTCTCTTGCAAAAACCTTCTTTTCGATGTGTTTCAATAATAAGAAACTCACCACAGGAATGACGTTGGCAGCCATGTCAGGGAATCGCACACTACAAGAGTGGAGCGTGCGCACTAACAGCTGCCTGTATTTATCAGTGTCTTCATGTTCCGTTACATTGTTTGTCTTGATCACCTCTTTCTTCAGAACAATCACCAACTGTAAAAGAAATAGGTGTCACTGTATTTGCAGTATATTCACGTTTTTCTCCGTGCTAATGCTAAGACATGAAAACAACAACAAAAACATTGATATCCTGTGCAGGCCACTAACCTCTTCTACATTGCGAGATGAAACGAGGTCCAGGGCCAGCTGCAAGGTTTTCTTTCTGACTTCCAGGTCAGGAGTGCTGAGAACACGCAGGATGTCCATCACAAGATCCTGAATATAAATAAATAAATAAATAAATAAATAAATAAATAAGCAATAATTTAATGGGTAAGAGTTTCTTTTTTCAAATTTTGAATTATGTTCTTTTTAATAAGACTTTATTTTAAACTATGTACAGCCATAATATAAAGTACCTGGAGTACACGCTCATGGGTGGGATGCTCCTTCAGCTCAATCAGACGATCAAGAACAATCAGCTTCACATTGTTGTCACTCTCTTTGATAATCAAATCAATGTAGCACTGGGCAGCAGCCTGGAGTTCAACAGTGCACAGAATGCATAAGACATTGTGCAAGATCAAAAAACATCCCTACTATTGGTTACAGTGCAACCCCTCTATATTATAAATGGTATATGAGACGCACAGGGTTATAGGCAAAATTTGGACATGTACCTTAATAGCAGTGGGAGCACTGGAGAGAGTTACAAGAGTGCCAGCGGCCTCGTATTTAACAGCCGGGCTGGAGGACTGCAGGAGGTTGTAGATGCAACGGATAAACCGAGCACGCTCAGAGGGGTTAGCGTGGCATACCTAAGAGGAAGATAATCAACAACAGCAACAGCTCAGACATTAATACAACACTTCTGGTAAAACATGATTGTGCTACAAAGCTTAAATAACTCACTTTGTAGATCAGCTCCACAATGACCAGCTGAAGAATGTCACCAAAAGTGTGAACTTGGTCAATACATGTGCTGAGATAATCCAGAGCTCGATCCTGTAGGATATGGAGATGTTAATAACACTATGTAGGTCAGCCTTTGGAGGCAGAGTAAGTATAGTAGCACATAATAGTGGAAACCGTAAGAAAAGGATAATACACACCTGATCTGCATGAATCAGCATCATGAATGCATTTCTCTTACAGCTAGCATCTTTCTCATTGACAAGGAAATCGTGGATCAACTCTGGTGCATCTGGGATGAGATGTTCAAAGTTCCTAAAATTTAAAAAATCTCATTAGTTGAGTGGCCTAGATATATATGGAAAGACAGCTGAACCTAAAATATGTAATAGTTTGTACCTGTAGATGGTGTAGATAGCCAGGACAGCGTTGCGGCGCACGTAGCTGTGGCGGTGCTCCAAGCAGGCCCGGATTGCTGGCATGAGAGGCTCAAGCAACTCAGACTCCTTTAGCTTACACAGGAAACGCAGAGTGGAGCCACGAATGAACTCGTTGGGATGCTGCAGGTCCTGAAATTCAAAGAAAGGTTTCACATGATTGATAAATGACTTTAAAAATAAAACCATCTATTGAACTATCCATTGAAGGTTCCATTTCAGCAGTTACACTGCTATGGCATTATTGATAAAGGAAAGCACAAAATTAAGCTCTTGAACCAGAAATCAGTAGAAGCTTAGTTGAAATGATAGGGGTTATTTCCTCAGAGAGATTGTTCACCAGTCAATCTTGAAAGTGTTCTGGTCTGTCATGATTATGGATGTCCCAGAGCTCTTATTTCTGCTCTGAGGAACAAGGTAGTTACAGACTGTTACAGACTAACACATCTTATTATCAGAAATCAGTTTGTGTTTGGACGCTTCTCATGTCTCTTAAAACATTTTACCCCACTTACTCTGACTTTGCTTTTTTTTTTTTTTTTACCTTGTATCTTTTAAGGGTGGGCCTAAAATCAATAGATGCAGATTTACCATAGTATATGACTATTTTAAAAAGATATTAACATACATTTTCTCATTATTGCTGTTATAAAAAAAAAATTTTTTTCTATTACACACTTTACAAATCCAGAATATGGATCACATCAGTTGAAGAGAACCATTGGAGTGTCAGATAACTCACCTTTCTGTAGGCGTCACAGACCAAAATCATCTCCTGAAGCAGTTTGCCATCTGGAGTGGTTTTGGGGACAATCTCCCAAAAGACCAGCAAAAGCTTCTTGATGGTATGATCCTGAAGTGGCAGCACGAAGCGGATTATGGTCATAAGCAGTCCTGGCAACTTCTCACCATTCAGGATCATGATTATCACCTTCTTCAGGGCTTCAGTCTTTGCCTTGATCTCCCCCTTTTCTATAGAAAGGTTGATAGAATGTATGATTATTATAACTAGCATAGCCACAAACATGTATTGTGATTTTTTTCACCAAAGCTTTTCTTAAAATAATTTTAATTATTTATTTGAATAGTTTATTTGTATTTTAATGAGGAAAAAAATAATTTGAAAAGTTCAACCAACAATGGTTACAGTTTTTCTCAATAATTCACACATCTCTAAGTCAGTAATTTTACTAAACTAAAATTTCCCTATGAAATACTGACAGGGACATTGTTTAAGTAAACAATGTCAGTTTTTCTTTTAAATCTTTCATAGTTCCAGTGCTCTCAGCAACACAACTTCATTTCTATCACCTCCACTGTTCAGAAGAAATCTGTTGAGTAGCTGACCATAAAAAATCTTTACCGAGATCTGCTTTTAGGCTGATTTCAGAAGGGGGCTCTGAGTCAGATGGAACATTGATCAGAGTGTAACAAACGTTCTCTGCAGCTGTCATTTTGCTGCCGGGCTTAAATTTCACTCACTGGATAGGACCTGTAACAAACAGAAAGAAGTGCATATAGTAAACACAGATGCATGAATGCAAGTGCAGCTTATGTGAACAGTGAACTGCAAAGACCAATTAAAAAAAATATATATATACTAAATGTCTTGTGTATTACACTTAAGTTACTACGCATTATGCCTTTTCTCCTATGCCGTCCACAAAACCCATATGATCCAAAACATACTTGGATTAAGTCCATTTCTGTTGAATCAGACAAAACATCCTAATAATAAAGGCCTGGTTAACAAGGCTGTAAGACACTAACACTTTAACTGCCAGCATTAAATATGTTAACATTAACTGCTGGGTTATCTTATTCTGTTAGCACCAATCACCAATTCACTGAAAACAGGAGCTTATGGCACAGGCACCTGTGAGCCCATATGATGCATTTCTCAAATCAATAAGTTAATATAGAAATACTGTAATTCCGAGGATTTTCTATGGATCTGTACTTTGAAAAGGGAAAAGAAGTATAGTATAGTAGAGTATCATCGCTCTACTCAGCCATTACAAAAGGAGGAGCTCAACTAACAGTACTCAAGTAGGGACCTGCACTATAAGTACTATAAGTACTATAAGCAAACCAGGTACCTGGTTTTCATTTATATGTATTTCTATTTATAAACACTGTAGACTTCTATTCCACAACAATTCAAAAGCAAATGATGTTCTTTTATTGGATTACACTGATTTGGCAGCTGTAGATTAAGATTTTACACACAAAGTAAAAAATATGTTAAATTGTAAATTAAATTCATTTAATCAGTCATCAGAAAAGTACTCAGTGACTGTTTTGAAACTGAAAAGTACTCCTCCTTTTAGTGCACGTTAACGTTACATTTCTGCTGATAGCCAATACTGTTTTTGAGGATGGATGGACTCCCGGAGGATTTTTACTGTGGCACTGGCACTTTTCCTCAACTCTACGTAAAAGCTCAAAGACGTCACGTCCAACGTTACAAGGTTTAAACGTCTTTCTACATTTTCTGCTGCTTGACTACAAAACTACAGTGCTGTCGTCACACAAACAGAGAAAACAGCTCAACAAAACACACAGTGTTAAATTATGTTAGTAAAGAAATACATAATCCTGGGACACGCTATGCTAACCCTGCAGCCACCGTTAGAACATGACCGGCTTTCGAATCAACAGTTGTGCAGCACATTTTCAACAAAACGAACAGATGCTGTCGTTAGTCAAAAAGTTATAAGTTAATAATTCAAGATAAATGATCTATAGCTAACTGAGCGAGCAACGGCTAACACCAGTTTAGCCTGACCCAGTTAGCAGTGAAATGGTGGACACTAATGTTAGCTTGCTGTCTTATTTAACAGCTACTACAGATCAGAAACCTGCTTACTGCTCGTGTTGGTGGAAGGTAATGTATACAGCTTACCTAACTGCACAACTGTTATCTCCCGGAGTTGCCTTCGAGATGCAGTTCTGGATATTTACATCTGTAAAAAGACACCCCAAGCGAGCTGTCTCCTCGGCTCTGCGCTACTTCCTAGTGACGTGGAAGATCGCTTTGTCAGCCACGTCACTGCTACCGTGCGCCGTAAGGGTCAAACACCACAGCCACAGTTTCAAACGCGAAAATCAGCAGCCGATGACTCTTTCCATTCAAAAACAAAGACCAAGGCTGGGATTACCAATCTTCCACCAAAAACCCCAGAAAGAGGATTCTGTATAATTTCACTGGTCCCATATGCTGAAGTATAATATCAACTATGATGGGTACTCCTTGGAGGATCTCGTGTAGGAGTACCCCTTCTACACTGATTTATACTGGGTGTTGTTTAAACGTTGTTTAGGCCTGTATCGACTTACTTTATCTTTTCTGTAATTAACGTACCAAAAATCTTGGCTAGGGTAATATTATTCCAGAAGTAGCCTACTATACTAAAGTACAACCAAATTATTTTTCTTATACGTAGGTCTTAAAATTGCTTTAGTTAATATTCAATTGATTGTTCTGTCTATAAATTCCCACAAAGCTGTGAAAAGCCAAAACCATGTTTGTGCTGTCTGATCACAGACTATGCTATCATAAAAACCTGAAAATGACTGTCACTGCTACATTGCATTCAGGATTCAATGCACTTAAGATTTTACTTCCCTTTCATAGAAAAATAAATAATGAATAGTAATTATTTTAACAATAATGAGTGTATTGTAACTGTATTAAGAAAGAGACAAAATATGCATTCAAAAAACAATGTGCAGTTAAAAAAATACAATGTATTTTTACTGATTAGTGTTCTTGTTTTTTTGTTTGTTTTTTTGTAGCTGAAGATTTTGACAGTATCCAACATTTTCCCTGGAGACTAATAAATTCAATTTCAATTTTTTATTTTCTATTGTGGTCTTCTTCAGATTTTGTCCCTGAATGAAAACATGAAGAAATTATTTAAAATGTGAACTCCCACACACATTACTAGCCCACAACTGTATATTTGTGCTTCAGCAAACAGTGCAACAGATTTTAACAGTGTGCAGCACCCTCCAGTGGATGAATCATGTAACTTCAGCTTAGTCCAAATCCTTTATGAAATGGGAATCCATTGAAAAAGTTACAGTTACTTCAATATAGTAAGTTACACTTTTGTTTGTAAGTTGCCCATTTTTAATTGTCACTTTTTTTCTTGTCTTCAAATGAAAATCATCAAAATGGTCAGGACTCGGGACTTGTAAGCTCTGTTGTGTCCGCTCAGGAGTGTTAACCCGATGGTGTCATTTATTTTTAACTTTAGATTTTTGCAAAATAACCTAATGGTGCTAATTACACTGTATGGCTGCAAACACCACATTAAAAACCATTATTTATTGTTCCATTGATCACTTGCTCGATTGTGTCAAGTTAAGAGCAAAGGACATGTCTTGTCAAGCCAAAGACCATGTTTACTGAAAGGGTCTGATTCTGTTGTTGCATGGTTTTTCTTAGGCCAGAAAGACTATATTTTAGCTCATATTAGCTTGTTATCAGATTTCCTTAAAGGAGGAAAATATAAAAGGCCACTTATGGATAATTTCATAGAATTGATCACACAAGGGCCAACCTGAGGTCTTTACTATCATATTGGTTACACAACTAGGAGAGGCAAAATTAGTATTTAGCATTAAATTGCTCGACATGGCAACAAGCAGCTTAGATAAAAACCAACATCATATCAGATATATGCTACTATGTTTAGACACCAATACACTAAGATACCAACAACAAACACTGAATGGGAGTAATAACACTTCTTGATGTTATCAATGGTAACCATTTTTGAGACACATCAGATGCTGTGTCCTTATATATAGTCTATATATTTATATATAGAGCGTCTTTATATTTAGAGACATAGGCTCACAGAATTTTTATTTGCAATATTACTGATGTTATTGATCAATGATCATACCAGGATTAGTTCTTTCTATTTTTGGTTGTTGGTGTATGTTCTTCTGTTTATTTTATTACTGTAGGCCTATGTTATTGGTTTCTGCATGCATTTTAATTAGTTTATCTGCATTGCCTTTTCACAGATGTTTTTTTTGAAAGCAGACATTTTAACAGACATAGAACAAATTTTAATAAAATGTAGATGTTCTCTTTAAAGGCTCCAGTAAGTCATGCAGGTAAGTCAGTGCAAGGGCTCTAATTTCATTGCAGTCATTATTAACATCATTACTTACACCAGTGGTTTTAATGCTGTGACCTGTCAAATATAGGCCTGTGCTGTGAAAAAAAAGGTAGGCTATGTGGTTAAAGTTAAATGGTTTTCATTTTAGAGGAAGACCGTGTTTGCTTAACTTGGCACCAATTCAAAGAGTTAGAAATCTTAAGCTAACACTATGTTTTTCTAGCGCTGCAATGTCAACAAACGAGTTCATGCTCTGCGAAAGCCTCTGTGTATTTAACCAGGCAGTATTGCGTGGGGCTTCTTGTGTCTGCCGCGAACAATGGATTTGACTCTGCTGTATTTTTGTCGCCAAAGACAGGAAATGGTGTTTTCACATATCTTATTCTGTAGTTAAAGGTGGTTAAAGTGCTGGTTTGATCAATTCAATCCACAATCGGCCACTTTGCCGAGCTCAGGGCAGGATAACCAAACGATCCAAGAGCACCATGATGCACCGACACGCATAGACACACTTGGACCAAAAAAAAAAAAAAAAAAATTAGATGAATTCATTTTAAGATGGTGAAATACCACCGCAATTAATCCTTAGACTGTGGTCAAGCTAATTTATACTATATGCTAAGATTGAATCATGGGAGTATTCAAAAACAAGAGTACGGTTCAACCTATTTTATTACCATTTTAAATAAAGCGATGTTCAATTTGTGTACATTGCAATGAAGTGTACAACCACAACACATAAAACTGTACACTGTCAGTTTAGTGATCGTTTCTTTCAGCCTCGGTGTATTGATTATGTTGTAGTGGCGGGATCATTGATCAGGATTGGAGGCGATCCACACTGCAAAGCCCTGGCGTGTGAGTTGTGGCCTGTAGGGGGCGACAGAGAGTCTGGTTCCTGTAAAAACAACATCTCACCTTCTTTCTTTAGTCCAAGTGCTGGAGCACGTTTGAGTGACCATGGAGTGCGTTTGCTGTCATGTAGTTGAGCCTTAACACGGCGTGAATAGCAGAAGAGGGGGACTTCGGCGTGGATACGAGGAGCCCCAGTCGAGTCATGGCTGCACGGGAGGAAGGAGAGGTTTTGCACAGCAAAATAAGGCACCACGACGGAGCTGGAAGTGTAAACAGCTCAGAGGGCTTCAGGAACGGCTATGTGAAGAGCTGCGTCACCCCCCTGAAACAGGACCATCAGAAGGGATTTTTGTTTAGCGTGTGCAGGTTTTGCAACCAAGACATTCTCAACTCAAAACTGCTAAAGGTCTCTGGCCTTTACGTCGGAGCGTTTGTGATTTTCGCGGTTTCTTTTCTCGTTTCTAGGAGCTTGCAAAGTGACTCGCGTTGGGATTTGCGGACTTTTTTGTCGGGCTTCTCCCAGTCCATCAGCCCCTTATTTAGCATAGGATGTGCTTTCTTCTTTCTAACGTTTTACCTGCGGAGGAAAAAGAAGGAGAGCAGCAAATGTTGGCTCGTATCACTGCCAGCATCGTGTTACCTCGGGGATTTTTTGGTTTTGCGGTTTTTACAATGGGGAGAGGACCAGCAGCAGATGCAAATGGTGGGCAGGTTGTTATTCGTGCTGGGATGTGTGGGTCTGCTCACATTGATCCCCGCTCTCAAACTCAAACACAGTGTTGTTATACTGGTGTTCGCCAGCATTGTGTGGCTTGTTTCTTTCACAAGTTTGAGCGGTCTGCCTGCACTGCTCAGACCGCTCTTTGCCTGCTTTGCGGGGGTTTCTGGCTCCCTGCTGGGGCTCAGATTCGAACGATATTACCCGTGGACGGAAGCACCGAGTGGGATTTCCAACACGGAGGAAAAGGTCCCTGTGATCAGACCCCGGAGAAGGTCCAGCTGTGTTTCCCTGGGGGAAACGTCGACCAGCTATTATGGCAGCGGTAAAATGTCTCGCAGACCCTCGCTGCCCTGTATATCCAGAGAGCAGGTAGGTCTTCCCGTGCAGGAGCGCGTTTGTTGTGATAGTTGCAAAAGTAGGCCCTCTGATCTCCCACCGCTGGCCCGACTACAGCATGTGCACCACAAGAGTGTAATCTGTCAGGAAAACAGCCCCCCACCCCCCACCCCACACAAAGCAAATCCAACTACTGTCCCACAGAACAACACCAGCTGAGCCATTTCAGCAGATTATCCACCCAGCATTAGATATGCAATAACTAAATGACTTGTAATTTGGAAAAAGAGAGCATTATTCTTATGAATGACTCAACTAGGTTAGTACAGATTATTCCAGGTAGCAGGCCGTCTAACATTATTTTGCAGTATTTTTATATAGACCTACATATGTAATTAACATTTGCTTAAAAAATAGCAATTTGGCCACTGAATAAAATTTAAAAAGTGTCTTTTACAGCCTATGTATACTTACTACATACATATCAACATTAAGCATGCTAATGTATGCAATCTGTATACCTAGGCTACAGCTATTGCTATCTTTTTTTTATCAGTTTTGAATTTTATAGAGTAAATAAAAGAAGATTATATACTACATAACCTATGAGTGTCCATCTGTGCCATGCTGTCAGGATAACAACACAACCAGCGTGTGGTGTGGCCTACAGTCTCGTATGACTGGAGCCCTCAACAAAACCAAATGATGGAGAACACGCGCAGGGATTATTTAGCGTTCACAGTCCGCAGTCAGTGTGTGTTCCTTTTTCTTTTTATTTGCTTGTATACACAAGCCCTTACAAGCGGTATAAAAGTAGTCTGTTTACATACAGTAGCAAACAGGTCACCACAGAGCGCTGCTTCTTTCTGCTTTGCACTAGTTTTGTAAACCAGTACACCTGTATGGAGAGAGAGTCATATAAAATGAAGATTACCATGTTTCCTACAATATATTTTGGACAAAAAAACACAGTGTATGAAGACAATGTAGACAAATACAAATGTTATTATCAGTATTATTCCTGAACAATGTTTTTAAATGCAAAACATTCAGTGCTTCGTTGAATGCCAAGCCTTCAGTTCACACACATTGTTTTTGAGTCCTTCGAGCTTTGTTGGAGATGATAAGAGAACTAAAAATGTATAGGCAGTTTGTCCCAGTTGTGCTATTTCCAGGAGTTGTTTGTCACTTCATTGTGCTTTAGGCTATTAGCAGATTAGCAGTCACATTGAGTTAGGCCTTAAACTGTGCAGGAAAACTACAACAGAAAAACAGGTTGTGTCATTCAACCATGTGTACGACTATGATCCTTATTTATCTGCTATTCCATGTCAATGTTTGGTTAATTCTATGAGGTGCTGAAACAGACTTCCGAATGTACTTTGCGGTACTGACAATTAGTAAGAATAAATAATATAAGGAGGCTGTCCCCCCCCCCCCCCCCCCCCAAGTATGTTTTGTGATGGAGGCCTAAGCTCTAGGGTTTATGGAGCAACTTTTTCATATGGAAAAGAAAGATATTGACTTTAACCTAAGATGAGGTGTTTTTAAAAATCACAGATTTCATTTTTACATTAAATATGCAGATCCAACATTATTTGCAAAAGGCTTTGATCAGCCTAAATATAACTACTGAAATATTCGCTATCAATACTCAACACTTACTTAACACATTCCCATTATACATTTATATATGACTCTGCTGGTAACTATTGTGTCTCAATACTTAATGTGCGAACTAACACATACTTCACTTCATGTGTTGACATATTCAGGGACCAGGGCTTCATGACGTGTTGAGTAAAACTGAACTGCCTCCTCTTTACCTGGAAAAGTTCGTATTCCTGTCTCTTTGTAGGTATATGTTACCTGCATGTGTTACACTAAAAGTACTACACATGATTATTATTAGTTGGCAAGTTGAGAAGAACATAGTTTTTGTTTTCAATGGAACGAACAATATATTTTTTTAAACTGGTAGCCATTTTTAATTGCTATAATTTTCATGTTTGCTTCCTACAGCATCTTGAGATTGTTGTACGTTTTACATACTATTAAATTGCATAATTGTAAATTGTAGGCAAAAAATTGACAGGAACAACAGAACCCTGCAGAAGCTGTGGATAAGAAGTTACAGATTTTATATAGTCATGTCATCAGTTGAATATCTGACTTGCATTGTAATCCGAGTAAAAATATAATATTACCAAAATAGCAGGCCAGTGATTGAAAAGCATCAACAGCACAAGTACACTTCATGTCTGTTTTTGTGGATTTCCTATGGGAAATGCCAGTAACGTGCACTAGAGTCTAATTACCCATTAGTTGAGCATTTTATGGGTTGAGTGTATATGCAGTATATATGTGTAGGTCTCAGCCCTGTGATGCAGCTTACTGGTGACACATCTGATCTGTTGTGCCCACTACATGCTGGGATAGATCTTACTCACCGGGATAGCGTGATAACCCCACTTGTCTAGCCCAGGAGAGTAGAGGAGAGCTGTCATACATGTTCTTATATATTAATTATTATTGTTTTAGTTTTTCTTTCAGATTTAGTTTTAAATCATAGCTACTGATCATACACAGCTTGTCCTTTTCCTTTTGTGAGTCTGAAGATTAGGAAATACAGTCAGTGAAGAAGACTGACCTGCACATATAAAATAGTATTTGAGAATATAACTGCTTTATGTCAGACTGAAAACAGAAGCCGAGAGTCGGAGGCAGACATAAAAGAAGATTCAAAAGGAGTCACTCAGGGTTGTGTTGTCTCACGTTTTCATCTTCACATACATTTTGCATACCAAACAGTCAACGCCTCTTTCTGTTATCTGAGAGGGTCATTGGTTTTCTGTTTTCTGGCTTCAGTAGCGAAAAGTTTTTTTTGCAACACGTGGTTTTTATATACAGCAAGTTTGCCATCACTGTGGAAAACAGTTGTATAGAGTTTGGCATTATTGTGGATGAAAGTCAAGATAATTTAGCCATCATCTCCCATACAAATGTATGAATTAAAGTATGAAACTACGTGAACTGATTTGAAAAGAAGAAAAATAGTCACAGTTTACAGAAAATTCTCCACGTCATGACAAATACCATGTTCCACCTGCAATGGGTATGGAAAATGCTTGTTTTTTATTAACTCTCAATGCTTGTTAAAATCGTGTAACAAGGCACACCTAGAAAAGATACACTTTAACCAAAGTCCTCAGTTTGTGTGGATTAGACATTTCAGTACTGGTGACTCTATCGACATAACTTGATTGACACAATATAACTTCAACAGACACACTGGTGAAAAGAAGCTTAACCTGTGATCAACAGGCGAACATAAATCTCTGGTGAATGGTATGACCATAGACTTTGAGGTGTCATAACTCAGAACATAATGGAGAATGCAGAGGAAAGGCCACCCAATGTGTGAAGTTTTTTTTTTTTTTTATGGTGTAGAAAAATTAGGAAGTTTGTTTTTTGGTTTTTTTTTTTTTAGATTTTCACCCATTGTGAGGATGTTTGTGAAATTTCATAGTCATGTTTGAACCGTCTGCCATATTTTTCATAACCACTCCATTAAGTGTGAAGATTTTTATATTTACTACATCTTTAATATTCAAACAAGAAGTGCTGCTTAGGACGATGAAGGGAAAGAGTTGTGTCACCACACAATTGAGGTTGTACATGCATTTGTGTGAATGGGGTGTTGGCATTTAAAGTATTTAAAGTGTTTTGTTTGTCCTTTGTCTTGTTCATGAGGGAATTTAAGTTGCTGTAACAGTAAATGTAGGAGGCTGTGATACCTAAGTGACACTTGCACATAAAAAGACACAAATGTCGCAGAATAATTTGCAGTTTGAGTATACGGTTGTATGTTGTTTTTTTTTAGACATTTTTAGATATCCAGCATTTAGATGTTTTATCAAATCTTCACCCGCTGTAATTGCTGACACAACCCTGAGCCACCTAAAGGTGTAATTTAGTATTACTACACTACAGTTTAATTAATTGTTAATCAGTTGTTAATTATATGTTATTACTGGGTGCATTGTGTAGACAAATGCACAACATAAAATTAAACATATCTATTGCGTTTAGACACAGGGTACTGCTGTTGTTTTTGTTAAAGGAACACGGTGGATTTTTTGGCCACTTGCAGTGCTTTAGAAGTGATACTTTGATCAGCAGGCCTTAGTATCGTTTCCCTTTTGTCCTTTAGCAAACAATCAGTTAGGCTAATAAGGCTAACCTACAATTTAATCAATTTAATGCTAATTTAGCTCCTACCTTTGGTGTTTTTAGGACATTCTAGTTCCTAGCTTGGACTGCATGTCAAATTGTCATTTATGGCATTTCAGTTCTACATTGTAACAGTCACAAGAGGAGTAAATATGTTTTTTAAAAGTGAGCTAAAATTTTTTTTATACCATAATTATTGTACCATCTTACAATAATTGCATAAATAAATGTAGTTTTAAACCAAAGTGTATTTAATATTATGTATATCATTGAAAATACAAGCCCCAAACTACAGCCTCAGTGCAACAAATTCGTTATACACTTGTGATCTCCAGTTACATGTAAATACATAAACAAAGTTGTAAAAGACCCTGTGAACACCACAGCTTTTTCCTCTTTGGGTCTCGGTGTTGTTTAATGCACCAGAAAAAGATTTGCGAGAATCCATAAAGATTGTAGAGGGTACAAGAATGTCAGTGACTGAACATGAGCTGAAATACAGTTGCAGCAGTATTGAGGTGTAGGAAGAACCATACTATCAATAATCAAAGGAGTAGAGGCTGTCTGTGAAAAATGATGCCATGTATCGTTTATTATTTATGCAGCCTTACATTGAAAAACAGACGGAGTGTCTGACTTGGTGCAAGGATTATCTATGGAAATTGGTGTTTCAGGCAAAGGTCATTGCATGAAGTCAGTCGCCATGGACGGTGTCCAAGAATAAAAACATTCTTTTTAAAACAACACGCAACCGCAGGATCAAACTTTAAATATTGAAAACTGGCAGCCCATTCTTTGGTCAAGCAAAACAGAACATGCTGTTTGAGGTCTAGTGTCTTTAGCGTGGGCCTGTCCACAGTGACTGGATAGTGCCGACAGTGAGACATGGAGGTGGCAATGTGCTGATGGGAGGCCGCATGTCTGAAGGGTACAGTAGCTGACGTGTGTGCAAAAGGTGTAGGGTAGATGAGATTTATAGGGGACACTATGAATGAGAGTTTGTATACACAAATACTGAATGAAAATATGACTCGCAGTCTCAAGAAGCTTGTCAGGAAAGGAATTTTCTACATGACAATGATCCCAAATACACTCTAAATATCACACAAGAGCTTTTAAAGAAGAGAAAGCTTTGACCTGGCCAAGTACAGTATGTCCTCAGTAGAACACCTTCAGAATATTTTAAAGCCAAAGGTAGCAAAACCCCTCCAGCAAAGAGCAGCTGAAAAGAATCGTCTGTGAAAAAGGGCAGACACACAAAATATTGAAAACTGTTTAAAAGTTTAAAAAGGATTGGGTCTGCTCTGGTTCTGACCAGCACATATTTGGAACTACCAAGAAAATCAAAGTTTTCCTTCAGCCCAGTTTATTGTTTTTCGGTACCTCAGTATTGCCACAGACCACAAGCTTTTCAAGAGTTTAATTTTGAAAGTTGGGGCTAACAAAGGAGTGCTACAGGTTACAACGAACACCAGCACTTCATACAGCTCCATGGATTACATACAACTGGCTCAATGGCTCAAATCTTAACTGATAATAGTTTGTATATATTTTCACCACATTGATGTCACTGTCTTGCACCATTCTCTTATTTAGCACCAAGATTATGTAAATAATATAATGACATTATTGGATTCGCACAGAACGATCAAATTATTATATTGCATAATCCTCCGAAATTTTAGTTGTTTTTTTGTTAAGCAAATAAAAATATTTATATTATATTACAGTCACGTCACCTCTGAATAGGTCATAAAATTTGTCAGAGCAAAATTGTATCCCATGTATTTTATTGACATCCCAACACCAAGATTTTAAAACATCCTTAATCATTATCGGCTTTGATGAAAATGATGTGTATTCTCAATACAATACAATACAAAAAAAAAAAATCAAAATAAGCTTAGGATGGACAGAGCTACTCATTTTCATGTCACGTTATGGCGACATTATGACTCAAAAGATTAGTTTATTTTTCTTAATGGTCGATTTCTCTGTTTTGTTTACTTGTGTTCAGTGTTATGGTAATGTACGATGACAGTCTCTTATTTTTGTAATGTTTCAAACTGTTTAGGAAGGTTGCTGCCATTTTAGAGGCTTTGCAACTATTATACACATTACATCAAAAGAATGTTGAGACTTCTCATCTAGAAATCATAAAAAGGGATTTTGTCTCTGTTAAAGAGCAAAAGACCAAATAGATACACGAAAACTTGAAGTACTGCACTACTACTATAAACAACCTTTACTGTTCGAGACAATTATTTGATTTAGCCTTTTCCAGTTTCAGTTAATGTTAATTGTTGCTTTGATAATTTGACGTCCCAGCTTTGTTGCTCTGTCACAGTAACTCTAAACCTCTTGCACAACCAAAGCTTTATGGATTGACTGCAGGTACCAGGGGTCAATACACACTGAATCCTAGATTTATTGCATGGAGTATGTCACTGTTTGTCATTGGACATCCTAAACAAGTTAATGAACTGTGACATTGTGAAGACAACCTGAAAAACTTTGTATTTAATCCTTTTATTGTGAGATTAATCTTCCACTTTAACAGTTGTCAAATAAGAGTCACAAGGCCCTAAATTTGGTAAGCACTATTTTTAAATGAGAAATATATTTACAAAAGATACAATAATTTGTTGTAGGTCTTAAGAAAAATTTAATTAAATTACTTTTATAAGCACTAATTTTTATTATCTAACCTCAATTTCAAATTCATTTCAGCAAAATGGTAGCTCTACTTCATGATTAAGACCTTGGAGGGAGTGCTGGCGAATTCAGGGAGAAGCCCTCTTTTTGTTAGGTTACCACTCCACGGGGGCAGGCAGGGGTAAATAATACACGTAACTAAGCCCCCATCCAGACAAGAACTAGACAGGCTGCTCAGAGAAAGGGTGGAAGGGAGAGCAGTGAAAAACAGAGCAGCCCACAGCTGTCACGTTCGCTTGCTGTAAAGCCATGTGGAATGATATAACATTGACGTCACAACCCAGTGACGTACTACAGGGTGATTGCAACAAAGAAAAGAAAAAAATGCCAAGTCTTATTAATCGCCCTGTAGAATATAGTGCCTGCCTGTAGCAGTGATGAGAAAGGCAGAAATTGTCTGTCCTCACACGGTGTACAATAGAAAGACTATTTAGCTGGGAAAAGGTGTCATGGAGAATTGTACTTCAGACCACTTACCTCATTCATGCAGAAAATCAGACAAAGCAATAGGGGTTTTATGTTTTCAAAATTCAAATTAATATATTTTCTTATTTTATAATTTTATATTTTTTCTGGACCATTTTAAGGCTGACATTATCTACTCTGTGGTGTACGTGTGTTGAACTTATGTAATGTTTACTTTAATTGAACAAATCCTACCTCATCAGTATTATAGTAATAGAGAGAAAGTAAGTAGTTTGAAATCTAACAGGAGATTTATAGTTTAAAATCTAATAGTAGATTTGTGATGTAGAAAGAAATCCCTATGTGCTAAGGATCAGTGCCTAAAACCAGTTTCAGTCTAAATCTATAGCTGTATATTATAACAATGTGATATTTTTCTTCTCAGTGGGTTTAATTAATTTCTACCTTGTGTACATTGTTAATTAAATTGTATGTTGTGTACTGTTTTTACTGTTTGCATGCTCAGCCTCGATGAAAGCCTCCATTCATTTAGTGAAACTGTCTGCTGACTCTTTTGCCTTTGGTTCAGTAGTTGGTTCATAAATTTTAACCACTGTCAGAGCAACGTTTTAAATTCAAGATGAGTTATTTGTGCACACTTTAAGTTGAAACAATAATCCAGAGTATGCAGTAAATTCTTCATATGCTGCTTATGGGCAGCTTTTTAAATGTATCTTCTTTAAATAATTACATTTATAAAAAATAATCAAATTAAGCATTTTTGGCAGCTGTGGCTCTTATAAGGATGCATCATGAGCAATTAAAGAAAACACAACTGAATTTTACTTTATAGCTACATTTCTTTATTTGGCTTGAAAAAAAAATAAAATGAAATAAGATAACTACACAGGTTTGAGCTGTATTTGCTGACATATGCTGACATAAAAAAGTAAATTGCTGTAAAGTATAAGGCCATTTAATAACTGCTGTTACTACTGGCTTATGTTTTTTATTTTAAAAAAAGTTTATCTTGATAGTATTAGTTTTATGAACTCACTCTCTCTCCATGTGGAAGTAGAAAAAAAGCAGCAAAAATGCAGTGTCATTCATAATACAGTTTGTTTTTTTTTTTCTTTTTTGGACTCATAATTTTAAATTAATTTTAAATCAAAATGGACATGCTGCCATATTTGGGAAAGTGGTGTTTGTGAGCTGATTTTGTTATGTTTGATGAATACTGGTCTAAAATGACCTGTTTAGCTGAAAAGAATGACGTGTGACATTAACCTCAGCGTGCAGGAGCTTGTGTAACACTTCCTATATGAAGGCCAAGATGTCCTAATTCATTGCTTAGTGCTCCTCATCAATGCTACAGGTAGTTGTGGTAGTGGAGGCAAGTATTTTGTGAAATTCAACTCAAGCTGAATTTATGAATGTTGTCTTTATGTGTAAAGGAACTTTTATCTACATAATAATTTTATTATTTTGGGAATTGTACTGATTGAAATTTGGCTTATTATTGGATCTAAGTGGACCGCTGTGGCAGCTTCTTTGAATCATACTCTCATCTTACATCTTTTTAGTGTGAGAACTAGTTTGCATATCTGCTTTTAATTTGTCAAAGGCGGCCACAAGCCCGGTAGAAAGGGTTAAGTTGAGCGAGGTACTGTGTGTTTGGCTGACTGCAGAGTGAAACAGGATGCAGCGACTGCATTGTCAGCCTGCTGGTGTGAGTGCAAACAGATGAGGAAATGCTGGAGCGGGTACTCTAAAACTCGGGTTACCCTGGAAACGGTTTGCGTCATGATCACCAGCAATTAGCTTGCAGCTCTTTAGTTTTCACGATAGGTCTACCAGAGCTTAGCCTAATGACTCTGGTGTCTGAAAAGTCACCATCAACCAAGGACTCATAAAATACTCCAAGACAATTTTATTTTGCTTTTTGCTTCCATGTTTTGCTTATGAAATACTCCATAAATTACAATTTTTTCAGAACATAGCTGGCATAATGGCTTTTTTGATGCTTGGTTTTGAACTGCCTGTAAAGAGCTGTACAGTGTGTCCCTTCTTTCTTATTTTTCTCTAATGAGCCTTGATGTGATGTCCTGACCTCATCTATCTGCTTGTATTATCATCTATACAAAGCTTATTTTTGGCTGAGTCTGTGTATTGTTGAGGCCCAGAATATTGGACTGGAGAGGGGGGATGCAGTCACGTAGATCAACTTTAGTTTGGGCTAATCAGATCTTTTTTTTTTTTCTGCAACTGCTGTATGAGCCTCCCATACTTTGCCTGTCCCCCACAAAAATACCAAACAGTGGCAAATGTGAAAATGCACAGATGGAACATCTAAATAATGACAAAATATTCCTCATGTTGCTGACAGTCAAGCTTTTGTAGTTTGAGGAGTCTTTGTGCAGCTGGTCCAAAAAGATTTTAGTTACACCACAATGTTCCCAAAAATGCAAACATTTCAGGTGGCTTAGTATTTGAGTTCAGGATGAAGTTGTTGAACCTTGCATGTGTTGACTATTTGTTCAGTCCAGTGACGGGGTGAGAGAAGAGGGAGCATGCGTGCGTTAGGTTTGGTCAAGGGGTGGTGTGGTTTAATTAGACTGCTGTGACATAGATTGTCATTGTCATTGAGACCTTGCTTAAATTGCAGCTGTGGGAATATAAGCATTGAGGAATAGGAATAGGTGAAGGCTGTAGTCAATTTAAGTTTTCTTTAAATTAGTTCATGCCATAGGTTTTATTGACTCCTAATAGTCTCCAGATGACTTAACTGATATATTTTTTTTAACTTCAGTATTCTTTATTAGGCTTCATTAAGCTGCAGTTAGCATTTTTGCATTTTCTCTGAAACGTCAAATTGTAAATTTTACTTTCCCCCACTACTTTTCCTTCCCTCATTTTATTCTCTCTATCTCTGTTTCTCATTTTCTCTGAATTTCTTTCTGTCTCTCTCTGTGCGCTTCTTTTGAAAATGGTGTCAGCACTGCTGCTTTTACACCAAAAGGCTGTTGCTAAGTGACGGTTGACGTCAGCCACAGCTACAGAGGAGGGCTTGTGTGTGTTTAGCAGCTGAGGGCAGATCCCACTGAAAAGGGCAAAACTGTGAAGCACTATTAGTCACTGCAATGAAACCTAACTTTAACCAACAGGATCACCATTTCCAATAACTGTGCACAATTTATTCTAAGTGTCTTTTGGTTAAAGTAAGTCTTTCAGAGTGAA
Source organism: Mastacembelus armatus (assembly GCF_900324485.2). Lineage (NCBI taxonomy): Eukaryota > Metazoa > Chordata > Actinopteri > Synbranchiformes > Mastacembelidae > Mastacembelus > Mastacembelus armatus. Next base: position 9,827,150 of record NC_046635.1, on the reverse strand, counting down.
TTGGTGAGGTTTAGACAAAAAAATTTTGGAGACACTGCACCCGGCCAATCCCCACCCCCTTTTCTTCACTTTTGCTTTAGTCTGTCTCTGTCTCCTTTTCTTTCTCACTCTAAACCCCCCCCCCCCCCCCCCCCCCCCCGTCGTCTACCCCCCCCCCAGCACACACGCACGCACACACACACACACACACACACACACACACACACACACACGTGCGTCATATACACAGGCGGAAACTTGACCTGATCAAGTGGATCAAACAAAAAGCTTATCTACATTTCCAACTAAATTATCACTTAGTTAAATTGCTATTAGTTATCACCTTGCAAGAGTTTTGTAAAATTTTTGTTGCCGTATGAGACAGTATTATAGTTTTGTATGCAAAAACAGTGAGAGAGCCATTACTCAGTACATTACTAGTCCACATGCAGCAGAGGATGTGTCATGTCTGCTGCATCTGTGCGCTGAAGACTGTGATGTAAGTTATTATGGCTGATGCGAGGCTGCTCCTGGAGATAAACCAGCAGCAGCAGAGACTAGGTGTCTATGGGCAGAGATAGGTGTTTGCAGCAGTCGTAAGGAGCTCGCTGATGGCAGACTGAGTGAGTGGAACATGCAGGGTTTTAATCGCACACCTCCTCCGCAGCTAACGCACACTGTGCAGTTCAGATACAGCTTGAGCTGTGGCCCACCCAAAACTGTTACTGCTGTCTGTGAAGGCCTTGACATGATATGCTCATATGAATTTTTTAGAGGGATATCCAGGGATTACGGCTTTATGGACACTGGTTTAGTGGCTTAAGAGAATTTCCTTTAAGGAGACTAGTGAAACAGTTGAAAGTGTCTTTTAGTAAGACATTGACTCTCTCTCACCCTCCCTGATGTGGTGGAATTAGCACGCCAAAAAGGTATTTCCTTATACTCTAAAAAAATGAAATAGGCCTATTAATGTATTTCGACCCTATAAAAAGTTTGAAAAGTTGTTTCTGAACTTGATGCAATGCAGTGGATTGCCTGCTACAGTTTGACCCTCCTTTGTCCTTATCTGTCCCAACCCTGTATCAAAGGATAAACTGGATCAACAGTGGACTTGATGCCATATATCAACAGCAGGCACCCTGGCATGGGGCACTGGATACTGGGTGCTCAGCTGCTCACAGCAGTAGTTGGCTGGAAATAGGCCTGGATTAAAGATGCAGGATTTGCGTCATAAGGTGAACTCTAGCATGCATAGTGATCATATAGAAAGTTTCTTGTTGCTGTGTAATGCTGACTCAGGTTTGCTGTTTGAACAGGTAGCAAAAAACAAGCTTAAAGCAAATTAATGATTAAAAAATGTGCAAAATGCATGTGAGGTTTTTTTTTTAAGGCTAGTTAGCCATTAGGTTTTATGTCTTTTTTACATGGTATTAGTTAAAAACCATTTGTCGACAAGAGAGTTAGAAGAGGGATGTTATTGTTCACAAAATATTGTTCATTAAGGGCTAAATTGCCATCATTATGAACATTTCTTACATCCACCTTTGGGAACGAAACACCTGATTGTATGCAATTATTGCAGTATTTGTAGTGGACAGAGTGAATGTGATATGATACATTAGATCTGGCAAGGGGTGAGGCATCATTGTGTTAACAAATCATCTTTTAATTGCTTGTCGAGCATGACATTTCTAAAGTTAAAGAGAATAGTGTCATAGGAGTGCATGTTATTTATCATATTTTCAGATTGACACCAAAAAATATCCCCTTAAAGGTGACTATTTTGCATTCTCACTTTGTTTGGCAGACCTCAGCTTCTTCATGATAAGCGTCATCCTTTTCTTATTTTAAATTAGTTAAGTCTTTCAAATCAAGTTGCACCAGTTCAGTTTTTGTACCTATTTGAAGTTGGCAACATTGTTAGTGAACATTTGAGCTGGTAAAATAAAAAAAATTGCTGGCACTGTTTTTGAGAAACGAAACATTACATTTAAAGTAAATAAACAGATGATCCTGTGCAGAGCAATGTAATTTCATTACATTTTAAGCACAGACCTCAGCAGCCCATTGTCCAAATGACTCCAAAGTGGTGACTCATTCATTTGCACATCATTTGTACTCGTTTGTACAAGCAGAACAAACATTTTTTTCGTAGTTCATTCGAAAGTTATGAGCATTGCACATCACATTAACAGAATTAACTAGAAACCATTTTACCTGGCTTGTAACAATCACTTTGTCATGGACATGTGGAAGCATTCATTATGTTCAGCTCCTTTCTGGTACTTACACTGCCTTTGACTAAGAAGTTATCTAAGTGAAAGACTTTCTTTTAGGAGGGGTTGGCAGGTCGACCTTGTTGTACCTTGCTGTAAACTGGACCGCTGCTACACACGCACGCAAACACACACACACACACACGAACCACCTATGCGTGACTGCTAAATGGTAGAATCTAATAGGAGAGTGAGTACACACCAAAAGTGTGTGCATGCATTTGTTTATGGGTGTGTAGTAGGTTCTTTGTCATTTTTACAGTAGCCCCTGCACACAGTGCAGAAAATGCAAAATGTAGTTGTGTTTTATTATTAAAATGAATGAACCATTTGAAGTTTTGGCAGCACATTACCTCTGAATGCATTTAGGGGAAACAGTGAAACTGAAAAAGGATTGTGTAGATTGTTATTTTACAAAGCGGACTAACACAAACATAGTATAAAATACTGTACATTGTGTGATGTGTGCAGATGGATACCATGTGTCTTTTGAGGATCAGGAATTCTGCCTGTAAACAAATTTACTTTTTATAGTTTTCTCTCTGTTCTTCCACTATTTTGTAATATTGCTGATATTCTTGTCGGAGTTGTCCCACTTAATGTGTTGTTTTTCAGCAATGCTATAACATTTTAATACCTGGAAATGTAAAATCCTTCCAAAAAATGATTGTGTGCAGCAAGAATCTAGGTAAAGTGGGTACACATACACCTCACCTTTGCTCTCCTTAACTATTTTTTTTGTAAATCTACCTCAGGGCTGTTTGTGTGACTGTGACTCATCTGACAGTCAGCCAGTGTTCCAGTATTTATGCCATGTGGCATCTGTCTCACGTGATGCAGACAGAGCTCGCAGAGCTCTACCTTTATATTTACAAATGTAAAATGCTGATCCCAGGTTCGTGCATTATGTTTTAACCAACACTGCGCTCTGTCAGCCCTACCTGCTGAGTCCACTAGTGCTGGGATATTGAGATATCGTGACAGGATATTGAAGGAAAACTAACTGACCCTAGTCTCTCTGAAAGCCACTTTTTCTGCCTGGGTGCTGTTTAAAGTGCAAACTGCATGTTAGGATTTGTAGATTTAAAAACAGCAACTTTTTGGTCTGTCAGTTGTTGCTGCAGTTACATATAAGTCAACTTTATCACAGTTGTTTTTACAGTTTTTTAGCCCTGCTTCGTTTGTTACATTAATTGTATTGCATTTTTGCCTTAATTGCATTTTTCTCTCATTTTGTTTAGCAGACAGTAGTGACTGGGTGGAATTTATTTTTATTGAATGCATCAATAGCAGAAGCAGTTCAAATGTCTAGATACTCTGCAGTCTCTTGGAAGAGGCATGTGATTGAAACCGTGATGGTCACCAGCATATAGTTTATGTGAAATGTTATTTGCTAAATGGCAGAAATATTTATTACATTAAAAGGAAAATATTTTCAAAGCAGTCATTTTTAAAGGCAGGAAGGAAAGTGTGTTTCTTTGTGATGTCGCAGTAGTACATTTTTTTCTTGGACAGTATTATTTTTTTCTGCTGGACGTCAGTGGTTGTGGTTATGTTAATTTGTAACCGTCACCCCTTTTTCTGTGAAATTCACTCCTTCTCCTGGACTCATTCTGTTGAGGCATGCTTGAACGCACGCTTTTCCTCATTTTTCTCACTTGATTCATAAAATTTATGTCTTCACTCTCAGTCTCATTCGGTCTTCTCTGTGTTGCTCTAACAGCAGGGTCTCCAGATCTGTCACAGACAGCATATTGGCCTTCATTTTTTGTGCGTTAACACCAGGGCCTCCACACTGTGAACAACAGACACACCCCATCTTTGTACCAAGTTAGGGTGGATTATTCTAATGAAACAAAAGACAATCTGTGGCCTGGCACTGGTGTAGGTTTTAGTCCCTGATCTATGATAGTGTTGCAAATTGCTGTAACAGTGCTCCCACATGTAGTGGAAGGTATTCAGTTGTTCATTGTCTGGCCATACCAAGTAAACTGGACTGTTATACACTCATGGGTGATTACCATTCTCTGAAGCAGGGTGTTTTTGTTTTAGTCTTGTACATTTTATCATTTAGAAATGCCCATACTATCCAGAAATGATTTTTTTTGTGTGTGTGTGTTCTTAAGGATTTAAATAAAATCTATGTGAAAAGACACACGTGGCATTAAACTCTGACCCAAGGCTTTTAAAACACAAACTTTAAAACTGCATTGTTGGATTTCTGGCCACCACCTTACACCTCACCTTATTTATGACACACCACACAACAACATTTAGAGTCGTTTATGGCCTTGTGATACATGGAAGGCCTCTATTCACTTTTTAATTTTTTTTAAATTTCTGGTTTGGGCTCCATGAACTTCTGCAAAAAACATCTGCATATTTAGATACATGTTTTATTTCATCACCTGCCTGACATGTCTGCTGTTTGCCGTGCATTGTACAGTGATTTTAGTAAACAGCTTCCTGCTGCTGTTTCAAATAGGGGCCCATGAGAGCAGTGAACCATGCAGTAAGTGTGCAACTGTAAAAGCAAAAATCTAAAAGATTTTAAAGGATATGTAGACTGTAGACATTAGTTATAATGCCGTCTGCATTTGTGTGTGAGATTGTACTGATAAGTGCAGCTTTTTTTTTTTTTTTTTTACGCATATATACAACCACCTAATTTATTATATTATAGGACCTAGTAACGTTTTTGTAGCCTGTCACACCTTGTCAAGATAATATCCATCTAGAATTGTCAGTGAAAAAAAAAAAACAGGTAGCTGCAAGACATTTTGAATAGTACATGTAGGAGCTCTGTATGATGCTGACCTTTACCACTGTGATCCACACACCATGATCGGGAGAGCAGGAAAGGACAGGCTGCGACATGCTCTTTGTTGCTATGGTGCACACAAACAGACTCTTGACTATGAATTTGCCCAGAAGGCTGTATTGAATTTGGTTAAATTACTCCCATACTGTATAACCATTAAGTTCTTTGAGTGTGTTCTGAAACAGCTTTTAGAACAACAAGACTGACAGATGTTAAGGTGCTTTAGAAATTACCCTTTCCATAGGGATTTTGACCTTTAACTTGACATGTATGACTGTAAACTTGTTTTTAAATGTAACACCCCTGTCACCTTAGCTTGACTCGTGAATCTGACACGTAAACAGAAATAAGAAGTTCCCCACAGCCAGTGTTGGTTGCTTACTCGTAAATGATCGTACTTACACACTTTCTCTTGTGGTCGCTTCTCTACTGCTCTTTGTGGTTGTCTCACTCTCTCTACTTCCATGAAACTCCTCCTTCTGCTCGGCCTTAATGGATGGCGTTTGTGTTCACATGCTTGTTATTGGCCAGGGCTCCAGGGCTCAGGTTGTGTTTATGAGAGGAGTCTGCACTGATTCCATGATAAAACTAGATGTTCCCTTACAAGGCTTCGAGCCTCCCTCAACTAGCTCTCATGTCCATATCAGGTATAACCTTCCTGTTGTACTCAGGCCTCTCTCAGCTTCCACACTATGGCTTGCTCTTGGGCTCCACCGTAGTCAAAAAAGGTTGTGTGTGTGGACATAAATCACATGTTTGGACTTTGATAAACAGTTTACCGGTACATTAGAGTATGCTTGGAATATGGACTTTTTTGTTGTCAAACCTGTTTATTTTCTGTCGATCAAATAATCATGTCAGCACTGAAGTCAATATCACCATATCAGCAGAGATGGAATTAAACTTTTTTTTTTTTTTGATAAATTTTGATTTTTATTTAAAGGTTCTTGTTCTTCTTGCAGTGTTTGTATTTGTGCCTTTAAAGATGCACAGAGATAGGTGACCAAGTAGAAGAAAAACCTGAATGTTTTTACTGTGAGGGGATCCAGTACTGTGGTTGTGATTTGGATCCACATGTCTCTTAGAGGGAAGAGTGATTGAAAATCAATATGAAGTCGTCCTGAACAATCACCTTTATCCTATGATGAAACATTTCTATCTTGATGGGAGTGGTCTCTTCAAGAATGACAATCCCCCTCATCCATATAGCATGAGGGGTCACTGAATGCTTTGTTGAGTATGAAAATCATGTGACTCATGTGATGTGCCCTTTACGATCCCCAGATCTCTACCTGTAGGAGATTTTCTAAGACATGTAGACAGTAGTCTCCACCACCACCATCAAAACTGAGGGATTATCTTTTGGAATAATGGTGTCCAACCCTCCAATAAAATTCACAGACTTGTATAATCAATGCCACAAAGCATTCAAGCTGCTACCCAATTGTAAATCAGCATATTATGTGTATGTAGCTGTTACTTGTTAAGTAGTTCAGTTAGAGGGGCATGATGTGTAACAGGTCTGCTTTGTGGAAATTAAGTTATTCCAATGTTGACAAATGGATTAGTTGAAAAGTAACATAGAGGAGAGCTGGCTATAAGAGTTTCCTTGATTCATCACATCTTTTGATGATGCAGACCTGTCTATGGGACTCTTGTTTCACAGGATACGTAGCTGATTCTGGTTATATCAGATCAAATCTAAAGATTGCATCCGTGAGAGTGACAGACTGAAGAAAAGACCTGCACACAGCTCTGAGCCCTTGTTAAAAAGAGATAACATCTCTGACTAAGAGATCTGAGGCTGAGGACGTCAGGTGAACAATGTGTGAACTCCACTTCTCTCAGGCTGTTCCTGCCATGGAGCTAATACTAGCTAGCAGTTCTAATGCATTAGTGAGTAGACTTTCAGTTTCAGCCCTGTCTGTAATTATTTAAGCACCTGGTACTGACAGTCTATCCATTTGTTTTTTAAACTGTGTGTAATGATGGCGCCCTTGTAAATGGTGCAAATTTTCACATTTAGGCCTAGAAAAAATAGATATGAAAGCTTTAGTGTTTTTGCTTATGCCAGAGTAATAAATGCTTGGTCCATGGTTGTGTAACCAGGAAATGTGAAACCCTGTAATGCTAATATAACTGAATGCTCAAGCAGAAAGGCTTCTGGACTTTGTGAATTGAAACTGAATTGTGAGATCAGTGCCGATATCTGGCATGTTCTAAAATGTTCCTACCTGTCTTTTTCAGTAAAGGCTTAATACACAGAACATGTTGCAGCTGCTATGCACAGCTAATTTACTAAAGACTTCCAAGGTTTGGAACATAAAATGAAATGTTATATAGTTTCTAACACGCCGTAGCCTCAGTGTTATCAGGTCTGTCACCACAGTTGCATCATTTAAGCCTCTCTTCTAATGATTGTGACGTGCATACTAGAACTATGCTGTTCAGTTTTGTAACAGTCTACCTGGAACGTGTGCTTGCACATGTTTTATTTGCCTGTTAAGTGTGTTGTATAATGTTGTATTTCATTGTTATAAAAGTTGAGTCGGGTTCAAAGATTTTATCAGACAGCCATCCGTTTTTGTGCCAGAGTCCAGAAGAGATCTCAATAAAATCAATGAGGAAGCTGCAGTTTTTGACACAGCATTATTGTTGGTCTAAATGCAGCATTAGAGTCTTAAGGCAGCACTGCAAGGTCCCGTGTGCATACACTCGAATTCCTCGAGCACTACCAGGTTACTTTCTTCTTTCAGCTTGAATGTTTGGAGTAATGAGTTTCATACCTCTATGATAAATGGTTGTAAAGAAAGATTGTAAACAAATAAACAAATATGTAAACATGTATGGATGAATAACAAAAATTATATTACACATCAATGTTTGCAGGTTGTTGTCACAGACAGTAAAGCCCTCTGGTGCAGAGCTGCCTGGTCATGGTCTCAGCGGAAAAGACTTGAACTGAGATCATCTCTGTCATCTGAGTCTAGTGCAAACTTTAAACATCTTGTTTAATAAGCGGAGCAATTATCGCTGAAAGAAAAGGGAAACAAAACTGAGTGGCCGGACATTGGCAGATGCAGTTACTTACGTTAATATACAGCTGTTTAATTTATTTTAATGACATATAAAGTAGTCATCAGGCTCATTGTATATTCTGCACATCACAAGGTCAATGAATCTTTTAATAATTACTGGTGTTAACATGGGGTAAACCTGGGATATTTATATGAACCTGCAGATTAGTGCCAATAGAAAGGACTTTGAGAAGAACTATTCAGAGCATTTACACTTGGGCTTCCTGCCACCACTCTCCAAAGGTCATACAAGCCTATGTTCTTGCCAATCTCCTGTGATAATAATGACTTCTCGGGTACCAGGTCAACAAAAAGTTTTGAGTTTAGATAAAATATAGACTGCAAACATGGCCTGCACTGCAGACTGCCTGCTGCTATTTATAGGGGCAGGATTTACTGAGTGGTTTCCAGTAAATGTGAGGTCAGAGTCATGGTGAATTAAATCCCTTTACGTGGAATATGTTTTCTTGTGTCAAGTTGTCATCCTGAGCGTTATAGATTTTTGTCCTATTTGACTTGATTTGACGCTCAATTGGAGCTTTCTGATGCAGTCGCTAACTTGAATTGAACAGGTGTATGGTTATATAAATTCATTTAACCATATTAACAAGTCAAATAGACATTTTGAATATTTGTGAGTGGTGAAGATTGCATTCTGTGACAAGTCCTATGCGAACAGATATACTCTACCAGTCAAAAGTTTGGACACACTTTAGCATTGAATTGAATGAGAAAGTGTGTCCAAACTTTTGATTGGCACTGTACCTACAATATAAATTATACTTTTAAAGTCTTCTGGCATTTCTGATTAACTAGATTAACTACTAAGAAAAAACAGGGAATAGAACAATGCATGCTGTCAGTCAGATTTAAAGAGTTTCATCTGTTTTTCTGGGGCAGCCTGTATTTTGCCAGCATTGGTGACTGGCTTCCTACTGAGTGTTAGTGTAGAACAGTCAGAAAGTTACAGGGCCTTTGAGAATGACACATACCATTGTGGGAAAAAGTTCATCATTGACGTACTAGCATTGACCTTACTCCGATTGTGGCATTTATGTTGTTCCCGCATGTTGTGTTTGTTATTATGCAAACTGCTCAGTCTGGCGAGCAGCCAGCTGCAGAAACTTGATCCGTGTCAGTGAACGCTACTAGTTATGCTGAGATTTTAGTTTCTTCTTGAGCTGCAAATTCTTTGTCCATGTTCCTTCTCATTCTAGTTCTCCAAAAGCAAACGGGTGTCGTAGCAGACTGGTTACTTTTTTACACATTTTTTTCTAGCACTATGAGAGGTTCTACTAGTATGATAATAGCTTCATATATTCAAAAGTCGTGTTTCAGAGTAAGAATTATTAGGGTTGTTTTTTTTCCTTTTAAACAAATAAGATGCAGAGCAGAAAGAAAATATATAGAAGAAAACTATGATTTACACGGAACATTTTCTAAACATTTTTGCTGTTAATAATAATGCAGAATTTCTAGATCTTTATTATCAAATACAATACATCTAAACTCTGAACAGTCTCAATAAATCAACCCGTCTAACTATTGCTGAACATCAGCTACAGTGACAGTTACAGACAAGAAATTGCAGTTCCACAAGTAAAGAAGCACCATAAAGTCACCTAAGTACTAATAAAGTTGGATCAGCAAAAGCCATTGTATGTTGAAGGGTGTGTTTCATTGGCTCTAATTTTAACGCAACTCATTTGTAACAAACTTTATGGGCTATTTTCGTTTTCAAAGAAAAAGAAAAGTGAGACAGTTTTGCTTTAAATTATGCATATGTCATATTCACCCACAACCAGAATTTTTATGGATTTTTAAATTTTTTTTATTTTGTATTTTGTTGTTTTTTTTTTTTATATGTGAATGTGATACATTTCTCTCCAGAATGTGTATTGATGATAGAAATACTGACATATTATTCCAGGATGGGATCAAGAATCTTTTGAGTCATCATCTGCACTGATGTCACGCATGACGTCTCAAGCATTTTCTGCAACACAATGTACCCAAACAAAGATAAAATACTGTATTATGGTAACAGTCTGTTCGTGCTTAGAACTGCAAGTGACCACAATAAGTAAAGTGAAAGGAATAGATGAGAATGAATGGCTCATTTCTTGTGCATCACACAGACGTAAATATGTGGAGCAATGCAGATATCCCCAAGCTCTGTCAGGGCAAAGCCTTTCCATCGACTTAGAGTACATATAGGCCATCACGATACTGTAGGGACTAAAGCACAGTCATCCAGATCGATTTCTCATTATGTTTGCAATTTTCGCAAAATTCAAAACAGCTTAGATGCTATAAAGAGTGTAAAAAGTATAATGGATTATAAATATAAAAACAAAAAGCTGTCATTATTTAGGATTCTTTGGACAACCAGTATAGATCTTAGTGATCCATCTTTATTACTGTCCTTTATCCAGCAAGCCAGGCAATCTCTTACAAAGCAACTGCCTTCATGCCCTTCTGGAGGATGATCCCAGGTCAAATGATAGTAGATAGGGATGTGGTCAATCCAACAATGTGGAAGGCATTTTCTGAGACTTTCTCTTAAAACTAGGGTACACCTGCAACCCTACTGGTGTCTTGTGTTGCCTTCCCTTCCTTAGATATCCAATCCTTAAAGAGAGGGAACATTAACATGAAATATCAACGTTTTATTTGCAAAATGAATGTAGAGTAAAGAGAGTGTGAGTGTGAGGTTGTCTGTCTTTGTGTGTCTCTATGTGGCCCTGTGATGGACTGGTGACCTGTCCAGGGTGTACCCCTGCCTTTCACCCGAGAGAGAGCTGGGATAGGCTCCAGCAGATCCCCGTGACCCTGGCTTTCAGGAAAAAGCGGGTATAGAAGATGGATGGATGGATGTAGAGTAAAGAGCAATTTCCTCTCAGCTGTCAATCATAGTTAGCTAAATGAAATAGTTATAACCCCTCTCCATTGTAATTGTATTACGCAGATTGTTTTTAATGTTGTAATGTTTGCAACAAAATGTTAGCTCCATCCAGTTGCATAGCAAGGATGCCGACTGGATAGTCCATTAGAGTATAACTGAAGTGGAAAAACCCTTACTGGGAAAATTATTAGTCAGTATAATTTTGTAAATAATGTTTCTGTAAAGTGACCAGTTACTTTAAAACAACTCCATCTTTATCCATTGTCTTGTCAATGTCAAATGCCCAAACACATAACACATATGTGCAGAATGTCTTCCCCTACTGTATTGTCTAAGGAAACCACATCAGTGTCAATGCCCTTGGACTTATCCAGTATCTTGGCCTTGACAAACATGCAACAAGGAAGGGGTGGCATTCAACTTGGTTTAGCAAACAGAATTTTCCTAAACCTTCCTTTAAGGCCTGTGTAGCAGTTGTTACTCTTCCATTCAGTTTTCCTGTCAGCCTAATTCTAGTCCGTTTTTTCTGGGGACACATCTGGTTGACAAAATCATAACAGCCAGGAAGCAAATAGCAAATGCTATCTTTCTTGCTTCAAAGGAATTAGTGGTTGTGTGTCTATAGGCCATGTGCTGTACATCTCCTGACTCATGTAAACGAAAAGACAGAGCAAAGCCACATGCTTTGCCCCTGAGATAGAAGATGAGAGATTTATGTTGGCTACTCCTTCTGCAGCAACAGGCCATGAGCATAAGTGAGTTTACCCTGAGTCTTTGAGGAAAGGGAGCCTTGCTGACATAAACCAGACAGACTTGGATGTTGAATGAGTGTTGTATCAGTCATTTGGTTCTGTCCAAATTCCTTTGGCCAGTTCTGGTGTTATTCTTGTGGCTATTTTTAGATTTTGTTTTAGTATTGAAATCAAATGGTTTTGCAAGTTTTAGCCATATTAGCCTCATTAACACTAACTTCTTCTCATTGCATCTCTAGGAATAAAACTAGATTTCTTATCTCATTTAATGCACAGTCTCATTCTATCACTTCATCTTGCATATGATTATATGCCACACACGTTTATTCAACTGATTCCTAATGCAATCTGGAAAAATGAATACACTTGGTCACATCACATTGGAAAGTCAATGAAAAACAGAAGGTCACTTGATTATATTTAAATCCTCTGTACTATCTGACTACATAGAAACTATTGTATACATCTACACAGTGCAGAAAACCCTTACCAGACTGTGGTTAAAAAACTACTTAGGAATCTAGAAAGCCACCCAGTAGAATTACAATACGTGACCACAAACCAATGATATTTTGAGCAGGTTCACTTATATCCAAGTTAAACATAAAACATGGTTGCATGGAAATTTCTGAAAACTTATTGTTGCTAGATTTTCACTTAATTACACTCCAGGCTGGGGGCAGAATCAACATGGAACCTCAAATTAATGTAGTATAATCATCAACGAATAAAAACAGTGGCTGTCTGGAGAGAGAGAGAGAGACAGGCTAGCAAGGATTAGGAAAGTTTATCTCACTGTATTTTGCACTATGACAAAGGTCAGGCTTATGACTTTGAAGTGGATGTAGGCATGTACTGTATGTACAGTTTTCAAAGCCTACTGTATTACAAGATAGCAATCACGATTTGCTTAGTTTAGAGATTAGTGATATTAGCGATATGTGACATGATGCTGGGATGTAAAGAGGGAACAAATTTGTTTCAACATTTTCCAGGAAACTGATTTCACACTGTGTAATTGTGGCTCAATGTAAAAAATGGGAAGTCACCAGCAAATTAAGCAGGCCAAAAACATGTTTAGGTATGTAACATGTATATTATGTTGGAGGGTTTTGACGCTCTAGAAGTTTGAACATGTACTCAGCAGCATTATGTGAAGTTACATAATACTTGCAATAATAATACTAATATTAACACTACCACACTTTTAATGTTGTTATTGCATGGTCAGTAACCTGAGGTCAGCAGTATATAGAATATAGTATGACAGCTGTGATGATAGCTAGTCAGACCCAACGATGTACACAACATTTTACTTGTAATTTCCAGTATGTGTCAGTTGTTGATTGCAAATAGTTGGGCCAAAATAATTTTCTGAAAGTAGGTCAATTGGTAGTTGTTTTGGGCAAAAGAACACTGGTCCACTGGAGACTATACTGGTTTTAACAAACACTTGATGGTATCATGTCTTAGTGGTACAACAGAAAGACCTTTTATTATGTGTTAAAATTCTGTACAAGGGAGTTTTGAATGCGGCAAAGTTGACTTTGGTCTCGTAAAAAATTCTGTGGTATTGTGTTCCCAAAAGTAGAGTTTATATCCTGTGCTTCATTTGTAAGGAAACATCAGGTGTTGACAAGTATGGCTGATCAGCCCCTAAAATACCCTGAATGCAGTGTGATGTGACATTAACTATAAAGCCTATTTCATGGTCTTCAATAACTTTGGTGTCTCTCCATTGAGTGCACTTTGGCTTCTATAAATACCTATAAATTTTTCCTGTGAAATTCCTGAGTGCCATTTACAAATGGCAGCTTAGTGTGGTGGTGTTTATGGAGCTTCCTAGGACTGAGAGACAGTAAGAAACTAACTACTTTGAAGCAGTAGTTTGTTGTATTTGACAGTAGTAGCGAGGGCTGTCATTTGGCAGCACATAGAAGAATAGCAAATTGTATGTTATAGTTATGGAAAATGCAAAGTAGCCATCATTGGATTATTTATTTGTTTTGTTTTGTTTTGCTGTTCCTTAGCTCTCTCCCTATTGTAATACAGATTTTTGCAGCAGTTAAACTGGAATTTTTCCAACCAGACTAACAAGACATGAAACAGGTATTTGTTAACTTATTCATGCCTTAGATATTTTGAATTTTTTTTAACATATGTTTGAAGAGATATTCTTGGTGTTTGTTTTTTTTTTTTTATCCACTGGATTGATGCCAAATAGGATAAACACCACGCAGTATGAAAAGCACCAGATCTTGTCATAGAAATACCTAAAAATAATTCAAATGACACTTACAGATGTTGGCTTTTGCAAGGCAAATGCTGAACAACACCAGTCCAGTGAAGTGGTAGGTCAGTGTGAAAGAGGGGATGACATTTTGCACAAGCTCCTTTCCGTAGTCAAAGAATTTTCCATGGTCCTGCCAGGTTGCATGACGGCATTGGTAACAGCCATAGGCATACCAGCCTTGGAGTACCGTGAGTTTTCCTGTCGGGCCTGTTTACCATTCTTTGGCCCTGTAGATTTTCTGGCTGGTTGCTCTCTAACGTAATCTACTGTAAAACTCTTATACTGTCTGCCTATTCACTGCTGTGGTACCTTTTAGTTGTTTTTCCTGTCTTCATTTGTGCTTGGTACAGTTTTGGTGCCCCTTTTGGATGGGATTGGTCTAAATTCAATGTTGCATTAATTCTTTCTTTATATCCCTCTTGTGTTAGCCATTATCTGTGGCAACCTACAAGGAAAATGTAGCATGAGCACATGACCACTGAGGGCCATATCAAAATGTGTCTATATTTACAGGATCATTGCTATCAAATCCCATTTTATGGAGGGTTGTTGTTCATTTTATCACCAGCAATAAGTTCAGAATTGAGCAACCCTGAAAGGTGGAGTTTAATATAAATATTTGTTCAAACTTTAATGAGTTTGATTTATTCCAAGTGCTAAAAAGGCTTATTTTAATATTAATAGTTAACATGATTTATCAAATAAACAACACTGGAATATTTAATGTTATAGGTTCATTTTGTGTGTGTTTGAGTGGAGGATCCATCTTCAGCTGTTTGGTTGTAGAGTCAGTCAGGGTCAAAAGTTCAGACAGTCTTTTAATCCCTGTCTGCTGCTTCCTTCAGTCGCCTCAGCTGCTGGTGTGTCGTCAGCTGACCTGCCTAAGCTCTGGCACTGTTTTACAGGCTCAGGCAGTTCAAGCTATGTCACACACTCATGTGGGATACACTCACTCATTCACATGGACTTAAAATAAACAGTGTACACCTTCTTTTCCTTTCTCCATATCATCTTTTTGTCCTGTTTGTGTCTTTTAACAGCTAGAGCCCAGTCGTCATTATCAGCATATGCATGTGCAGAGGGCTGCTGACGCTGTTTGTGTCGCTGCAGACTGACGTTAGCAGTGCCCTACGCCTTTCCATACAAATGCCCTGCCTGCCTGCAATTTATTGCCTTTTCTCTGTGCTCCACACTCTTATTGGCATGTTTTTATCAGTTCTAGTGCTTCTCACACCGCAGTGTTAGAGGCTTGCTAATATGACACGCAGGTGTAACTAACCAGCCATTTGATACCATGCAATGGCTTACTGACTCAGGTTAGGAAATATGTACAAGTTGTCTCCTGTTTGAATGATAATAGTTATCTTGATATTTACTATTTCTGCAGGGTTTTCAATGTGTGTGTGCTTGTTTTGTCTGCATGGGTCTGACCCTGTTTGCTTCTTATCTCTATATTCTGGCAGGTGTCTATAAATATAGTGCAGTTATTTCCGTTATGGAAATACCTGCAGGCACATCTACAGGCACGTGTAGGTGTGTACACAGTGTTACACAGAAAATGAAAATTAGCAAAGTGTAAGAGGAGTTATAAAAAGCATGGAACAGGAAGGACATCTGACATGATTGCAGAAATATTCTCACAATCAATAATCAAAATACAAAGGCTAGTGACTGCCTAAGTTTTGGTGATGAGGAAAGTTTTTGCAGTGTGTATGCGTGTTTGTATGCTTATGCATGTGTGTACACGTGTGTTAAGTGTCAGCAGCTGCTGTGTGTGTGTCTCTGTCCATGTGTCCAACCTAATGTCATGTTTTCATAACATCACTCAAGGAAACATCTGTTCATCGAAATTGATTTTAATCACATCACTAGTTGTTCCCTGGCGCACACTTTAATGGTAGTGGTGGCAGCACTAATTCAACCAGTGTTTCCTCTGTCTGAGCTGTTTGACAAGTACCATATGACTCCGTAAATATACACCTATACAGGTTTAGGAGTGAAAGGAGGACTTTAGTGAGTGACCGTGGGCAAAGACGGCACATTTCTGCATGTTTGTGTTCTCCCTGTTCAACAGGTGTTTGACAAATTGCTTGTTTAGTCTCTATTACTGGCAGATTTTGTTGGTTGATAAGCACTATAGTGGTTTCTACTAAAAAAATAACCTCCTGTCTGCTCCAATCTCCTCCTCCTCCTGTCCGCTTTTGTTTATGTGAACGCTCCAGGAAAGAGGAGGGTGAGATTAAGAGACCCCTGGGTTAAAATCCGTGGCAGTGGGGTAAAAGTAAATAAGGGTCAGCTTTATTTTAGCCAGTACCGATCCATTAAATATGCCCA
Source organism: Mastacembelus armatus (assembly GCF_900324485.2). NCBI lineage: Eukaryota > Metazoa > Chordata > Actinopteri > Synbranchiformes > Mastacembelidae > Mastacembelus > Mastacembelus armatus. Next base: position 9,810,713 of record NC_046635.1, on the reverse strand, counting down.
GATCAGCCCTGATACCGATCCTTAGACTCTCCTCAGACAGTGCTGACAGATTGTACACATACTACTCTACAATGTGTATATACCCACTGTCACTGGGTGTGTGATCAAGAGGGCCAGTAGACAAATTGAAATGCTAACAAAACTCAGTCTTTTGGGTGAGTTAAATGAAGGCCAAGTGCACATCATGTTTAGCTTGGTCTCCATTTCTTTTTATCTCTGTCTGTGGTTCTCTGTCCTTTACTCTCCATCCCGTTCTTAATGGCATCCTCTCCTTCATCTTTTAACAGTCTCCCTCTGTGTTTTCAGCCTTTCTGTAAACAAGCAGAAGGCCAACAACTCTGTCCTCCGGCCGTCTCCTGCCATCCTGTTGCCATGGTGTATGGAGCATTGTTTGCCAGCCTCTATGTCGGGTTGCCATGGCAGGGCTTATTTGCCATATTAAATGTTTGGCAGCATTGTACAGATGCTGATGACAAACACCCAACATCCCACTTTGATCAATGAAACATGATTAGAGGAGATGAGATCGAGCCACTGATCTATTTAACAACCTTAGCTATACAGTTCATGTACTCTATGTATTGTATTCATGTTAAACATGAATATGTGTAAAATCAAACAATAATTTTACAGACAGATGGAAATAAAAACTTGGGGAAAAAAAACACATTTAGGGTTGCAGTTTAAATGTGCGACTTGTTGCCATGGTGTACTTTGCTTAATGGATTAAAAACTTGATCTTGTAGCTTTTGAAAATTGGCATATGCTGTTTTTCATATTGAGACACTGTGGAACAGCAGTAGTGTTAGTGCATTGCCCATTTTCAACCCATTGTCTAAAATGAAGTGAATTTGTTTCCCAAATTATATCATAGTGTTTTATCAAGGTTCTTGATATTTTTTTAATATCAGTAAATCGGATTCACATGGCACATTTAATATGACAAGATGTATCAGATTTATTCCTGACAAAATGATGACGTTGGTGATGTTTAAAAAGATATTACAGTGTTTAGGTTGAGGTTCCTGATGTTTGTGGAGATCATGAAATAGGCCGTAATCTGTCTCTGCCCCTTGTGTTGAAGCATGAGAGGGCATTGCTTTTAGTACAAGGATTTTACATGATAAACTACTATATTTCCCCCCAATTAAAACAAGAATGTAGAAAATCTGCATGTGACCTTTCAACACCTCAGAAATGTATGATTGGAGACAGATTTATTAGTTAGTAAATTTTATGTTTTCATGTGTTAAGCTTTCAGATTAATGCACACACTAAAAATCTGAAATGCATATTTAGAAAAAATACTGTGAAGATACAAAAGTATAACCAGACTAAGGTAATTGGCATGTTAACCTATTTATCTTAAATCTATACTGAATTTATACCTAACACAGAGGATTGGGTTAATGCACATCCAACTTAGTGCTACTCAGTCTGCACCAACTTTGATTGTACTCTGCTGTAATGTGTGAAAGCTGTTTGGTTACCAACAGATAGTGTGGAAAGGCAGCCAATTGACGTAGTTAGAGGTTGATAAGATCTCATAGCTCCATTGTAGACGTACCATGGTGGTTTTAGCGGTTTGCTTTCTTTCTTTTGCTTTTACTGAAGGGCCCGTGACGCTGAGGCAGTGCATTAGCATACCTGTAGTAGAAAGTGCATCCTGTGGTGCAGGAAATCATTAATGTGAATTTTAACACACAGTGTGTTTAGATATCAAGCACAATAGATTAACAGACGCTCTGTTGACCTGCCCTCACAGAAAAGTGGTCAGGCAGTGTACAAAAAGTGGAGCATATGTTGAAACCTGAGCTTATTCTTTGTAAATGTGTTTCAGATTCTCTGTTATGCACAAACACATATACATTGATGCCATGTGACCGTTACTGTGTCTCTCCTGTGCTTTTCAGATGATCTTGTGGGACTGGGATCTGAAACACTGGTACAAACCACAGTATCAGGTCAGTACTATGGTTATTTCAGTTCTCATGTTTGAAATTGTGCATGATACATTCAGGAAACACAATTTATGGGAATGATCTCCATAGTTGATCTGGAGAGGCTGACTGGAACCTTTTGGACTTATTGTTCCTTTCCTGATTATTTTTATTATTATTTTTTTTTTGTATGGCAAAATCCAGATTGTGTAAAACGTGACATACAGTGACACTGGAATTGTTGTTATGCCACATTTTTATCTTAGTTAGACATCCTTCGTCTTATTTGAACTGTTTTGGTAATCTGTGAAAGAATTTAGCTCCCCAAGACCAAAAGTCATGATTTCTTCCTGTTAGACAGGGCCAAGCCAGACAGATCATTTTCGCTCATCAAACATGCTCTAAAAGGCAGGGATTAAAGCAATTTTGTTATAGACTACTTTTACACTTTATTGGATTTCACTTTAGATATTTGGATAACACATATTATATAGGTTCTAAGTGTATTTTAATTCCAATATATTGCAGTTGTTTCTGTTGTGAAAGAGGCTAGAGGAAGAGAAGAGGAGAAAAGATGAGGAGAAAACAGGAGAGGAATGAAGTGGGTGAGGAAGTTATGAATAGTTCTCATCAGAAAAGTCAGCTGTGGGAAAGTGGGATTTCCAAAAAAGGATGAGCCTTCTCTACTCTGTTCTAATGTGTGCAATGCATGTGTGTATATGACAGGGTGCAGCAAGCGGTAATGGTGTGGACCTTTCAGTCATCAATGAGGCCAGGAACTTGGTGTCAGACCTGCTGATGGACTCGTCTCTGTCGCCACACACCATCTCAACTCTACGCAGCATCTCCAGCCTCATGGGGACGTTCTCAGGCTCATGCCGTCCCAGGATCAATCCCTTCACCCCCTTCCCAGGTTTCTACCCCTGCGATGAAGTGGAGGACTCCGTAGAGAGGGGGGACAGGAAAACCATTAAGGTGTGCACCAATACTCATGCTACTATTGCACCAAGCTAGTGTAGATACAAATGAGTAATTGGCCATTTCATTTAAAAGTTGAAGTCCTGGGACGTAATGAGCCTCAGCATCTAAAGAAGTAAAAACTAAACAGTGAAAACATTAGTTCTGCTTTATCATTCAGTGAATATCAGTTAAATCAATTGCTTATGTTCTATGCACTATGCTTCTAGCGTTACCTGAAGGCACACCTGTCCGGCTATAGTTCAGTGTAACAGGTCACAGAATATGATGCAACACCAGTGGTAAGCTGAGGCCAAATATTCACCCACCTGAAGTTATCAAAAATGTCACAATTCGTACTTTAATATGTTGTATAGTAAATAAATGTTTAACCCACGAATTTGTCATCCTCACTGTTGTTATTAGTATTTTCCTGCAAATAACTTGTTTTGCAGTTGTTTCATTGACTTTGGAAGTTGATGCTGGTCCACCATATTTGCATTGCAAATTTATCACACTATTATGTATGTTTACCATCTTAAATATCCTGGTATTTATTTAGATGCAAGCGCTTGATCATGCAACATGTACTGAAGCCATATCCAAAATCGATCCAGCTGTAGGAACCCTTCTCTAGATTAAGATTAAGAACTGCTTTTATTCATCCCAAACTGGGAAATTCCCCAGACACACACCCAGAGCAGTGGGCAGCCATTGATGCAGCGCCCGGGGAGAATTTGGGGGTTCGGTGCCTTGCTCAACGGTCTCATCTTAGTGGTGGTATTGAAGGTGCACGGGCTATTCACTCCGCCCCACCGACAATCCCTGCCGGTTCTAAGACTCGAAACCCGCAACTTTCGATTCTCTAATTATGTTTTCGTTACAATGTGCTGACACACATGCACAGAGGTTGGGTCATATAACCAACATTTTTAGTTTGTGTATAAATTGAAAATCTATATTTGTTTCCCCACCAGGGTTTGAGCAGCAGAAACAGCCTCCCCACCCCACAGCCCAGGCGCAGTTCCGCCTCCTCCTCATCCTCTGCACTCCCGACTCTTGACTGTGCGTCGTCGCGCTGGGAACGCAACAATGGCAAGAGACCCCACCCTGACTTCAACTTGACCAGGTACCAACAAAAACACTCCACTTTGCCATCTTTCAGAAATGCACAGATCATCTGAGCTGTACAAGAGCTAATTTTCCCAGTTCATATTTTGAACTGTGAACACTGAGACTGAGAAGCCCAAAGATAGCTAGCTAACCTACAAAAACTACTTTCTAACATAGTGGACGTTGCTGTGATATAGAATATAGAATTTTTGCTGTATAGTACGAGTAGTCTGAACATTACTGTTAACCAAAAGCAAGAAAACAAAACCAGATAAAGTGGACATGTCATAGTCTACAAAGGAAAATGAAGAGACAGATTTGCATTTTACTCAGTCATGAAATTAGTTGAACTGGATATGAATAATAATCCCTGCTGTTCACATGCACTGACAAATTCAAGTTCTTTCAAATTTGGTACAAAGTATATTTTGCTTGATAATAAAACATGATATGGTGACACTGATGTGTAGTCTCTGTATGTCTCCACAAGATGGCACTACAGGACTATAACTACACTTGCTTGATGAGCTACTTTGAGTTTAAGACCATTATGCTCTTTATTTTCAGAGGTGATAGTTGGCTGATTTGACAGTGGACACCATAGCCTTGGTCTATAAACATCTTTGAGTGCCTCAAAGAATATTCCTTGTTGTGCAAAAAGTTTGGTAAGAGTTATCTGAATGTGTGTGTGTTCTGTTTTTCAGCTCTGGTCTATCCAATGGGCCAAATGCAAACCTGCTCACTATTCCCAAGCAGAGGTCCTCCTCTGTTACCCTTACATACCACACAGGGCCCAGGAGAGCAGGTAACTATAAAAACTTCCTGAGGACACTTTGTTTTGTTTACATGTTCAGGTTTCAACTGAATATTGTCCCTTTCTCATTTTCTGTACCCATTTCATCCTCTCCAGGCACATCTCCTAGCCTGAGCCCAGTCACTTCACCAAGTCACAGTCCTCCTGCAGTGGGCATGGGCTGTTCATCATCTCTTGTCACTCGATCACCTGTGGAGTTCCCAGACACGGCTGACTTCTTGACAAAGCCAAGTGTCAACCTGAACATGCATAAGACCTTGGGCTACACACTCAGCTCGCCTGATTTTCAGCAGGCCTCCCGTAGCTCTGCCTTCCCTCTCTGTACCAGGTAACACCTAAATACTGAATTGGCATGTCTTATTTAATCCATTCTTTGAAGTTATGTTATAACAATATATTATGTGCTACAACTGGGCTTGTATCTCCATTCTAGCTGTGGTCGTCAGATGCTCAAGGGAGTCTCCACTGGTGATACAGGGGAATCTCATCAAGCATTTACCAGTGAGGCTCAACGCAGGCGCTCAGGTATGTAGAGTTACATATTGTGCACGTTATACAGTGTAATGGAGTGAAGGTAGATATTCTCAGATATTCTTGACTAATGCTGTAGTGTAGAGGAATGACAAAGAAGCACTTAGATAAATGGTTTAGGGAGATAATGCTGCTCTCTGCTGGACTCCAGCAAAAATGCAAGCTAATACACACCGACAGGTGAAAGAATGAATCTCTCACATTTTTCCTGCATTAGTCCCTGTTATGTTCCAAATAAGGATTGTATTAGTTAACCAAAAATTTGATTACATCAATTTTGTTAAAAAAGAAAAATGTTAAAAATAGCTACACTTACACACTGAAAATATCTGCTATGCTTTGTTTTTCAGTGGTTGTTTGCAATCTGATTAATGTGGTTAATCATATTAACCGCACTAACCAGTGTTAGCTTCTGGTAGCCATCCATTAGTTTTAGGTTTCATTTTTGTTTTGTTTCAAAATACACCTTTTAAATAAGTAAAATACACAGTCTTTATTACATATTTTATTACAGTAGCAAAAGCCCATTAAAATACCTTTGGAGTAAATCATGTTATTAAATACCTTAAAAAACTATTCATTTTGTGACTGCAATGTCCATCCATCCATTTTCTATAGCCTGGGTCACGGGGATCTGCTGGAGCCTATCCCAGCTCTCTTTCGGGTGGAAGGCAGGGGTACACCCTGGACAGGTCACCAGTCCATCACAGGGCCACATATAGACACACAGAGACAAACAACCTCACACACTCACACTCACTCCTATGGGCAATTTAGAGTCACCAATCAACCTGACATACATGTTTTTGGACTGTGGGAGGAAACCAGAGTACCTGGAGAAAACCCACACAAGCACAGGGAGAACATGCAAACTCCACACAGAAAGGCCTGGTTGCAAACCCACGACCTTCTTGCTTTGAGGCAATAATGCTAACCACTCAGCCACCATGCTGCTGACTGCAATGTGTTTACTCAAATTAAGTTAAAGTATCTAACGGTAATGTGATAATGTACATGTGTGTCTATATGGATGTGTGTTACTATACTCATGGCCTTCCAATCCCTGTGCTCTGTTATGCAGCAGTTGAAGGGCTGGAGTTCACAGGAGAGCCTCTGATCAGGGAAGAGAGCGTGGAGGTGGACATGTCTGGCGATGGGAAGCCAGATGTTGCAGCGAACCAGGGACAGGCAGAGGAGGAGAAGGAGAAGAGCCTAAGCGTAGACCTGCAGACTCAGGAATCAGAGGTGATCAGAGGGCTTCTCCTTATAATGCTATGGTACTATGGCACAGCAGAATGAGTAATGATTCCATCTCACCTGTCCTCCCTCATTCTGTCCATGCCAAACACTTCATTACGGGCTTATTTTTATTGCACTACATATTTGTTGATTGTTCTGTATTAAATCGTACCATGTCAGAGTCCATTGTGTCAGATGTATAATGCATGTGTTTGTAGAACAAAGGATGGCATGATACTGTCATCTGAAACAATATCTGTTCTGATTGTCTCTCCAGGCTGAGCAGGAGTTCAAAGTAGATCCTATGCTGGAGGACCATGAGGCTCTCATGGAGAGGATGAACACCTGGAACTTTCAGATCTTTGACCTCGTAGACAAAACAGGAGGAAAGACTGGAAGGATACTCAGCTATGTTAGTACAAAAGCCCCAAATCAGCCATCTATTGTAGCTTCACTAATACTGTAATTGTTTTAATTGGCCTGTAAATATCTTAAGAAAGCCAGTTCCAATTAGTGTAGCCTATGGGACTGGTTAGCAGAACTTTTAGCCTCTTAGTCTAAATTGAATATGTCAAATCTAGTTAAGTAAAGAATTTAAGAGATGTATCTTATTGAAAACAGATGTGTATCATTGTGTGATCAACAAATCTTTGTATTTTGGATATTCATAGTGACAAGTGCAGTACTGCTTAGGCTTTGTGCAACCTGCAAGAGGGTTGGGACAGGAAAATTATTCTGTAACTTTAACACTATGCAGGTGGAGTAGGTGTGCACTTTAATAATGGCCACTCACATCAGCACTTCAACAGCAATCGTTTCCTAAAGCCTCCCAACAGAGAAAAGTATCAAGACACAGATACACAGCACTGCAAATGTAAATATGCAACACCTCAAATATATTTATTACAAGTATGAATAAGTGCAATTTATGCCACCTTTGAACTTTTAGCTTAGTTTTCAGCAGGTTTTAAACATCCTGTCTATGCATTATGATGTGCACAGAGTTATTTTAGTGTTGTATTTCAGTGTCCCACTGAGCATGACTGATGCTACTGGTTGTGTCCTGATTGGTTTTTCAGTAAAATTGATTTGTGTTTCCACAGGTAACATACACCCTTTTCCAGGATACATGTCTGTTTGAAATTTTCAAGATTCCTATCAGGGAATTCATGATGTACTTCTGTGCTCTGGAAAATGGCTACAGGGACATTCCCTGTGAGTGTTACACGGTGCAATGTTGAGGAAATTCAAACATGAATGTTAATGTGTTATTCCATATAAATTAAAAAGCAATTGTGTGGCTAGGCTAATAATCTCAAATATGAATTAATTGCTGGTGTAGATGGTGAAATAGACAAGTTTAAACCATTATGGTTAAAAACACACAGATCACAACCGGGTCCATGCAACTGATGTGCTCCATGCTGTCTGGTATCTGACCACTCGACCAATCCCTGGGTTCCAGCAGATCCACAGTGAACATGTGACAGGTAGTGACACAGGTAAATACCAGTGATGCAGGAATGCAGTATTCTCTGCCCATTCTAATGAACAACTTGTGAGAGGTCATTTTGTTAGGAAGAACTTACTTGCTTGAAAGATATGAAGAGATTAAAAGATCCTTTTAGAAAATTAGGCTTAGAAATAATCATTTCAACTGCATTAAGAGAAAAGCTGTCTTCCTCCACTGAGGCTGTCAGACCAGCCGTGATTTGTCTTTTTACATGGCCATTTTATTTTTTGTATGTGCCCTGATTTTTTACATTTGATCTAAATTCTATTTAAACTGAAGAGAAATGTTAACAATGAAAGAGCTGCAATTCTAACCTGATCTTGCAATACCAGGATATATCTACACATTGTTTTACATCACTGTGACATTCATTGGCATCCATTTTGTTTTTGTTTCAGATTCAGATAGTGGGATTTCTCCAGGCAGGATATCATATGCCTCCTCTAAGAGCTCCTCGATTTCAGATGACAGCTATGGCTGCCTGGCCTGGAATATACCTGCTTTGGAGCTCATGGCCCTTTATGTAGCAGCTGCAATGCATGATTATGACCACCCCGGTCGCACAAATGCCTTTCTTGTAGCCACTAATGCACCTCAGGTAACCTGCAGCTATTATTGGTACTTGAAAATGTTGAAGATCGACACTTGTAACTTACCAGCACATATAAACACACTAATTTTTTTAAGCAGTGTCTGTGTCACATTTACATATGAGTTTATGTAAAATCACATTTGGCCACAACTGTTGAAAATGGTGGTAGAAAATACTATATGTGCATAAGTAGCTGAAGGACTGACATTACCTTTCCAACATACAGTAGATACCGAGCAGGCTGCTGACACACAAACATAGACCCAGGAAGTCTTGGTGTATATTTGTCACACAGTGTTCGATGGTTTTTATGAATCTTCTCACTTGTTGACCAGTTTGCTTGCTATCCATGTGAGCACTTTGCTTTTTTAACTTGAAATATCTTGAATGTATCTTACATATACGGGGACTAGCCCTATTATTGCAGCTGCTCAAGCGTTCCATAGAAATAAAGAATATATTCAATGGATAATCCTGAAAGCATCTTGGATCCTGCATTTAAGTGGGAGCATTTACCACTTTATCTGGACTTTATTGACTTATACACTCAGCAGAGGGTGCAATTGTTCCAAGCCACCAGAGCAAGGTAAATACCACCGATGTCCCTGAGACGAGGACTGTGTACAAACACAAAATCAGATGTCTGTCTCTCTGCAGTACTGACAGAGTGTGTCTGAGAGCTCCCTGGTGGCTGTTGCATAGCCATTTCTTTTTTTTTTTTTTTTTTCTACTGACACCAGCCGACTGCAGAAAAACCACCACTCAACACAAATAGTAATCAGTGATCGACGCACTCCTGCACTATATCAGGAATTACACAAAATTGGATGCTTCCATATCCTGTGTTTTTTCTTTAAATAGTTGCATATTCATTATAATCTTACACATGCGGCACCTTAGTATCACTGCAACTGCCTCAGATTATATTCATCAAACTAGAAACGAGTCACTGGAAAGTGTCATTGGTGTCAAAAATAAACAAAAGCTTTTTCATGGTTAATCTTTAACTTGAAACAATTTACTTACATCAGTTTTCCTTACATGCTTCATAATGTCAAGCTAAGTATATATTTTTTTAAAATAGCTGTTTTAAGATGCAACATTTGTGCTCAATTGACACAAATATACTGTACACTCAAGGACAATCATTTGATGTTGAGACAATATTTGATGTCCAGAGATGAACACCAAGCTAAATGGTCTCTCCAAACTGTGTCTCAAAATTAGATCATGATTCAGATTAACTCACACCACACAGCTATTTAAACCCATTGTGTTCTTACTGTGGTCAGTCTTGTAAATGAGGGTTGGAAAGGTTAAGTGAATGCCCTAGTTTAAATATTGTATTTTCACAACATGTCCAGTGATAGCACTCACACTGGGTTTTGTAAAAGTCCCAGGAAAATGGGTTAAAAGAAAGAAAATGGAACCCTGAACTCATTGATTGCTAATGATACTGGCAACCATTTACTGGTAAATGGATCTTTCTTGGTGTCTAATGTTGTAACTGTTTTTAACCTTTTCCGTTCAGGTGTTCATATTTCTCTACTTTATTGACCAAATGCCCCCATGTTCCTTTTATCTCATTTATTGAGTGCTTACTATTTTTAATTGCACTATTCAAAATGTGGGATCTACATGCAGACACATAATGTAAACACTTTACTACTGATGTTTTTCATTAAATTGTAGTTCAGAAAACTTAACATCTTCCTCTCTCTTACCACTGGGCGTTCCTTCCTGTGCAATGTAGGCTGTGCTGTACAATGACCGCTCTGTGCTGGAGAACCACCACGCTGCGTCTGCCTGGAACCTCTACCTGTCCCAGCCCGAGTTCAACTTTCTGGTCAACCTGGATCACGTGGAGTTCAAGCGTTTTCGCTTCCTTGTCATCGAAGCTATACTGGCCACAGACCTCAAGAAGCACTTTGATTTCCTGGCTGAATTCAATGCCAAGGTATGAGATGGAGAAAGCTTAATAGATTGTTGAACTATATGATCATAACATGATACCTACCTATTTATTGACCCTTTAATTTCAGGCAAAATATGAATTGAAACCTTAGGATGATTGTTAAAGTGTAGTTCATCAGATTGTAGCATAATGGATGCAGAATTAACCATTGGTTTTAATAAAGCATCAACTTTTGTTTAACAGGTGAATGATGTGAACAGTCCAGGAATTGACTGGACCAATGAGAATGACAGGTTGCTGGTGTGCCAAGTGTGTCTCAAGCTGGCAGATATCAATGGACCGGCCAAAGTCCGTGACCTCCACCTCAAGTGGACAGAAGGCATTGTCAATGAGTTTTATGAGCAGGTGCAGACTGCGTGCTAATGCTGCAGAGTGTATTCAATTAACACCATTTTTTTCTGACTTTATATTGTATTTTGTAAAGTGACTTAGATAAAAAGCAAAACCATCAAAGTTTTCTCATTTTTGTACTCCAATTCCATTCCCACACACACACATAAAACAGAACGTGTCATACACTTCACATGCAATTCAACATGCATTACAAGAGGCATGAATACCTAAAATGAAAAAAAAAAATATATAATAATAATGCAGAGTATAATAATAATTATTATTATTATTATTATAGTTTTTATATTATTTATTATATCATAATACATTTTAGGTATGTATGCCTGTTGTAATACACATTGAAATTAATTTGAAGTGTATGACACATGCTGTATAAATAAAGTTTGCTTGATTTTGATCTGCAGGGAGATGAAGAGGCCAGGTTGGGATTACCCATCAGCCCCTTCATGGACCGCTCACTTCCACAACTAGCCAAGCTACAAGAGTCCTTCATCACACATATTGTAGGGCCACTTTGTAACTCCTATGATGCTGCCGGCTTACTTCCTGGCCACTGGATTCATGAAACAGGATTAGATGAAGATGATGATGAGGGACAGGTGGATACAGACACAGATGAAGATGAGGATGAGGAAGATGAGGTAGAAGATGAGTTGGCACCAAGTAAGCAAGATTAACAACTGCTCATTATTTAAGTTGGGTTTATGTTACTGTTTTGCTAGTCTAAATTTAGATTTAAATATATTTTTGGACTTTGCTTATTGCAGAAAGGAGAAAGAGCCATCGCAGGTTGTTCTGCAGCATCATGCAGCACTTGTCGGAAAATCACAAGGTGTGGAAGAAGATCATTGAGGAGGAGGAGAAGAGCAAAGAGCTGAGCAAACAGCAGCAGCCAGACAGCCTGCCAGCCAGCATACCCACCTCCCCTTCAGATGACATCCAGGTCATCCACGAGGAAGAGGAGGGAGAGGAGCGTCAGTAGCGGGAGGATGAAGGGAAGAGCGGAGATGTGATGAAACAGAAGAGCAGTGGCACTATAACCACACAGGTCCCTCTGCCTTCCCTTCACCGACACAGACAGACACAAAAAACATAGACAGTTGATGAATGCACATAAGGCATTTTGCTCCCTCTCTCTCTCTCTCTCTCTCTCTCTCTCTCTCGCTCTCTCTCCCACCCTCTCTCTCTCACACACACACATATGTTGAACGATTCACTGTGCAGACACTCGGATGCTTAAGCAGTCACATTGTTTTTTTGGAGAAACATAAAGGCCTTACTACTGTGAGCGGATCCTAGCTGCAACGGTGGGAGCCAACTCCTATGCACTTTCACCCCATGGAGAGTCAAGTGCACCCAGACATAAAGCACCAGAACTGAGCAAAAAGGTGCAGAAGAGTGTGGACGGTTTCCAGCATCAACTTGCCCTCCATGGTAACCTGGCTGTGACGCTGCCTTGAATGCAAAGCGCTTACACCTCCCTTAGGTACAAAACAAATCTTGTCTATTTAAAAATGAAAGGTAGAGGAAAAATAATGAAGTAAGCGACATCATGAAGTGATTGACACCCTTTACCAAAGTGAACAGTTCAAACATGGAAAGACAAGAGACTGAGACTGTGTCAGCCTCAATGTCAGGTATATTTTTGAATTATATATGTACACACACACACACACACACACATATATATATATATGAGGAGTCACATATATATATATATATATATATCAAATGTGCCTGTCCTGAACCTTTACTGAGTCCATATTGGCCCAGAGCCTAGGCTTGTGTAGTTCTCTCTCCTTGCTGGTGACACGAAACACTGTATCAGACTCAGTCACAGAAACATTATTGAAATGTTGACTGATTAATAGCATTATATCTGCATCATTTTTGATGCTTTTACTCATGTGTACCACCCGTCGTTTGTTTTTTTTTGTTTGTTTTTTTTCCTTTAATTCTCCTTGCTTCTTTTTGTTTGTGTGCAAATATTTTCAGCGGGAATGTGATAGAGAGAATGAGTAGGGAGAAAGCACATTTTTAATTATTTTAGTATGTAATCTGTGTGTATGTTTGTGTGTCCTTTCAGTAATGGTTGGTTTTTAATCAGTGAAATGTCCAATGGCATTTATCAATTTTTTGCATTCAGATCAGGAGTGCTGTTTCAATGAATGGATTCATTTTCCTTTTTTGATTACAAGTATTTTTTAAAGGTTACTCAGGATTCACAAATAATTATTTTGCAAGAATTTATGTCATTAATATGAAATACACTTTAAAATCTAAGAGAATTAAAAATCTGAGTGACTGAAGTAGTTTGTAATCTCTTAATGAACAACTTGACTACAAACAAATTCAAGCAATTGAAATCCTCTGTGACAGAGGGGCATACAGTAAGTGCTGTCTCTTGACCAATCATACACTGTTTGCATAATATTTTTACAACCCCACTGGAGAGAAAAGCTTATCTTGATTGTCAGCAGAATGTCTCAACCTGCAGCAACATAACTTAATTTTGCAGTTCTCTAACAATAATTGTGTGTATATGTATATGTTGTGTGTATACACACACACACATACCGTACTGTGCAGAAGTTTTAGCAGACAATTCCATCAGGTGTGTGATTGATCCCAGGCTAATTGTGCAGGTCAACAAGCCCGTAAAGAACCCACTAGTGTTCTTAAAGAACTATTATCAGAGGCAAGAAGAACCAGGAGTCCTGCAGCAGATGGTCTCACCCCCACAGAGCCCTGATCTCAGCACTGTGGAGTCAGTCTAGGATCATATGAAGAGACAGAAGAGAGTTGGACGGCCTGATTCTACAGAAGAACTGCAGCAGCTTCTCCAAGGTGCTGCAAAGTATCAGGAGAAACTGTGTGCAGGTCAAACCAGAGAGAACTGCTGCTGGTTTAAGACCAAAGGGGAGAGCTGCAAATACCGATTAGATTTAGGTTCAGTTCCCTTTACTGCACTTTGTATGAAGTTAACTGATAAATGAAAAAAGTATTTATGTAATTTATTTTGAAAGCATCCCCTGTGTGTTTTTAGTGCCTGAAACTTTTGCACAGTACTGTTGTCTGTGAGAACTCTTGGCATTCCACTAGAATACAACGTTTTATGAAAAGGGAAGGCAGAGTTGTTGCCTCGCTCCTTTACCACCTTTTTAACTCATAATGTCTGGAGAAAATGTTAAGTAAGCAGTGTAAATTGAGATAGTAATATTTAAAGACAAGAATAGATACAGGTTGTGCACATTTTAATACCAAACAAGTGTTTAGCCGCTGTACAAAAGAATATGTGCATATAAATATATATTTTTTAAATAATCAAATGAATGCATCTGTTTTCTACATGCTGACATATTGTACATTGAAATCCTGTAATTACCATTGTGTTTCCAGAGTTTTTTCTATTTACAGGTGTGGAACTGTGGGGTTTGGTGTTTTGGCTTTATTCACCTGTTTTCAGCCTCTTTCTGTTGTGTGTCATAACCACTCTTGTATTCTCCATTATTTCTCGCTATTACTGTCACCTCAGTCGAGCCAACTGGTGCCAAACTTGAGCAAGATACGATATATAAGCAGATTGGCAAAATCTCTCTGGACTCCAGTATTGTTCATGCAAGAGAAATAACCCTTGAGTCACCTTGAGTCGTCCCACCAAGCTCAAAGAAGCAGTGACAGTGGCAGGAGTCAGAGTTGGACTCCGGTCAGAGCCATGCAGTGTGCGTTCTGACACCGTCAGTTTTTTCACACGGACCCTTACAGGATCATTAAGCCTAGGTAGCTCCCGAACTGACATATTCTGCCTCATTAAGTTGTCAAAGTTGGCTTCTCACTGTGCACTCTTTCAAACCACAGTGTCCTCTGATGATTGTGCCATAAATATATCTATGAATGGTTGTTACCCTTATGTAGCATCAGTATACGTACATTTGTCTATGTAACCATTCACCCTTATCTACAATATGGGGGCGACTGATTTATGTTGTTATTTATAGCTGTCATAAAACACCATCCCTGAAGTATCGGTACTTCTCATTGATGTTTACTGTTGTGTGTGCGTGTGTGTCTGTATGAACTCATAATGCATGTTTTTTTCGTCCAAGTAAACAAGTACGGTTTTGTACAAGTAAACAGAGCATAATTGAAATATACAGTCCCTACTATACATTCACACAGGCATTTTCACCTGGTAGATCTCAGAATTGGGTGTGTGCAAACTGTGATTGATTGACATCTCACTCTTAATTATGTTGCACTTGCTAGGGTGAGGTCTAATCAGCCATAGTAACATAAAAAAACCTGTGTATGTGCTGAACCTTAAAAGCTGCTGTTATTAATATTTTTACGTCAACATTGGATCAGTTTGCAATGTGAAATATGAAGTAAGTTTCTTGTAATCACCACCTAAGAAAAATTTCACCCAACTGGAAAATAGCTCACAGCATTTTTAGACTCTTAGAGCTAATTATTTTGTTTTTTTTGTCCAAAACTTTACTGTTTCTCAGTGCTCTCAGTGTCATTTTTGGCTTTCTAAAAAAAGCTGGAATAATTCAAACATAACAAGCAGTGCTAGAGGGAGAGTAAATTCTGGACTTAGGTTTCCCAGGGTGCCTGCAACAAGAGACAATTATTGCTCATATTTTCTGTCTGCTTGATTTGTAAAAAAGCCATGTTGGCCATATTATGGCAAATATTTGTGAATATGTTTAAAGCTAGTTGTGTCCTGTCAAGTCTGCAAGTACTGGATACAACCAGTATTGCAAAAAAAAAGGAGAAACCAATGTTAACCTTGCACATAAATGCATGACTCTGTTAATACTGATAAGCACCATTTAGTAGAAACAAGTGTTGCATAGTCTTCTTCTAAAAATCCACCAGGATTGCATTTGCATTCTAAGAGAAAGATTTTCCATAGAGAGCTATCCCCAGAGAAGGGGTCAGAGTCAGTCCACATGACGTTAATTTTGGCCCATGCATGACACAGTGCTCACAACTTTCTTGGAAAGCCTGTTAGAAAGTCTATTTCTATTTTGTCGTGCACGTATGAATCGGTGGTGTTATTTGATTGGTCTGAAGCTGTCCTGAAAAGACAGGGTTATCATAGGTGTCCTTACTATCAATCATTGACTTGTGCCTAACTTCATCTCTATTGCACCAAGGTTCACAGACATTTCGTTGTCTGGGCTCAGAGGACCTCTCGGATACTGAGAACTAAATCAATAGCACAATCGTGTTTCCCAGGATGTCCTTTTAGCACTGAATCTTATCACCCTTGCTGCTCAAAAGTGCATATTGCTCAGTAAAATAATCTGTCACTGAGTAAACTGGATCACATGCTCATATGTAGAGACCCACCCTGATCACTGAGCATCCTGGGCGCTCCGTTCCAGAGTGATGCAGTATAATGCACCTGTATTATTTGGCTGCATTGTTGTGCAAAAACAATACAGCTGTGGCTAAACAAGCTGTAATAAATGCTTGCTTGCCTACTTGTGATAAGTGTCTCCATGGCAGGGAGCCTTCTGCTGCCTGCGGACAGCACAGATGGAGTAAGGCTTGGGCTGTAAGGTCATGCCCAGTTTGGGAGTAACAGTGGGAACAGTGCCTGGAGGGAACTGAAGGTGAAACCTTTGCAACAAAGTGGTGAAAAAGAGGAACATCTCCATTCTGGCTAGTTGTTCGCCCAAGCAATTACGCCTACCTGGAAAAAGAAAATTCTTTTAGACTGTCTCATTCACACGTAGCAACAACATCTGAACAATATGCTCAAATCCTAAGAAATGAAAGACATTTCAGAACAGTATAGATGAGAAAATTTGGTTTAACTAAGTACGGTGGATGCCAAGTGGAATGTCATGCGATAAAAGCTATATGAGCATCTTATAACTCAGTTTAGATCTCAAGAGAAAGTCTAAATATGTGTTGTCTGAAGCGATTGTATTTGTTCAGTATATGGGAATTTACTGGATGTATATCAGGAGTGTTTGCAATTTTAGAGATGCAAAAACAAAATTACCCAAAGAGAACGGAAGGAAGGCCTCACGCCTCACAAAGTTGCCATTGCTGTCCAGAAACCTCTGTGGTGAGAAAACCCCCGGATCAGTCCAGTACTTCTCATCAAAGTGCACTGAGTAGAGGTTTGTGATCACCATAGTGCCTTTGGGAATCGAGTACCCATTGACTTTTGCGTCCTGGGAGGTGGCACGGAAAATGCCGAGTGGGACAATGTTACAGAAGCGAAGGATCTCATGGAGAACGGCCTCCACATAGGGCATCTTCTGCTTGTCCTCCAAAGTGGGTGCCCTCCCATTGGTCAGCACAAAGTCAATTTCCCTGTGCACCCTCTCTTTAGGAGGGAAAAAAACAGACATCATCAGGCATTTAAACATGAGTGACATTACATAACTATTAAATTTATATGAAACCCAAGTCTACAAACTGATGAGCATCCAAGTTCTGAAATGTTCTCATATTGGGATGATGCTTTATCCACAACTGACCTTGTATATTGGGGTAGAGGGCCATGTACAACATGGCCCAGCGCAGGGTGTTAGTCGTGGTTTCTGTGCCAGCAATAATGAGCTCACCCACTGAATAGATGAGGTTCTCATAGGAAAAAGAGGCACTAGGATCTCCCATATTCTGCTCCAGCTCATCCAAATAGGCGTCCACGTAGTGACGAGGTGCATGTGGGACCCTGCCCTGTGAAAAGCCCTTTATAACCTGCAGTAAGAAGTCGTAAACTTCTGCGGCATTGCGGAACAGCTTCTGGTGTTTTCCAAAGGGCACATACTCAATCCAAGGGAAGGCGTTGTAGAGGAAGGCCCAGCCGCTCACTGCTAGCTCCACGTTCTCACTGAATATCTCAATCATGTGCTGGAAGTTGTGGTCGTCGTAGGTGAAACGCTGTCCAAAAATGATCAGGTTGGTGATGTTGGACACAGCGTTGGTCACAAGGTGTTTCGGGTTGAAGGGCTTTCCCTTGTGTTCATCAATGGCATCGACAAAGAACATGCACTCCTCTGAGATCTTCCTCTCAAACAGTCTCTGGCCGCTGCCAAAGTAACGAAAAGAATTGCACGCCAGCTTGCGGTGTTCGATCCAGCCTTTGCCATATTTACAGTTAAGAAGGCCTGTGAAAGTGCAGGTAAAAGAGGAAACATAAATAACCTAAAATACAAAACAAAACACAACTTTTTAATACTTTTTGCTTAAAAAAAAAAAGCATTGTAATCATTTCACAGCAGCTTACCACCCATTTTGGTCATTTTCTTGAATAAAGGCAGTGACGGGCGATCAGCAAAGACCTCACTCTGATGGTAAAGGCATTCCCTGACACAGTCATATCCATTTAATACTACGGTCAAGATGCCCCCCAGGTCAAGACTGAAAATCTGAAAAGGTACACATCGCACCTTGAGCACTGTATTCCTGTTGGTTGCACACATTCTTATACAAATGAATGCTTCTGTCAAGTGACGTGGGATTTGTAGGCACAGTCTTAGGCATGTTCCAACATTTGTCAACCCTCTGGCACTCCTCTACAAGGAGAGTTCAGGTTTCAGTACAGTACAGCAGAGTGACATTTTTTTTAAAGGTTATCATTCAGGTTTACACCTAAATTAAGTTTAGAGTTCCATTTTTACCAGAAAGGAAGTCTGTGTCCTTATATGTGTTTGTGGGAGGAGGCTTTATTTTATTTATTTATTTATTTCATTTTTTGCCAGCCCCTGATTTGCCAGTTACTCTTCTCAGAGCAAAAAGCTACAGGCCAAAAAATTAGGGCGAGGATCTTTTGTTCTCCCCCATATAACTCTTACCCAGCGTGTGCGTGTGCGCGTGCACGCGTGTCATTAAAATCCCAAACCTCTTGTATAGTGGTGGTGAGCTGCAAGTCACAAAAGCATTGCAGCTGCAAAACGCGCCGCGGGGTGTTAGTCCGAGCCTTTACCTGTCCATGAACTTCGCTCTGCTTCTTGAGGAAGACGTGCGGCTCTGTGGCCAGAGACAAAATGCTGCCTATCACCGGGATGGGAGACGGGCCTGGGGGAAACCCCGGGGGTCTTCTCTGCTTGACGAGCTGGCGGATCAGCAGGAAAATGAGAAGGGCGACGGTTACGCAGCCCAAACCGAGCAGAGCCTGAGCACCGGATACCGGCCCAACAGACTGAGATTTAATTGAAACCATCTCCTCAAAAAAAAAAAAAAAAAGTATATATGCATAAATGTATGAAAAGGTAAAACCCTCTTCTCTCTCTGCTCCGCTACCTCCTGCAGATTTCGGCTTCTTTCCCAGAGGAACTGCAGCACATATGTATCATCTTGCACATGTCTATCCCCCGCCTCCAAGGATAAGATTGGCCAGAAAGTTAGCGAACTGCTGAGTGAACTTTACCCTGCTCTCGGTCAATCATCGGGATCATATTGGCGATGCTTTCTAGCTGTTTCACATTAACCCACTGAAGTTCTTCATGCCCATTGTTTGTTGTTAAGACGCATAGGCTACTAAAGTGTATTAACATTGAAAATAAGGGCATGAGACGTGCAGACTGTCGGGTTGATGCAAGAATAGGAGCACTAATTGAAATCAGACAGTGGAAGTATGGTGGAAATATATTACATTATATTTCTAAAGAGCAGCACATTGTTTCACGGAAACCACAGACAGGCCTGGAAGCGTCTTTCCTGTTAGGGCGCACGGGGAATATGCTGTAGTTCAGCATGTAATAATAGAGGCTTCTTCGTATTTTGGCACTGGATATTACTAAAGTACACTGTGCACAGGAGTTCTGAGTACTTTATCTGTAAAATTGAAATACATGAAAGATTGAGGGGGAAATTACAGATTAAATGTAAATTTGTTTTCAAAAATGGCACTTGGCAGACACAGTGCAGATTTCAGAACTATTAGCTTTGAATAGAAAGATGAACACAGTTACAGGGTGTTATGGATCAGCATGTTAAAGAGGTTTTGAACTGCCACTGCACCTCCTGGTTCTCTGAATCCTCCTACACCTCTTAAATACTGAAGCTGGATTTCACCTTATGTTCAGGTTTACCTACATGTACAGGTGCTTCCTCACCATGTGGAGCCATCTACCATGAGACACAAACCAGGCCACAGGTTTTTCATCACCTCTTTCATGCAGTTCATGCATCAACTGGAAATCACAGGTGTAATCACTGTCCTTGCAGTGGTCACAGGGAAATTGACTTGTTGCATTAAGGCTGCACTTTTGGGGCCATGTTCCATCCATCCATCATCTATACCCACTTATTCCTATTTAGGATCACAGGGATCTGCTGGAGCCTATCCCAGCTGTCTTTGGGTGAAAGGCAGGGGTACACCCTGGACAGGTCACCAGTCCATCACAGGGCCACATAGAGACAAACAACCTCACACACTCACACTCACTCCTATGGGCAATTTAGAGTCACCAATCAACCTGACATACATGTTTCTGCACTGTGGGAAGGAACCGGAGTACCTGGAATAAACCCAAGCAAGAACAGGGAGAACATGTAAACTCCACACAGAAAGGCCCCTGACGGGTTTCAAAAGACACTTTCTTGCTGTGGGGCAACAGTGCGAACCACTAAGTCACCGTGCTGCCCCAGTGTTTGCTTTTAATTCTTCAACTTAAAACAATACAGTTATTGTAAGAACTTACAATTTTGAGTCATGTAACATTTTAGTGATATTGCACTGGGGTGTATGCCAGTGTCTTGTTGTCTACTGTATGTGCATATACTGTATATACTGTAACAACCATGCTCAAGAAAGGACAAAAAGGGCAGGCTGCACTTTTTTTTTTTTTGTAATTTATAGTAAATGAGGTTTTGCCTCAGTGAAAGAAAAAATAAGACAAATATAAACCAAACAAGTAAACAAACCAAATACAAAAGCTGCAGGCCAGGATAGAGAGAGTGAGTACAGTGGTCACTGTTCAAGTGAACAGATCCTTCAAAATAATCTGATTCTACCCAAAATGCTCTTGCAGAGTAGGCTGCAAAGTGTACATCTACTTAGACATATTATTGCCATCCTGAGTTAAAATACCCACTAAGCCTACAGTACTATACTGCTATACTGACAGCAATCATGGTTTTGTACAGTAAAAAAATGTACACAAAAAGTGTGTTGCCCTATTTTCGTTAAGCTAATAAACTTTGTTCCAGTCAGCTGCCACTGGTTCCTTTACCTCAACATGTTAAAGGTTAGGCCATGCACTACATTTAGAGGTGAAAGGTTAAGGAGCACAGCACATTCCAAACTTATATAGCTGTGTGACATTTTTCAAGCTTCTGGGCTAAAAAGCTAAAAACTCACCCACGTAAGGACTGAACTATGATGTTCTAAAAATTGGTATTGAAATAAATAAGTCTGACAAATGTATAAACAGACACTTATTTAATTAAATAAATCATATATATATATATATATATATATATATATATACTATTGTTATATATTTTAAAAAATTTCACTCCCATATAGCAAGCATTCAATGATTTATTTATTCATTTATTTTCTACACAGTTTTATGGTCTGTCGATGGAAATGGAGACTAGTCTGAGGTTGCAGAGGTTAAACCAGGTAAATATTATCATCTCACGCTGTAGTTTTGAACTATAAATAATTTGCACTTTTGCAAAACCCTGCTCTCCATTTTGCTGTGTGATCAGTTCATCATGACTGGCTCCTCATTAGACATCGAGTTGTTTATCCAGCCGTTCCTTCCTGCTGTGGCAGCTGGTAAGCTTTTTCTTTTTTTTCTCAGATGCCTCAAATGGCCTCTAAAGACCTCTCCCAATCATTCTGATTTGTTAGGGCTACCTAATGAGGAGCTGCTTGCAAATTACTTCTTTGCTTCCTGCCAGCACCCCAGACTCAAAAGCTATTCTGGAAGCATTAAACACATCTGTCAAATTTAATCAAATAAACATGTTCTTGCTGTTGTGTTATCTGGTTGGGTTAATCAAAATACCAGTGAGACGTGAGTCCAGGTGGTTATCTGGGACTATGTTTTGTCACTGTGTGGATTTAAATAAAAAACAACATTATTTCAAAAATATTTCACATAATCACAATTGCTGTTACAAGATAACCTAAAATAAAAGAAATAAATGATACATTTGATCTGGAAATCAACAGGGAATGGTATAAGAGATGTTGAAGATATTTAAGTGCAACATTTAGAGGGACAAGGCATTTTCATCAAAAACACAAAAAATGGTATTAATAAACTCCTTTTCACAATATATGCAGCCTCAGGATGTATGAATATTATAAGATGAAGCTGGGTGTGGCAGATAATTTTTACCTCTAGACCTGTGTCTGAAATAAAGATATTGCTCATAGACGTGTCGCATATTTTATAAGGTTTGTCCCTTGACTGCTGTGGTTCTATGGTACATTGTTGACTAAAATATCAAGCACATGCGTAAAATTTAATTACAGTACAGATCTTGCGTTATAATAATAATGCTATATATCCAGAATCTCTTTTTCTAACAATGTGAGGGTAGTGATAGGCACAACTAGCATCTGGTTATCCTTCTCTAACCACTAGCCAGGTGTTTAAATGTTGGACTGGCGTTCTATTGGAAAGCAGCAGGTGGAAGTTGCTTTGCTAAACAAATATGTTTATAATTCCACGAGCATCAATGTAAATTTAATGTTCTGTTTGCAGATACAAAGCCCAGTCTGTAAACATCCTTATCAGGCTGGAAGATCTTTGAAAAACTCTGGATTTTGGATGTCCCTGATTAAAATTTCTTGCCAAGGTACTCATATGACAAAATAGACATTAAACAGTAATCACTGCGTGTGTATAGTTGGAATCTCATCTCACAGCGTGTTTAGCTGTTGCACACAAATTTACTGTCTCTGATATAGGTCTGCAGGTCCACTCAATACTACTAAAAGGCTCATCTAGTCTAATGAGTTTCCCTGTGATTCAAAAAATAACAGGGAGGCAGGATGCATTATGATACATCCAATATTGTTACATAGAACTAGATGATGGCCAGAGACCAGCAACCAGTGATTAGCTCAAAGAAACCAGACGCACATCATTGAATAATGTGGGAAAGTTTAGTCTATCCACAGAAAACTCACAATGATGCTATTTCCCCATTAAAAAGCCGTATTCCATCCGACCATATTAAACTCACAAGACGTGCACGTGTCAGAGATGCTTTATGTAACTTTTTATGGTGCCACTGAGTTAAAATATTGAGGTACTGCATTTTATTTTTGTCAGGTTTAAGGAACACTGTGCTTCAACAGTAAGAAAAATCCGAGGACATATTTGAAATGAAGTAGTGTTCTCAACCTAACATGCTGAGTTGCATGTGTGTATGGGTTAGCTGGTTGGAAGTGGTTGAGGGTGGAGCCTCCCATGGTCTTTTATGTTCTGACAACATGTATATTTAAGATACATCAGGTGTGAAGTGTCTTCACTATGATTTCGACATGCATGCCTGTATGTACACTGGCCAGAATAAACAGTATGTTTTGGAAGACAACTGTGATGTTTCAACCTGAGATTTTCCTCATCACATATATAAAGTATGTAAACGAAGGGGATCAAACTGTCTAGCCAGGTAAAATAGATAATAGAATAGAAAATAGAATTTCAAAACAGTGTGTAATTCAGGTATTACACTAGAAAAAAAAACATACCTTACTGTGGTTTCCAACCAACTTAGTTTTAAATTGCTTGGCAACGCCTAATAAAGCAGGATTGTATTAAAATATGTGAGGCAATAGTTTGTGACCACCAACAGCTGACAGCAGACAATTTGGGTAAAATCTTAACCCTGCCCAAAAGTAGAAAAAGAGATGAATAACAACAAAAGAAATGCTTTCTCCAATGCTAAGGACTCCCTACACCAGATTATCCATGGTTACAAGTGGATGTCCTGTCATAAATACTAGCTCTGTACAGCTTAGATTGAATATATTTTGTTTTGGACTGTATCACTGTATTATTTATACAGTTCTGGATATTTTGTAGTTTGTAGGTTTTGTGTGATTTACAGTAGTAACTTTCAGTTAAATATCTCTTGAGGGAACAGCGATTGTCATAATGAGCTTTCTCTGCACTTGGCAATGCATCTTGAGTGAATGAGTGCAACAAAGGCTGTTAGGTGGTCCAAATTCACAGGGGTACAAGTTTAACACACATTGCTAACTAGTAATATGTAAGATAATGGAATGTGACACACTTATGAACACTCATTGTCTTTGTAAATGTGAGGAAATCATGGTATTTTCTATTGTTTTCCATCTATATGCAAATAAATGTGGACACTGCACACCTTTGGAACCCATGTCTCTCACTGGTCCTAGCCCTGTTCACGCTAAAATGGCACAAGATTAAAAATATACTGGCATATCATAGGAACAGAAGCAGTGAGGAATAATGTTCTGATGTGATTTTCAGTATGTGGTTTTACATACATATACATCACTTATTACAGGCTGCAGACTGATTCAAATACCCACCACTAGCTTTTTGTGAATTAAATTTACATGGAAGCTCTTTTATGAGCTTGCTGTAAGTACTGAAGGGCTTCTGATTGGTCAGCAGTTTGAGGTAAACCGTTCGACTGGCCAATAGACTATGATCAAGTGCTTACTCGGTTTATTAACTGAATGAGCACAGAAACCCATGAGGAACATATATAAAGCCCTGTACTGTTTGAGTGTTCAGCATATTGAAGTGAGACCATCATTTAACTCTTCATTACCAGGAGACCTATTACCTCACGGTGAGTAAAGATAAAATATCACTTCTTTTGATGCTAGTGCAGATTATGTTGTTGTTGTCTGAAATATAAAATATAATGCTGCGGATGCTTTTAGCTGCTGTTTTTCAACAGATGTTATAGCTGCTGGCAAAGCTTCTACTATCAGTATATTAGTAATAACTCTACTACCTGTGTGTACAGCTGCAGCAGCTCTAACAGTGAGGCACTGTGAGAGAGGGAGGATTCATAGAAAATGCACAGGTCACACAAAATGCATTTGAAAACCTTACCTTGCAACAACTTTTATTACCATGTCTGGTATTGCATTTGTTTTCCTCAGGAATAATGCTGAAACTCTGGACTGTCCTTCTTGCATATGCGCTGATCGTTTGTAAGATGTACATCTCACAGGCAGCTCCAACCAGGTGAGACGTCTAGCATTACACCTAAAATCTATAAAATTATTATTACCTTGTAAAAAAATATGAATGTTTGCTTGACATGTTTTTAAGATTATAATATATAATGCATAAAATATGTAACATATAAACTTTTCCTTGAGTCCCAAATATGATTTTTCATGCTGAGACCTTCATCACCACAACTCAACACAACAGCCTTACAAGAACATCTGATTGTTCTAAGTTTTCCTTATATCCTTACTGTTTTGTTCAATCCATTTGATTATGTATTTTCAGAACTAATAATGAGTCCTTGTTGGATGGAGTCACACGCTCGAACGATGATGCACAAAGGTTACTCAGAGCTATCAAGGAGTTCCTGCAAGTAACCTCAGATGAGCAAGATCCCCAAACAGCTGATGAGAACAGGTACGGCTTTGAACATTTTTCATTCTAAATTGACATCTATCTATCTATCTATCTATCTATCTATCTATCTATCTATCTATCTATCTATCTATATCTATCTATCTATCTATCTATCTATCTATCTATCTATCTATCTATCTATCTATCTATCTATCAGAGTAGTTAAGAGAATATAACAAACATTTGCTCATAAGCCCCAACAGCTTCAACTTTTGGTGCTTATTAATGGTGAAGGTAAATGTAAATGTACTCTCTGTCATAATCCCTCAATGCATGGACGGCATTCATTCATTCATTCATTCATTCACTCATTCATTCAGTCAGTCATCCATTCAGTCAGTCATAATTGAATGATGTGCCTGAAATAGAGTGTGGTTATTCAGAAAACTGAGGAGAGCATGATTTCAAAGAACATAAGAGAACATTGCATGATATATGTTATCACAGAAAATTAAACTAACCACAGCATGATAATTCTGCAACAATATTTCGGGTAACAACATATTTTCATACTCTTATCAGCTCTGTTAGCATGCCTTTAAATTGTTGGTTTATAACAGACTTTCTGTATGCACGACATTTTGGAAAAGCATTTTCGAAAGAATCATGCATGTAATAATTCACATTTATCAGCATGCCACAGTTACTCTAAGCCTGTTTCTGCATGTTTGTCTCTGTCTCTAACAGCTTGGATAGACCAATGTCTAAGCGCTGCATTGGATTAAGCACTTGTGTGCTGGGCAAACTCTCCCAGGATATTCACAGACTGCAAACGTATCCACGTACTGACGTGGGAGCAGAGACACCTGGCAAGAAGAGGAGTGTATCTGAACAATATGAAAACTACAGCACATACAATTGAAAGCATCAGTTTATAGCCTGTTTATTTTTTTTATCTGAGTTAACTTTTGCTTGTTCATTCGGCTCTATCCATACACAAGACTGCATGTGAATCCTACTTCATTTCATTTCCATCTGATGGACATTAGATTTTGACAGAGAATTGAAAACTCATAATCAGCAACAAAATTGTTTTAGACAGATATGTACAATACAATAAAAAAATAAGAACAGCTACCAACTGTTCTGATATATAAATGAAAAATTTGGAATAACAATGGTAAGCATAACTGTCTACAATGTAAACACCATTATTACAAAAATGTCCCTCATATATCACACATATTTTTATTGTGTTTAATTTGTTGTTAATAATTTTAGACAATATTGTTCAAAAGCTGTCATAGCAAACTGTATTCACTAACTTTTCCATTTTTACAAGTAATACAACGGCACAGAAGCGGGCATGCAACACAGCCACCTGTGTAACTCATCGCTTGGCTGACTTCCTGAGTCGATCAGGGGGACTGGGGCACAGCAACTTCGTTCCTACCAATGTTGGTGCACAGGCATTTGGCCGACGGAAGCGGCACGGCCCTGTGTGAGTGCAAAAATGGATACACGGTATGTTCGTACACCATAATTTCACATCAATATCATTGCTGGACTTGTAATAACTAGTAGTAATTTATACTGTGTGTGTTAACTGTAATTCATTTCATTAAGCTTCATGGGTCCTTGTGACCCAGCAGGTCTACTACTGTATGACCAAAGAACTTTGTGTCATTGATCACCTTATCTCTCCCTACCCATATTTCCTGATGCCAATTGCTTTATTAAAATCTGAATGTGAAAGTTTAACAAAGCTTTTGTTTTCTCACCTGTGTCTCTCTAGGACTCTGTGCCTCCTTTAAGTGACAAATTGCATCATCATCCACCTACAAACACTTTGAAATGAAATCATCATTTAGAAAAAGACCCTTCAATAACATGGACTGATGTTTTACTTTTAGATTACCACAACGTTGTCAGTATTCATTGTTAGCATGTACTTAAAACAGTCAGTGCCTGTGTCACTGTCATGGCATGGTATGAGTGAGGCGCAATGTTAGCTGTGTTAGTCTTTGGCTCAACTTCTGACCTTTCAGAAACTGTAATTCTCAACTGTAAAGCTCTTCATTACATCTCATCATTGTGCACAGTGGAAGTGTGTAAAATACTTATTCATCTTATTCAAAACTGTAATAACTGTGACCTGAAAACCGGAATAAATTGTATTTTAGCTACATTTGGCTTTCATGTCTTACTGTTTTTTTTTTTTGATAGATTTGGCGATGTAAGATGAAACTCATATTAAATTTGTATTTGATATAATTTTGCTTTGGGTACATTGGTAATACTGTTACAGACACTAATGCTACATGATTACAGTCAAGTCACTGTTTTTTCTTTGTTTCTAATAAAATATTTATGTTGTTTTGTCAGTAAAACTCAAATGCACTTCAAGCACTATTTTCCAAAAGTTCATGCCCCACTTGCACAAATACAAAACAATACTGCAATAAGATAACACAGTGTACAGTACTGTAGAAAGTTTTTAGACACACCAAAAGGGAGTCATGATCAGTTCTAAATTCATCCTGCAGCATAACAACATCATCCCAAACAAACTAAGCTGCAAACTACTGAACTAAGACTTACAAGAAAAACCACAAGCCTAAAATTTTTCTGCAGCACTATTGTGATATAGTAGTTTTCATGAGGTAGTAGTAGTTGTTTTCATAAAATTTATTGTGACCCCTTTTAACAGACTAACTAGACTATAAGGTGTATTTTTTAATAATTCCACAAATAAATTGTCAACTGATAGCATAAGGCTTTTTACAAAATGAATGCTTAAATGTATGCAAACTTAATTATATGCACAAAGAATACCTACTCACTGACTTAAACACTACCTACACTAGAACATTACATCAAGAGTCATTGAATGGCAAAATCTCTAAGAGTTGAAATTTTTATGATGTCTCACAATATCAGCCAATCATGTCATTAATCTGCACACATTTTGTACCGTAGTTCTTAAATGCTAACAAAAACTAATAATAAAAGTTACTGTCTAAAGTTGGAGAGATGTAGAATA
This sequence comes from Mastacembelus armatus, assembly GCF_900324485.2. NCBI lineage: Eukaryota > Metazoa > Chordata > Actinopteri > Synbranchiformes > Mastacembelidae > Mastacembelus > Mastacembelus armatus. The sequence goes on along the minus strand of NC_046635.1, from coordinate 9,782,111 downwards.
TAAAAGACAACTTTAAGGAGACATTCACGTTTTCAAAAAACATGATGAAACAATTTGAGAAGATCTTATTTAAATCACTGCAGAGATATTGTCTTTTCTATTACATGTATCCCTCTTCCCTGTTAAGACCTCACCCCTACGTTACCCCCAGTGTGACTCAGTTTGATTCAATCTTCTTCATTTCCTTTCGGCTGCTCCCTTCAGGGGTCGCCACAGCGAATCATCTGCCTCCATTTAACCCTATCCTCTGTATCCTCCTCACCCACACCAACTATCCTCATGTCCTCTTGTCCACCTTTCCTTTCATTCTTGCTGACACTCTTTTGTCACACATCACACCTGACACTTTCCTCCACCCGTTCCAACCTGCTTGCACACGTCTCTTCACTTCTTTTCCACACTCTCCGTTGCTCTGGACTGTTGACCCTAGGTACTTAAAATCCTCCACCTTCTTCACCGCTACTCCCTGTAACCTCACCGTTCTACTTGAGTCCCTCTCATTTACACACATGTACTCTGTTTTACTGCGGCTGACCTTCATTCCTCTCCTTTCCAGAGCAAATCTCCACCTCTCTAGATTTTCCTCCACCTCCTCCCACTACAGATGACAATGTCATCTGCAAACATCATGGTCCACGGAGATTCCTTTTTAACCTCATGTGTCAGCCTGTCCATCACCACAGCAAACAAAAAGGGGCTCAAAGCCGATCCTTGGTGCATTCCCACCTCCACCTTGAACTCCTCTGTCACTCGTACAGCACACCTCACCACAGTCTTACAGCTCTCCTACATGTCCTGCACCACTCGAACACACTTTTCTGCCACTCCAGACTTCCTCATACAAAACCTCAGCTCCTCTCTCGGCACCCTGTCATACGCTTTTTCCAAATCTACAGACACAGTGCAGCTCCTTCTGGCCTTCTCTGTACTTCTCCATCAGCATTTTCAAAGCAAATATTGCATCTGTGGTTCTCTTTCTTGGCATGAAACCATACTGCTGCTCACAAATGCTCACTTCTGACCTCAGCTTAGCCTCCACTACTCTTTGCCATAACTTCATTGTGTGACTCATCAGCTTTATTCCTCTACTCCTGCCCTTCCTCTTCTCTCTTTGCCCACGAACACACCTTCCTCCTCTCCTTCTTTGACCAACAGCAGTCCAATTTCCACTGGCACCAGTGGCGGTTGTTGTTAACCTGGGCCGCGAGTGATGCGGTATGGAAGTCATATTTACGTCAGATGCCCTTCCTGACACAACCCTCTGCATTTACCCAGACTTGGGGCCGGCACATGAAGACACTGGTTTGTACCCCCTGTGGTTGCATTACTCAGTTTGATTCAGTACAGTACAGACATGGGTGTGTTATGCCAGTATCTGCTAGTGTAGTCCTTAATTGCTAGCTGCAAGTAGAAGCCTGTACAATATTAGTATTAGGGCCACATTAAGAAACAATGAGAGGATTAAGATTTTTTATTTACTATTTCAATAGAAAAATAGAAATATAGGCAGTGTGGTAGATTGGTGGTTAGCACTGTTGCCTCACAGCAAGAAGGTTCCAGGGACCTTTCTGTGTGGAGTTTGCAAGTTCTCTCTGTGCTTGTGTGGGTTTTCTCCAGGTACTCCGGTTTCCTCCCACAGTCCAAAAACATGTATGTCAGGTTGATTGGTGACTCTAAATTGCCCATAGGAGTGAGTGCGAGTGTGTGAGGTTGTTTGTCTCTATGTGGCCCTGTGATGGACTAGTGACCTGTCCAGGGTGTACCCCTGCCTTTCACCCAAAGAGAGCTGGGATAGGCTCCAGCAGATCCCTGTGACATTAATTAGGAATAAGGAGGTAGGCTATAAATAGATGTTAAACTATAATTTAAAATGTCAAGAATAAAGAATAAAGTACATAAAGAAAAAAAAAATCTCTATCCTTTTATTTTTTTCTTATTTTGGCCTTAATTCTCCATCGTAGAAAGGAGTCACAGAGTTCTGGTTATACTAAAAGATTTGTTTTCTTATTGATTTATTTATTTACTTTTATTTACAAATAAACTCCCACGTTTTCAACAACATCCGCGATGACGTCGGCCTCAAGTGACGTCAGATGAGAGTGTCCAGCTACAAGTCACACTCCACACAACCCATGAAGCCTTTCGTGGAGCTGCATGGAGGTCACGGTGGTAAAGCAGCAGAGGCCGGGACTTTGTTACACTAATTAACGAAAGTTATAGGTTTTTTTGTTTTGTTTGTTTTTTTAAGGAAACTATTTAAATCAATAACCAAGCAGAGAAAACAAAAGATGTATGTTGTTGGAAAGCAAAGAGCTACAGGTGTCATCAGCACAGCAAACACCTGACGTTACATAGGTAAGCTGGACCTCCTCTGATGAACTGCTAGCTGGAACTGGTTCCCCTTGGTTCTCAACAGCAGGAAGCACTGCAACGTTAGGATGCGAGAGCCGGCGTGAAGTTTCATCTGCAGGTAGGCCCAAGTGTTTTTTTTGCTTTTTTTCTCTATCACGCTATTGGCAGCACAGTGCGGTCAGTTAACGTCGCTCTTAATGTGTGTGTGTGGCGTTTGTTTTCCTTAAATGGGCAGCCTCATGTCAATATGTATTGTATATGATGGGATGTAAGTATATGTTTGCATATATTGGAGTGGTTGTTGATGGTTTATCACTGCTGAGCATTTGTTTTTGATTGAGTTGTTGATAGATTGTGTGTTTATTATCAAATATGTGGTGCAATACCAATGCAAATGACTTTTGCATTGGTATGTAAATACACTGTGTAAACAGCCATTATTCTTTAGATTGAAAAAAGTGATGTGCAATATTTGTGAATGGCTGGAGCTTGGGCATTGTGAGAAACTAGAAAATGACAGAGAAACTGAACTGAGCATTAGAATAAAACTGATTATAGGTTTTCCATAGTTTACTAAGTCCTGTCTGTCTTGAACTAACAGAGCATCTTTAGGTGTTGTTTCTGAAGAGCAGAAATATGATATTTGGGAGATTGTCCTTTTTTTTTTTTTTTCGTTTTTTTTTTTTTTTTTAAAGCTAAACTGGTTTCTGCTGTTGAACATGGGTACAGCAATGACGCTCCAACAGACTGTCTTGGTTCAGTTCATGAGATTATAGAGGGTTATCAGCTCACCTGAGCCTCCAGGACTGTGAAAGCTGCAAGATGTGCTTATTCTTTTCTCTCCTCTCTCTTCCTTTAACTGACATTCACACAGCTTCTTTGAATTTTTCACCTTTATCTCTTCTACAGCACAGACCTCACACATCATTGCATTGCTGACGCTACTGTTGACGGTGATGAAGTTGTTTATTTTAGTTCAGCAGTTTGATATTTTTAATCATGGATTATATCATTACAGAAGCCGGTTTGTGACAGCTTCTGAAGGGCTACAGTATATTTTTAGATGATTTCAGCAAGGCGTGTCATCAGTCATCTTGCCATTCCTTGAGTCTTTTTATAAATGTTGGCTAGGTGTACAGACAAATATTTTTACAGCTAATGCAAGTACGGATGATGGATTTGTCCCCTTGGTCAAAGGCACAACATACACTGTGTCTGTTGTATCTAATATCTGTTGAATAGTGTAGTTTGTCACTGTGAGGCATAATGACTTTCTTGCAAATGTGTAATCAATAGCCAACCAAATTTGTTCTCTCTCAGTAACATTTTCCACTTTTGCACTTGTTCCATTAAAGCAGCAGTTAGTTAGACCTTCATATGCAGAACAAAGGATATTCCCAGGAACCATTTGTTATAAACCTAATGGCTCCCTTGAGTATTGCGTCTATTCTTTTAGAGCCCTGTGTAACAGACCTTGAGCTTCATGGCTGCTGGTCTTCCCTAATTGACATGCATGTTCTACCAGTTGTTTGACTCTTCCATTCTAATGTCTCTAAGGGACATCTTCAGTATGTGTTGTTCTCAGTTTGTAATATCAGCAAGACATGGGATTATTACAACATAACTGATATGCACAGTGGTGCATCAGATGGATGCCTGTACAAAGTATGCATTAGTCTAAAAGTCATTTAAAATCAGTGGTATCAGTGTCCATTTAGTGTGTACAGTTGAATAACATGGTATGTTTTAATAAGGGTGGATAACTTTCATTATGGGCATTATTAACAATAACAATGAGTGTTGTTGATGTGATCACCAGACACCTGGACCAAACAGTATCATCCAAACTATTTCAGATCTGACATACATATGCAGTCTAAAAGAAATTCCCAAAATTCTAATCCAAACTTGAACACTGTTATAGAGATTGAAACATGTTCAAAAGAAGGCTGTGTTTAGAGTTTTGCATCTCTCTCCCCTGAGTGGTGACCAACAGCACATCTTATTTGAATAGACGGGAGGAGAATGGGGTTATTGTTGGATGTGAGTAGCCATGTGCATATCCCCAAACAGTGCTAATGAAGGAGATGAGGGCTGGCGTTAGTTAGTTTTAAGCCTCAGTGGAGCTGTTCAAGATAGCAGATCTCTTGAGTGTCTTGGGACAAGCATCTGTCAATTTCGCCTCATCACCATCTGGATGACTAACCGGGAGTCTGTTAAAGTTGCAGCATCTTACTTTTCTTGTTAAAGGATCACAGACTTTGTATGCATACCAGCTGGTTGTTTGGTACACAACATTTCTGTGCATATGTGAGTGAACTTTCAGCCTCTATTGCAGAGAAAAAGAAAAACACTGTCACTATGGTTCAGCCCCTGTCAGAACAACACTAGGACAATGGGGAAAAACTGGTGAAAAGCAACTTACAAGTTTGGTGCATGTTGTGCTGACCTTATGTGTGGTTAGTTTTAAGACACAAACAAATAACATGGATGACCCATGTCATAACCTGTGGTCTTTGTCTTGCTGATGAGGAAGCAGAGCTTAAAGAAGTTTTGGTCCTGAGGATGTCATCCAAGTCTCTCTCTTTGCAGGTGAAGTGTTCACGTTGTTTGATTTTCCAGTGAAACTTCACTGAAAGCACTTTTATTTCCTTTTTTTTTTTTTACACAAATGTTCTTTGTGTAAATGTTTTCACACTCTGTTACTAACATTTACTCCAGTAAGCTACCCACTGCAGTGCCAGTCTTATCTAAACATCTAACATCTCCATCCGAGAAGGGCATTTCAGTGGCAGTAGTGAGGATGTGACAATTTTCTTCAATCAATTTTCTTCTACTACTTTTTCTTGCAGTCTGGGGTTTAAACTGAATGCCAAAATGCACTTAACATTTTGAATCAACCACTGCATATTTATACATGGCTAAATGAAGCCATGCTATGAGTTTCTGTTTAACTTCTTTTCGTGTTATTTTAGTATTACAGCGTCTACAGTTGAAATTGACTTATGTTCACCATCTTGTTTATTGTTTCTCATAAAGCATTTAGAGCAGTTGTGGTTTAATGTGCAATGGCATGTGTTAAACTGGCAAATTTTAAATCTATGGCCAAATACATATGAGTTCTAAAATTAGGTGCAAATGCATAACATCCAAACCCATAATTTGCTTCCCGTTGTGTTGTAATGCCACCATGTGGGTAAATGTGTGGTGGAGGCAATGCTTAGATGTTCTGTGCTGCATGTACTGTACATGAGGAGTTGTTCGTCAGGAAATAGACACAGCAAGTGGTAACTTCATAAATGCTTAAAGAGACAGAACTACATTTTTATGGAAGTTGTATTGCAACTACAAGCGCTTTTCCCTACTATGTACAGCCTGAAAAAAAAAAAAGCAGATGCATGAAGTTAAATATGGCATTATTTCACTTATATAGCCGACAGTCAGGGCAAGCTCATCTGTAAAAGATAATTCAAACCAAAGGAGCCAACATGTCCAACTTGGCAAAACACCTTGCTGACAGGCATGCTAACTTGTGGAAATAATTTAGAGTGACAGGTTAGCGATTAGTGAATGTGATGGATAACATATGCCAAGTCAAACGAGTGTGATTTATTTTGTGACAAACTTTTTTCACCATCAGGGTTTGGCATGGAAAATGAACATTATTATATTTTTGGCTGTTAACTTACCAGTGTGACTAACATAATTCACTCCTGTCATTTTATGGCCTTTTTTCACGTTCTCCATGACAGTAACATTGTCAAAATATTTTTTCTTTGTCTTGTGTTTAAGTTCCATGTCCTGTCATCGCTAACTTCATTACTTTTCCCTACTTTCTCATGGTTTAGTTTTTTTACTGTGGTATCATTTCAGTTTTGGTATCAAGTTCTTAGTGAGGTATTAGTAAACACTAATTTGTTTGTCCATTGTGCAAAATTTTTAGTTGCTATTGTCTATTAATATGGTCCCACACACTCAGCAGTAAATATCCCTGGCTCCAAAACACATTCTACCAGCTTGAAGAGCCTTTTCAATAATACAACACTTTCATATTATATTCATAATGCACTACGGTGAACACTGCAGCCAAGTCTGCTGGGTTTAATTTAATGTAATTTCAGGGTCTAATTTGACTTCCTACATGCCAGTAGTAGTGAAACATTTGTATTTGATCTAGATACTCTTTGGCTGGATTATCCCAAAGACTTTCAAGATTTCAACATGAACGTTGTGCATAGCATTCAACCGAAAGATAAACCCCATGGCTTTTAATTGTGCAATGGAAAAATGACGATTTTAACATCAAGGAGGTGAAAGGAATATAGGTTTTCCAAAATATTCCACCATTTCAAATAGTCTCCAACTATACTTTTCCTAGACTTCCTAATCTCTGTTTTCCTATTTTCTATTTTCTATATCCATGTTACTTGAACAATAACTTTTATTTATCCTACTGCCTATCAGCATAAGTGCAGATCGAAAGTAAACAGCCTTTCAAAGAGGAGCAAAAAGAAGATAGTTTGTAAATGTCAGAAGTCCATTTACAATGTAACAACTTAGAGCTCGATTGTTTAAAAACATGTAATGTCTTTTGAGATACTCAAGATGGCAGCAAAGTGCCATACAACTTCACTACTCAAGCCATCAATTTCTTATTTATGAAGTGTATTTAAAAAATACTGCTGTTTTCATTTGTGTGCCAGATATATACAGTACATCACAGGCCTTTCTTTCACTGAAAGAAAACTAGTGAAATGACATGGAGTGTGAGAGTAGCTAAATAATTTGTGTGAGGCTGAGGAAAATTGATAATCTCTCAAGGTCCATGATGAATATATTTAACCAAAAATAGTGGTATGTTGTTTTCATCCAAAATTATTGTTTTTTTTTTTTCTGTGACAGTAGAGCTGGTCTGTCTCAAAATGTCAGTATCTTCATGTGCACTGCAATAAAAACACCAGTGTTTACATCATTAAAGGTAGCCTTAATGTAAAGCTTGCGTTAATCACTCACATCTGCTTTTTTCGCATTTTTGATTGCTGTTATACTGAAATTATTAGAGTAAGAGGCCTTTGCTCTGAGGCTTTCCTTTAACCTTCCTAACACCCTGAATATCAAGCACAAGCCATCGCTGCTCGGTCACATTCAAAACTTCAGTCATCACTGGGGCTTATTTACTGTGTGGAATATATATTTCGAAAGACAACATTAAAAAGACCCTTGAAAGCCTGCGTTGTGCACAGCCAAAGATTTAGCTCCTTGCACAATCTCTCTCTCTCTCGCTCTCTCTGAAGGCCCCCTTTGTAGGCACAGGAATGTCCTCCATGCACTCTGAAACATAAAGCAGTTCTTCTGTCCAGATCTGAATGCTGCTGATGATGATCTCTTTTAATTGTAAATGACACAGGGGTTTATACAATACTGTGTTTCATAAAGATGCATGTCTGATTTTCTCTTAAACAGGACACACACAACATGCAGTCCTAATTGTTAGACTTCTCATTAGGGAAGCATCATGGGACCTTGCTGGAAAATGAATTGTAAAACTGTGGCTTTTAGCTTGTGTTGTGTCCTTTGATCATACATGCATATGTGTGTGTGCTTGTATGTATATGTATGTATGTGTATGTATATGTGTATAAAAAAAAAAATATATATATATATGTATATATGTGTGGGTGTGTGTGTTTTATATGGAGATTTTCTGTCTATCAGAAAACCATTAATTTTAACAGTTTCATTCATGAACATAAACCAGGACATTGTTTCTTGCATGGTCATTTTACTTAGAACTCAACTATTGTGACACCATCGTACATCCATCTTTACCCGTGATTCACACAGCACACACTGTGGATAGACGCTCACAGGCTGCTCATATTGTCTCCCAGCCACACTTTTAACTTCAAAGCCCTGCTCACCCTTGTGTCTCAGGAGGAATGGAGGCACCACAGCAGTCAGCCTTCTCTGCTTTGCCATGGTTAACTATGACTGCAGGCTGGAGCACCTCCCTGTGTCTCCTGATACTGGTGGTGCAGGGGTGGGTTGGTGCCCTGTACCTCGACAGCACACCGCTTTGTGGCTTGCCACCATATAACCTGTCCCAGCAAAACAGAGGTACATTATATACTCTGTTACAAGGCTACACTTGTTGAAAACAGCGTAGGTGTAATGAAGACAGGAAACCTGTGTAGAAAGGTGTTTATATCTAGATTGGCCTAGTGCAGATTTCTTATTGAGAATACTGCAGTTGTTTATTAAAGGCTATAAAGAAAAAATATGTTAGTGCATCAGAGCAAGATTGTAAAGGTTGCACTGTGTAACTTAAGTAACGAAAGTCACACACATAGTCCAAAACTGATGAAATTAGATTTTTAAATTTTGACTGTTTGTGGTGTTTTTTTAGGTACATTCATCCTTTGCCTAGGTCTGGAAATTGTCCTCCATGTTGAAATGGTGATGTTCAGCTCAAAGGAACAATATGGTGGATTTACTTTATTATGAACAAAGCCTTTGTCTGAGGTGCTCACATACTGAACGGGGGTCCAGAGTCCAAGAGCAGCTTTGAACTACCAGGTCAAAGACTTCACAGAACTGACGCTCTGTTTCGCATTCCTCTTGTACCTGACACAGGAGGCCCGTCACATTTGTCCTTTTGATTGTCCTCCATTTCTTTAAAGGTCTGGCTGGAGCCATAGGTCATCTGGAGGCTTTCATGTGGAGAAAAACAAACGTTGTATTCTTATTCTTGCTCTTCACAAGGGGTGAAGGCTTCCACTTGTTAGTAGGGCTTCTTGATAAAGAACAACAATTGAAATTGAACTCCAAATCATAACCAAAGATTACATTTAGCAAGAAAAACATTTTAATTGAAACATAGGGATGGGTTTGCACATATCAATAGAAAGGTGGGCCTACAGTAGATATGAAATCCACTGCCATGAAATATGCAAAGCAAGCCCACCACAGAGAATAGCTGAAAACACAGGTTCTTTTGATGTTAAGTCCTTTGGTTGTGCATGTCTTCATTCAACTAGCCTGTGGATGTTTTAACCTTCTGTAAAACTTGCTCTAGCACTGCACTCCCCACATCAGAGTAATGTGGATCTGCACTTCTGCCCATGATTTTTATTTCATGAACGGTGTGTTTCTCTTTGCCAAGGTTTATGAGTGCCCACCCTAGCATTTCACTATAATGTTATGAATGTGGACAGCAAAATTCTGTAACGGCTGTGATTTGCCTCTCAATGTCTCAGGTGTTTTTGCCACTGTTTTCCTCCTGCACAATGTTTAGATGGTCTCAGCTGTGATGTACTGAGATCTTCTGCATTCATTCGTTCTTAAATATTCTGAACAAGTAATGGACTTTAATAAAGTCAGTAAATGTAACAGTAATTACTTTCTTTCCATTTCTCTTGCACACATGCAGAGTCACTCTGTCTCAAACAAACAAAATAATACCAATGGGACTAATGATCGATCAGTCAACCATGGCACACGTATCCTTTGACTCCAGGCTATTATTGCTAGGGTGAGCCTGTGTGTGTTGTGTGGTATTGACTGTTTATGAGTTTTGATGATCCATTCTAAGATGACAGGAAGCATGTCAGTGCATCAAGCATCACAAAGGACAGATAAAACACAATGCTGCATGTGCTACAGCTGACAATTACACATAAATATTATCTTAACTCAATCTGTGTTTTCCCCTCTCATTTTCCTTGTGATGTATACAAGTCTCCTGTCGGATCAGTAAGGACCTGGCAGGGTCACAGCAGTGTACTAGACACTGCTGGGACTTGGAGGCTTTAGATGCTCCCAACGAAAACCTGAAGATTAGTTAGTATTCACTGGACATAACAAGGCCTTTGATGTACCCAGTATTCTCTTTACTCACCAGGAGCATCAACATTTAATGAGACCTGATATCAACCTTTTTAGGGGCTGTGAATATTTCAGATAAAAGCAAATTGTATTCACCAATACCAACAAACCATGAGGTGGTCAGAGGTACATTGTCACCTGTGTGTTCTAAGTGATATACTGGAGCTATGCCTTTGTGTAATGGGATATGTTCATTAAAGTAGGCCCATTTCACTCTCTCTTAATCAGCACCACATATGTCATGGGAGGATACTGCCTGGAGCTAAAAACTAGTGCATAATTTATAACTCCAGGTCAGGCTGTGCAATGAGTGCATATTATCTCAACAAAGATACATTACTGTCCCATCAGTTCATATTTACTGTTATGACTTGAAGCTCATTTAGCACACAATAGTTGAATAAGCCCCTGGATGAAAAATCAGCATGTAAAAGATTCGAATATCAGCTATTTGTCTATCAGTACACATTTAAATAAGATCTTGATATAGGCACCTTTTCTCTTTTCAAGATCTTCTGCATCTGACACAATTTACATGTGTATCTGTGTGTGAGAGAGCCACAGAGAAGTGTGAGTGTGTGCAAGAAAGTGTCACAGTGAGCTGTGACACTGCAGGTGTTTAAACTGTGGTGATGTAATTGGTCACAGGGGGAATAGAAACAAGAGCTTCACAGTCCTTGATTTGATCCCTTGGTTATTGATTTCTCAGTCTGCTTCTAACAGAAATAATTGCCACATGTAATGTATTATTCAATTACAAGACACTGCTCTCAAGTTTGGGTTTGATGGACCTTTTTGAATCACTGAGACCTATAGATAATTCAACACTGTCAGCCCATTAAGCAGTGCGGATATTAAAAGGTATGCGTTAATCCTGCCATTTATTAGCAACTGTGACATTCACCAGTTCCCAAAGTTTCCCATTTTCATCCTTTGTATAGCTGAAGGAATTAGGCTTAACTTTGGTTAAGACAGACAAAATTTAGAGACCTGTAGTCTCAGGTTCACACTGGATCCTTCTTTCAATAATGCGACTTGATCACATCCTTCAAACTTAAAGGTTTGAAGTAATTGAAATATAACTTTCCTTAGGTGTGTAATAATGTACATGTACACTGATCATCCCTAGTAATATAACCACTGGCGGTTAAAGTGAATAGCATTGACTATCTCAATACAATGGCACCTGTCAGTCAGTCAGTACTAGGCAGCACATAAACATTAAGTCTCGAAGTTAATGTGTTGCAAATGTGAGGATCTGAGTGACTTTGACAAGGACCAAACTGATGTCTAGATGACTGGGTCAGAGCATCTCCCAAACTGCAGGACTTGTTGGGTGTTTGCTGGCTGCAGTGGTTAGTACTGATCAAAACTTGCCTAAGGAAGAACAAACCAATCGACAACAGGGTCATTAGTGCCCAGGGCTCACTGATACAAGGTTTGCCTACTGTAGATTAAACTTTTAAATTTCATTCATCCTTTTCAAAAGCTTCCTTTTTGTTTGGATTTTTGTTTAAGTTGTTGAAAACGAGAAATGGTGTTTGTTGATCTCAAATGTGTGTTGCTCTTCCTGATCGTATATATAAAGAAGCAAACAGACTCACAGAAGATGCACAGGGAGCTGCAGTGTCACGAGTGAACACCAAATGCTGCATTGATTCCTGTGTACACAGTTTAGGCAAGTGGTCATAATGTTATGGCTGATCAGTATACAATATTGTATACAACCACAGTTTTGAAGAACATTATGCAGTTCTAAGCATAATTCCCTCTGAGATATTTCTTATCTTAGAAATGGCACAGAGCTATATTTGTTTCAAGAGCCGGTGTGTGTGTGTGTGTGTATTTTTTTTTTGTAACCATTACATGTAATTTTGCTTTACTGTCAAACTCGATATAGGTAGTGCAATTTTCATTTTCTTCATTTTGTGAACTAGCCCATCCTTACCAAAAAAAATATTGGCTACTTATTTTTATAAACTGGGTCATGACTTCACAGGTGAATGCTGTAGCACCTTCAGTACTGACCAGATTTGGTTCTGTTCACAAGAACAGTTACTGCTTCATTCCTGAAGAAAGATCTAGTGTTGTCTTTTTCTTGCCAAAGCTGTGCACCACTATGTGACACAGTTTTAAGGATCAGCCATCCAGAACTTGTTTACAGTTTAGCCTCCCAGTCATGTTCTGTTAATACCCGAGCCTGTTAATATTTATCGTCATTCTTAATTGGTCTGATATCAGTACACTGGTGTTGCTGTCGGCTTGCTTGTTGACTGGCCTTGGTGTTGTTTCACAGTCTTTATTATCATGACAGTCAAGTCCTGTTCATTACAGTTCCACTTTCCATTTCATTTGTATGAAACTCTTTCTGTAAATGCAAGGGAGCTGTAGAAGAGTCTCCTACAAGCGATCACAGGGGAGGTGCATAGTCTGTATAAATTAGAAGGAATATGAACTCGATCGAAGATGTTAATTGCACCAATGGCTAGTTATGTGGGGAATTGCTACACATTTCATGCAGCGATAATAAAAATGAATTTTTGAACAAAGGGATCTTAAAATAATATCTAATCTGCAGAGAATACCCACATCAAACGAATAATTCAAAGCTTTGAAATTTAGCTTTGTGGTCCGAAATGTTAAGCACTAGCCTTGTGAATATTGTACTGAATTCAAGTTTGTATAAGGAAAAAACAAAACCAGAGTTAATTAACTATTATTACAGGCCTTTTCAACTTTAATTTGACTTTCAAATATTAGCTCTGATATATAAACTATGCTGCTGGCATCGGTAAATTAGCTTAGTGTATCTCCTCTAATTAGGCCTCACCGAACCTCACACCCAGTACTATTAATAATTTACCAGCATTAGGATGCAGCAATGAGTCACCAGATTGCATTTTATTCACATTGTATTTTTTGATACACATAACATTTAATGTTTAGTAAAATCATAATCTTAGGTCAAAAAAAAAAAAAAGATGAGTTCATCATGAATATTCAAGCGGGAGTATTTTAACAACTGTCAACTGTCAAGATGTTGTCATTATGAAACAAGACCTTTCTGTTTAGGGTAAGCCCTGTATTTTATGTTTAAATTAGATTAGTTGATTGTTACAATATATTTCTCTGTTTTTTTTTTTTTTTTTTTTTACCACATTAAAACAGAATATTACACTGTAAAAAGATTCAGTTCTGAATAGTTTTGATAAATGTAATTTTATAATAACCAATATCACTTAAACGCACCACCTTGTCTTTGGTGTCTGTGGTCTAGTAAAAACTGCTCATCAGCCCTCACTCTTCTCTCTCTCCTCCACCCACTTGCCCTCCTATCTCCAGCCTCCTGCCATCTCTTTCTGTCAACAGTGATTTTGTCTCTTGCCACAGATCAAACGCACCTGCCAAACCCTGCTAACATTCCCAAGCATGTTCGCTAATTACCCACAAAGCTTTGCAGTTTTATACCCCTAATAGGGTATTTGCCTCAAATTGGGGCAGGGTTGTGCATTACAATGGTATTTATTTACTGATTTCTGAAATAATCTCTAGGGATAATGTGTATTAGAAATGCTTCAAGGCAAATGAACTTCTAATTTTTACATGACTGTGCCAACAGTCTGAATAAGTGTCTCCTCCTTGCGTTCTTCATTTTTGAAATGGTAAACAAGGGTAGTAAAAAGGATTAGAGACATTGTCATAATCATCTCTTGATTTAGAAGTTAACAGTTATGTTCAACAAAGGCATGGCATTACCATCGGGGAGATCAACAACAAAGCTTAGCACTGATTATAATCCTCTTGTTTCAGTGTAATTAGACAAAGGGGACTCTTAACTATGCAGTTATGGGGGAAATAATGGATTAAGTGCTTAGCAAATTGGCAATTACTTTTATGTTTGAACTACTACAGCACAATTGAGAAGAAAAATGGCTCATAGTCCTGATCAAAGACTTTCCCAGTGCAGTTGCATTCTATAAGACAGAAGACAAAAGCATCATAAGTGATGGTGAGACATTTGATGGTTAGTGGGGAGAGATCCGAATTGGTAGTGTACAAAATAGTCTGTGCAAACCGCCTGATAAACATTAGATAGGTGTCAGATTGCAGGAGAAGCATCCATGAGCTGCAGATTTCTCTGCAGGTGTTCTATGGGTTTTAGGTCAGGACTTTGGCTAGATCACTCAAGGACAGTCGGAGTCTTGCCCTGAAGCAGCTCCACTATTGTCTAGGCTTTTTGCTTTGGCTTGTTGTAGTGCTGAAAGATGAATCGTTTTCCCAATCTGGTCATCTGCTGATGCTGATACTGTTGATACTGCCACCACCCTGCTTCACTGTATGGATTGTATTAGCAAGATGATAAGTAGCGCTGGGGGTGAAGCGGTGCAAGTCCTTTTAAATGTACTCACATTATAATTATGGGTTATAGTTGTGATTGACTAACTGTTCTGTTTTGCAGTGGCCAATGGAGCTGTGACGTGTTTGGTGAATTCACAGGATTCATGTGATGCTAGCAGTCAAATTAAAGTGCTCACTGCTTTAAAACCTAGATAATAGTGACACTTGTCATAAAACATCTCATGCACCTATATTTTGTTTGTGTAATTTCTTATATTATTTCTATTGGCCTGTTAGAAATACTGATGCTGATATTTGCAGTTAGCTTACATTGGCCGATAACATCATTTGGATTGAGCTAAATCAAATAGGTAATTGCAGTTGAAAGCCTTTTTCCTGTTTGTTTTTAAGGGGTTGAGGTCAGGTGATCTGTTATATGGAAAAAATGTCTGCGTTTATTTTGAGCAAAGGCACAACTCAGCCCTGAGTCTGGCATTGAGGGCTTCATCTGGGCCTAGTCAGTTGGTATAAGCATCAAATATCGTTTTTGTCAGGAGAAAGCAATCACTAGGGAGAGTGTTTACAGGCTATCCATTTAAAAGAGAAACAGGTTTTCCTTAGGCCTGCTGCTTTCTGCATGGTTAGTTCCCCAATGCTGTTTTAATGGAAAGCAACTCGCTCTGCCAGTTCTCAGCAGTGGTAACAGCAGCATGGTGTGGGGAGAGGAAGAACATGTTGTGGAAGAAGTGCTTGAATGCTCTTCAAAACAAACAAGCCCGACTTTCAGCTGAGCAAATACTTGGTCACCATGCCATCGTTAGTGGAGGGGGAAAGTGAGGCAGGGGCGCTATGAGATAAAGTCACCTTTAGGTGTGTTTATTTTCACACGTTGTCAGACATGTTTCATTTATAGATCCATGGGCAGTTCAACAATCCACTGAAGTTATTAGAGAAATATCAGAATTGCAATGAAGATATCTAGTCACTGAGGGTATTGTATGTGAAGAGCACAGAAAAAAAAAAATTGATAACAGCATTATAATGGAGTGTTTGGATCATCACAAAAATTTATTGTTTTTACAGCCAGTTCATTTGTAATTGTCAAGCAAGCTAATTGGTTGATCCACCTTCGGGTGCGAGGTGGGTCAAAAATTAGATAAGAAACTATTAACATTTGTTTAAAAATGTTAGTGCTCTGCATTTAATACTTCTGCCACTCATATTGTTCTCATTTAAGTCAGTAAATCCAACTTTTCTTGACCAGTGACAGTCATTTTTGATTTGTTCATGCTGTCATTGAGGTGATTTTGATTTCAATTTCTAGGTTCATTCATCATGTTCTTTGAACTGTGCCTTACAGGTATCAAATAAACACATATGCCAATGTCTCTGAGGATGTCCAACATACAGTGTGTTCTTTTACATATAACATGGACAGGCATGCATCTGGCTTTAGTTTACATAGAGGACCAAAATGTGGAGATAAAGGTGTTTTCAGTGATTTCTACATAAGTCTGGAAGTGGCCTTACATGGTGGCTTATTGGTTTCGGCTGGTCGATAAACGGTTACATACTTTCCAGACTGCTCACAATCATATACAGGGGTTATGCCCTTAATTGTAACTGAGAAAGACAAGTAAACACCACAGATCTACAGATCTACCCTACACCTACAGAGCTTAACGCCTGATTTTGCTGTGAGGAGACAATTGGGCCATCAAACCAGCTTTTTAATTTATGTGTTTTCTGCAAAATCTTAAGGGAGTAATCTTTGAAAGTGAAAATCAGTTACCTAATTTGTATAATGTGTAGATTTATATTTCAAACTCATCCTTCTGTGAAGTGCTCAGCTACTGCACATTTTTCACACAGCTTTAAAAAGAATTTACCAATTGCACTTACCTGCATGTTTAAAAAGAGGTAGTGATCTCAACATTGCTATCAATCCCAACATTATTATTGTTCAATTGGAAAAGCAGCAATGGTTAATGGTCAATATAATAACAAGCAACACAAGAAATATAATTGGTGTGTTTCATTTTAAATATCTTTAACCCTAGAAATGTGCGATGGTTTGCGACAGATAAAACAATTATGATCTTAATTGCTAAATTTGCCTCTACAAGATGCAGTTTCACAAACAAAAACACACATAGATGCCTAGCTGTAAATCTCTCTCACACACACAGAGTGTGAGAAAAACAGCTTTCTTTGCATGTTGTCAGTAGGAGAATACGCAATGGAGGCACTACAAGTCTGTAACCTGCCAGGACCGATCCCCCCAGCCTGTCTTCAAAAGCAAATGAAGAGTCTTAATAAAGGCTGCCATAACATGAGATCTTTTTAAGTGAGACACCCTCCTTCCGTTACCAGTCTACCCCCTGGTGAGCAAAAAACCTCTCTTCACCAATCTCATTTCCACCAATCAATAACCTTAGTCTTCTGAAGACAACCATACAAAGCCATGGCTCCGGTCCTTTTCTTCTCTTCATTGCAAAAGAGAAACAACTTATTTATTATGCTGGACTCATTAGATGTTGGTCTTAACAATTTTTCAGAATAATTCCTGTTTTGGCTGTAGTATTTCATGTTTTCATAGCATTTTCTGCCTGTGATCTGTAGTCTTTCAGGTTATTACAACTAAAGTCTCCTAAGCATTTCATTTAATAGCATTTTAATTAGAATTATTTAGATTCTGTAAGAAGGACAAAATCCTGTTAAAGGTGTAGTGTGTTATGTGTTATTTGTAATGTATATGTGCAAATGTTGTAATGGGACTGTATCAGTAAAGACCAGATGGTGGAGCCAAAAACTCAGAAGAGAACAAGTCTGATTTCTAATTTGTTCTGATTGTCAAGTTTCTTAGATGTAGTTTGTAGTGTGTGTGTGTGTGTGTGTGTGTGTGTGTGTGTGTGTGTGTGTGTGTGTGTGTAGTTATGTGTAAGAGAATGTGTTTATGAAAGCATGTGTGCATGTGTGTTTATCTCAGACTAAAAACACTCACTTGAGAAACAGAGAACAAGGCTCATTTTCTAACCAACCCCATCGGCTGGTTCTAGGCTATGGATGAATAATGGCTGAATTCAACTGTGCTGAAAGAGAAACACATTCCACACACTCTGCAAAGCTAATAGCCAGAGCAAAACAACCACATTTGAACATTTACAATTAAGAAGGCTCAGTGATTGAATATCCGGGTGACTGGTAAGTCACGCCTTAGAGTGAGATAAAATGCTGCTCCTGGATATTGCTGAATGCTTCACAAAACCCTAACTATGTTTTAGATGTGCCTCAACAACACTGGGAAATGAGTCAATTTGACAGGGGAGCAACATTTTGTTTGCAGTGAGAGAGAGCATATGTAATGTAAGCACTGGCATGTCTAGAGAGAAAATTTCTATGATGGCAACACTTGGTTTAAATATTCAGATTCAACCAGTATGTTGCAGATAAGAATTTCTCGTATGTAACTTAAGTACGAACTCTTTCAGATTTATAGGCACAGTTACAAACCTTAAAAAATATATTAGGGAAAACAGCATATTCTTTACTGTTATTTTCTGAAAGATATAATCTTAGAATCATACAAAAATAATTATATTTATTAATGTATGGCAGCTTCTGGAAGCATCTGGCCAATAGCAGGTTTGGTACATGCCTTTTAGAAAGTGCTTGTTTTTCACATTATTTTGCAGCTCATTCCTTTGCAATTTAGTGGGCCTCAATGGATTTTTACACAGTTTTCCAGATTCTGCTAATATTAAGTCTGGAGCAGTTCAGTCTAAAAGACAGACGCAAAAAATGTTAAAATGTTCAAGTACTGAGAAAGCAAAACCTCATAAAGTCATCATGCTTCCACTGGGCATAAAACAGACAAATATTTTACATTAAGACTCCCACCTGAAAATTTTTACTTAGAGGCCATGAGGGGAAAGTCCCTGAGCAGATTTTACCTGTGTATAAGCTTTCTCTGGTACAGCACCAGATTCTTATGTTAACAGATCATTAGTAAGCTGTGTTGACAAAACTACAAATAAACACATCTAATTAATGAAAACTTTTTCGAGAGACTCTTGGAGGCAGTTCACATGACTAGACGAAGAGGATTGTATCTGCACAGGCTATATTCTTACAGCAAATCAAAGTGAAATTTGTCTGGCAGATCAGTAGAGGTTATATTACAGTAATCTTTTGTATAATTAAGAATTTCACACTGTTCAAATGATTTAATTTGCAAGTTGATACAAAAATTACCACTGATTGGCTGTAACACTGAGCAGTCAATCACAGATAACTTTTTTTCCCCTCCCACTACAATACAGAAAATCTGTCCTCTAAAACTTGAAGGACAGTGTTGCTAAAAATTACTTTAAAATAGCTCAGTTCTGGTAAATTCCTTTTGATATAAGCAGTCCCATCTCACAGGTAAATTTGTTATGTTTGGTATGAGTGTATTAAAAATCCCCACTGTGACAACAGGCTCAGGAGGATATTCAGGTCAAGCACATGGAAGATCACAAACAATCAACTTTGTGAAGAATGTTTAGAGAAACATCTGTGGATTCATTCACCCATGGCCTCTCAGATTGCTGTGGCCATCACGAGCCCTAATGGCTTTACCTGGTGGCCCTTCATTCACAGAACTGACATTTCATGTAGTTTGATTTGGCAGGTGTTCATTCCACAGAGCATCAGTAGCTGACTTCTCCGTTTTATCAGCCCCTGGTTAGAGAGCTGGCCAGAAAATAATTCTGCAGCAATTACCATATGTTGTGATTGTGGTTCTGGAGCAACACTACAACATCTGTGTTATACTGGTATCTGGGGCATCCTGAAAGATACTTCCCCAGTATGCATTCCTTCCCCGCATCTACTGAACAGGTGCTCCCTGCAACGCTGCTCTCCTACAGAGGGGCTCTGAGCCGAGCACACTGTTCCTCCCTGTTAAAGCTTTTATATACACACAGCTTGTTTGTAAAAGAGTAATTACTGACTTGGAGTGTAAGAGGGTTTCACAAACGGCACAGACACCACTATGTGTTTGAAGGTTTGATAACAGCTCTTGTATTTACTCTTGACTTTACGAAAACTCTTTAAAATTTCTCTGTTTTTCAAATTGTTGTTAATCAACACCAAATTAAGTAAAATAATTGAGTTTAGGATTAAGGTTTAAGACACAGGCCGTTCTTAGACTCCACAAATGTCAGTGAAGCAAATCTATGTAAGTGTGTCTAAATACACACTTTCAAGAACACACAGACTCTGGTACAAGCCACAGTTAATGATGATGGCAAATTGGCAAATGAAAAACAGGCCGTTGGTGAATGAAGCCTACATATGGGGATTCCCTGGCTTAAACAATCAATTATCTCTATAAACTTGTAACATCTATCAAGATTTGTCACAAACCATACAGCAGAGCAGGTGGTAAGTTTAAACACCGTCCACAGGGACAAGGGAGAGAAGCCAGCAGGCTCCCAGTCAGGGTGGCATGTATTCCTGTGTTAAGTGATGTCTCCCACTGCAGGGCTGTACTGGTCTGTCACACAGCCATTCAGACCCTCAATGTACATGTCATTATAGTGCAGCAGAATGGGAACTGTCACAGAACCTGGCTATCTATTCGAGACCTGCTCAATATTGTGTGTGTTTGGAATACACATTTTGATTTTCTCACCAAATCAAAGGCTTCTTTCCTTCTGCACCCTTCCTCGACTGGAGCAAACAGTGAATATAAAGGAAGTTACAGTGGCCAGCATGGTAAATCACAAACTTTACAAGGCAGCACCCTGAACACGCACATATTTCACATTTCAGTGTTTGTCATCTATTACATATGACACATACACATAAGGGGGCATTTAAGTCCGCCATTCTAACAATGTCACTGTACTAATTCATCACAGCAGAAGCAATTAATATTTTAATCAACTGAATTTATAAAACAACAGACTCCATAAAACAGTCAAATTCTACTTTCCATTCCCATATAAATACATTTCAATAACTGACACAGGGCAGTTAAATTAAATTAAAGTGCTACGATTATGTAGTATTTTAATGGCTAAGGAAGCAAATGTAAAACAGATAAAAATGTAGTTAATTTTTTTTTTTTATGATTTAGTCAGTTTTTCATTGCTGCATACAACTATTTTTATGATTCATTCTTAGTCTTGACATCAAAAGTCTACATTAGTTCAGTTTTTTGTCCTTTCTATTTTTAGCAAACATTTAATCAACTAAAAAACATTTTAGTCTTAAAGACAAAGATTGGAGTTTTCATTTGACAAAAACACAGGGTCTCTACAGGTATAAACAAGTTCAATTTAAGACTTTTTAAGAGCTTTTTAATACCACTTTGAATGAAATTTAAAGCCACAATCTGTAAAATGTAAAACATTTAGTGGCATGCAACCTCCTGAGCTCCTCTCACACCTCAACCCTCATTTCTAGGTGCGAGGGAGAGTACGGTGGCCGTCACCTTTAAAACAAATCACAATTCCCTTTTAGAGCCAGTGTTTGGTTTGTCCATTCTGGGCTACTGTAGAAATATGGTGGCAAATCATGGCTGCCTTAATGAAAGCAGACCCGCTACCTATGTGTTTACATACAAATGACAACATATTTATGAATACCATATTCCATTTCTGTTAATTTTAGAGTGCTGTGAATTTTACACGCTGAACCTTCAAGACCAACATTGCGAGTAAAAGAACAGTCCTTATGGGTTTAATGTGAAATGGAAACACAAAGATTTATTTCTGTTGTATATGACAGTGTTGCAGTAATCTCACAGCATTCTCAAGACAATAACCTACTAATAGCCTGATACATATGCAATTCTTTGAAGGGAAAAAAGCCTCAACAGAGATATTTCACGTTACATCAATGCTACTGAACATACAGTTCTTTTTAAGTGTTGTAGTTTTTCATTTATTTTTTTGTGTTTTACTATTGGTTTTGTTCTCCAGGACTGTCACTAATGATACTAATAGATAACGTTATGCCACAGCTTTGGTGGTTGGATTAATATAGTTTTAAAAGTAATGTAATGTTTTTTTTTTTAATATCTTAACAGTAGGTTACCTCGATTTGTGTGTGGTGTTTGAGGTGTCTCTTCAGGTTTCTCTTTCTTCTCTTTCTGTTTTTTATTTTTCCACTACAATGTTGTGGCCTCAGGTCCTTCTTCCAACAGTACTACAAAGTCACTTTTTCTATCTTGCATGTTTTTTTTTCTCCATCAAGTCCTGCTTTTTTTTTTTTATCATGTTCTTGCTTATGTCTTTTCTTTGCATTTGAGTCCCTCCCATGTAAACTGCAAGGAAAATAAATGCAAAAACAAGTATCAAAGAAACATTTTCTTTGATACAAAAAACATTGTTTGCTCCAATTCATCTGAAGTGTCCAGTCAATAATCGATTTCTGTTAAAGAGGTTTGTTGGTCTGTAAAAGACTTCTGCAAAGGATGATGTTGTGTATTGTCCATCATGGTCCCTCTAGGCAGCTTCCTTGCTCCTGGATCTTGCTCCTCAGCACAGAAATAAGAGCTTTGGGAATCCTAGAGAACCAGTGTGACCTTTAGGTCAAACGAAGAACGAGAAGCGATCAGAGGGAATTGGGAAGTACTTGATCTAGTCTGAGCTCCTACAGCTATAGTATTCAGAGGCAGAAATATTGTCCATACTGTCTGTCCACACCTAATGGTTCCTTAACATTCCTATCTTGTTTCCAAACAGCGTGAGTGGATCTTTCACTGTATAGTCACACAAGATAATACTGGATGCACATAAAGAGAACTGACAATAAATGAAAAAAGCCAGAAAGAATGAAGTGAAGCTGCCAAGATGACAATCTGTTTTCAAGAAGTGTACGATATAATTAAGAGACCAACACTTTGTAACATCAGTGAAACAGCACTTGGCTCTTTAAATGAAGGAAACGGAAAGAATTAAACACTTAAAGCATGACCACAGAGTCGTGTTTTAATAAATGGGAAGACTAAGTCAATTAAAAAGAAGCGGTTTCAGTTAATAAAAGATGGGGTAAACACTGGGTTAGCTGCAGAAGAATAATCAGAATCACATTTTATACAGCTATAAATTTGTCAAGTGAGTGCAGAGAAGACAAAGACCTAGAAATTACCTCAAAGACTAGTTCAAGAATAATTAAAGTTTCATGGTTTTCGAAATAAATGAATTGCAATGCAGTCTATCTGGGTTTTTACCACAGCAACATTCATTATATGCAGATGGAGTCATTCTCAGGAATTCTCATCCTCTTCAAAATATGTTCATGTTTCTGCTTTCAGTTCAACCTATAAAGATAAATTAAGTGCTCCTGCACATTTCAGGCACTTTAGCATAAATATATCAAGAACCCCTGGATGTTTGATCATTTTAAGCAGATGTCTGGAAGAAAAGAACCCACAGCATTTAATTTCCCTGATATGGAAAAGCATGTTCTTGTTTTACAAACATGCCACTAATCCTTGTTGAAAAAATATTCTGGACACAGACTTAAAACTCAGTGGGGAAAAATTGACTTTATAATAATGAATCATTTATTTTTGCAATATATTTCAAGACGCTGTGACTTTTAAAAATATTTGTAGCAAACATTAACTTTGAGCATTTCTTCCTGGAAGAAAACAATATTGTCATTTGCCAAATTCCCTTTACAGTCACAAAGGGAAATACTGTATAAAATGCCAACTTGGTACAGAAACTGGAAAATGTTCCCATTCACGTTTAGTATTTAAATTTCTGTACATGTATGTCTATGTGCATGAGTGCTTGGTGATCGCAGCAAACCGATTGCTGCTTGAAGTACTGTAGATTGCTGGCTTTGACATTTTCCTATTGTGCATGGTGGTGCAGCAGGCAATAATTAAATATCAGGTGCATAAGCTGCTCTTTAATTTGACATGTGTGCTTGAGGCAATAAACACATGTGGTGCAGTGGGGGCTGCATAATTGCAGAGGAATAAAATATCATATCAAGAGTGAGAGGATCATTGTATCAGGTACCCGATGACAGCTCGTTTGATCATTACGCCAAGGCTAAAGAGGTTGGCTAATTAGTTGTCATTAAAACTCACCCTCTAATCAGGGCTCGCTCTTGCATAAAAAATGTCCTTATCCAGTGAACAATGCCCTTAACCCTTTCAGGCCAAACTCAGTGCTTACAGCTCTTAGCCATGGGGATACTGAACACTGGTTCCAAGATGTGATTTTTGTTCTTGTGCGTTTTTGCAAAGTGACGATATGATGAGCCAGTGTTGTCATATGTAATGTTTGCTATCAGTGCTCACAGGAAAATGCCAAGTGTAAAATCTTGATCATAAAATGATCATCTCAACAGCAGCATGTATGCTAATGCACTAAGTAGAATAGAGAAGACTGAAGTAAATCAGTAAAAACAGATAGACCCGACTGCTCTTTGCTCACAGCACCACAGATGCTTTACATCAGTATAAAAGGGAATGACTTCCTCAGACAACACCCTGGTGACAAGAGCGCTGATGTCTCTGAAACCATGGGTGCCTCTTGCCATGAGTTTAAAGATGGCAGAAAGTGCTCCAGTGAGAGACCCATCCATTATTAGCTGACAGCCCCATATAAATAATAAGGTACATAATGCCAAGAGTGAGTGCTTGTGTCTCCACAAGGACGCTCAACAGGTGCACCTCTCGTTGCTGCGGTTCCATTTTGTTCAACAAAGAGCCTGCGTGTGCGAACGACTTCTGTCTGAAAGCTTTGCCTGATCATTCTTTTATGTGCCACTTCCCAGAATGCACAACATTCACAGGACCTCATGATAATAGGCTCGTCGGGACACAGAGAAAGAAGCGAGACGCTTGTCAGAGTGGATACATCCGTGCCCCACCCAAGGGAGATAGCTCAGTGCACGACACATCAGTTATAGGACACCGAGAGACCCCCTCACCCATCCTCCCTTCTCGCAGGCTAATGGTTGTCAAGTTAGTGAGGGCCTGTGCTCTTGTGTGTGCCAGGCCTGTTGTCATGTGAAATCCATTAGATGTCGCAAGCACACAAGATGGGTGGTCGATTGATAAGGCAGAAGAAGTGAGGCAGAAACGGGGGAAGAAAAGAAGCTTGTTTCTTTTTTAATCTGCCGTCTGTACTGTACCCTCCATAAGGACGTGTCAAAGTGAACTGAAGTAGAGTGGAAAATTGATAGAGATGTCTTACATTATGATTGTACTTCTGAGCCATGGTTTGTAAGATTTCATTCTGAAAGTACAAGAAAATTGAAAATGGTATCTTGTGTAATCCAGAACATCTCAAATGGAAGCTCTCTGTCCAGAATGATACAGTAAAAATATGTTGTGTTGAACTTTCCTTAAATGTCTTCAAAGATGGTTGTAGACTAACATTACTTTCCAAACCCACAAATAAAAGCATTGTAACTGACACTTGAAGTCTGTTATTATGATCACTAATGCATATTGAATTTCCCCTTGGGGATTAATAAAGTGTAACTTATCATATCTTATGCTAAATACTTCTAATTAGAAATGCATTTTTCTCTTAATTTACTGACAATCTGTTCTTAATTTAACTTGTTTACTCTTTTTCAATAAAATGTTAATTCATTGCTTATGTCTTCCAAAATTTCAAAACTTATTTGATCTTTTATTTCTTAATTTATGGAAGATGCGTTAGTTTCAGTGACAGAGCACTGAGTTATACTCTGGCTTTCTTAATTACATTAATTCACAGCCAATTTACTGGTGAGCCACTGGATTGGTGAGAACCAATCCATATGCTGTTCATGTTCTGCTTCTTTTTGCATTCAGTATGTTTTTGTATGAAGGATCTTGTTAACACTGATTTTTCTGACAAATTGGTCAAAATAGCACCATCACTTTTTCTTTTCTTTTCAGCATCGAGCACATTAAGTAGGTTATTTTTTAGTGTCTAATGTCATTTATAATGAATATTGCATTCTGTTTTTCATTCCTGTTCCACTTCACATCAGCATGACAATTATCTTTTGCTGTGACACAAATGCTTGAGGCGGCACATTATTTCATTTTTTGGAAAAATATGGAACAGATAAAAAGTTTATATTTTGTCTTATACAATAGGGCAGCAGGGCATACTGTACACAATATAGCTTAATGGTTCAATTTATGTTTTATATTCAGTTTAGTTACATAATCCTCAGGTTTTAAACTTATACAGTTTAGTTTCTGTATAATTTCATCAGCAGTGTGGTTGAAATTTAAGAATGCATAATCATATTTGGTCATTTAATATTTTTGGTCATTTTCCACAGAATGTTTGCATGTGTATCTCATCCTGCTCCCATTCAGTATAGAAAATGTGCTCTACTGAGTCAGAGAGATGAAACCATTATCAGCTCCTGAAAACAGTAATAGCTGGTTAGTTGTTAGTAGTTGTATTGAAATTGTTGAGTTGTACTAGTCATTTCCATTTCCATGAAGGGTTGTGTATGTGTGTGCGTGTGTGTGTGTGTGTGTGTACCTGGCTGTGGGCAGTGAAACCTGTTTACGTACTCATTTGTGGGGGGGTCAGATGAGAAGACAGATGTGGGTCTAGAGCATGTAAATCATTGTGTTATAGGACTTGGTTAAAGGTTCTAATGAAGAAAGGGTTAGGTAAAAGGTATGGCAAAGGATGGGGATAGGCTAAGTTGAGAGTTAAGGTTACGCCAAGCAGTGGTTATGATTAAGTCTCCAGGAAATTAATGTAAGCCAATAAACATGCATGTATTTGTGGGTGAGAAATTGAGTAGTGTACTGTAAAGGTGCACTGCTTATATATGCTTTTATACGTAATTTTATTTGTTGATGTTTATGTTTGCTGGGTACAAAAAGGTAGTTGTATTGTCTGAAATTGGTGCCTTCCTTTGGTCTTTTGAAGGACGCTACAGAGCTGCCCATGGTAATTAGAGAGCTGTGACCTTCTCATTAGAGCCATGAACCTTGTGCAGGCCTGCCACAGGACAATCAGTATATCAAAGCAAAAATATTTATTAAAGCCAATATTACAAAAACACACAGCAAAACCTTTGAATAACAGCCCTTAATATATGCAGAGTCAAAGGAATCATTGCGCTTAACCCCCCTAAAACCCTTCCCACATTGCTCGCTTGTAGCTTAAATTTTTCATTACTAATTTCCAGGGCTTCAAAGTAGCATCTCAGAGCTAATCCGTTTCTTCTTCTCTGACAAAGACAGAGCCCTGTTTAAAACTGTCACTTTGTTTAGACCTGCTTTACTCCCTGTCCTTTACATCTAAATGTCAAAAATTCTGGATTAAATAGCGTGGCAGTCATCTGGCAAGGCTGGCAGGAGATATTAAGAGAGAATAAGAGGGGAGAGAATGGCAGAGGGTGTCTAAAACCCTGGTAATTTTCTGCATTGATTTTGTTTTATGTCTGATGTAGTGAGTGGGTCATTAGCAACTTGATGTTCCCCAAAAAACTGTTAACACTAAACATCTGGTAGTGTGTACGTAAACTTCTGGAGTACGTACACAAGTTTAATGTTTCAATAATGGCCTTGGTTTGATACCATTGTTGTGAGGATGTTTTGGCCGTGTTAAGACGTTTTGACATCTTCACGGGGCTGTTTGTAGATTAAAGGTACTCCATGAAGTTTTGACTGCTTGAACTTGTGAAGCTCTATATCAGAGAATGAGTCTCCATTTTGTTTATATTGAGGATGAGGACAGAGATGTGAGTTCATGGGAGGTGCAGTACAGTCCAGCTGTCAGGCTTCATGCTATTTTGCTAATCAATAGTTCATGGCAGTAACATTAAGAAACAAAGAAAGAAACGTAGCAATGGTCCAATAAAGGCTGCAAACTAGTAAACATAGCTTTAAACATTGCAGGTATAAAATTCTTTTTTAAAAATCACTCCTTGCAGATACAATTCTTATGCAGCGTCCGCTCCTATGAATGTTTGGCACACATTCATGGACATTTTACCCTCATTTGTTACAAAACCATTGAAATTCTAAATGATATCATTAAAAAGCCATGAGGAGTAATTTATGTAATTGTAACATTTAATGTGAATTACATTTTTCTAGTTGTGAAAGATTGTATCACACATTACAATTTCTGTTTCTTGTTAAAACACAATGTAGCTCAACCCTCCATCCTGATACAATGAGCTGCAGTGAGTATATTTTTCTATTGTAAGATAAACTGTAACATACCTCAGTATTTGTAGAACATATTTATTATTTAGTAATCCATCTTATTTGTCAGTCCAAATTCTGTCGATAACTGGAAAGATGTGAAAAAAATTCCAGTGTTGGTGTAATTATAACATGATAAAAGACCATTTTCCAGTTTAATATGTCATCTTTACTGTGGCTACATGTGTTAATTGGAAATGACATGAGGTTAAAATCACTCATTGAATCTAATCAGGGCACAACTGCTTGTCAATTTGGATTTTTTTTGGACACTGTTTATGGCTATGAGGGTGTAATTGTTATCCACAAGCTCTATGAATCAGTGGTAATGTTACAGGCATATCCCAGAGCTGACACACCTCATACCTAACACTCAGACTCAGAATAGCTGTGCTACCCAAACCAAGTCATTAGGCTCCTCAGCACCTGCAGTTTCCTCCCACGTAAAAAGCTGTATAAATTAATCACGCACAGCCTTATGCACTTTGATGCAATTTATAATGCACATTAACAAGGGCTGACAGCTGTAACTAAAAGGCAGAATGATCACTTACAATTCAAACAAAAATCACAGTGCAATAACAAAAGTCATTTGCATGACTTTTTTCCTGTCATGCTCTATTTTCATCTTCACCCAGCTTTGATTCCTGCTGTTCTATCAGAGGCCGAATGCATGTGAAAAGACTAAATCATCTGCAAATTGATGCAACGCTTAGGCTGTGTCTCACTCCAGAGTATGAGTTCTAATTGTACATTGTGTGAAGGTATGGCATTGGATGATAAAAAGGCTTTTCTCCACTCCTCATTTCAATCTCAATGTCTTATCAGTTGCCTTTTGTTAAGTCGCTACTTGCGGGTGGGCATTCATAAGTTACATATAAGACTTTATTACTAATTACATTCCTTTTCCATATATTTCTTCACAGAGACAACTTTTCTTTTGTTGGGAAATAGTCCCCATGCAGAGTCAAAGTGTGGGGGAAAAAAAAAATAAAAATTACAACCAAACATTGTGCCCACATGAAAACATCATGAGGAAGCCATTTGAGCTGACCTTCAGAGGTGCTAATTAAATTTTGGGCGTGTGGCGATGGTATAACTGATTTCATTCTTCATTATTGCCTGTAATGACATTTCTCAGCTGTCAGAAGCATTGCAGGGGGCTCGCTTGTGAGGTTTGGGATGAATTAACCATTATACCATCATAGAGACAGTGTAACCATAAGGGAGGGGTTGAGAAAAGCTCAGGAGAAGTCAGAGGCGGAAGCTGTTTTTTTTTTTTTTTTGCTGAAATACTGTTAGCAGTACTTGCTAAAATGGATAAAACATGTCTTTTACCATATAGCTGTTTATTACAATAGGGCATATGACTAACTGCTGGTCAAACCCATATGTCTGTCCCAATATAAGGCTTTAACAGAATCCTGAAGCTTTAATTAAGATGTCAGTATGTGCAGGTCAGCTGCAGTACACAATGTGGAGAATATATAATGTACAGTAGCTTATCTTGGACCTGTGAGGGCATGCACAGAAAAGACGGCTGTCCCTGGTTCTGACTTACACACAAAGCCTTGTTTTTTTTTTGTTTTTTTTTTAATCACAATACAATCAGTAATATAGGAATACAGGTCATCTACTGTTTCTCATGTCCTTTTTCTTTTTCTGAGAGAATGTGTGCATTTCACAACAGATAAGATCTGAAGGGCCACTCACTGCAGACAGAGTGGAGGATAAGTAGATGGGATACGGGCTGAGAAAAGGTACTGTGACTGACACAGTTAAATGGTTCATTCCCTGGAGGGTGGATGTAGATCTTGTTATTTCTGTTTCCTGCCACTCTTCTCAATCTGCCTCTGTGCTGGTCTGTCTTCTTTTTGATTGTACAGAGGATCTGATCCCACAATGTCTGGTAAAAAGCGATCTGCCCAGTGATCTCTCTGACAGACAGGATTTCAGCTGAAAGGCGGAGTTCACAAGACTCATCCATTAGATCTTGCGGTAGCCAAGGAAAACAGACTAGCTAACATCAAACTTCAAACCACATTGATTTAGATGGAAATTGTACTGCTGGCAAGGGACACTCTTACAGATCAGTAGCGTTTCCCTCTTATCTTAAAGAGGAAGAAACATCCTCTGATATCAAGCATTATCTCACAGTTAAGCATAAACCCAAAGCAATTAGTTGTGATCATAATAGATTTGCAGGTAGCTCCTTTAGTCCTCCTTATATCCATGTTGTAAAGGATTCTGTTGTATTTTGCATGTGGTGTTGCACACTAGGATGCTTTTTGAAGTTGAAACAAGAAGTATGTTTCCTCAGTCACTAAAAATGGGATGGCTTGTTTAACTAAAGGGCATTTGACAAATTTGACTTCTTAAAAGTGGAGAGTGCGTGAGTGAAGTATTTTATTTTGCCATTTTATTGATTTGTTAAAAAGTTGCATGCAGTGATAAATTTACAGAAAATAACCTAGTGGTATTCATGCCTAATGCAAATTAGATTTTGAAGAATCCTTTCTGAATTACATTGCACACCAAGAACATTTGTACAGCGGTACTTCTGCTTGGATGGCCCTGCTCTTCATTGAAAATAGGGGTGGATTTCTGGGTCATAGGGACCTCGTGTCCTCCTTAATACTACTTCACATGAGGCCAACCAAGGGAACCACCAGTGTCTTTGTTAAAAATTCATTCCCTGTCAATAATTAAATGCTCATTATTTGAACCTGAAGAGTGCTGTGATTCCAAATTTAATGTGCTTCTAATGCATGGGGTGATCGGGCACGCCTAATAGCTGGGCTGCATGATGAAAGGTAGATGCACACAGACAGACCCATTCTTCTTTACTTGAACAGGTAAAAAAGAATCCATGTTTCAAATGAAAAATTTACAACCGTTGTCCAGACTTTTTTGAAGAACATCTGAGGTTTTGTATTCTGTGAGTGTACAAGATTTTGAACAAATGTCAGAGAAATGAAGCTTGTTATCTCAGACTCTTTAATTTGAATCCTTTCTGAAAGTGAGAGACTTTTCAGGCGATCTGTTACTGAAAGTGCCGCAGTGCAATCAACCACCCACACAGGAAATAATGACACACAAGCCAATTTAGGTGCTAAGATACAAGCAGGGCATGAATACACAAATATACAATAAATATGCTAACAACAAGATCTGTTACCCAAGGGCAAAGGGCTCACATGATAATACAAGTATTGTCCTGCAGCTATGTAGCACACTCAACTCATAGTGCTATCAATTAACTGTAGGAGGAAGTCAGAGCATCAACAATCTTTTGCCTCTTTCTTAAAACTTTAGAGAATTTTTCAATACATAATCACTGCCTTCTTTGATGTCAGGCATTTTGTATTGTTTGTTGTTATTATGATTTGTACCATGAACAACTGAGAATTATTCTGTTTTTACAAATATCTGTGTGTGTGTGTGTGTGTGTGTGTGTGTGTGTGCGCGCGCGTGCTCCCGTATGGCTCAAGGATCTGCCTGTGATGTAAACACATGGAGGGTAAACACACAGGCAGCGTGTAGTCTCCATTGTTATTATCCTGTTTGTATAATTAGCCTTATAAATTGCTCACATCAAAGGCACTGTCCCTTGAAATCCTTCCATGTCTCTGTTCAAGCAAAGGAAAAAGGAGTGGGGAGGGGTAGCTCTGGTTCCCCCCCCCCCCACTCCCACTCCCACTCCCACTCCCACTGAGACATGTTAAGCTTCCACTGGGCATCAGAGGTTTTAACTGAGAAATGTAAGCAACATATGGTGATGTCTGGTGGCAATTCTTTATTCTTTTGTATGTCTTTCTATGTTAGGCAGCAAGTGGAGAGTGTGGGAGATTTGTCAGTAACTATAATGTGTACAAATGATCACGTCACAAGCTGATTATACTTTAACCATTTTTGAATGCTGAAGTGTTTCAAAATCACTACTTTCAGCTCTTTCTGAACTAGGCAAGTTACGACAGATCACCACAAGAAGGAACATTTTTCCTGTCGCCTTCTACCCTGTTCCACCCAATAACAACACTGAATATTGCACTGTCTTTAGACTTTATTCCTCTCTCTTGGTTTAAACATATCTGCAGTACATTTAATGACCTTTCTGACCTGCAGTGAGTGCTGGAGTGTACACTATGTGCTGATTCTGCTGCACGGTGACACGAACAATGATGGCTTGGCAGCTGAAAGTGATGAGAGACAGAAAGTGTCAGAGGGGGTTTGCACAAATTTGATTGACAGTACCAAAGCTGGCTCTGCCATCAATTTAATGGTGATTATTATTTAATGCATATTACTTAAAAGCATATGCAAAATTAAGATTTAGTCACAAAAACACATTTATATGATATTTAAAGAATAATATGCATAATATATTGCTTGTTAATATTGATGGTAAAGAAGTTCAAGCATTTCTTGTCTTGAGCTAGTCCTTTGCTGAAAGCGTTGACGCTCATGATTTCAATTAATAACTAAGAAAGTAAGAAAAAGGAAGAAGCAGCACAAAAGTGGAAGCTTTTTACACAGTGGAGAAAAACCTGCCAAGGGGAATTTATCTCATATTCAGAATCACTTATGTGTAAGAACAAGAGTCCGGCCTCCTTCAGGATATAATTCAGGAAAGCACACTGGAAAAAAAAAAATCTTTTCTCATGATGGATTTGAAAAGAGAAATTATTTGTTAAATAAATGTTAAGCGTAATCTAGCAGAACCTTTTGGCAGAATCTTTTGGATGGAAGCTGACATCTTCATTTCTATAAAAACAGATGTTTTTTCAAGTAAAAAAAGAAACTTCAATAGTATAAGCAAAGAGTTTTTCAGACCACGTTAAGAATAGAATCATTCTTAATTTATTCTTTTCAGTTTCAAGTACAAACCAAAAAAATGTTGGGTCTGGCAGAGACTAATGATAGAATAGATTTTACAGGTGCAGGATCTGGATTTGGCCTGTTGAGGGGACCACTTGGCCATCACAAATTTGGTATTGGGAAAATCAGATACCCACACAACTCAATGAACGTGCATGAGTTTCCATTTAGGAAATTCAAAAACGTGTAAATCAGCATTTAATGAGGTGAAAAAAACTGTATAGTATAGTAAGTATAACTGTCATTTAATACACAGCAAAAGTAATTCATGATTACTGTTTGGTAATGTTAAAAAAATAATACTCAGCACAATGAAGATCAGCATTATTTTCCATGTAAATGTTCAGCTGCTCTAACAGCTGTTTGTTTCTCTTATGGCCCAGGTCAGGACACTTGACACTTGAATTATGGTTTAACAGTTTGCAACCACTCACACTGAAATCCAGTGTTAATATAAATACATTTTTAATGTCTGCATGAATATTATCAGTATGTACACTTGCAAGTGTAGAGGAGCTATAGAGATTTCATTGTTGCTTTCCACCCTCAACAACTCTACCATTTTCTACCATATCTATCAGCCCTGTTCATCTCCACCCACCCCACTGCTGGAGCACCATGCGAGGGAATTCTACCATATCAATGGAAAGTGAAAGTCAGTCACATCGTCTTCCCATAGCCCCCCTCACTGTGAGAGCCACACTGACCAAGGAAAACCAACTTAAGAGTGGCCAAGGACTAAGGTTATGAGATAAAATAAATCTATTTACTTTATTTTCTGCCAACCCCCTGAGGGAGAGAGACCATGAACTGACAGGCCCTATGTAATTCTTGACAGAGGAAAACTTTGTATACAGTCTTATCAACATGTTATTAAAAAGATGAGCATGGCCGTGGAAAATAAATAAATAAAGAAAAAATACTGATTAAATTTTAAGCAGCCAGCGGGCCGATAGTTTGCCTGAGGCATATTTGTCAGTTTCAAAGGGTGTTTTTATTAATTTTGTATTTTGCATTTTGTTAGTGGAAAGAGCTTACTCCACTGGGAGCGCCACAAGCTATAGCCAGCAGAGCCTATAGCAGGGAGAAAGGAGAAGCAGAGCATGCCAAGCAGACCCTGCACTCTTAGAGAAAGAAATCAGCTCTAGATCACCAGCAGAACCCACAGACCCCCCACCCTCTACCCGAAACAGACACAAAGCACAGACATGTTCACACACAATGTGCCGCATTTTTATTGTTCATAACCAATTTGTTTTACCAATTAGCAGCTGGCATTGGATTCAAATTGCTTCACTCTGTCTCCCATTGTCCAGATTCACCTCCATTAAATCGTTAACACTACATTGTTGCCTAATTCCCCTGTCTTTTGTATGAATCATCAACTTGTGAGGATGCTGACTTATTGCCTGTGTATTGTAGCCTCAGTCTTTTTTTTATATCTTTGCAGTGCTGATTTAGCATATTACCATGTCTGTGCTTTAGGGCCACCCCTGACGTTTTAGTGGCTTTAAGCAGAAATTTAATCTGAGTAATGTTATTGTGTTTCTAACCTTAAACTCATAGGAAAGGCAGTTACTTATTATTATTGGTGTTATTAGTGTCAGCTGAACTAAACTGACTGTATATTTAATTTTGGGTCTGATGTACTGGGCTGAAACCAGCTTTTACAACTGGGGCTCATGACAGACTGAGCTTTGCTCTGTATCTGCTGACACTATCTGAAAGCAGAATCCCTGCTGGCTTTACTGGGCCATGACCTCTGATAGGATGGCCAAAATCAGTGTTAAATGAGTAATTTCAGTAATTGCATTTTTAATTATGTTTAATTTTTTTATTTATTCATTGTCTGCATTGCATGCCATCCATTTGTCTATGTTACGGTGGCAGGCTGAGTAAGACGGCCCACATCCTTACTTTTCTCCAACTCTTCATAGATGAAGCCAGGGTGGGATGTATAATCCCTCCAGTGTGTTATTGGTCTACCCTGAGATCTCCTTCCTGTTGGATATGCTGGAATACTTCCACAATTCTTTTATTAACTGTAGTATTAGAGATAAAGATAAAGTGTTTGTAAAGAGACTGAAATATGCTCGGGACGCGTAAAACACAACTTGAAAAACGAAAAATCGCTGAGCAAATGTTAACTTCTACTGAATGTAAATTGTCAGGAAGAATCATTGCTTTATGTAAATACCTTTGGAAAACAGGTAGTATGACTGGAATAATGAAAAGAAACCTAAATATGAGAAACCTGAAATTTCACAAACTGCAGGCAGACAGTATCAAACAGCATCGAACACTGAGCAGCAAAGGCTGCCCTCAGGCTATAATTTGCAGAAGTTTTACCTGCTGCTGGCCAAGACTGAACACAAGTGTGAAGACAAAGCTTAGCAAGTGTGTATGTGTGTGTGTGTGTGTGCAATTCACAACACTTCAATTTTATACAATATTGCCAGCATTTGGGTCAGGTAAGCATCTCAAACCCACCAGCACCTTTAATCATCTTAAAAAAGAAATAGCCGTAAAGGCATTTGATGGCTATTAGCGTGTTGCATCTTCAACAATCAACTTTCATTCCAAAATACTCATAAAGCATTTGTGTCACATCAGTCAGACAGAGCAGTCTGAAGTAGGTGCCACTTTGTTGTGTAAAGGTGAAGGAGTTAATTAGGTGATGGGGAGGTGACTGATGCTATGTATATACAGCACACACGACAGGGAGAAGCCAAGTGGGCTGCTAATCACACCCTCCACCCCCTGACTCTTTTGCATTCATCTCCAACTATATGCTTTTGAAGTCAGGGCTGTCAGGAGCTCTGTGACATGCACTCACTTTTATTAGATTTCACTGAGAAAGTAGGCTTTGTTTATTATGGTTGATTTTGAATACACCTCAAAACACTAAATTACATTTAGGTGACATTCAAAGAATCTCACTTTATGTTGCATGAAGCTACAGGCTTTATGGTAAATTAATGTACAATATGTCTTATACAGTAATGAAGAAAGTTGAATTGTGCATGTTAATGTGAGCACAAGAGCGAGAGATATAAAATAAGAAATATATGTACAACTACAGATGACTATTCAGTGAGCTTAATCAGCAATTGTTCACACAAGGTTATGTGTCTGTAATGAGATTTGAGCATTGTTTTTTTTCCCTAAATTTAATAGGAAGACACTTTAACATGGATTAATTCATCTGGGCCCATTGCTGAACTTTTTTTTTTAAATAAATCAAAATACTTAGATCAAAAAATTATTGCTTAATATTGTTTTTTTTGACAGCTGCAATGACCAAACTGATTTGATTTTAAACTCAAATTTAAAATATACTATTGTGTATTGTAAGCTCCCATAAGTGTTGTTTGCTTCTGTTTATTCATTTTCCCTCTGTCTACCTTTTCCTCCCTATTCCTCTTCTTTCCCCTCTGTAGTGATAAACATTTGTCGGCTCTGATATTCAGTGTATTGTGACAAATATGAGTCAAACCCTCATTGTCTGAAAATATGAACAGTTCCATCTGTAATATCCACTGGTTCTTTACAGAAATAAGTTAATTGATCACAGGCTGTGGTCCAAATCAAAATCAGCAAGCAATTAGGATCAAACTTCAAAAACACTGATGAATTAATAAAGAAGCATTAATGAATATTTAATAACAAAAATACAGGCCTGTCATGGTTTGTGTTGTGGAGAGATGGATGTACAGAAAGATGAATTAAACTCAGAAAGAGGTAATAATTTCCTTATTATATTCTTCTGTAATATCTGGCTTCGTAACATAGTGAAAATTAAAAATTGGACAGTTAGATGCCCTTTTGACAGCATGCTCATCTTTTACAAACATCTTTTAAACATTGCAGCACATTCATTAAATATTGATGAAACACTTAAAACACTGTGTGAATAAGCAGTTACTTCTTAGTGAGCTAATTGCGCATTTATTTGTATTTAACAATTTGTACATCATTAATACAGAGACAATTTTTGAGTTTTGCAATATACCTTGTTGAATAAATATCCATCTATCATCTACCACTTATCCTGGTATGTCAAGGGTCACGGGGGGCTGGACCCAATCCCAACTGACACTGGGAGAGAGGTGGGGTACACCCTGGGCTGACACATGGAGGCAGATATAAACACTCACATAAACACCTATGGGCAATTTAGACTCACCACTTAACCTAACCTCAACCAACATCTCTGTGGACTGAGGGAGGAAACTGGAGTACCTGGAGAAAACCCACAAAGACCAAGGGTCGAATGGGATTTGAACCCAAAACCTTGCTGTTAAGTGACAGTTCTAACCACTGTTCCACCCTTTCCTTGTTGATTAAATATGCTTTCTCTATGTAACAATTTACACTTGTGCCTATGTGGATACCAGAAATGAAATGTACAGAAATCCATTGGAAAATGCAATTATAATGAGATGTTAGCACATTTTTAACCTGTAAATGTAGCTCAGTTTTTGCCATCAGTTTCACCAAAATTCAGAATCCTAACTGCATGGTATCGTTATTTTCTGTTGTCGGGCTGGAGTAAATTGCGGAAATAAAATTGACCTTCCATTTAGTGTTGGCTTGTGCTTGCTGAGTCCCTGGTGAAACCGAAGCGTATTTTGAACATGTTATATAGAGGTACAAGACCTTGTTGTCTCCCAAAGCCCTTTCACTGTCTGTCGAGCTCCCCTGCCACCTCTCGTTCTCAGACAGTCCTCAGATGAAGTTCAGCAGGAAATACACCAAAACCACATTACAAGTAGGCTGATGGCAGCTCACTGCAGTACCAGTGTTGCTGGAAGAAATACATTTAACCAAGCAACAATTTAATATAATAATTGCTCGCTCTTTTACTTAGACAACAATAAGCCAAGGAGAAAAATCATACATAAGGCTGATATTGCAACACAGGCAAAATGAATAATACACTCCATTTTTTCACTTTCCCTTCCTAGCCCCTCCACCACCTCATTCACATTAAATTCACAAATGCTTTTTGAGTTCCTTATTTTTATCATTCATTTCAAAGCTGAGGCTTATTTAAATATTGCTCTTTTTTCTTCTTGTCTCTGCTTTGGTAGATGAGGGGATTCTTTACTTAGTTCCATTAACTTTGTATCGTTGCTCAATCTTTGGTACCCTGCACATCAGTGCTGTGGCTTGGCTGTCTTTTAGCAGTTCTGCTTCAGTGCTCTTGGATAGAACATGACAGTTACATTAATGTCTCCATGTAAATTGCTGTCTACATGTAGGAAACAAGCAAATGAAAAAAAGGAAAATGCAGAACATTCAGTGTCCCTGACAGAAGGAATTACAACAACATTCATTGTGTGGAGCCGCAAATGGTCAGGTCTATTATAGTGTACAGTAATTTCACTGAGAATACAACCAGGAAGATGGACAGCAAAAAAAGGCAATAACAGAAAACACTCAGATGGTGCTTTTTAAACAAGCGGGAGAAAATATTAAGGGACAATAGAGGTCAAGGCTTCTGCAATATCAGTTTTTCTGGTAAAGTAATCTCTAAATTGTAGGACATGACATTAACGATCCCCTCTGGATTTTCTTACCACTAGTTGCATTGTAGAGCTGTGTTCTGATGAACAGGTCATCAAATTTTTTGCATATCTTATACCGGCATACACGTAATGAGTACAGAAATGGTTTACCAGCTGTTTTTCCTGACTGGACTCATCTATATTTGTCCATAACATCTCTTTACCAATCAGAAACTAATGTCTGTGAAATGAAAATTTCATTGTCAAACTAAACATAACTTGATGGTTTGAGTCAAAGGTTAGTGATAAAAATGGTCATGGCTCTGTTGATGCTCGTCTGGGTTCAGCTTGTGCTCCTGACATCATTGTCTGCTGAGGTGCACTAAGTGGAAGTGGAGTAAACCCAGATGTTCTGCATTGGTTAGTGTGGAGTTTGCTGGATGACTTCATTCTGTGCTGCTGCTAAGGACAGCAGAAGGAAAAGGGAAGGAGAGCACTGAATGGAAAAATAATAAAAGATAATATGAAAACATTTTGAATATAATGACAAAACTGAAGTCTAAGGGTTCCATACTTTGCTTAAAAGGGGGGGGGGGTCATCTCCATGACTAGATTCCACTAGTGGTAGGGGCAGGAAATATACATTTCTTTCCTGCAAGTTTTGGTTACACCAAAAATTCACAGTTCAGCTTTACAGCAGTAAAGTTCTTACAAGAGAAGTATAGTGATGGTTCGGCAGTGCTGTCATAGCAGTAGAGTGGAGAGGATTTGGTACCCATTACTCATACCACATCAGATGTTTATGTTTTAATATAAATTTCCTATTTAAGAGGAGCACAGAATAAATTATCCATGTCTATGCAATATCTTACACATGTTGTGTGTTGTGCTCTGAGGACATTGCTTATGCTTACCAACACCAACTAAGTCAAAATTACTGACACACATAAAAGAGCCATTATAGAAAAAGCAATCACTGCATTTGGTTCACTTACACTGCAGCATCGTAAAATAAATTAAGCACATCGGGCTGATAGTTGAAGGTCTGCCACCAGCTGTATGAATGCAGAATAATGTAGGTCTATCCAGCTGTCACTATTTTCATCTTTGGAAAACAATAAACCACAGTAAACTGGCGGGGAAAAGTTTCTGAAAATACCTGCAAAGATATGTGTAAAATTATTCTTCATTTTAAAATCTTAAACACTGAGTCGAACTGGGGCGAGCTGGTCGTGTATTCCATAGACTTAAAGTACATACACAAGTATCACTGATTTTTACACATTAAGTGTTGGCTGTAACTTACTGTTATGTGAAGAATTTTCTACAGTGAAGCTTCTTGTACACACTAAACTATACAGGCCTGTGATCTACAAGATGTAGCCTAGACAAAGTAAAACAACAGAGAGTGTGTGTGATCTTTGTGAAGTGAGATAGGCATTCTACACTTCTAAGTACATCTAACACAAAAGTTATGCGGTCAAGATGACCACATCATGTCCTGAGGGCATGTCTAAAGATGAGTGTGCCGGCCTCGTCTCTGTTGCACTGGCAAATTTTCAGGCGTCTCTGACTTCACAGCAAGCCACACAGTAAGGCCAGGGTACATACGAGTCACTCTCACTCTCTTCTCTCTTCAGAAAAGAAAGAGTGCTGTCTTTGATACTGTTCTACATCTAA
This sequence comes from Mastacembelus armatus, assembly GCF_900324485.2. Taxonomy (NCBI): domain Eukaryota; kingdom Metazoa; phylum Chordata; class Actinopteri; order Synbranchiformes; family Mastacembelidae; genus Mastacembelus; species Mastacembelus armatus. The sequence goes on along the minus strand of NC_046635.1, from coordinate 9,742,274 downwards.
GGAGCCACCATTGTGAATTTCAGTTGTTTACATTGTAAGTACTACCTGAGTAGTTCATTATTTTGGGGGAAATAAAATTCACGAATGGAGAATTTTGCAAAAAGTTATGATTTATGAAGCAAATACACAGTATATTGTAGGCAACTGTATTAGTTCCTGGCTGTGAAGTTTCAGATATTAAAATAACTAATCTTCTTTGCTCAAAAGTGTAAAGGTTTCAAATGAAAAATTTTCAGTACGGTGAAGATGACAAGAATAAGAGAGATTTCTATTATCATACAATTGCTACTGCTTTCCTAAAGGGACCCCAACAATATTCCTTTTACGCTGTGCTATCCATCATGATAATGAATGGTAGTAACTTATCCTTGGACATAAATCTGGCAAGGCCCAACAGCACTGTGACACAGCATTTAATTACAACGCATGTCTAATTGAAAGACCCCTGGAAAATAGTGGGATGTCTCTCTGGCTGTAGCAGGGTTAAAAATCTTAATTAATTATGAGGCACCTCCCTCCCTCTTTATTCTGAGTCACTGGCATCCCTGCCTCAGTGAGCTGATGACATTTTCAGCCTCCCTTTCATCCTTCAGAGAAATGAATGGCGTGGCAAGAGCGTTATCAAATGAGCTGTAGAGCCAACCAGTGAATATGTCATTGAGTGTGACTGCTCCCTGAGTGAATTGTGATTTATCTGTATGACTCCCTCGTCATGTTAACTGACTTGCTACCCGGCTCCCCTCAACCCCACTGTGTATTTGACAGGCTCAGTAGATCATTTGGGGGGGGGGGACCTCTAGGGTCTAGGTGAGGTGCTGGCTAATGTAGTCAGGGTCCTTCTTTGAATAACAGTATGTCTGTGTTTGACCCCAGATATCTCCCACTCACAGAGCTGTTTTCATTCGTTTTTACAGATTGCTAATCAATAGTAGGCACTCCCACATATGTCATTATACTGTTTCTGAGTGAGTTAGAGAAATGCTTCAGAACAGTACAACATGTTGGTGTGGTAAGTCATGATAGATTGCGGTAAATTAAGTTATCTCTTGACTTGGAACCAGTAATTTTTGAACTTTTAAAATTGTTACATTCTGATTTTTTTTTTTTTTTTTTTCTGTGAAAGATTTGTTTCATCAGCAGAACTATTATACAACAAACATTCAAACAAACTCTTAAATGATCCCACGAGAGCACAAAAGCAGAAACAGCCATTAAAATATGACAGAACCTTTAAAATTTTTAGGAAAACGAAATGGGAGGTTGCCACCTGGCTACATAAAAGACTAGCACAGCCACCCCCCGAAGTGGCGGCAAGCAGCAAGGATCACTATCTATCACTGGCATACCAGTTTTAAAAAGCAACTGCTGGGAAATAGTATCATAGCATAACACAGCCACAGGGTGCGTGTATTAGAAATGGCAAATACCAATTTACAATCCAATTTACAATCCATTTATAATAATAGATAAATTGCAAATATTTTAAAATCACATCCCTGTTTGTTTTGTTCTTTAATTGTGATTTTTAATTCCCTTATGGTCTTATAAATAAATAATTTTAACAAATGTCGTGTTAATATCCATCACTCCATGAATAGTCTTCACTGATTACTTAATTAACCCTCAGAGTTGCTGGTAGATTATGAAAACGGATGGTAGAGCTCTACTTCTGACATTATCTTTTGTCAAAAATCTGATTTTTAAAGCTCACTAAAACTTTGGAAAAATTTACATCACGGACAGCTTGGAGTTGTTGACAAGGCACGTCCAGATCGTCTTGTACAAAAAAGATGCACTTTAAAGTTGTTTATGTTTGTCTGCATAAGTAATGTATTCATCAGTTTTCCAAAATGTTCCCAGTGCCTGTTTGACAGAGACAGCACTTACATGTATATGAAGCAAAGAGTTGTGGCTTGTGGGGTAACATAGGGACAAGTGAAGGGACCATGGAAAAGTGTCTTAACTTAAAAAAAAAAAAAAAAAATTAAAAAAAAAAAAAAAGTGATGCAGCTTCCTAAATAATCCTTTTACCAACTCCATACACTTGTGCCACCCACAGTCACACCCATGCGGTGCCCCACCTGAGCTTGATTAGTGAATTCCTCAAACTGAAGTACTGTGTTGAAAGGCTGCCAGCAGACACTCAGTACCAAATCAAAAGCTTCACTGTAGAATCAAAAGAGTTCAGTCTTTCTCTGCATAAACATGAGAGAAATAGAGGTGGTGGGCTGTGCTGAAGGTGAGCCAGTTCTGACATCCCCAGGTGGTTCCTGCACACTGAATGTGTTGTCATATATCCCTCCTGTCTTGAACTCTCTTGCTGTCAAATTCGAATGTCATTTTGAGCAAACTAAAATTCCCGTTACTGTACATATTTTATCCCTAATCTAAATAGGACATATTGTTGTAATATTATTTGCATAAAACTTCAGCTTGGACTTTACTGTGTTAAATCCACATATTTTTTTTCTTTACAGACTGACTTGCTTTGCAGAATATTTTTTTGAGCAGACAGAAAATTTCTTTTTCCAGTATGGCAGGGTGTTAAGAAAGAGACTTGGTGTGAACATGAAATGTCATTAGGAGCATCAGAATTTTACTAATGATTAATCACAAATTATACATTCACTTGGAGTGTCTCTAAAAATGCTTTAAAAGATTATATAATCATCTAAACAGAGAAGTACAAATATTAGCCTAGTTAGAAAGTTTGAAGATAATAGAAAAAGAATCCTGTTTCTTTAATAGTAAAATAAAGTACTTTCTGTATCTTGTATCTCCACTGTTCACAGTGCACTTTTAGAAAGAGTTAGAATTCAGTGTTTGCTGTTATACAGTGACCTCCTTGATGGTCATTGTATTAACTTTATCTGATTTTTCTTTATTAGTTTAAACAAAAAACATATTCTACACACACAGAACATGTGCAATCCAAATTATAATTAACATTGTCGATATTGGGAGACAATGTCCTCTTCACTGCGTTATCGTTATCTATTAGTGGCAAAATGTCTTTGTGTTTCTCTACTCTAGTGCGCCTTCTGTGAACCTGTAAACCTTTCAAACCTTGTGTTGGATGAAAGGGAACGATAACTAATGTGCAATGCAGCATGGGACTCAAACATCTCATTAGAATAATGGCCATTAAGAGAACGTTGTCCCTGTATTGCTTTTCACAGTACTTTACAGACTTCTGTATTAGCTCCAGCTATGTCGCCAGTGAATGTCATGCAAAGAGACAGGTCATTTACATTTTTGATAAAATGATCCTGCATTTTTTATTTGTCTTTGAAATTAAAGACTTCTTTAATCACTATGGATGGAAGGGGACTTAGCCGACGTACTCATGTGTTTCTGATTGCATTAGACCTGATGTGGCGTGGCATGATGGATACTTAATAGTTGTGCTGTCCCTCTGTATCATGTCAGGAGTCTGACACACACAGATGCTCTGGAACTCTCCAGCCCATACAGAATTGCTTTAATTATTAGGCCTATCATCTTGGCTTTGAGACGAGGGGAGGGATGCGCAGAGCAGAGGAGAGGAGAGGGAGAGAGAGTAGAAGTATAGATGAACAAAACGAGGCCATACTAGACCAGTCAACGGTTGTTGTCAAAGATGCTAAATGAGTTTATCAGATATTTGTGCATGGTGATGTGGTATCAAACTGACATGCCATATCCAGTTTGTCTGCAGTACCCTCTTCTCCACAGGCCTCGTAGTGGGGGCCTAATTGCTGAGTATATCTACAGAGGCCGCGAAGAGCCCACGGCAGCCCTGTAGTGCCCCAGGCAGTGTGCTGATCAGACCTCTCCCTCTGCTGTGCTAAACTGTCATCTTCTACAGCTATGTGTTTTTATATTGCAGCATAAAACTGATTTTACTTGATTAAAAAGATCAAATGTTGGTCATGTCAATATGAGTAACTCAAAAGAAGCACCACAATTGCGTCACCAGTATGATAGACACATTCATTCAGTACACAGGCACTGGCAAGCCTATTCTTGATAATCCAGAGCTATAATGAAGGAACATAAAACAGCCATACAAATTTTCCTAGAATACTTTTTTATGGAAATAAAGAGGACAGATGAGAGCAGAGGCCAGAGAGTGATTATGTGAGAGAGAACAGCCACTCTTATGTTGGCACCTCCAGCATGCGGGCCATCTGCATAGAGGGCCTGGAAATGAGGATGACAATGCTAATCACTGCCATGGAGGCCTGACTGGTGTGGATGAATGGCCATCCCAGGCTCTAAACACACTGAGTAGCGCTCATCACACAATGTTTTTGTCTGGGCATGCCAGGTCCACAAGCCTCCACCAGCCCCGCCCTTTTCCTGTACACACTCCATCACTCAGTGGCAACATGTGTATGGCTTCCTGTCAATTCAGGAAGTCTTGGTTCATGTCCCAGCCACATTAATGGACTAGGCAGAGGATACTTAGTAATTTCCTATTTCCCTATTGAAGCAATTGTTGTTGGCTATTCTCATTCATCACTGCCCCCCCCCAAAAATTAGATCATTATCTGTTTCTTGTTTCTGTATTGGTTGTTTCTTTCTCATATTCAAACCTTCATCCTAGAGATGTAGCACTTGGATCGTTTAAGGTGTTTTCTTTTGGTCAGTCACTTAGAAACTGTAAGCTCTTTGAGTTGTTATGAATGTATATTTTGTAATGGAGTTTTGCCATTTGTTACAACTGGGGGCTGTGATATATTGTAGCCTAAGGTTAGATCAGATAATCAAATCAAGGGAAATTGTCTAGAGAATATGGTCAGTCTAATGACATGCATTTTCATGACTGATCAATCAAAAGGCTAAATCTAATAAATATAGCTTTCAGTTAGAAAAAAAGTCTGTTAAATTCCTTTGTTTGTGGAAAATGAAAGGAATAAATCGGGAATACCACATTTAAATGAGCAGATTAATGACTGCACAAAAAGGGTTCAGTTAAAGAAGACAGGCCCATAGTCTTAACTTTTTATCCTGATGGTTTCCAGCTGTATTATGGTACATTGTCATATTCTAGTGGCATTGCTTTTGTGGGTGTCCCCATAAATAAATGTGAAGAGGACCAGCTGCCTGGCAGTGGGTTCTTTTTGCTCCCGAGATGTTGATAGCCAGTAAACATTTGGGTTGTTGTTGTTGTTGCTGCACTGGAAGGTCTATTTCAGGTAACCTCAGAGACTGTTAGCATGCATAAAACAAAATTAAGTGCAGTTAATTGACATGAAATTTCCAGTAATTCTCATCTTTGAGACATTTAGAATTCAAATGATCGTGCTTGGATTTAAAACAGCTGTAAGATGTAATTCCTGCAACACCAAAAAAAGTTACCCATTTAGATTATTTTTAACTGCTATCACTCTGTTTTTGCAAACATGGACTTGTAGTGTTAATATTATCTGGATAAATAGTGATTAGTTGATGGAGAGTGGAATGTAAGCTTCAACATTTATCTCATAAAGGCAGGATGATAACAGAAAAGGCTGCACTCTGAAGCTGCATGCAAAGACAAAAACCAAGAGGTAATTAAGCCATTAAATTCAGGGCCATGTCTTTATCAGAATAAAAACTTGGTCTCTCCTTACAAGACCTGATTTGACTGTCACTCTTGAGAAAGCGATATGCTGACTGCAGTAGAAATTTGTATATACAGATGAAGATCAATCTCAGTGAGTGACTCTATCACCACCATCGGGTTAACATATTCATTTGTAAATATTCCACCACAATGGGAAATTGGTTACCAAATGTTATGAGCCCATTCATGCTACATCTTTTTTCCACTTTGAACGCACCATGAACTTCCTTTACTATTGTTTTCACGACGTTTCTTTTTACATTTTTAAACCTTCTACTCTCTCAAAATTGCAAAAACATCACTACCATTGCTCTTTGTCCCGTCCAGTACCTTCGTATTACACAGAGTAAGGAATAATACCCACTGCCCTTTTGAATCTTGCTTGAATATTTATACCACACATGTATAAAATATTAAAGTAGTGTAATGTTTACAAGAAGTTTTCATAAATTATAGTATAGTTTAAATACACCGCACCATTGAAGTAATGACCAAAACTTTCTAAAAGTTTATCGACATCTCCTTTTGACCTGGCGACCTTTTTTTAGAGTAAGGAGACAGAGTTTTACTTTATGTCTATGCTGGAGTGGGTATGCGCTCCTGCAGTTCAGCTTTCATGCGGGGCCAGTCGGAAAGCACTTCATTCTAATGTGCCGTGGCTTTTCAAAATCCAATCCCAAGTAAGAAATAAAAGCCCAGACAACTGCATTACTGTCCAACCTGTCAGCTTTGTTAAATACAAGCTCCGTCCTGCCTGCCAGAGCCTTAAAAGCTGAGCTGGCAGAGCGCAGGACTGGAAGTGACAAAAGCAGATAGCTGCAGCTGCAAATTTAGGAAAGGAGAATGGACACTTAAATGCATTTTTATACGTTTACAAGAAGTTCATTCTGTTCTCTATGAATCAATAATAAGCAGCATACTGGGAGACCTAAGATACAATTATCAGCTCTGAAGTACCTCCCTTGTCACTACAATGAAAGTTAAAGTCAACACGCTGTCAGGTGCGATGGCATTCATGTGTCCCCTTAGCTCCAGTAAGTGTGTCTCATGGGGCAGAACAAACCGAAGTAGCCTGGAAATGACACATTTCCTATTGCAAAATCATACACCTCATCTTGGAGAATGTGGAAAAGTGCCTATACCAATGTCATGACTGTGTTGTAAAAAATATCAGCAATGGCGTAAAGCTAAAGAAATGACAACATACTGACTAATAATATAATAGGTTGAACATTGTCACTCATTTTAGTAGCCTGCATTTCTAATTGCAGTGAAGGTTTCGCCGTCATTACGCTGACATTTAATTAGATCATACAAATTGGAGCACTGAGTAGGTTGTGCCATTGGTATTTCCCTCTATCACACTAATAATTTATTACCATCCACAAGCATTATTTTTACAAAGGGTATAGTCACTCTTAAGTACGTGCAGCTGTTTCTCTGATTAACTCTCAGCAGATTGTAGTTCCACGCTTCAGTTGGAAGACTCAAGTCCCTCAGCATTGCGTTTGGATATTGAGATGTTTCTTGCAATTATGAAAATCTCATTGCTCAAATAAAGCATCCATAAATCCAATCACAGTCGGTTGTTTTGCACTACATCAATGTACTGAGACATTTTTTCTTATTCAATGAGTTGTTTGATCGAAAAAAGAATGGTCAGGAATAATATCTTAGCAGAGACATACACAAGGGATGAAGGAGACTGCACATCTGAGCCACACTGGGATGCATAAATAAATGAGTAAATTGGCTCCGACTGTATAATTGGGATACAATGATATTCCCTTACCCAACCAATTCTCTGCAGAATTCACAGAATCCATACTCATGGATTAAATTGCCACACCAAATAAATATGCCAATTTAAACAGAAGAAATATGACAAAAAATCTATAAGCAAGTGCTTATCATAAAATCAGTCAGATTTTGAAATCTACAACTGTTACATCAGCTTGAGAAACCTGACACAGGCTGACAGTTTCAACAGGCTAATGCTCACAGACACAAAACACTGAATACAAATAAAAACTATTGGCTAGCTTGTATGTTTATTTGAATTTTATTTTAATCCCTCATGCAAACAAATTAGAGCCTGACCAGGAAGGTCAACAGTGTGAGTTGCTGGTACAACAACAAGGTTAAGGCAGATGGACCACTGAAACTCAGCTGATGCTGGCATTTTAACAGTGATGTGTGAAAACTTGGACCACTGTGGTGAGTTAGTGTTTGCCCTGTGTCACTCATGCTCCTTGTAATGTTTTTTAAAATGTTTTTTTGTAGGTTTCTTACTTTCTTTTTAAGGAAAATTAGATCATATTTAAATAGTGCATCATTTGGCATGGAAGGGGGGATGCTGTTAAATGCAGCATGGTTTTTCATGGCATACTACGTAGTCAATATATTTTTTAGTTCTTACAAATACATACAATATTTTTAGTTAAAATTTAATTTGTGGTGGTTTAAAAATGTCTGTGCCTATAACACAAAAGGGGAAAAATACAATTATACAATTTTTGTAAAGAACACATTTACAGTCGGTTTAAAATTTGTTTTTTGTGAAAGAAGTGGGTCAACAATTCATATATTGTTACTGTCCCTTTTTTTTTTTATGATCATACATTTAAATTGCTTCATGTGAATTGATTCCAGTGCAGCAGCAGCACAGAAAGCATGAGCGGAATGGTCCAGCTACAATATGCTTGAAAGATGAAGAACTCACCCCTTTCCAGCCATTTACTGCAAACCTTTTTCTACAAAGTGCTCCAAACGGAGCCATTACACGATTGAGGTGAAAATATTTGCTTTTATCACCCATCTATTTGAACACTGGCCACTTCCACAGCCAGCAAAATGCTCAGTGTGTAGCAATCACAGTCTTCCTTTGCATGTCATCATTTCCAAATAATTTACCAGCTGCAATTAGCCGATTCTAGTTGTCATCACAGTGCTCTGTGAACTCTTTAGGGAAAGAGTTAATGTATTAAAAAGATTAAAATAAAAGTCTGCATTAAAAAAAAAATGTATATGTACATATACTATACTATGCATGCATCATTTATGGCTTACACCAATCGAAAATAAAAATGACCTCTGCCTGACAAATTAGAAATAAACCTGTTTGACAGGCATCATTTGGTTAGAACAAATGTGAGACGTGAAAAATTGTTTGACACACTTTCATAAAAGCAAGTGGCAGCAACCCATCCTTTAGCATGTGGTAATGGCCTCTCGTTGTTAGATTCAATGGAAAAAGCTATTCATACTGTTATGTGATTGAAAAGAAAATTGAATCCTTTTGATGTTATAAATGTGTCTATTACCGCATTTGCACACAAAATTTCTATGGAAATTATAGAGAAAGGAGTGATTCTCTGGAGGAAATGTTTGGGAATGACATATTGAATTCTATTCCTGCCTGAATATCAATATAGTGTATGTACTGTAGAACAACTCCAAAACTATATGATTTTTCATAGGGCTGAAAGGCTAAAATTACTACACTATATAAGTGAAAAAAGGTTAATGGTCAGATATTTCTTACATTTTAATGAACACCTTCTTCACTTTACTGTTAAAGTTATAAGAAACTTTCTCGCTCTTTTACATGATATACTGCGTATCTGCAGCTACGGGTGCGAGGTCAAAAAAGGTTCATACAGCAGGTGGAGTGGGTCAACTCGATGTTTAGTATCAGAAAAAAATATTTCAAAAGGAAATAATCCTTGAGGTTGAGAGGGTCTGTGAGGATATGAAAGACAGTTTATTTTTGAGCAATATACCATAACAGAGCTGTTGGAGGGGTTATTCAGAAAATATCCATCAGTTGCACAAGGCCTTTTGGAAATGTGTTGGGTATTAAAATATAAACATGATTTTTTTTTATTAGGTTACAGATCAATTTGTTTACCAAGGCTGGGCTGAGTATGCCCTTTTTTGACAGTATCCTAATTCACACAAGGAAGTGCCCTATACAACTGCAGCCACTGTTAGCCACTAAGCAGCTCCACTAGAGCCGCTGGGGGTTAAGTGCCTTGCTCGAGAACCTCCCAGTGGTGGGGACTGAGGTCACTGTGAGTCTTATTCATTCACTTCCCCACAGTGATATTTTCTTCTGGGTTGGGGGATTGACAACTGCCAGTTTAAGTGTAACTGATCAGTTTTGGACATGGCTGAGACAAGTGTCCAAAAGATTATTTAGGGCTGTAAGTAATGATTATTTTCATTATTGATTAACGTCCATTATTTTCCTGATTTGATGATTTATCATTTTGTCCATAGGATGTGAAAAAGTAGGTAAAAGAGCCTGTGATAATTTCAGGGAGCTTCAGGTAAAAAAAAAAAAAAATTGATTTCTTGTTTAATCCTGCAAACATTGCAGAACTTGTTCCATTTACATTTATTTATTGTGTTGCAAAATAATTTAGAAATAATCACATTTAAGAAAATGAAACCAGAAATGCTTTCCATTAAAAATAACTGAAAGTATTTGCTGAATAACAAAATAGTTGGATTGTATTCTGTCAATTTCCTTCGATTAATCTCTAATCTGTTCAGCTACAGAACATGACATTATTCTGACAGATTAAAAATTAGTACTGACTATCTTTTCAGAAGACATTTGACATGCCTTATATGTAACATATATGGCATTTCAAAAATGAGTAAAGTGATACTTTTTTTGTTGCAAAAGAGGGAAATGATTTTTGACTCATAAATTAACCAGTTAGAAAAACATTTTGATATGAACAATTGCGAGTAAGCACTCTCAATATATGGTGAGGCTATTTCTTACTCTGGCATATGTCAGGCTATATTCCAACCTTGCATTATAATGAACTGAATCATCTACATTAACACAAGAAGCCACTGCTCTTTGTGCGGGCCAGTGAAGTCGCTGGTGGGTGTGCGTGCGTCGCTGGTCGGTCATGAAATGGTTCTACTAAAAGAGCCAAGGGGCTGCCAAAGTTTTAGCTTTTAAATTCTGTGGTGGCAGTTGGGGTTGGAGAAAGTTTTCATTTCTGTCTGAATGTGTATTTAATTTGCGATGAATCAGACATTAACCTGCCATTTTAAGTAAACTGATAACACTATTAAATTGCTCGGATGTAAACCTGAGTGTGAGTCTCTCATAATACAGATTGCAGTACTGTTCATTTTACTCTTTTTGCTGTTAATAACCCTTAGACAGCCATCTTTGATAAAGTTCCTGAAGAAACCTTTGAGTGTTTTTAGTGTGTGTGTGTGTGCGTGTGTGTGTGTAAAGTAATGTGTGTTACATGTGGCAAAACTACTGACAAAACATACAAGAAACTAAAAAGGAATTGGTATTTGAGGTAGTACACCTCATAATTTAACCGGTCGTTGAACACAAGCTGCTTTCTGATCACTACACCACAAAATTATTCAATTGCCTTAATGAGTGCATTTAAAGACTATTCAGCTATGCTCATATTTGATGTTTCGGGCCTGTTGTAAAACATTTTGAAGTCTCAGCAAATGGTTGTAATAGCTTCCTTTCAAATTGGTGATAATGATTATGGATGTATTCAAATGAAATTAAATCTCAAAGACTATGATGCAAGTTACTGTGATAACTCAGGCGCATCAATCATTTTCCTGAAGCTTCAGGAACACTGTCAATTCACTCAGAGGTACTTTTGATGTTGGAGACAAAAGAATAATAATTGCTTTAATTCAAAGGTACACTTCATACTTACAATTTCAATCTAGGATCAAAAACATATGTTTGCATTATGCTCTGGAGCAAACTAATCCCCGAGTTTGAGGACGGGTTTTCCCAGAATGTTTAGTAAATACAACAGCAGATGGCGGTTCATTTTTCCTCCGCTTATTACATTAAAAAGATGCACCAAGTTTTCACCCCACAGGACACAAAACCCAAACATCATGATTAAAAATGGCTATGTTATATGAAAAGTAAATATGGACTCAAATGAATAATTTCAATTTAAAAAATATGCGCCCATTTTGGTCATTTGCTTAAGTGTTTGATCAGAAGTGGTAAAATGCCAAAATTAAAGTCTTTCACAGCTGGACACAAGTAGGTGTTGGATTACATGTATGCAGCATAAAACCTCTGGATTATTATAGGAATTGGGAGGAAGTCGAGCAAAGTGGTGGATTTTGTTGTTAACGTGATAAATGTGACCTGAGGACAACGGGATATTAATTTGCATGTGATTAGCAAGACTGTGATTGAGTGGATACAGAAGTGGCATGCTGTGGTGTGTTGTTGCCGTGTCATGAGGTTGTCATCCGGTGTGTGTGTGTGTGTGTGTGTGTGTGTGTGTGTGTGTGTGTGTGTAAGAGGGGGAGCGGGAGGGAGATAATGTGTACTGTATGTGTGTGCACGTGTATGTGTGTATTTGAGTGTAAAACAAGCTCAGTGGCTGCAGGTGTGAAAGTAGCCCAGGCTGTGAACTCCACACACTCCCTCATCCTCTCTCACTTCCTCTCCCACTCATTTATTTTTTTCCTCTGATTTGGTTTTACACTGCTGCACTCTGCTCATTTGCATCTGCTCCTGACACCCTTGTACCAGTCACAAGCAGCCCCTCCAACACACATCCTTTCTTCCTTTTCCTTACACACACACACACACACACACACACACACTAAAACTACCATCATCATTTGCAACTTGTCCTCTCTTTCGAGTGTGTAGAAGAAATTCATGGTACAGCGTGTTAGATGGTGCACTCTCCGATGGCAGAGGGTTCTGTCAGAACTTAAAATGTATATAACCTATGTGAATAATTATAAAATTTCGTTATATGTAAGTGTGTGTGTGTGTGTGTGTGTGTGTGTGTGTGTGTGTGTGTTTGTTGTAGCAGTCAATATGCTCTTTGGTTCATGGTGTGAATATCATGAGCTTTGATAAGAGATCATTGCAATCCTTTGTTGCATGGTGTATGTGTGTGTGTGTGTGTGTGTGTGTGTGTGTTTATTGAGGGTAGGACGTCTGTAACATATGTTTCTATTTATACCACTGTGTTTATAGCAAGGATTCAAGCATGAATGCACAAAGGAACTGATAATCAAATCTTTAATCCAATTAATTTATCCAAGCAGCAATATGAGCTGAATATATGAGCAGGCTCTGGTCATGGAGCTGTGTTATTGAGAGCACTGCAGCGAAGTTCAATTAAGACACAATAAAATAATTATAAACTGACTCGAGAGATAAGACGGGGCTCATTTCTCCACATGGTATTCTTCTGAGAAACAGTCTTATTTTGTTAATCATTACTCATGTGGGCAGAGAGGTGTGCCTGTCCACTGGCCTTTGTAAGGTTAATGTGCCAGTTTCTTTTAAAAGTATTTTCAGTGTTACACAACTTTTAATTCTGTGTGCAAGCAAGTATCACATTCTGGTTTAACATGTTACAAAGCCTGCTTTGCATATGCATAAATATCATCATACAATAGCAGGAGGGATTTAAATTTGACTTTTAACAGCCTACTGCAATCAAAAGACTGATGATGCAAGAATAAGTCCCACTGAACTGAACTGACTTTATTGCTACTTTATCTACTAATAATTAATGATGCTAATACAGTTTTACGATGCTTTTTCAACATACAGTGATGTAATCACACAAACTATAGGCTGTCTTGAGGACTTCTAAAACATTTCTTTATGACAGTTTAAGAAACTGGTTAAGTATCAGCACAGAACAATCCTAAGCATTTGCAAGTCACAGGTCAGGCTAATTATGTCTTCTCATGAAAAATAAGCCTGACCCTGTCCAACTCATACAATCATGCATTGATTTTCTAAAGCGAGCCCGTTTAATAAATTTAGCTACAGTAGCAGGACCAGGTGGTCAATCATTGTCCCATTCTCAAAGCCCTTGATGAGCACTGAGAAAGATCACAGAAATAATGCATCATTGTTCTGTCTAATTACAGCATGTCACAGACAAGAGCGGATTTGCATTTTAAACAAGCACTTGTTCTGATTGAGGAACAATTGTTATATATTTCACTAAATGTGAGCCGCAGAGGGCAGCGCACTTCTACCAAACATGCAGCTAGAGGAGATCTAACCCACAAGGCATCCAGTTTTACTCAAACATGTTCTATCAGCAATTCAAGATATTCTTTAATATATGTTTGTTTGTTTTCATTTCTTTTACACTTATGCATACTTTAGTGATATTTTTCCTCCCACCAACGATTAATTTAATCTCACAGCCTTCTTCAAGGCCTTTTTTTTCTCCATCCCCCCCAATTCAAGCAGAAATGCGAGAGGGTCTGAGGAGAAAGGGAGAGGAAGAAGAACTAAAACAAGATGCTAGAATCAAATGCGCTTTAACAGTTTCTGACTGCTTTTGCACTATTTTCTTAGAGTGGATTTGAAGCAGGGCTGGGCTGCTTCCTGAATATCTTACAGCCTCCTCAGTGTCTTTATCTACAATTCCACTTATTTACAGATCACTGGTGGAACATCTGCTCCAACACTTGCCCCAAATCTAAGAAGTGATGTTTTGCAATATACCATTTAATTTTTAATGCTGAAATTCAGTTCTCCTTCAAAACAGAAGAACTTTCATGGATAAGCTCCTTTTGATGACAACTAAACAACATCCAATAGCCTGGAAATATACTGGAATCCAAAGGATAAACAAAACTGTGGCAAACAAACAACTACAGTAATGGTAAACACTGCAAAAGTTGACAATATCACAGCAACATAAAAGTAGCAGCACTATTTTATCTTGGTTATAAACAAGTCTGAATGTGGCAAATCAGATGAAATGAGCCACAATATGTCACAAAACACACAACTAACTTCATAAGACATGAAAAATGTTTTAGGCTTATAGAAAAGGGAAAGGTCATTAGTGTTTCAGTATGATCAGATTTTAACCAGAAAAGGCCAAAAACTTAATGTACATAAACTTTAACACATACAAATGAAGTAGCACCTGCTTCACAAAGTGGTTTAGAGTGAGACGTCATATACAATTACAGTAAATAGAGGTCTGCCATTGTTACTGATCCATTCTGTTATCCTGACAGGCACAGGGAAGTTATGATGCACCTGCATCTGTTCATCCATACAGCAATACAGACTGGCTTCATGCCAACACTCCCCACTTCAGCTACCGCCAAATACTACACATATTTGATTTGCAATACAGCATAATAGGCCATCAGCTTAATTATTACTGAGGAGTTATCATCCTGAAGCTTTCTGTACAGAATTGCCGGAATGAGAAAGAATGGCTTATAATAATGACATTTGCATGTAGTCCAATAACAGTGTAGTTGTTCTGCTGTTTGTTGAGAACATACAAATTGAATTTTTCTTTTTTTTCATTGTATTGAATGCAAATGCAAGTGAGGAACAATTATTGTAGTTATTTATTGTTGACATATATACATACATATACATATATATATATATATATATATATATCTATATATATCTATATATCTATCTATATATATATATATATATATATATATATATCTATCTATATATATTTCCCGTCTGGGTGGTGTGTGTCTTCCTCAATCTCGGGTCCTCTACCAGTGGCCTGGGAGTTTGAGGGTTCTTTGCATATATATATATATATATATATATATATATACTGCTTTTTTTTTTAATGCATGGGATGTTTGATGTAATGCAACTTTTGTAATTTTAATGTAATATCTGCATATATTGTCCATATCATGAACTACACAAATGTCATAAAGAAATGTGATAGTAATTATGTAACACTGGTGGGGAAAAAACCTTATAAGCAGTTTATTTAAAAATCAACATTATATACATTTTGTGCCCATTATTGATTTTGTTAATTACTTGACATAGTAAATACTAACTACTCTAAATCCATGTTGCTTTTTAACACACCTCAGGAAATGAAGTGCAAAAATGTTCATGGTATCTACTTTTCAGACAGTTTACCTGTCAGATCTAATGTTATTGTATGGTGTGAGTCAGGAGTTACACCCAGACCAAATTAAAGCAGTGAATAACGTCCTTAGAGTGAGGTTTGCCAAGCATGCATGGGATTGTTTGTATTGGATGCAGGTCATGGAACTGATTTTATAACAACACGCAGTCTGTGTGCTGCACAGTGCACTGTTTATGTTACTGGGCATCACGCACAGTTTGACTATAATAGAAAATACTTCTCCAGCAACATTTTCAGATTGCAGTATACAATACCAAATACAGTCATACGCATTGTCAGTAGCTGTTTTGTGTTAATAACATACCATAAACCTTGTCCCTGTTGTTAAAAGGTATTTTTGTTGAGGGTAATCTGAAATGCCTTGTTGATACAATATGCAAGATTTACAAATGATGACTGAATGTGCTGTTTTTTTGGCTCTAGTAGTGACTCTGCAGTTTTGAATATTCCACTGTTTTGTTCATGCCAGCAAACAGTTCAGTAATCTTTATAAGCTTTAAATTTGTCCATGTTTCTGTGTAACTGAGCATTTTGGAGCCCAGATATCTTTCCATCTGTCTTGTAAGATCTAATCACAAAGAACAGGTTGGCTCCTTCCACTGTACCTGCCCCTGCCTAGCCTTCTCACATATTTTAGTTGGCACAGTTCGTGCAGTTTATCCACCGTAGTTGTGCTGCTTTCCGACTTTAGTTACAGTATGTTGACGGAAATTATTCAAAATAAAGTCTAAAGCAAATAAGAAGGCTTAATTTTTTAAAGGTTAATCTTACAAAATCTAAGTGTTGTAATTTAGAGATTAGCCTCATAATTTGGGGATTTGTAGGTGCTTTGGTGTGACAAAGTATGTCACGTTTTAGACAGCATTAAGTCATTTTTTATTTTATTGTGAACACACACACTAGACACTAATGCAAATGTTTTTCTCTAACCCTAACACCAAAAAACAAACTTACTGTGTAATTTAGTTGTCCACTGTAATACATTACCATTTTGACCTTTCACTACATACTGTGTTACTGATTTATTCACCTTCTATAAGTCTTATATGTCACAGACATGAAAGACTGGTGGTTCACGGCTGCAACAGGGTTGAAATATGGTATTGTCTACACATAGCTAAAAACATTTCAAGATTAATGACTATGTGACGTATTACTGCTACAAATTACTACAATGTTATTTACACAGCTGTAAAGTAGTAAAGGCCACATATGGACGTTTGACTGAGATCATCAAAATGTGACATTGTGACACTGCAATAGTAATTCAACTAGTGTTACACTGTGCTTGGTGAAATAAAGAGCTGAGTTTGGATTAATCAAAGACATCTCTGCAGACTAGGTTCTGACAAAGCACTTATTGGTACTGTGACAGTCTGAGAGGAAACAAATGCAGTTCAATAATAATTGTAATATTAATAATAATATCTCAGCCTTTTTACACAGACCACCATACATTCGTACATGTAAACATACAGTGCCTTATAAAGACGATTCTAGTTTCTCAGTGAATACACATCAGTAGGCTTGCCCACTCTTTGGCTGTGAGTGATGTCATTGTCACCTATCTCATTTTGCTTTGACAGCTCCTAATCACACCACTTGTGTTGTGGGGACTTTCAGCATTCAGCAATACAGCAACATTGCTTCTTCTATCTGTCAGTCACTGTCCGTGGGTGATACTTTCCCCAGGGTGGGGTTGTCCATCAGAACAGGGCTAGTCACCATGTTTGCATGTGGGCCATCAGCCTGTTTTAGATTGATGCCATACAAATCTGAAATGCCTTTCAGTCTCTCTTTTATTTTCCTGGCTTTCAGTTCAGCTAGATCAGACTAGCCAGGAATAGGCTGCTGGCCTTGTATTGACAATGAAATAGCACGTTTCTAACAAAAAACCCCAAGTCTTTCTACTTTCTCTCTGAATGTGCGATCGATATATTGGTGCAGCAGAAGTTGCTCCACAAAGGCAAGAATATGTAAACTTTTGTTTTACACTCTCTGTCTTTGGGAAAAAAAAAAAAAAGAAAAAAAAAACTTCAAATAGAGGATACTTCAAACACAGAACCAGAACACTTTGATCTCAGTCTGAATGCAATGAAGTTACATCGCATTAAAATGTAAGAACTGGACTTGAAAATATAATACTGTAGAGAAACCTGTATAGACCTACCTGTATTGAAAAGAATATTGTATAGTGGTTTTGGAGAAGACATGCTTCAATAAAGACCATGTATCTTTAGATGAATAAACTGAAAACAGATTTGCCCCAAGGTCCCGAGAGGATGGAGAGTCCACATGTTAATAAAGGTGTACTTCAGCATCTCATTTGACAAATAAGAGTTGTGTATGCTCTTTGTCTAATAGTGGTGAAGAAGAATGGTGGCTTCACTTGAAAATGTCCACAGGAAACTATAGAAACAACAATGTTCTTACCTGTGTTGTTACCAGCAGGCCTCGGTATGAGCTGACAAATGACTGTGGAAAGACAGTATAATTTACCACTGATTGAACAGCGGGGCTTTTGACAGAGAGCCAAGGTTCATATGGTTAACACAACTCATCTTTATCCAAACATACATTATTAATTTACACAGGTGCCATGCCCCTTGCTGCCCCTTGTATTGTCAGAGTGATCTGGCACATACTTCAATAATGATCCCTAAGCACAATAAGAACATCAGCAAGGAAATAATGATGGTGTGGATAATCCAAGACAAATGACTGCTTTACTCAAACTGGACAGTAAATCAATCACAAAACGATGACGATAGATGAGATAGATAGATGATAGATGAGATCACAAAACGATAGATGAGATACTTTGGTGGCTAGGAGATATGAGTGAAGGAAATGCAGGTTCAGTAAAGGGATGTATATCCCTAGTTTCATAATATTTAACAGTGAACATATTGCACAACAGGTATACTCGGTCACTTATCAATTCATTTCTTATTCAATCTATAAGTTGTCCTGCTCCACCATCTTGAAGGATGACTCAAAGCTTTTATTTCTGTATGAGAAGTGAGGTAAGACGGACAACCGAGCAGAATGGACTTTCGTCATCACAAAATGACAGAACCAAAGCTCCTCTAGGATGCCCTTATCCTTTCATTGAATCAAATCAAATCAAAATCAAATCAACATTTACTTATATAGCACTTTTAGACAATACAAGTGTACACGAAGTGCTTTACAACATTTATATTTATTATTGGTTATTTTATTGGTTAAATTAGGACTGGTCTTCCAGTGCCCTGTGTGCAACTGCTACAGTGACAGGCACATTAAATGTATGAAGTTTACAGTTGTAGCTTGTTAACATATTTGAAAATTATTAAGCTGGGAGGTGGGTCTATATTTGGGGTGGGGATCTTATCCATTAGGGGATGATTAAATAATGATAAGCTTGTGAATATTTACTGTGATATTACAGTGAATGCAGCGTGTGACCCACTTTAGACTTTTAACATCTGCAAAGGATAAACCCTTTGATAATTCTTTGACTGCAGACACTATTTGACTGTTTGTCAGTGTGGGGTTATAAAATATGCTTCTTCCCTGTTTTCACCCCTTCCTGTCTAAGTTTTGTTGAAGATATGCTTGTGTTAGGCCATGAAATGTGAAGTCTGAGGTAGATGTCTCTGAGTGATGTGTCATATAATCTCTTGGACATATCCAGAGGACATTATTCCAGGAAAGGATAAGGGGGCTGCCTCATGAAACATTTATTTGGGAAGACTAGCACAGCGATGGCAGAGAGATGGAGTGACAGAATGGAATGAAGCAGAGAGTGGAGCATAACAACAAAAGTGTTTGTATGTGCATCTGCCTGTTATTCTGTTTGGTGGGTAAATGTAGTAATAATATGGAAAGCATTTTTGCCACTGCAAACCTTATTTACATTAAAAATAATTATATAACCAGTAGACAAGTATATACTGTACATCAACAGATGATATATATATATATATAAAACACATACACAGAAACCCACAAAAACTCAGTTTAAAACATGCTCTGAGAGCTTAGAGAGGCTTTGAGTTGATCACTCCTAACAAAAACCCTGAGGCTGAGCTCTGACACAAAGCTTATAATCTGTGTTCCAGTGTTCCAGTGGTCCAACTTAGCTGCATCACCGAGCAGCAAATGTTGCTCTGGACATATTTTGTTGTTCTGTCTTTTATTTAATTCTTAGTCTGTAAAGGGAGATATTTAAATGCGTTACAATGCTGCTGTTGACTGTAGGTCTACAAATGTGAAGAATTCAGTTAATTCAATTAGACAAAAATATATTTCCTGCTTCCAATCTTTCAAATGTGAGAATTTGCTACTTTTCTCTGGTCGTGTTAATGTAAAATAAGTAGTTTAGGGTTTTAGACAAAATAAGCAATCTAAAGATGTCACCTTGTGATAGCAATTGATAGACCAAAACAATAAAATCAATTAATCAAAATAAATGTTAGTTGCAGCTACACTTGTTAACAACCTTTCTCTTTCAAACCTGTGTTTTAGTTCTTTATTTCAATTCGAGTTCTTTAAAATACCTGTCCAGTGTAGCCCAGGACCTTGAAATAAATGACTGGTGGCAAAGGACCATGGGAAAGATTGCTCACTGTGCTCTCTGCTCCCAGTAACTCTTGGTTGTGTTTGGCTGCCCTGCTGTGGTGTTGCAGTGCTGGGTCTTCAGATCCTGACAGACACCAGAGCCTAGTGGGAGCCTGGTGAAGTGGCCTCTCTCAGAAGGAGGAAGGCTGCTCCCACACAGACAAGGTCACACTGGCCTCTTGTCATGATCTCTTGAACAGACAGGAGAAAAGCATTCCTGTTCAGGGGCTATTAGTGCCAGGCTGAGACCAATTACCACCAGGCAAAGGGCAAACAGTAAGTACACATGAATGAAGCAAGACGGGTCAAAGTGGTCATACATAGCAGAGGTCAGTGTTGTCATAATTTTGGGCCCAGATAAGTACACAGGCTAGAAGGGTTAATTTAAGTACACGTTTTCTGAGTGCAATAAATGCTGTCCATTATGGATCTTTACTGCTGTATAGAGCTTTATTGTGTTTGTCTGAATTGTGTTTCTCCAATCTAATCTAGTTACCAGATTCATTTGCATTAGTTTATCATGATAATATCATGTGTTGCTGATCAATAGGGGCCTTTATTAAGAAAAGGTTAATATTCTCCTTGACTTCACAACAGAAATAGCATAGGTCATCTCAAGTAAATATTCTGAATTACTTAGAAATATCCTTTTCCCAGCAAAGTAATACCACCAACACATTTATATCAGACCTTCCTTAGGCTGTAATATATGCACTTTGTGTGTATCAGCCACAGGTTGAAATGTGAATATAAATAAATAAATTACAAATTTATATGGATCTGCAGCATTCAGGGCACAAGTCTGGGCTTTTTTTGTAAATATACCAGGACATTTCTTCTTGGCTTTGAGGAGCTGAAGGGAGGTAATTCTTTTTATCACTACTACTCTTCTTCTTAACTATTCTGAGATGAGGAGAGACATTTCTAACCCATTAACATCCATAGAAAAACCTCTGGTTAACCACCTGCTATTTCACAAGTCTAATCCTGTCAACTGCCACATGTTGTCACTGACAGGCAGCTGGATTTGCAGGATATTCCCCAGGTCTTTGCCACTGCTCAATCACAGAGAAAAGAGAGGTGTAATTATGATTATATGTATCAGACATCCACCTGCTTCTATGTACATTTCCAGACAACACAATGTCCATATTTCATGGAAAACCAAATACCAGGAGCCAGATACAAGTCAGTCAGGTTCAAGACTCAAACTCTGTACTAAGAGCATGACTTCTTGCCTTTTATTTTGAGTGCTAACAAGTGCTCACAAATATTCTATTTGCATGTTTTACTTTGTTAGACTGTAGGTATTTAAACTAACATTCAAATAAGTGACTGCCTTGTTTATCTGTTAAATTATAAAACATGCATAATGTAAACACATGGATCTTAAAAGCAAACAACTCAATTTAAAAAAATTATCAAATTGCCCACACAATTGGGCAGTTGTTTAAAATGCAGTTGCTAGGAATCTTTTTAACATTCTAAAACAAGTCATACATACTTTTCAAGATATTACACTTCATTTTCTCAAGGAAGTTTGCATATGGGAAGTGTCATATGTATACTGCACATATACACACACACAAATCATTTATACATTTGATTTGATGTTATAGCATAAAGCATTAACACAACAGTGAAGGAAATGCACATTATATTCTGGGAAGGACCAAATTCCATGAAATTATCATTTTTATGTATTTGGTAAATGTTCATCCCCTCCTTAGGGTTAGATGTGTAACTAGAAATTTTCACACACCTCCTCCCACTCTGCACTTTCATGCCACACAGGGGTGATCAGCTGGAGGAAATCATGCCCCTCTCTAAATTTCCTCTCAACTGATTAAGATAAACTGCTTTTCAGCCATGGTTACCCCCCCGACCAATCAATTAAAGTAATCAATTAAAGGCCTGCCGGCTGAGCCTTTGGTAATTGAGGGTTGAATAAACACAGGCTGCTGATACTGATGATGAAGCCGTAACAAAACCATGGGCATGAAAAGGGCTTGAAAAATGTAATTTCTGGGATTTGAGTAAGTCTCAATTGTAAGCTATCTAAGGAAAACGAAGCTTTGTTATTTATTTCTTTTCTACCCACCACAGTCCTGGCTGTTTATCCCAAGTTGCCAGGGATTCTGCCCTAGTACGTTAAATATTGAATAAAATCATCAGCCAGGCCTTTCCAGTTGGCTGTGGTTGCTATTTGAAAAAAGTGCCAGTAGAATTCAAACATGGCACTGTGCTCCAGCATGCCCTCCAGTGAAAACAAATCCTCAGAGGAGGGTGAAAGAGATTCTTTGGCCAGGCTTGGCCTCTCCACTCCTGGCTTCAGGTCCAAGAGGTGAGGATGCCGTCTATACTGCAGGGATCCTGCTTTATAGTCTCACTGAGCCCCCCGACTAAGCCACTTTCTCTTAAATACGCATTTTTGTCTGTCTCGTATTTAAAAATTAAAACTTTGACTCGCACACCTAGTAAGCTTGGCACTTCAAGATAAAAACATAATAATGATGATGAAGATGATGTTAAATAATATAGAAGAGGTGAAAGTCATTACATTTGTCGATGCTGCTTTAATTGTTTACTAGACATTTTTAGGATTTCTTTCCTTTTTTATGCAAGAGGGCTTAAAGAAAGCACATTTGATTTGAATTGGTGTGCTTTTGTTGAGGTTAGGGGACTGAAAACTCTAAAAACTCATGAGTTCCTCCTCCACCATCTGGAATCTGTTGAAGTTATACTAGAGAGTCGTGCGACAGTTTGATAGGTCCTTGTGTAAGATTGCGTGACCCAATCTCTTTATGAGGTCATCGTTTTCAGATTTCAAGAACTTCGTCCAACTACGTTCGCTCCAAGTTCAAATTTAAGAACTTGGCGTTTGAGTGATGAGCCAGACATTTTATATATATATATGTATATATTCATATTATGATGACAAAAGAAAAAGGCAGATGGACACTAGTACGAAAAGAAAAGATTTAGTCTTTAAACTCATATTTGTGTGAAATGTCTTCTCCATTTGTAATGTGTTAACAACACTAACACTGTACACTGTATATACAATGTATTCAGAGCATGGAGAAAAGTGCTATACTTGCTTCAGCTCATTATCTAACAGACACATAACATAATTTAACATTTCCTTTGTGTTCAGGGACACCACAGCAATTAGCTAACAAGTGGGTCATCCATTAACCAGGCCTATAGCCCTGGGAGAGAGATAAGCCTCCAGGGCAACACTCAACAATTCTCTGTAATAGAATGGCGAACAGAAAAAGTCCATTAGTAAACATTTAGGAAATCAGTAAGAAGGCAGGTCTCCACAGGTAATTATATTACTGATTATTTACAACAAATACACTCTCTACTTTATTGTATTCTGTTCCTTTATCTTTTTCATGATGATGTTTTTCTGCCATTTGCAAGTTCACATGAATGAATCAGGAGGTCATAAATAAAAGTCTGTTGCCTTTTAGACTGAGTGCTGGTGTGTAAGCCCCTGCACTGACAAATGATTTTAAATAATGAAAACCTGTTGATTTTCCAGAGCTTGCAATTATATGATCATATGGTCTGAGCATTGAGCCTGCTCTATTGAGGAGCCCACCTCAGAGCCTAAAAGACTGGTGGGCGCTTCCTGCTATTGACATCCCCAATTGTGAGTCCACTCTGTGTCTCAAACCGTAGATATACACAAAGAATAGGCTGCGCTGTTGGCCCATGATCTCAGCCAGGATGATATATTATGGACACCCCTTTGAAATAGTTTACTTCAAAATAAATACTTAATGCAGCGTGCTTTTTCTGATGAAATAATTCATTGAACACACAACATTTGTAATAGCTAACCAGCCCCTCACAACGGTGTTAGAGTAAGGCTCAAGGTTGATCAATAGAGGCCTTAGGGGTTTTATTTTCTGTTCCTTGATCAAGGCTGTCAGATTAGTATAGGTACAGTGTAAATAGGACTGCTCCTTGAGCATAGGCAGCAGCTCTGCAGCACAGGTTGGAGCATTGCTCCCTCATTAATATGATTAGGAAAACAGCCTCGGGGCAGTGAGGATGCAGAGCAGCCCCCACTGAGGCTCAGTGGATACCAACAACAGTACAGCGGCACAATGGCAGAGTGTCAGTGTGTTTTTCACGGCCCTCCTTTTGGAAGTCATCAAATCTGAACAGAATGTTTAAATTTAGAGAGACATTCCTGTGACCGTGACCCAGAGTGAGATTTTATTCCTTCTGATTCCATCTAATTGGCTGATCTTTGCTGTTCTGTGTTTAAATTTATTAACAGCAAGGTCTAAGGATTCTGACATTCTGAAATGTAGTTAAATTGTATTTCAGAGGTCTTACTGATTGGTGTTCACGTTTTATTTCATAATCAGCATTATATAATTTGGTTTGTCCTTTTGTTTTTTTTTTGCCCGACTCTCGATCTCTCTTTTTGTGTCACCTGCTCACTCACCAAGCCAGTCTCCTTCACAGGATTCACTGTGTCATATCAGTTTCAGGGTGTGAGAAATGGAAATTAGGTACGTTTCTACTTATTTTTAACCATAAATGTTGTTTTTGTTTGGTTTATTCATTTTTAGACATAGGTAAATTTGTGTGGGATGTTTTTTTTTAAGGCATAGAGTTAAAATAAATTGAAATAAGAGTGATAATATAATTGATCAGTGTTGGTAATGCTTCATTTCTTATCTGATTTGCAATCCATTTACATTTGAAAATCAAGGTTTTTGGTTTTCTTTTTTTCCCACAGTGGCTGTCATCTAGTGAGTAATTATCATTGGTCTGTGTGTCATAAGCCAGTGAGGATAGTGACACTTGTACTGATCTATTCATCTTTTAGCGCCGACGACATCTCTCTCCCGGCTTCAGAAACAGGTTGTCACATCCTCAATCCAACAGACAGACAACACAAGTGTTATTTGTATGTGTTCCATATTCAGCAAAATAACTGAAAGTGAAAACAGGCTTTACTGCTACATGGCAAAGTCACCTTTTGATGGCACTAATTACAGCAAAGACCATCTAATGAACAACATTTAATGGTATTTTAGGGATAAGATTTAACTTTAGATTGGATGAAAATAATGTTCCAATTTAAGTGTGCAGTGGCTTGATATTTAACACTATAGTATTAACTGTAGTTATCTTTTTGCACTGAAATATAGTGTCTCTGGCTGCTACCGAAGCTGATGCTTTTACTTTTTATAATTAGGTTGTTGAAAATTAAGTGTATTTAAAATCTTGAAATTCTTGTGTACAGTAATTGTAGTAAGCTTTTTCTTTTCCTAACTATAGCTTGAAATATCTTAAATAGCTTAAAATATAGCAGTTTTTGTGTCGACCTTGAAAGTACATTTTTGTGCTTTGTATTGCAACCTCCACCAAGGATGTGTATATGATTCAAACTGTGGTTCCTAAATACTCTTCTGTAAAGCTAGACACAAAGCAAAAATTGTCCTTTGCCAGAGATTAATATTTTATTTTAGGTCCAAATACATTTGATTTATCAAGACACCCTTACTTTGTGTTTTATGTCAGTTTAAGTTTGATGTTAAAAGGTAAAATTGTGCAGGACATGATGTGAAGCTGCACAGGTGCTGTGGCTGGTCACCTCTTGTGTGATTGCTTTAAAAGATAACTACCTTAATACCCTGAGGAGCAGATGAGATCTGATCATACACAAGTCGCTGAGTTGAGACTGTTGTGTTGTCAAGTACCACAGAGCGCCAGTAGATGGTACTCTACTGTGGGGCTAAGCAAGAAAATGGCACTGTGCATGTGAGATCCACAATTGTATTAACTGTCACTAGGTCATTACATAAAGCATGTTTAAGGGCATTTGTAAACAACTGCTGCAACTCCTTACAATGCATTTTTGTGATTGCTTTACAATATATTATGGGTATTGTAAAGCTGTTGTAAGTAGCAACAGAAATTTAAGTTGAAAGCCAGTTTACATAGATGTAAGGCCTGTCCAGGGTTGTGGTTGACAGAAAACAGCAGATGGCATGTGGTTGGCTCCCTGCATGGCCCTGTCAGCAAGAATGTTCGGTGGAGGTTACTTTGGCAGGTGATGGAAACACCAGATTATTCCTGTCAAAGTGCAGGCGACAATGCAGCCTGCTTCTTTGTTTCTTCCTTTTCAAAGGCATTTGTTCTTTGATAAGGCACCGGAAACAGTTAGCGACATGCTGCTGGGAACCTATGGAAAGAGAATACACTTTCTATCAATTGTGTTTTCCTTATCCTCTGGTGGTGTTTGCTGGGTGTGGGAATAGGCATCATTCTGGGCACTGCTGCTCTGAGATAGCATTCAATGACCAGAGCACAAGAACGAGCCGTATTCAGCCTGTGGAGCCAGGGGCCCTACACTGCAGAATTGTACACAGGGATGGACAATGTACACTATCTTTGGTTCAGACACAAAGAACCAAGGAAAGATTTTATTGTAGGGTTTGGCAGGTCTTGTTTGCAGACTGTCTCTCTGTTTCTCTCACTCCTTTGCTCACTCAGTGTTTCTGTGTACCCATTGCCTTCTTGCTGCAGCAATTTCATCCTATATGTATTATTTTACATTTTGGGACTAGTTTGATAATAACACAGGCTACTCTCTCTTTCCCTCACCATATCGCTCTCTGTCTCTCTCTGTCTTTCAACGATATAAATATCTTTAAATGTATTTATGCATACAATCTTTGATATTCTCACTTTTTCCTGACACATTTCATCCAGCTTCTGTCCATTTATTCAGTCGCTGCCCAATCCCTACTGAGTTTGTGAAAATCAGTCACAAATATTTAGATATGCAATTAAATAGTACAAATAGACATTTGAGTAGCACATGCTCTGAAGCCAGCAGTAAAACATTGTTGCTGATATTGATAAAATGTATGGTTCTTTTTAATAATTGGCGTTTCTGCATGCTGAATGTCTCCACTGATTTGTGGTCCATGATGTGAAGGCTAAGCGTTTTTAATAGAAGTTGGACCCTCTGCTGCCACCCACAGAGACACCACATTGCATTGGGTAAATTAGTATTATGATTTTAAGGGATAAATGCCCGTTCCACCTAATTAATCCACCACATCACAGGGGGATGTGACACCATGAGCCCAATAGATCAAGGACCACAGATCAAAGGCACCACCACTGTTAGAATCCTACACAGGCACGAAGAAGGTTTTCTTGTTTATTTCTATGTAAAGTTGGCTTGTGAACTAATGACTAAAGAATACAGCAATATACGCAAATTTGTTTGTTGGTTGTTGACTGAACGATGACGCATGTCTAATTGGGTAGTGGGATTTCAAAACTCAAGACGAAGATTTTTTTTTTTTTTCTTCTTCTTTGGCTCGTTGAAATTCCTTGTTTAGAAAAATATCATTCTGTCATTTGCATAAGGAATGTTTTAAAGTGTGTTCTTTGAATTGAAGTACCAGCTGTATTTCAGCTGCATATCCTCAATATGTAAACTGGAATCTGATCAATATGTTAACTAGAAAGCTCAGCATTTATTTTTTAATTATTTATTTTAATGGCTACGCTGAAAGCTGGTAGTAAATTGATTGTATGCTCTGCCCTAACACTAAGCGTGAGGCTGGTGTTGGCAAGGAGGTATGAAAAGATCAGTAAAGAGGACAATTAACAGTTGCTTGCTCTGTGAATAAAATTAAAAATCTGCTTTACCACAGAGACAGAATACATTTACTGAGAACTGCCTTGATAAAATTGTTGGTTATGTGCTGGAACTAGCTGGGGCCTCTCTTTATTTAACACACTGGCTGTGCTCTAAAAAAAAAATGTCAGTGTTCTGCCAAATTTACCACATATTCACTGTTTACTGATGGCTGCTACACATGTGGTTTTTGCATATGCTCTCCTCTACCACTTAAATCATCTGTGGTCCCTGGGCTTTCTTTTGACATGTGCAGCATTGGAGCTGCCATTGCAGCTTAAATTTTTCAAGCTAAGAAAAGGCATTTGTATGAAATAATAATGACCGTTTCAGACATTTATATTTTCTGCATTTGACTGTCGTCTCTCCTTTTCTCTTTCTGTGTGCATTGCAATACCCAGCTCCTCCTCCACACATCTGCATTTTAATTTTATTCATGCAGTCATGACCATTTTGTTTTAATTGTATTGTCTGTAGGATTATTCTTTTATGCTTCTGTTTATTTTGGCATGCACTGGGAAATGTTCTGACAAAGCTCCTATCCTGATCACCTCAGTTCTCAACATTATTGTCATTCAAAAATGACTTGCTATCTGAAATCTCCAACCATGGACAGAACTGGACCCTGGACCCTCTCAGCTCCCGTAAGTTCCTGGGCTCACTGGACTGACAGACTCGGGATTGCCATCTTATCTTTATTAATTCATAAAACGGTACCTTGTGCTTCATTAATATACCGTGTAGAAAAACAAGACAAGTGGTTAATATAAATGTAGTGTTTTTCTATTGAATTGTTTTTATATTTTCAATCATTCAGTTTACAGTTTGTAATAGTGCAGTGCCTTTGTTAAATCTCAAAATGCCACTCAAAACATCAATAATTTATTGAAGGTGGTGCCGTGAAAATTCCCACTTCTGTCAGATGCCATCAGTGCAAATGATGTACACATGTCTTGTGGCATAGAATCTCTTTCTGAGAGGCACCACTTGTTTTGTTGTCGTTCCTTTGTGTAGGCATGCCTACAGTCTCAGCAGAGTGTGGATGTCACAAAGCATTAGGAAATATGAGATTCAGGATGTTCCATTTAATCTCCTTGACTTCCCCAGTTAGTAGAGAAGCCAAGCAGCAGCTGAGGGAGCCCCAGCATCCTGTAGAACAAAGCTGGCTGACATGATGTTTGCCTGAGGGGCCTTTACTCAGTCTCTCACAGGCACAGTCTGTGAGCATGTAAAACAATGAAAAACCAGTCAGCTGACAGATACACTAAGCTGCAGTCACTTTGAATGACAACAGTGCATGAGAGTAGCAGCAGTGGCCCTGTTCTGGGACTGAGTACAAATAGCTTTGTGTGCAGAAAGAAGGCTCCTTCACAGCTATCAGTCAGGGTGTCTTAGATCGTGCTGTTGTATTTTATAGTAGTGTTGGATTACTGCAGACTGGTCTGATTGTGTAGGGACAATATTTAGTTATAAATGTATAAGCACTCTGAGGAGGGAATAGCTGCTTGCATGTGCAGCTTTGTTGTTTGATCCTTCATTGCAAACGCAGCAAATAAAATGCTCACTTTGATTACCCAGATGCTGTGTGGTGGTGGCCTGAGCTTAAATAGGACCGGACGTATACTTAGACAGAAGGGTTAGTGAGTCTCCACAGCTCTAGACTTTTCTCAAGCATCTCAGTTCGGTTTTCCTCCCCTGTAATAAGGATCCACGGCAACATGACACCTTTGACCCCCATGACCCTAAAGGCTATAGAAATGGTAATCAAGGGACTTATTTAGATTGACCTGATTTGATGCTCAGCTGATGGAAATGTGCCACTGCTCTGTGTCAAGTTGACCCTTTCCGGTTTACTGCCAGCTTTGGAATCAGGTTACTGCCAAAGAAGTGACTGAGTATGGTCGAAATTTGAAAGGGCACCTTGTGTTTAGAAACTTGAACAGTTTGTTACAACAAAAAACAAAACGTGTTCAAGGGTACAGATCGTCTCATCTGTTACCCAGAAGAATGACACACTAGTATGGTGAAAACAGCTTTGCCTGCCCACTTATACACAATTTGAGGAATCCACATTTCATAAATCAATCCAAGAATATTCCCTAGTAACCATGCTCAGATGTCACACACACTGTCCCATGGGTGTGAAGGCAGCGCTACCACCACCACAGGTAAAGAGGCACTCTCAGAAGGGTCCTATGGCTCAGCCTTTGGCTTTTCTGCCCATCCTCCTGTGCATCTGTGGGGTACGTGAGAGTCTTGAGCTTCCACCACTTCACTCATTATGACATCCCAGGCTGGTAGTTGCTGTGTCTGAGTCCAGGACATGTCAGGAGCCATGTCTAGGAGCCACTTGAAATGACAAGATGAGAATGAGGGCCAGGGGCTGGCATATGGTGCTGATTAGCAGTCAAGTTTAAAGGGGTTCTACATTCACAGAACATAATCAGGCTCCCAACATCTTGCCCACTGAACATAATCTCACACATTGATTCCCCCAGGATGCCACTGATCCCCACCCCTGAAAAAGAAATTACATTCTATTATTTTAAAACTTCACCACAAAAAGAAACCCTGAAGTTGAAACTGGGTCTTACTTGGCTGATACAAATGTGTGTTTGATGATTTTCTTGTAAACAGGTCTTTTGGAATTAATGAAAATGAAAAGCAAGTTCTCAGGCTTACCCTGAGGGACCTTGTCAAATGTTGATGGATTTCTGTGTGCACTGACAAGTAAAAACTAATATCTAGAAAATAAGAAATCACAAAACTATTCTACATATTAATGAGTGATTTCAAACAGTCTATGCCTGTGTTGGATGCACCTCCCTGCCCACCAGGCACAGAGCACAACTCCCCTCAAACAAAACTTTCAGTGCCACAGTCGAAGCAGCAACATCTGGCTCCTCATGTAGGCACTTATTAGGATCAAATTAAGTAGAAATGAATGGGATGATACATGACAGGGTGCAGATGTTCAAAGCCGTGGTGTGAAAATCCGAGGGCAGAAAACAGCTTAATGAATTCTGCGTCTTACAGCAGGGGTGAGGCTTTGGGTTCACAGGTTAAAAAAAAAAGGCTAATTAAATTCTGTAGCAGACGTGCAAGAAAATAAATGTTTGTTGCTTGTCGCGCCCCTTATTTACTCGTGGCACACTTAGGGACATTGTTATAATTTGCAGTTAATCAACCAACACAGGGAAGTGTAAGTGAGTGGTCTGCTGTTTTGCGGCTTATGAACAGATGCATATCAGACTTGGACCTCTTATGTCCCTGGTGAAGTGCTTCACATATTCACTGAACTCAAACCAGGTTAGGCTCACAAAATACAGAACTTGCTGATTCTGTTTCTAGTTTTAGTTTTCCATTTACAGCCCATTTATTTTATAAGACATATTTAAATCATTAAAAGACAAAATGACCAGTAAATAAATAGATAAATAATGTTTTATACATGCGGACTGTTTGATTTGTTTTCCCAAGATTTGTCAATTTATCCTACTTTGCAAGAATAACACAGTTGAAATCCTTAATTGGAAGCTTGGATCGCTCTTAGATTTATTAATTGAACTGGTTTATGTTACCGTCCTTCTATTTCTTTCATCCAGACAAACACAAAGAGTATAATAACCATCTCCGCCAGGAAGACGGACACAGACGCACACAGGGCTATCTCAGTTGATGACAGGTTTCCTTAAAGCTCTTAAACCTGAACCGACGAGGGGAAACATAAATGATGACATCATACATTTGTGACTTTTAGCTGGCTGTCGCTGCTAAAAGACTTGATAGTTACTCCATTGTTGAATCACAATTCTCTTAATTACATCCTTGAGATCTATTATTATAGTTTATTTTCCTTCTGTGGTGTGGGCCTGCTTCTCTAAATCACTGAGTCTCCCCTTCCTCGTTAATGTCTCCTCAGCCTGCACACTGAGCTCCAAAGCTGCACAGGGCCAAGTCCAATTTACACATTTTCACCGGCATCATGTTAAAGGGTGTTTTCCACCTACTGGCTAAATTGCAGCTTTTGTGTGCAATGCAAAACTAAGCTGCTGTACTGTAGATGACATTCAGCTAAGGGTTAAAAACTGATTTAGTTTTTTGTAGAGTCCTCTAATCAGTTTATTGTTTATTGTGATAAACAAGTCACTGATTTTCTTTTGCAAAGAAACATATGTAGATTTGTTTTTTTGTTTTGGGGATTTGGAGACTGTTTATTTTAACTGCCGCAACAAAGTCAAATGGTGTTTGAAATGCACTGGATGGTTGCTTTAATAGAAGTAGCTTAAAAAGTACTGCAGCTTTGAATGGAAAATTAACATGACAACTGATCCTAACAGCTTATTAAAATATAGTTTCACATTTCAGTAATTTTTTGTGCCAGGACCACATCACATCACTGTTTATAAGCACAGAAAACGGAAATAAAAGGGGATGGCGCTGGATCATTTGGTCAGATTTGCATAACACTGAGAAAGTCCAAATATGCTATTTTATTGTCAGTCTGCAACAAAAACAGGACTATATCAAATATTTCTGTGAGCTTGAGCCACAACAGACTGCATCATAATTTGTACATTTGTGTTCATACTATACCAAAAATGTTAATTTCTTTTCACGACCTTACAAAAAACATGTCTTTTACGCCATCGCCTTTCTTAAATAAATGTACATTTTTGCATTGACCGAAGCATAATGCAAAACAAATAGTAGGCTGTGTCCAAGGCCTTTCTATTGGTGGCATCCAGAGGGAGCAATTCTTTTTACAATTCCAAGTAGAGGGCAGGTGAGTTATTTCTTTGGCTCTGTTTTATACATGCCTGTGTTCATGCTTATTATAGAGCACCCTATAAAAACATTTAAGTGCAGACCTACTTCTCTGCACAGAAGGTCTTGCATGGTCTTCCAAGTGTTTAGACACACGAGCTCACGTTTTTGCTAATTACCAGCTAAGGAAATGTCTCCCCTTTCTCTCTGTTTCTATATCAGTATATACTATAGTTGCAGATGAGGCCTTCATATAAGGTGATGCAGAGACACATAAAAGAACAGGTAGAGTATAGACATATAGCACACATATATACACTTCTCTGATTTTGCAAGCACACTCAATCTTTCTGGGCTGGCACTTCCAACAGGAAACTGACAGTATTATGTGACACCATGGAATGTTCTGGGGAGCTGCAGCCGAGCAGCACAGACCTACACCCAACTACAAAACCTCTTTTTGTCCTGCCTTCCCCTTAAAATATCAGCTCCCCTCTCAAGTGCAGGTGTGGTGCTTTGCAATAGATGTCTTTTTATTTTCAGCAGGCAAAATTAAAAGAAATAAAGTCAGTATTTCTTAGCACAAATCAGAGCACTTAAAGGAATGACACAGGGATATACAGGGATTTACAAGAACAGCATGAAACATTACACTACGCTAACTCACAAGTTAATCAAACAGACTGTTGATTGGTGAACTAATACAAACGTAAGAAATACTGGAACATAAACTGTTTTAGGCAGTTTTAGTACAGAGAATTGTAACCCAGTTTTGGCCCTAGTGAGATCTTAGAGTATATCTGACCAACATTAGCTATGGATTGGCTGCTATGTGGAAATTGTAAAATGTTCACTATGAAGCACTATTGTGGGATGTTTAAATTGGCTGACCAAATCATCCACAGTAGGAGAGGTAACATTAAATATAGCATGTGACCTAGATTAATATTTTCCTATTTATAATCACAATGTTAATAATGGGTAAAAACAAATTTCTAACACATTAGAGTTAATATATTCATTTATAATACGTAGCCTACCAAATGCAATTATATAGTAAAGTGAGTACCTTCCAATAAAATACTGCTTTGTAGTACTATTTGTAGTTCTTTCTACTCTGAAGTTATTTTACTGGGCTTCCCTGGATTATGAGTGAAGAGGTTCAGATTTAATATCAGTACTGTAAGTGCGACACACTACTAAGTTGCATGTTGTCTTTGTTCTTTAGAAACTGGAAGAATTGCATCAGT
This sequence comes from Mastacembelus armatus, assembly GCF_900324485.2. NCBI lineage: Eukaryota > Metazoa > Chordata > Actinopteri > Synbranchiformes > Mastacembelidae > Mastacembelus > Mastacembelus armatus. The sequence continues at coordinate 9,708,416 of NC_046635.1, read as the reverse complement.
CAGTTTCATCCACTTGTTTTTTCAGTGCACCAATGTCAAAGACAGTTGTATGGATTTCAGGGAGGTGTAGTCTTTGGTCATAACTAAGTTGTGATGAAACATTTTCTTTTGAAATGATCCATATATTTGTATGACCAAGAAGTTGCAGAACTCAGAAGTTATAAATGCAGAAATGATGTCCTTCTGCCTCGGCGTGACCTATATGGACCTTTGTTTATGTGCATTTGTGTTTCATTTGTAGTTACTTTGTGGCATTCTTTGTCTCTTAGGCCGAGCAAGACTAAAAAAGCCGCGCAGTAAATGCCATCTGTCAATTATACAAAGCAAACATCTTAAATTACTTATCAGTTAGTCAAATAAAGATCTTGTCTATGTGTTTTTAACACCAGCAAACAGAAGAAAGTAGGTTTGAAAAATGTGTGCAATCACACGTTTATGGTATGTACAACTACTGTACATGCAAACAATTATTTCCTTTGTCAATTTAATGGAGTTATTATGTTTTTAGGATTTCATTGAGCCGTGTTTTCATCTTGTACTAATGTGAGGGATTTGAGTTGTGCCATGGCTTCATTGGGGTTTCAGCCACACAGCAGGAAGAAGATAAAAAGGGGGGCTTTGGAAGAAGGAAAAAAAATCACAGCGCATTAAAAACAAATCTACTGGGGGATCCACCAGCAGCTTAAGTGAGCCAAGACGATTAAAGGGTCAGTGGTCATAGACTGCAGGTTGAACATACCTGATGCCACTCACCTTGGTCCACAAGAGGTGTTGCCAAAACCAATCTCTCAAAATCAAGAACATACAGAGGAGACACTGAAGGTCAATACAAAGTTACAGTAGATAATGACAAGTAACTCAGCAGATCTCTTGGCTCATTTCTTCATTCTTACTGTACAAGTCTTCCAGAGTACTGTAGATTTCTGTATTGTTTCCTAACGTCGTGGCAGGAAAACACAGAACAATAAAATCCTAAAAAAACATATTAGTTCTACTGAATTGATCAAAGAAATTATTCTTTACATGTCCACCAGCTGTTAAAAATGATTCCATATGTCACTATGAAAATAAATCCACAGATACCTTAATAGGGATAGGTAATTGGTCAGAAATATAAAAATATAATATCTGCTTTTATGGTTTACTTTTATTGTTGTATGGTAAACCTGTGGTTGCCTGGGTGTAGATCACTGAGGACAGTCCAACATGCAGGTCTGTATTGGGAATTTGTGTAAGCTTTGCACTAAATGTCCAGTAATTAGGGGTGTGGGATGATCTCGAGCCAAATCAATAGTAATGTTGTGTCTTTGTTGTTGACGTTTTCTCAACTATAGTGTTAAAATATCATCTCATCTTATTCTTGTGAACCTAATATTGTGTATCCTCTTATCTTGTGAGCTATCATATCTTGATGATTGCCATTGACTGACTTGCATCGAATAGACAAAGATACTAAATTACTGTGCAGTGGGTCAGTATGATTTTTCAAAGTTGTAAAATGTACAAAATGGAACATGACTAATGACCTGCACATATGTCAGTACCTTCATTGGCTGCAAAAAGGCTGTGTGGTACTGAATCCATGTTTTACTATAAATATGAACATGTCTGTAGAATGCTATGGGGGTACACATTTTCCCCTTGGACTTTTTCTTTTAGTGAAACACAGAAGGTGGACTGCAGTGACTCAACATTTCACTGTATCAATAAGGGGCTCTCTCTTTCCTCTGTCTCATGTCACTGACGTTGACTCTGAGTGGCTCCTCAGCCAAAGACCTGCTTTATCAAGCAGCCAATTTAACAAGACAGCTCCTTTCATGCTTGTTGGCTTCTCCAGTGGTAATGGATTTCCTCAGTGAGTGTCTCTCTTTCTCCAGGTTTCACACTTTTTCCCTCTCTGCTGCTGGGCCCCACTCCAGATCAGATCTTTTGCCACTGACTTTGATTTCTTAAGGTAAATGATCCATTGCTCCAGGCCTGACCAGCATTGCCTGAAATCTGGCCTCACTTTGGCTCCCCATGCCTGATATTGTACTCTCTAATGTAAAGTGAAGTAGCACGTCTAAATAGCCTGTCACTCCACCCCTTAGCCCCCAGCCCCCACACACCAATGCCCACCCCTCCTTCAAGTCTCATCACCTCCTATCTAAGCTGCCCAGCTGATACTTATTTCCAGTGTGTGGGGGAATGTAAACGAAACAGTCATTTTAAGGAGCATTAAACCGCTTGATGACATTTTCGTCACATTAATGAAGACTGACACTGGTAGAATGAGGGCCTGAAGAGACGGCTTCTACTGTATTGTGTGCCTGTTAGAGTTTAAAAAGAATTTGTAGCTGTTCTTTCATGAATTTTGTCTGTTTTGTTTCAAACTCTAGACTAATATTCTACATACAAATCTGCTTTCTGCCTAAATTTGGATTGTTTTCAGACCCTCTGTTCCTCCTATTAGCAAATGCAACTCAAGATGTGTGAAAACAGTGTGTGTAGTGTTGTTTAATTGGCCAGCTCTGTTGCTTATCTTGGGCCTACTGCACATGCTGTTAGGGTGTGTGTTTCTCAACAGGAAAGAAATAAGCCCAGGCTCAAAATTGTAGGAAACACAGGCAATCTGGTTCTTCAAGGCTCAGTGGCCTGCCATATGATCTCCATAAACCAAATCACTTCTGGCTGCCTTACAGGCCAGGAGATTCCTTTGCTCCAGCTATAATCAAATCTAAAAGCAAAATGACAATGTAAAAGGTATCGGTGTTACTTTATGTTTGTCTCAGACACATTAGTTGTAATTGTTTATATATACATATTTGCTGTTTGGGCTTTAAAACACTCAGTGGCTAAGCCTGTGACTTTATCAGCCTTACTGATGCTTCCTTGCAGCTAGCTGTACCCAACGCATGCACGTCCTGCTAAATAAAATCTTTTTTGCCCAAGCAACATGTTATGTTCAAGATTGGTGTCTTAACCTTTTCCCATGCATTCTGACATTGCAGAGGGAGTGAGCTGAGCGCATCAATGGTTTTCTCCTTCCACAGAAAGCAAACTCCACCTAAGTTGCTTATACAGTCTGTACTTTATAAATAAATATCTGGCAGGTCAAATCAGCCTCACTGAATCTTAAATATAAGAGAAGAACACCCCTGGACTTTCACTCAATAATGACCTGAACTTCATCATCCTTCTGGTGGACAAGTTGAGATGTGATGAACACAGAAGAATACCAAAGTTATGTGAACTCTTCACTGACTCTCACACAGATAATATGAAAAGGTTTTATATAATCAAAACCTTCCCCAGGAAAGTCTGTACATGTATCCAGGCTATATATGTGTAACACCTGTAGCCTGCAAGACTACAGATTACTGCTACCACTGCATCAACATTAGCTCAGCCTATACCCAGTGTGCTTTCTGATTGATAAGTGCTGGAACATTATGAAGAGGACAGAAACCTTTTGAAGTGGCTGGTTGAAATATGTAGATAACCTATTAAAAAAATGTTGAGGTGGTTGCTTTTTTTTAACACTTTAGCTTATATGAAGATAACATCACTTAACAGTGGGGGAGAAGCACAGTAGCAAATTTCACATTCACATAGTAATTCCTCTTTGATTATCACCTTACACTTGAGTATCACTTGGGTGTAATTTTAACTTTGTACCAGGAGCAAAGAAAATATCAAATAATGAGGATGAAACCAGGAAATGGAAGCACATACAACAGACTTTGAACGATTGTTACCCCCACTGGACCATAGTTAAGCTCCAACCGGGTTAGCAGAAAATACCAGACCAGTACATGAACCTAAACACCACACAAAACAGAACTACGTTATCCTCCCATACATGGCTTGTGTCTCTGAAAGGCACTAAAGGCACATGTATGTAGCTTTCAAACACACTGGTAACACTCAGTTCACCCCAAAGACTGATTCAGTGTGATTTATGCATTTAGCAGAAAAGAAAGATTTGAGGACCAATCTCACGCCTGAGACTTAAGCTAAATCTCTTATTCTTCATCCTACTTTTGCTGGGCAAATGACAAAACTGCTCAGAGCCAACATCTTGTAAAGATTAAGACTGACATAGCATGTCTGACCAATTCATTATTATTATTATAAAAAATCACATTTTAGCAGTAGTGACAAAAAGGTGAAACTGAGCAGAAAAGATGCCATTATGACTTCTGTACTCTGAGGCAGTAAGTGGTTGGCTTTTTTTTTTTTTTTTGCCAAGGTCAAAAAGACATAACTCGCCCATCCATCCATCCATCCATTATCTATACCCACTTACTCCTATTTAGGGTCCCAGGGACCTGCTGGAGCCTATCCCAGCTCTCTTTGGGTAAAAGGCAGGGGTACACCCTGGACAGGTCACCAGTCCATCACAGGGCCACATAGAGACAAACAACCTCACACACTCACACTCACACCTATGGGCAATTTAGAGTCACCAATCAACCTGACGTACATGTTTTTGAACTGTGGGAGGAAACTAGAGTACCTGGAGAAAACCCACACAAGCACAGAGAGAACATGCAAACTCCACACGGAAAGGCCCCTGCTGGGTTTCGAACCTTGCTGTGAGGCATCAGTGCTAACCACCAAGTGATGGTGCTGCCCAAAACTCGGGCAACTTTATCAAAATAGTCATCTCTAATATTTGAGCTAAGTAAACACCAACACTTTGTCAAAAGCAGAACATTAGCAGGGAAGCAGCAGGTTCGGTACTGTGGCCACAAAAGATGCATTCAGGAAAGGTGTTTTTTAGCAATGATCAGAGTTATGTATGTAAAACAAAGAAGAAGAAAAAATAACACTTGCTCAAACTGCTCTATGACACAAACCATTTCTCACTTACAATTTAAAGTATGACATCAAAAATCAAGAAAGAAAATGGACAGATGCATGACTTTATTAAGGTTTGAATCAACGCATAAATTTGTACCCCTTGATAAACCCCAAATGGTTTTGTTGTACAGGCGGAAGGTCACAAATGTTACAGTTTAAAATTTCCTTGGGAGGAGTCAATATTGTATACCATGTGAAGTGATGTTCACTACCCAACCTTAATAGCTAATATTGTCAACGTGTGCCATAGTGTTGTGATAAACCAGACACCAAGTTTTAGTTATTTCAGGAGACAGCCATCTTCATTTTCTGAATCCACCACCGTCCCTTGTCTTCCCAATGATAACGTCACTCTCTGTGGGTAAACGTCGTCACAGTAAACCCTGTGGTTGAGTGGAACACAAGCTCATGGTTTATGCTTCCTCTTTTTAACTACAGGGTTTAGTGCATCCTGGTAGCCACTGAGTCAGGGAGGCAACATATGCTTCTGTGTGGTTCTGAGACATGCATTACAGCACACAGTTTCCACTGCAGCATAAGTTGAATGAAATTATTTGTGTAAGACTTTCTGTAATCAAAGTGTCACTGGTTTTGGGAATGGTCTCATTGTGGATCACAGACAAGAGACCTGTCCTAACGCCATGTGTGTCTTGATCTGATTCATAGATAGTCTTCCAAAAAGTCATGATCTTTTTTTGGGATCATACAGCAATTAATCCTTGACATAAGAACAAACCATGTATAAAAAAATCTATCCATGGCAGTTATCCTCTGACAAAAAAACCCTGGGTCCATATTAGGGATTTTTTTTTTTTTTTTTTTCTTAAAGAGAAATTGGCAGCTAACATTTTAATTTCCCTTACACATCTCACTTTTTGAACATTCAGTTATAATGCTACCTAGATTTGAGGCCTAGAATGCAAGGGCTAGTCACAAGAAACCAGATGACAACTGTCCCAGGGAGCCAACGTTATATTTCAAACCACACCCCATTACATCTTTAACTGTAGGAGCCACATTGAGAATGTGGGCTCTGGAAAAATTACATTACAATTTAGTGGACTACTTGAAAGCTTTTAAAACCAGAGTCTTAATATGAAGCAGACGGCAAAGTTTGATTTTGCTGCAGTGATTCAAGACGCGAACATGTGTTTCAACAAGGTGCCAAATTTCTGACAGTCTAGATATTCAGGCTCCCAACGCCATTCATTCCCTGAATTAACAACATAAATGAACAGCACTAATTCTAGTCTTTTACAGAGGAGAACTTTTAACAAAGTGATTCAGGAAGGTTTCACATCTTTTAAATATAAAACCACAGTGGAGATAACTGCCAAATCCTTAAATGAAATATACTGTACTTAAATTGCAAAACCAATAAATTGATAAATGAATACTTTTCAATATGAGCTTAATTTCCTCTTTCTCCTTTTATGTGCAGCACATGCTATATCGGAAAAAGCCAACAGCTTAAATACATGTGAAATTTTCCAGGCCCCATTCGATTGCCACAGCATGTCTTCTTCCGCCTCTTTTCTCTTTTTCCCTTTCCAATCTTCAGCTTTTTTGTTTTGTAATGCACTGTCACATTTCAAACTGTCTTTGACTCCTCACTTTACCCATCTTTTAATTTGTCTATTTTTGCATAATATCTGATCTAATAGTCTTACGCAATGGGATGAGTAGTAATCACACATTGAAGGTGAGAATGGCTTGTGTGTTTGTGTGCAGGTGCATTTGAAATAAAGCTGTAATGACTTTAAAGCTGAGTATTCTGGACATTTGTGTGATCTTTCTCAGTGTTTAAGATTTGGTGGTCAGTACAGAGACAGTGGTACATAATGAACCATATTAGAATTACAGTGGATATTCAAAACGCCGGGCAAATCAAAAGGCTTTGCCACCTCTGGGTGGAGAGTAATTGACGCAGTGTTCTGCAGCTCTGTGGGACTGGAGACAAAGCCACGCTAATCATGCCATGATAATTGATACTGAGACTACTTTCTCCACCACTGGTCATGCCACAGGCATTGCTGAAACGCTAACAATAACATTATTACTCCTCTATGACGCTTACAGTAACACTTGGCCAGTGTATGTTGAATATGCCATCTAATTAGATAAAAATAACAAAGCTCATGGATTCAGTCCTGAGACCTAAGCTAATCAGCTGTTTGGAGAGCCAGTGGGGATTTTCAGTTGGCCTCATTGTGCAGTAATTAAGCTTCTTTGCTGACTCAAATTTATAAATCCATTTTACAATTGATATTTTCTCATAATCCCATATGTTAGATAATATATGATCTAGTATAGTTAAAGGAGCCTTTCTGAAAGAAGCTTTCTCAAAGATTTACTGTACATGCACATCTTTAAATTCTGTGTTTGAACCATTGTTTTTTTTTGTTATGGAAAATGTGAAGAAATACCTGCACATTGGTTGTTCTGTCTTCTCTATCTTCTCTATCTGTCTAATCTAGAGTTATAGCACAATAGGACTCAGTCTTCATCTTTAGTGTGTCGGACTTTCTTGCGGCATAGCTCAAGTTTTGATTGTAGCTGCTAAAGCAAAAAACATTTTTGGAAGAATACTTTGTACATTTTTTTTTTTTTTTTTTAGTTCATCCACCAAAATTATTTAGGAAGATTTAGTCCAGTCTGGGGGTCCCTGCAGATCTAGAGAACCTAGACTGCAGCTTATGTCAACTGCTACTCTGTTATCCAGAGTGTTTACGCTCACCTTTGGTAAGATAAGATGTTATTGTCAATATAAGGTACCTACTCTATTTTAGACACCACAAGGAATTATTGGGAACATCTGTGTTGTGGAAGAAATTCGCAAACTCCTCTTGTCTATAACAAGAGCTTAAAAATATGGCATCATGACCATAGATACAGTTTATGTACAAAACCTGACGATGCCAACTTCAGTGCGCTAATGAATGGACATGTGCCAGTAACAGTCATCAGTGTGAACATCTCCTTTGATGCCTCATCGAACAGAAAGCTCTTAAACAAAATGTTTGAAGTGCCGGCCTGTGTAATAATGATTTATAATTCTCTTGAACTAATGCAAAATTTGCTGGTAAAATTTTTTTGAAATGAAAATAAATTGTGCCCGGAGGGTCAGGCCAAGATTCAAAAGAAGATCACCCAAGAGCAGCAAATGATTTAATAAGCCACCAGCTCCACTAGGGCATGGAGAAGAGCTGAATGGAGAATTTCAAAGTGTGTCTAATTAACATCAGTTTATTACTATGTCAATCTCTTCGGCAAGAGCGTGAATGAGGGGAGGGTTTGGAAATGTAGAACTGCTTTGCTTAAATACATGAAATAACACTTAATTCCTTAGGTTAATATGAAAGTCTTCACCCAAACATCCAGAAAGAGAAAAGTCTTCTTGCCGTGTTACAGCCACAGACAAAATATGAATCTCATCACAGCTAAGCTTTTTTAGCTTTGTTAAAAAAAAAAAAATCATTAAAAATAGAAAACAACTTCCAAGATTTTTCCATCACCATTATTCCTCAAGGAGTGAGTATAATTAATATTTAATATCACTTGCATCTATATGATTGCATAGTAATTATCATAACCCAAATGCTTGACAAGGTTGGTGTAATATAATTTGTAATGTGTTAAATTTGCAGGGGAGACAATGTTGAATTCCTCAGACACCATGTTTTAATCTTATGTTGGTTTTTCATCACCACCGCTGTGTCTACAGAGACAAGAAACGTCCCCAACAGCTTGGAGAAAATCCTAAAGAACTACAAGTAAAAATATTGAGCAGCAGGAGCAATTAATGGCTCTCTTCAAACCTAGCTACAGAAAGCAGAATGGCGTCTGGTGTACTGCGTTATTTTAGCTCTGTGTACTTAAGGTTTAAGTCGTGCAACAGGCTAGAGAGCACAAAGCACAGACATGAATCAATAAAATGTACACATTTCACACTTGACAATATACTGGGGTATAATGCTATTTATATGTTGTTCAGTTCATTCACTAGATAAACCAGTGATAACTTTATTAGACCTCATGTAAGAACTAACATGGGACAAATGCTAAAAAAATTCAAATAATGACAGATTCAAAAACATAAATACACATTATTGAGTTATGCAATAATCAAATGTGAGTTAATGGAGGCAAAACCCAAGGTGGTAAAGCATCAACATCACAAAATTAACATCATCCCATTATTGTCTTTGGCCTCTTTTCAGTCAGTACATGCTCAAGTTTGTTCTTTCGTAACAACATAAATTATGGATTCTTATGAGAACAGCAGGCTTCCTTCAGTTTTATTTTTAGGTAGTATCCTGGAAGTTGTTGGCTACTATTGTATGGAACCCTTTTCATCTTGAAGTGTAGTGGCAGCACAGCAGTGGTGGTGTGAAGGATAGGGATCATACATCAGCCTATGGTCTAGACATTAAGTCATTTGTAGAGTCATAACATTCTTGAGTACTGTAGGTGATGCAGCCATGAAATCATAATTGAAATCACATTTAGATACAAGAAATTGAATTTAGAGCTTGACTGACAATCAACAACAACCACAATGTGAAAATGCCATCGGGCACGTGCAGAAACTGGCTCCTTCACCTACCTGCAGTGTTAAACTCATTACTCAATCAAGAAGTAATATATTAATCATTAGTCAATAAGTGATTGCTTTACCCATTACTTGCTGAGAGCAAATCTGTTACACAATTTCCATATTATCTCTTTTGTTACACTCCCATGATTGCATTAATTCTGACCATCAAATATAATATGTTGTTTACCTTTGTGAATTTGTGAAGATAACTTATCAACGATGCATGGTTATTTCTTAAAATCATGGTGAACTTTTCCTGTCGTTTCTCATTAGAGCTAGCTTACCGAATAATTGGATAATGATTAATTATTATGACTGACAAGGTTTAGGCTCATTTTTGTTTTAGATAAAAATGTAAAATATTTGTAGCAAAAAGAGACTTAATGAGCTACTGGCTCTTTCAGTGCATGTTGCATATGTCCAGAGAGAGTGAGAGCACTGATACTAAATCAACTCTCACCCCACAACCAATTATTCCAAACTAATGCATTTTATTAAAACAATACGCGAGTGATTTAATGTTGCAGTTTTGAATTGTAAAGTGGTATATATAATGATGATGACACATTCACGTATTTGCTGCTTGAAAGTCCCTAGACACTTTTTCCTCAGAGTACACTCATATTTGCAACAATGGTTCCCCCTTCTATTTACATAAATATATCCCTGTACCAATAGGGAGGCAGTACAAAGTGGCAGCAGACCGTAATCCCCAACAGAAAGGCAGCATCTCCAAGTGCCTCTATGCCTTCATGTTAAATTCATGGTCCAGCAATGTGCACTGGCCAGCACACACTGATGTACTGTATTTGCACTTGCAGTTGGTGGGTGTCCAACTCTCCTGAATGTGATAATGATTTAACAGGAGAGCTCATTTAAAAGCCACATGTCGAGGAACTACCAAGACATCACTACTGTATAAAGGTAGTATATTTAATTCCAGTCAATATCAGGATTAAACATGGCACACATGCAGACACAATAAGTAAACTCACTCTCTACTCTGAATGTATTGACTTCAGGTACTGTATAGATAGTCATTTCCTGTGGCCAAATGTAACCAAACAAATAAACTTATAGTTGTTATTTTACGTTAAGTGATATTCTAGTTTGTATTAATGTGGTCTAACTGTTAACAAGGAACTATCGCAAACTGGTCAAATATTTTGCCACTAACATTTTCTAAATTTGTCTGTACTGTACATGTTTCTGTAATGGTTCTTGAATTTGAAGCACTTGTGCAGGTTGACTTTAGTTTTCTACATTATGTGTAGAGTGAAATGTTCTTTTGACATCTCATCATTTATCTTCACATCGACGTAAAAAAAAGACAGAAAAATAATTTGAGATGCTTGCCTTTTATATTTTCAACTAGAATATAATAATGTAAGCAAACATCTACATAGCGAAATATGCCTGCTAACATTATAAGTGCGCTTTCAGATTCCAGTGGAAATCCATAGATCATATTATGAGACAGCTGCGATGATACTGCCATGAAAAGCTACGTAAATCATATTCACTGAATTACACAAATTACAGATGTAGCTCAAAACCTCTGAAAACGTGATGATGAATCTCTTTTTTTAACTTCTGGCTGATAATTCATCAGACTACAGTGGCAAAGTATTGGGCTTGTGAAAAATGCATGAATTACTAATTAATGAGGCATTCTCGCAACATTTACATATTCATAAAGGTGTGTAATTCACATATGCATGAGAGGGCTGAGTGATAGCTTTGAGAGAATAACGCATATTCCAAGAAAGAAACCTTTATTTTGTTAAATTCTTAGGCTGAGGGAGCAGAGATGCTTTTAAAAAAACATTACGCATTTATTCTTCCCCACAGAAATGAAGTCAAATGCTTTGGGAGACAAATGCACTGAGGGGATGCAATGATGTGAAACAGTATGCAAAATAACATTTTCTGAAATATTGACCCATGTGGATTTCCAAAAGTTCATTTAGCAGCCCAGTGTTCCTAACAACTGTGCTCAGAAAATCTGATTTACATAGAAATGCATTTTCAGTATCATCTCAGTTCAGCAAGGAGATATGCAATAGATTTCAGACAAAATAATTCCTGACCTTTACTGTATGTTTATTTTCTGTAATATATTATGAAATAATTTAATTATTTCCTAATTTTAATAATAATAATTTACTTATCCTTGCTGAGATTAGTTATCATTAATTACTTTGTCCAGATAGTTAAACCAACCTATAGCTGTGCCATGATGTCAGCCTTTTGGAAACAAGCCATTTCAGTGAAGCTGATCCAAAATGCTTTGGCCAGAGTCGAAGCCTGTCCCTCTTCTGAAAGTGCCTCTCCATTGTTTCAACCTTCTCACAAGGGCTTTGTGAAAGCTGTCCCAAATATGGGTCAAAAAAGCACAAATAACATTCAGATGGTTCCTAGGCTTTCCTTACAGCTATGCACCAAAGAATGACAAGTCCAACAAAACCATGTCGAGTTTTTCAGACTGTGCTATTGTCTTTTCACATTAACTCCAAGCTGGGCCTTTTCAGCTAGGCCAGAGTTGTGTCAGGCCTACTCGGACACAGCCCAGCTCTAGCAGCCTGCTTGGCCTATTCAAAATACCACGCAGAGTCTGATTCACTCCTTTATTCCATGGCTCTTGGATGCAATGTTGAAAACGTCTAATGAGAAAAAACAGACAAACAAGAATGGTGTTTGTAGCCAAATGGACACATTCATTTTAAAGAAATATTCTGTGTGTTTCAGGATATTGTTTTAGCCAAGAATGGGAAGTAAGAAATGTGTATTTCCACAGACCATGAAGTTCAAAGTAAACAAAAAACAAAACAAAAAAAAACACACAATCAAAAACTGAACAAAGATTTCTGATGTCAGGTGAAAAAAATAAAAAAGATTTTAGACAAAATATCCACCAAAATAAACAAATAAATAAACTTGAGGATGATGTTCCTCGAAGATGCAGCGAAGCTAACAACAAGAATGGCATTTTGTGATGCTTAAGTTTGAGTTTAACCTTGCAGGACTTTTGGAAGGCACTTCTGAGCATCAGGCACAGGGTTTTGGCAGCTGCACAGGGAGCCTGGTGGGTCAGCCCTTCTCTGGGAGCTGCTACTCTACACTAATCTATTTTAAACCATCTGTGAAATTAGCAAGATTTCCTAAGTCCTTCACCTCAAAGGATTAAAACATTGCTAAGGGTTTGGGCTGTTCTTACATACTGTTCCTGTGTACATGTTCGATGACTCTTGAGATCGACCCCAACTTCTTCCACCTGTGCTAGACATAGATGGAAATAAGATGAGAATCACAAGCACATGTAAAGAATATAAAACATCTGGTTGAGAGGTGTTTCTGCAAGTGTGAAAACATATAGGGAAACAAATTTGATTCAGCATTTTAACTGAAGGCTAAAAATCCGAAAGAGAATATAGACAAGTGTTATGTGTTCCAACATCCAGTAACATCAGGGAAACCAAGTGTCCTCTGTTTTAAAGAGTCATACCTCGGCAGTGCAGTGCCTCTGCCAAAGCCCGTACAATGAAGCCATGAGTCAACTCTAATGAGAAAATCAGATAAATAGCAGCTGTTCTTGGGGAAATGGTGCTGTCTGACAAATTCACTGGGTGCAGCGGCTGTAGAATTGAGCGGATCCAAATGAGTAAAATATTGTTCCAGGCGCCTTTCACTGCTCCCCTTCCCTCCGGTGTTTAGTCATCAGAGTTGTGAAATAGCAGTCCTGCCGCTACACAACAGCATTGCTATATTAATTATTATCCGCTGTTCAAACATACACATCTTTGTACAACAGTGACAGTTCATCCAAACAGGCCGCTTACAGGCAGCAGCATTACTCCCCATAGCTCACCAGGCTCCCAGTCATTTCTCCCAAATCAATGGGCACAATGCAAAATAAAAGCAGCTTAAAAAAAAAAAAAAAAAGATAAAAAACTTAAAAAATGTTTCTCATTCACAATTAAAATATGACCAAATCAGCAGTGTTACAATGTTTCCCACTCACTTACACAGCAATGCAAAGGCATACAGAAAGCACAGAGCTTTCCCCCATACCATTAGTTGTCATACAGGCTTGGAAAATTACTATAAGATTTATTATGCAGAGGTATATGTCTAGTTTTCCATCTACTGCTGGAGAGTGTTTACGCATACATCTATTACAGACTGCAGTTAAACTCTAGCTTGCATATGCTCTTGGGAAGGAGGAATCCAGTACAATGGTAAAAGACAAAGTGATTGATGAGGACAACAAAGGAAACGGATTCCCCAAATGTTTCCCCAAGACTTTTCATTTTGATTACCTTTTCTGTAGATAAATGCAGCTAACAAAGAGCTTGCAGAACTGTAAATCAGTAAAGTGCATTGCAGACACAAACTCAAAATTTATTAGAAATGTTTTACCCCTTGCATCATGCAAGATACTATTTAAAAAGGAAGCAGGCTGTAGAGCTCATAATAATTATGATGATAATGAGCAATATATGGCGGAGATCCAGAGAAGAGTGATGGACATAGTCTGGGCTTACAACTCTCAGGATGACCTCTGGCACACACACGTGCGCACACACACACACACACACACACACACACTCACACACCTTTCTCAATAAACAGTTATACATACACTCACTGAACCTTTTTCTGTGTGTGTGTGCGTACGTGCGTGCGTGTGCACGTGTGTGTGTGCACGTGTGTGTGTGTGTGTGTGCGCGAGTTTAAGGATCCTTAACAGATGTGCTTGTGCAGAGGTCTTCAAACCACACCAGTGACCATCAATGTATCTAAGAAGATATCAGGGTGGTTTCCACATGTATATCAGCATCCGTGTAAGATGGACTGATGACTTTTATTATTTGCATATTGGATATAACACAAATGTTTCGTTTTATCTGACAATGCTTATTTAACCTCTGCCATTGGCACTTACCATTAGATTATGGAACAAACTGAGATCTTCTTTGACCTTTGAATTTTTGTTAGGAGTGAGTGTCTAAAACCAGCATCCTGACATTCTGTCTAATAGCAGCCTCTTAACATGTTTGCAGTAATTGGTTAAAGATTATTACTATATTATAGGGTACTTGGTAATGTAAATAGTGAATTTGGCCTCAGTTTTTGAGATGATAACATGGTACAGTATTTGCTGTGATAAAAATTCATAGGTACTAAATATTCTCATAGTATTCTTAGTGAATAGTGTCGTGTTTTGGCCTCTGTTAAGCTATTAGACCAACTAAATGAAACTGGTCTTCCTGGGTTATATTTTATGTTTTAGGACAGAATCAGTTTTTGATCTGAATGCACTTAACAGAGGGCATGTTAAGACAATCTAATGTCAGTCAGAAGCTACTTCTAGGTTTTTGGACCTTTATTGACTGAATTGGCCAGTCGAGGCTGAAGTAAATAGTATTACAGCTGGCTTCAGAGATACAGAGAACACTGGTAGGGGTGGCTCTAGTTTAAAACAAAATGTAACTGACATTAAGCATTGCAAATCTCATAGATGGAGCAAATATACAAACTATAACTAATAAACTGTAACTGTAACTAATAGATTGAAATAAAGCTAAAAAGATATGAGACATCACCAGTATCACCTGCTACAAATATGTGCATGTACTGGTAAGTCTGGCTGGAATAATTTACCACGTGACTTACTCTCCACAAAAGAAACACATTGGCATTCAGTGTCCAAGCTATGTGTGCAATCAACTTATAGTTTTAGTGTACCACTTGCACTGCAAAGTAACAAGTAGCACAGATATCAAACCTGTTATTTTTTCCACAAATGTTAAAGTAAATTAATGAACAAACATTCCTCTTTCAGTGTGCTTAAAAACAGCCCTCAGAGACATAGCACACAAAGTCTCATAGACATCTCCATCATGCTACAACGATACCATAAACACGGCAAAGGCAATTAATAATGAAAGCTACTGCTTCATACTCTATTCATTTCTGTACATATATACAATATTCAGCAATACAGACCTTTAGATGCCTTTTTAAGCACTCCAATTATTGTTGCGTTTTGCTGTTTATATCTGAATAACAGGCCTCTTTCTATGTCCCTGATGCGGGTCAGTAAACAACACCAAACACTGATAAACAACAGTAAATTATCTGCTGGTAAAATGACCAAGGTTTACAAATTATGGGCTATTATGTCTTAAGGAATAAATAAGAATGGGAAAGTATAACAAAAGCATGTATTAGTTTAAGATTGTTATACTGTCTTCATTGTACAGTACAGTATGTCAGATGAGTAAACATTTTAAAATAGACCATTCATAACCATTCTATTTCTACTTTTCCAACCCAGTGGTTTGCTTGCACTGCGAATACCTAAAACAAGTGGAAATAAGACAATGAATATCTCCATGGAAAAAATAATTACTCAGCTCTTAAAACAAAATGTCTCTTTAATTTGTAAGTGTCAACAGCAGTACAAAAGATGGAGTGATGTGAGAAGCTTTCTGTAACACAATTTCTGTCTTTTACAGAAAGGGAAGAAATTCTTGAGGTAAATGAGCTTAAACAGGCAGTAATTCAGCCCATTGTTACAGTGTTACAATGGACCGAGACATACAGAAAATGGTGTTACATTATAATATGCCTGAATTGATCCTGGGGGGAGGGGGGGATTATTTAGTCATATACAGGATACACGTCTGTGGTGCCTAGATGCACCCAAATGTGTGTCTCATTGGTTTGTTTTAACTCGATATAGTGTATTAATACTACCAAAGCTGAGGAGATTACTCTCCACACACACCACTGTAAAATTATTCACCTTAAGTTTACCTCACGTCAATACTGCACATGGAAACCAAAGACTTGCTGGTGTACACTTTGAAGCCAAGCAAAACAAAACAAACATAATAAAATTAGTAACATTTTCTTTTTTTTCCTTTTTATCAATAATACCCCTAACAAATAATGGATCTTTTGTACTGTATAAAGAAGAATGTGAACACAAATGTGATGGCAACATTTTTGTAAGTTGAATTAAAAACTTTACATTGGACTGTACAAGATATTATGATAAACTATTTACATATTCAGACATAAACTTTTTTTTTTTTTTAAAGCAGCAACAGACACTATGTATTTCATTTTCTCTAATAACACCCGAACAATACTTGCCATTGGCCTAGGTACCTGCCAGAAAAAAAAACAAACAAACAAACAAAAAAAGAATTTCTACGCAGAAAATTGTATCAGGCTGCCAGCAATTTTAAAACAACGGCTCCAGTGATAGAGGAGCCACACACAGTGTTGCTTGAGAGACAACTCTAAAAAGCAAAGTACCAAAGACAACTATAAATGTTGCCCTGAACAACAAATTTTACACTTCTGAACAGCAGCTAGCGTTTCAGTCCAGCATGTCAGTGAATTGTGCTGATTAAATTAACACAGAGAACATTCCCACCATATACATCACAAAGTTCAGACAGAAAAATAAATCAAATTACAGTAAATAATGTTGAAACAGCATATGAGCTTTTGTCTTCAGTTCATTCAAACCATTTGCATATCTAACAGGTGGATTAAGAGAAATCGACTGTGAAGGCTACATTTGCAGATGGCTGGATGGTCATGGACATGTTAATTAAAAAAACATATGAAACAATGGCAAGGAGAGAATTAACTAAGAACACACAATGTCTGTGCATTTTGCCACACTAAAATAAATATTTGCACACTCCCACCTTAAAAAAAAAACAACTAAAATCATCACTTGTTTGAAATGCTCATTCTTAAAAAAATCACAATTGTTTTTATGAAAGAAGCCAGATGCATGCAGCATTTTTAGTGTGACA
This sequence comes from Mastacembelus armatus, assembly GCF_900324485.2. NCBI lineage: Eukaryota > Metazoa > Chordata > Actinopteri > Synbranchiformes > Mastacembelidae > Mastacembelus > Mastacembelus armatus. Next base: position 9,691,133 of record NC_046635.1, on the reverse strand, counting down.
TAAGCTCCCCATTAGAAATTGTGGTGATGAACACAAGAACTGAGGACATACAGCATACCACTTAGATTGTATCATGATTTGAACCTAAATATTTATTAATTCTTTTACGTCAAGTGCTTGTTGTTTAAATAAGTACCTTACTTGAAATGACTCTAGTCAGTACAGCTTTCTATTTCTTTGATTGGTTTTTGGACTAATCCAGGGAAGATTATCAAAACATAAGCAAGTGAGGCGCTTCCATCTGTCTCAGGTGCTCTCTTCCAATAGGCAGAAAAAAAAAGATCAGCATCTACATGAGGTACAGTGACTTGTCAGGTACGTACAAAAATAAAACATAAAAAGGAAAATAAAATAGGACAGCCAAATACATAACTTATACTTCACTGATGAACAAAAATATATTTCCTATGTTATATTTACAATAAAATCTAAATGAGATGGTGAGTTCAATGAAAACCATTTTTAACTCAAATTTATCAAACCTTTTTTTCTGTTTCTCTGATTGTCCATGTTGTTTTACTGACACTTTTAGAGCCAGCAGTGGCTAACAATAAATACAATACGATGATATTCTACAGTTTCAAATACAATATACAATACACTGAAGTCTGATGTTCTGCGGCTAACTGAGCCTGCTGTTGAATTTTCTGCTCACTTTATTGTGCTGAGTCTCTCCCCTAGGCAGCCCTGAAGCTTAAAGAAAGTGTTCATTCATCACATGTGTCTTTGCATAAATAAAGTAAATAGACAAAAAAAAAAAAAAGACTCAAATCTGGCAACTGTGACAGCAAACCCACTTGAGTCCAACTGGGGAAATTTGTTCATTCATGGTGTTTTTCCTCAAACAGCTTCACATTAATCAGAATTGATAAAAATACAATTTATATCCAGTGCTTATAACACTTATGAAACATCATCTTCTTGTGAGTTTTTGTCTTTTTTTTCCTTTCCTTTCATTTTTTTTTTTTTTTGTTTTTTCTTTTTTTTTTTGCTATATAAGCACAGTCAAGTTTCAGTTCTGTGAAGAGTCCTTTTTTAACTACCAGCCAACTAAACCAGTGTGGCATGGTCATGAAAATATTTACAATCACATACAAATCAATCTAACCACCAGCAAACAGGAGCAAACAGCTTAAAAATACCAAACAGGTTCACTTGGAGAGGGAAATCCTCTTGGGTTTGTTTGTAGGAGAGCATCCTTAAAATGTTTTGTTCCTTAAAATGAGAACAATGTAGGAAAGATGTGATGAAAAAAGGAATTATTAATGAGTTGGTTTGGAAAAAAAAAAAAAAAATTACAAAACTGAATATAAATGCTTCCAAAATCTAGAAACATTGTAAGCCAGCACTGAATGGGTATTGACATTAAGAGTACAGAAGATAACAGTGCTAAAGATAGAGTCATCTGTACCAATTAGAGCTAGGAGAAAAATGCAGTGACCATCAGTGGGGATCTTGATCAGTTAAAGACAGTGACCATTCATTGAGATCCTTCAAAAAGATATGCACTTTTTCTGAAATGGACAAGTTCAAGGGCGAGGGAGGGGAATAGCTGGACTCATGCATTAATAATGCCGTATTTCAGATGATACCCAGTCTTCAGTCATTTTAATAATCCCCCACAGCTTGATGTACTTGTTCCATCTGCTCGCCAGTGCCTGGTGATTGGGCCGGGGTGGGAGCCCTGTTGAGGCCTTACTTCCAGCACTTTGATGAAGAGCACAATGAGGGACGCACACCCCAGTTTTATTGTTTCCCATCCCTCCCTGGTGTTTTCTCCTGCTCTGAGCCAGATGGCGCCCCCTGGGTGCGGAGGAGACCATGGGCAGGGGTCAGAGCAGGGCATGACAGGGAGGGGAGACACTTAGACCTTATGCCCTGTAAATAGGATCTATGTCTCAGCATCAGGGCCCTGACTGCTAGAGAAGGTTTATCTAGCTGCAGTCTCCACAAGGTCACTAGTTGTCGGCTTTTTAACTGAAATTAGGATAGACTTTATGTCCCTTGTTTCAGGCATTGCATGTTGTCTTCTTTAATGCAAGATATAAGTGCTTTCTAAAAGCTGAAGTAGCAAAATAAGACAAAAGGTGACAGAATTTATGTAAGTGCACTAGTGCAAAAGTCAGCGTTTTAAGTCACCTTTATTAATTTAAGAAACGGTATATGCTTTCATGCTGTTTCTGTTTAGAAGTGTCCTCATGAACTGTGACTCTTTTTAAGACTACTTCAGTAATCATCTCATTGCATCAATCCGATGACTGTGCTCTGCTTTAAGACTTCTTAGTGTCCATTTAAGATTTACAATGTCTAAAAAGAAATAAGATTGGAAAAAAAAACATGGAAGTTTTAAGATCTAAGACTTTAAACTTGCTGTCCAAATGTGACTAAAGCATTTAACAGAATGTACTGTAGCTACACATTGTACAACATCAATCTGAGATTGTAATGCCCCCAAAGCTGCCTTTCACTGCAGTTCCAATCCCACAGATTGGAGGCCTTTGGCCCTTTAGCATTCTGGCCTGATTACAATCACTCTGATTAAGAACTTGGTGAGTCACACTGGGTTGCAGAGCTGGAAATGAGTGAAGGATGCCACAGTGCTCTATATGGACTGGGATGAGGAAATGAAAGGGCCGGATGGTTTCACTGATGATCACTGCACTGAGCTCCCTGGAGAACAGCTAGCATCACAAGCTACCACCCAAATATGCCACATACTGTAACCTCCTGCAGAGCCTACTGCCTCCAAGTTCCTGAGTTTCATTTGTTGATTCTGTTAGGGTAAATTAAAGAAAGACCAGAGAATGAAGCTGCATTAAGAGATCAACAGATTGTCTAAGACTCACGCAGCATTTCCCAAAAGACTTTACAGTTTGAAACGTTTGGCACTTTTGCACTAAATTTTGTGTAGTCAGAACAAAATATTATTATCAGTAATAATGTATAATTTCCCTCTGTGTCTTGGTGGAATCACTTCATATAAATTTGAGATTTTGTACTGGTAATATTTTACTCTTGATTTAAAACATTCACAAGCTGTTGGCTGGCACACTATACCTGAGTGAGAATAGTATTCCCATCTTGAACAGTTATGTAATATATCAAAATCATCTAATTGAAGAGTAAAACAAGGTAAATTATTGTAAGAACCATAAGTTCATATCAAATGTTCAATTTCAAGTTCCACATTTCCTGTTGTAGGCAATAACATCACTGTGTAAATGTCCATGGTCACAATGGAGAAATAAACAATGAGATATAAAAAAAAAAAAAAAAAAACTTAAATTACCACAACCAAACTGCTTCACAAACTGGAAGTAACACTTAAGACCAAATAGCTTTTTATTCGGATGAAGCCACATCTGCATGCTGGCTCCTAAATGATACGTTATTATTTGTTAAAACCATTTTTAAACCTTTGTGGTGTAGGTTGTGTTTTCTGTTGCATTCTCCCTCCCTCAGATCAGACCAGCCCAGTAGGCGTCCTGCTGTATGAGTGTTGTGTCTCCTTTCGTCTCTTGATTTGACGAAGTCTCAGTTGGCGCTGACCGGCTCTTGTGTGTCATTTTCACTACTATAGTCTGATTTAGGCTCATCCTCAAAATCCTCATACATGTCCATCTCATCCTCACCATTGACCGTCTCACTGTTGTTTGCCATGGTGCTGGGCTCTAGCTTCATGTTGTAGGTGCTCTGAATGACAGGAATGGATGGCTCAGGACTCGCTGAGGCACTCGAGCACTCCGATGTCATCTGAGGTGACGGTGTGGTGGTGGCCATGGTGATGGACCCAGGATAGACCATACTGGTGCTGGTGGTGATAGGAATCTGGGGTGGTTGTCTGGATGCAGAAAGGGATAAAATTCAGATTTTTCACATATCCTGAAGTTCACTTTTTATATACATTTGACCTTCTGAAACATTGAAAGCACAGATGGAAACAATACCTAAAATGTTGCTGAAAAACCAGTTGTTGCTCAGGGTAGTAGAGTACAAAAACTATATGCATTTCTTTTTTTTTTTTTGTTGCAACTGAGATGGTTGGATTAAGGGCTTCCCACAGCAGAGCAGTCTACTTCTAACCAGCAGCTCTGTCAAAATGATTTGGGAAAAGAGGTGCTCCTGACAGCTCCTGTTTTGAGCCGTTCAGAAACGCTACCCAGTTTATTGGTGACATAAAACCAATACATGGTTATAGTGCAGCTCTTGTCTGCTGTTGTGCTAGATGATTGATACTCCAGCCGCTGAATCTTATGACTGACATGAGAACACCTGGAGAAGGACTCTCCTGCTTAACCACACACAGTAAATTAAAGTGTTAAGCTTCTGACTGCTCCCCTCCAGGCTTCTGTAAGTCTATACTTACAGCTTATATCCTGTAATAATGTCTTCACTCCATGCTTCATTTGCAGACTGCTATTGTCTATAATTATTTAATCACAGTTATTGAAAAAAAAAATTATTAATGTGCATGTCGGGCCCTTAAAACCAGCACAGTAAACGTTAACTCGACACACTAAAATAGTTATATTGTGAGAACAGGCTCTAGGGGGCAAATGCTACAGTCCATTTGGTATGTTTTTAATGTTGCCGGTGTGTTAGTGTGGTTAGTTTGTGGGATTTGTGACTGCACGCCTACCCCACAGTGAAGAACTGCCTCATCTCTTGTCGCCGTGAGCGCATCATTTGCTTGTACTCTCCAATGCGAAGTTTTTTCCCGTCAATAATGCAGGTCCTCTTAGGCCGTGGCTTGTACTTGTAGTTTGGATACTTCTCTAGGTGGAGCTTACTCAGACGGGCTTGCTCCTCATAGTATGGCTGCTTGTCCTGGTTAGACATGGACTTCCACCGAGAACCTAGAGAACATGGTAGATTCAGATGTCATTATTTGACCACAAGCTGGAAAAAAGTTTCATTAATTAATCATAATCATGATTAAGAGGAATCTCATTGAGGTTGCTATCTTAAAACATAATAAATTATATAATTATAGAAATGGAAAGCCAGAGATGGTGTGGTGTTTTTTTTTTTTTTTTTTTTTTGTAGTTTGTAGTTGTCGTTTTGTAGTAAAAAAATGTTCACAGTTCACATTTTAGGTTAGAGCTTCATTAACATGAAATTGTGCCTAATAAGTGCTAAAGTTTCCATGCACCAACAGTGTGTAAGATTTATTGTCCATACCACACCAACCTTTTGGTAACTTTGCCTATGTACATGGGGCGAGAGACATTAAAACATTAAACGACCAACAAGCTAGTGTAGTAAATACAACAGCTCCATGAAATGTCCTACCAGGTAGTGGATGACAGCACTTTTAACAGCTGTGATGTATGGACTCTAGTGCTGAGGGGACAAGACCCATTTAGCCTCTGTCATTTTTCATGACAAACACTTATGGTAGTGATGGGCTGTAAATCCATCTGTACGCTGAGGTGAAATGATGCACAATGGCTCCATGAGACAACCCCCTCCCTCCTTTTAGATACTAACCATTTTTTCAGATCTTTTTTATTTCTTGACATACAACATTTATGCTCGTCTTAGGTGAATGGTACCATTAAATATTTGCTGTAACCAGATACATTTGACATATGAGGTCTTACCCAAAATCTTGCTTATGTTGGAATTGTGCATGTCAGGGAAGGCCTGGAGGATCTTCCGCCGTTCATCCTTGGCCCACACCATGAAGGCATTCATCGGTCTTTTAATGTGGGGCTCATTGTTGTTCCTTCCTCTGGATTCCCTGAAGACTCGTGCCTCAGTAGAGCCAGTGCCTCCTGTTGGCCAACAATAATAGGGTTGGGGTTTATCTGCTGAGCCATTGACTTCCTTGGACCCTGGAATAGCCAGAGCAGGAACAAGGAGAGAGCGAGGCAAGACATTGATTAAATGACGAGCCGTGTTCAATCTCTCCTTCATCTACTTGGTGTCATTGCTATCATTGTCAGGAAGATGGTTTTATGAGGGCCTCATAAAAAGAGCAGAATTTCTTCTTGAGTAAGAAACCCTGACTTGCTAGTTTATATATAAGTTTATAGGAAAACACTGCTTTTTGACTGAAGATACTAAAAACCCACCACTACATTTTGTTTTAGAGACAGAAATATATTACAATGTCAGAAGGCAGGATTTAGTACTAAATGAGCTAGATTATAATTCTTGTCATGTCATCATATTTTGCTAGAAAAGAACCACCATATTTTCCAGACTATAAGTTGCACCAGACTATAGGTCGCATTTAGCCAAAACAGCCTTGTTGTCCAGAAAAAAAACATATAAGATGCTTCAGTGTATAAGTCGCATTTCTAATTATACTAATTTTAGTCTAAATTAGCCTATGAAGAATGTAGGCCAGGCATAACAACAAGCAAATGTGCATTACAATATTTATTCATCCATGACAGCTAACATTAAACTCCGCCAACCTTTTTCGGTTTGACTGAATGCCGAGGCTCACTCCAAACCTTTCAGCTTCATACCTTATTACCTGCACTTTGAAGTCTGTAGTATAGTGATTTCTTTTGAGTGGCATTTTCACTTGTGTTAGACTAGGAGTCACACACAAGGGTCATCTTTTTTCTTTATATACAGTATAAACCATACTGTCCTTTTGTCTTTATGCTGATGATACTGTTTTATATGCTGCTGGCTCTTCTCTTCACTTTGATACAGGGGTCAAAATAGTTTTTTTTTTTTGATATATAAACAAATCTTGCTTCTCTTTTGCTACTTGTAAGACTTTTTGCAAAATACCATTATCTGCTGGTGATTTCAGTAATATTGTGTATGTGCGTGTGCTATTGACTCTGTGCTTTTCATAATATAAAACTGTGAATTTCCAGTGTCTGTGCATATTTAAACTGTATGTTTATTCTTGATACAGTTCTCTCTTGGAAAAGAAATGGCAGTTCATACTCTGACAAATCTTAATAAAGCCGTCCAGAGTAGATTTTTAACACATATAAGCACAAATAAATTCAAGCATGTCATTTCTCTCCTTTACTTTCTCTCTCTTCTAATTTCTCAGTTTCTCTCACTCCTTCAGGCACGCACACAAACAAACAAACCAGGCACACATTTGCAATGAGAGAGTGTGCCGATTCTCCAAGTGCTGTTTCTCAATCAGGGCATTCACAATCAGCATAAGAGAGTTTCTCTCAGTATTAAACTGTACATCAGACTGATAATGATTTCTGTTTGCATGCGCATTTGCTTCCTTTTATATGTAAGATGTGAAAGAATTAAATAAAAGCGGTATGAATATTTAAACAAAAACATGTTGATAAACAAGGCTTGAAAAATAAGACAAAAAAAGCCTTCCATATGCTACGATACATCTTTAATGATCTCAAATCTGGAAAAGAAAGCTTGGGATGACTCATGCATATTTCATTATCCACATGTGAAGCCTTCTCATTAGACCGTTCCACTCGCAGCATTGGCACATGTTACCTGGGGTTTGATTTCTATTATTATTTCAGTTGATAAACAAAATCTATCTCTTAATGAGTAATGGAGGCCGTAATTTCAAATCCACAGAAACCTTACTCTGCTCTAATCACTGAAGACCCTCAAGAGTTTGAACGCCCCCACTTCAGAAAAATGTATCGTCTTGTCAAAACTAAGATAGGAAACAAGTACTGAATGTAGCACATGCAGCCACCCAACAAGCACATATAATAGAGATGGAGGTGTGATGGTTTATGCTTACAGAGAATATTTGAGGTCCAGCTGCCCAGGAAACCTGTTTCTCCCTGTGCAAAGGATCACAAATTGATTTTCACCAGCTCATATTTATGATCCACACAGGCTTGCCTTCATCGGGGAGGTTTGTGAAAATATATTTTTCACTTTGTGAGACTGCACTATTCTATTTCCTGTACTGAGAATTCATTTCTTACTATCACATCGTTCTGGTCATTGAAAGTTAAGAGTCGCAAAGACAAAACCTTTTTTTTTTTTTTGTTATTATCTCTAAAATTGAATTTAAAGTTAACATTTAGCTTGCAAATGTAATGTAATGTTACAGTACCTATCATATGTGTAACCATATGTAAAAGCTTTAGATTATCACAATCTTGTAATTTTTTTTTTTTTTAATTAAGTATGAGTTTCTTTAACAGAATGATATTTTCTCTTGAGACATTTTCTAATTTTCTTATTTCATATGAATCTTCATCTTCATCAAGATGCATTCAGGACAGAAACACTCAGAAACATTCATACATTTAATAGGTGCTTTTTGTCACTTTCAGAAACACTTTCTCAAACTCTGTCATGTCTTAGTTTGTCTTCCTGTTTACTTTTGTGTCCTGGAATGCTATAGGTTCTAAAGCTATCGTGAATTCAGAAATAATACACTACATTTGCTGCCACCAAACCCCACAGTACGTTAATTTCATTTAGCATGCACTCACTGTACAGGATGAATTGATTTCACTTTGTTTGGTTTTGACAACCATGTTTATTGTGCAATGAAATGTGGTGTGGCGGAGGGCTGACAGTATCCATCAACGCGGGGCAATCTGCTGACTGCCGAGGCCAGATGAAGGTATTCATTAGCTCAGGAGCGCAGCGCTCACTCAGACACGACAGCCAGTGTCTGCGCCCCGGGATCGCTTGCTGTGATTTACGATGCCACCCGTGCCATTACTCTATCACTGACACTGATTCAGCAATTTATATACTGGTGTGCATGCATATGGGCAGAGGTGAGCTTCTTAAGGGGAGGGGGACAAAACAACCGCCTGCCATCAGCTAGTGCCACATCCGTAGTTAGCCAGGAAACCAGCCACGTGACTTGGCTCATTGGAGGGAAGCCAGATGCGACATGGCACATCGAAAAGTGTTTGCGTTGATGATACAGAAAGCCGCTGAAATGAACAGCAGCAGTGTTACGTCATCGTCACCTGTACTACGGCAGGTGCTTTGGGCCTGTAGGTATAAAGAACAAAGTGATGAAGGTTTCAAGCTGACTCGGTCGTGAGACTGCCCAACAGCCTAACACAGAGTTTGACTTTTGACATGAACGAATATTAGTCTTCACTGTAATGTGTATCTCATTAGAGTACAACCACAATGCAGTGGGGGGCTACATTTAGCCTTCCATCCAACCTCCGGTAATACATATGCATTAATCAGAGGCATCCTGTGCAGTTCCCTAGTAACTGCAACATGCAGTTTATTGCAATATTCTTTCTGTGTTTTTACTGAAAATCATGCTCTGACATTTTGCAAATGAGCATTAACTATTTTTTTTCCATGAGGGGCAAGACATTTAGGAATCAGTTAGTTAGGTGTGTGATTGTGTAAATAAACACAGATGTTTAGCGGTGACAGGGGCAGGCCCCCTGGGTGGTAGCTGGGGAGGGAGCGAAACAGTGGGAGTGCTGCTTAATAGAATTTATTGTGATTCATGAGGCCCGCAGCTCAAGTGTGACAGAGTGATATGAGAATCCCCTTTTAATTTGTCTCTCCTGGAAACACTGCAGATGAGCAGCATGAATTACAGTATGAAAGAATGGTTGTGTGTGTGTCTGTGTGTGTGTGTGTGTACTGGGAGAAAAAAAATGAAGAAAGGAGAGCATTTAATGAGGAAGCAGAAAAAAAGAGAGAGAGGCCCAAAAGTCTATCACACCTGTGTGCTGCAGGCTCAGACTCGACAACGTACCAAGCCAGAGGGTAGCACTGCCCCAGCTGTCCCCTCTCCTCCCCCTTTTCTCCTCCTTACTCATCTTTGTTCTGTGGGCAGACACATAATGTCGCCCAGGAATCTGCTCAAGAGGATGAGCCTCAGTGAGCAAGCAACAATCACGCAAACCTGCCAAGCCCTCCCTGTTGGGATCAAATCTAGCGCCTCTGACTGAAGGCATTTAAAGCTGACAATAGAACCTCTCCCTCAGAGCAGGATCAGGCTAGATTAATGTGTATGGTTAGACAGGACACAGCACTCAGTTTCCCTGCTCTAGCCTGAATTCATAACATTTTAATTAAACCATTACAAATTACAAGCAATAAAAAAAACTATTATATATGTCAGTCAATTTTTTTTTCTTTCCCAAGCTATGATGATTTGAGTTTTCCGGAGTCTGCATATATGTTAGTGAGTGAGTGCACATACATGGGAACCTGGGAACAAACAAGCAACATGTTTCAACATGCAGGACATGGCTTTTATATTTGTCCGCTCTATCCTCTCTCTTTTGTATTAGGCCTAATACCAGCTTTGCACCCACAAACAAAACACACAACACAAACAAGCATTCTCTTTGCACCTCCATATATATATATATATATGTTGTAATTACAACATTTCTATATTTCTCATTTTACTCCATGAAGACACTGCTTGGCTGAAGCCTCATCTTTTCTCACTCTCTGGTTCATATTATCTCACTGGGCATTTACATTAATTGTGTTTCATGCCTCCAGAAATCTCTCAACAATTTCTTTCTATCCCTGCAGACCCTCATTGATAGAGTCACTCTATACTGATGTATGTGAAATAACAAAATGCTTGGCCGGGCTGAGGCCTTTGTGGTATTTGGTAATGTTTTCATCAGAGCTTAGGAAGACCTAATGATTTTGCGGTAAGCTCATGCATTTGGCTCGTGGCTTTGCAAAATTTTGGAAATGCTATCTTTTTCCATTCCTTTGCCACTTTTTTTTCCCCCCCAGTCTCAATCGTTAAAGACGTTGGTTGCTGCATGCTTTGCAAATATTAGCTTAAGCAACCTAAGGCTTTCTGTGAACTGCTGTGATGACAGAAGTCTGCTGTACACTGGGCCTGCTTAGTGTGCCTGCTCTGTTGTGGAAGGAAAGCTGCTACACACCAAGGGGCTTTCACACCCTATGTAAAAGTTGGGAGGTACACCCAGTAATTTTCCTTTGTAGGAGATGCCAAAGTATATGCAGTATTTTCTGAACCACTGAGGAGATGCGAATTAAAATACATACAAAATAATTTTCCTCTTTTTGTACCAAAACAGTCTCCAAAATAATAACATTTGCGACTGCAGTTATGAATTCCAACAGTAGAAACAGTAATGATTTGACAATTTGAGAGTTAAAAGATAACTAGATGACTTGATTCACACTGGGGTAAATGTAATTGTAGTAAACATTTTTAGTCTTCTTGGTGACACATAACCATTATATGGATAAGAAAGAAACAACTATTTTAATGTGATGCTAATATGTAGTATCTAATGTTGAAATATAGTATTATAACTGCAATAACTGTGATGTTTAAACTTCACAAAAAAAAACACACTTAAAATTTTGACTAATTTTAACATCTATGTTACCTTTGACGTGCAAATCACCAAATAAGTGTTTTCTAGGTTTTTGAAGAGAGTGTGAACAAGCTGTGATTACATACTGTATATTTCTATATATCAAGGTATGCCAAGCTAAGCCTGCATTGGTTCAAGGAAGAGAAAATTCTCACAACAAGGATTTCAAAGTAAACATGTTCTCAGAAGAGTAAACACTGTGGTTCAGATCATAAAACCCTGTTTCACATCATTCAACCCTATGTGTTTTCCTGTTGGTGAAGCTAAAGGAGACAGACAGATGTATTTGTGGTGTAAGAGAAGAAATGGTAGCTGTGTGTTTTGAGCTATGTGTACTGCCCTGGCTCTCAGCCATTTACCCCTGGGAAGAGGACCTCTTCTCTCCTCTAACCTTTGCTTGCTCCTAATCCATAGCCCACTGGGAACACTTGATGTGAGACGTCTGGTGCAAGCCTTTCCATCAGCCCTAAGCAGGACATAAAAGGACACAACTGCCCTGGTGGGCACACTGTTTCAGTCCTGACTCCACAGTAGCCACAGAGGGAAGGTTCCCACTGGGAGAATGAACACTGGAAGCACATCTGTCCAAGGAGTCAGACGGGTGGGATGGGATCTGCTGCTGTGGCTGACATGGGAAACATGTCAATGACTCCACTAAATGTACCTCTAATTCTCATCTTCAGGATAGGGTGTGATGTGAAACTAGACGTGATTTAAAAAAATAACATTTGCTTGGGAGTTGGTAAACATTTTATGGGAAGTATTTTTTTCATGTCTATGTGAACCAATTATAAAAGAGCATTTCTGTCTAAAACTGATGAGAAATGTGTCTGAGGTGCTATTTAAAGTTGTTGATGGATTACATTGTCCTGAGAAATATCTATCCTTCTGCCCTGAGTCTCTTTGAGGCATCAAAGCTGAGTCAGAACCATTTTCCCCTTTGCTCTGTCTCTGAAGTGCCATGGAAACTGCCACAAATATTTATATTGGACAAACACTGGTGCACTGAGGTGCTCTTTGCCCCTGTGTAGGAGCCAGTGCCACAAAGGGAGATGACGCTTTGTCACACTGGTGCAACCCATATTTACAAGCACAAGAGCAACAGGAGCCGGGCTTGTAAAAAAGCCAGCTTTGTCCTGAGGCACCCTTGTCCTCCACTCACCTACCTGTGAAAACCTCAGGGCCACGGCTCATTTCAAACGGCACATCTCACTTACATACGCACATGTTTCTGCACATACCCATACAAACCTCTCTGCCATCTAATGCTCAGACATGTGAAGTCGCAGCTTTTATCAGCTATCACAACTCCTTCTGCTTTCAAAGTATAAAATTAGTTTAGTGTGCATAGAGAGAATCCAATCAAATGTGAATGTTTTAGCACAGAATCCAGAGCAAGTTTATAGTGAAATCATTTGGACTTTGTGGAAGCAACAGAGAAACAGAAAAATTGCCTTACCATCTAGGTCCTCTGGTCTGGTGAGGTCAATAACTCTGTGGCCGATCTTTCCTTCCTCACTCAGCTTGCCAAGGTGGTGCCCAATGCTCTCAAAATGTGCCCTCTCCTACAGAGGAATATAAACAGTCAGGTACACGAAAAAGCACAAACAAACACTCTTTTACAGTGATAGAATTGTAAAAATAACCCCATCAGGAATCTGAAATTTTGAAAAGAAAAAAAATGTCTTTGATAAATGGAGGTTCTTTTGAAGAGCTGCTCTTTTGACATGAGCTAGATGTAGCTTTTTCCTCTCTCATCTCTCTATTCAGCAGCTGCTATAATGGATGACAGGAGGCAGAGAGACAGTGAGGGCCAGGGGTGCTGTAAATAGATTTACAGAAGGATACTTTGTGATCCCAAGCACACAATGGGGCTGTGGCCCTCTTTGCTGTGCTCAGATTTTCCTCTGTAATCTTCTCCTTACATCCTCTCTTCCAGTGTGCAGCGCCCAGAGCTCAGCGCCCATCATTTATTCAGAGTTCATGCTTTGGAGAACACACCGTGTTTTCCCGTTTGTCATGTCGCTTTGTGTTCAGATTAAACTTGGCATCATGTTGTACTTGACGCACAATGAAACCCTGTCATTCAGCTCTCCGTGACAATATTAAATGTCATGTCCGTGTGCATTTACAGAATAAAATAACAGCTTTCGGGGGGCCTCGAAATCATTGCTGCACATTACACTTAATGTATTATGCAAGGGTAGAGTGCCGACTGCTGCTGGCTCCATTGTTGAATGACCTACTTCCTCAGTGAATACACAGGGCAATAGCAAAAGGCTGTCTTCCGCTCTAAAGACTCAACTAGGAGATGGACACTTTGACTCTGCATGATACAAATAATCTCCCCCCTCCCCACCCTGCCCTCCCCCCCAGGTTTTGCCTGGATGACACTAAAAGCGGGCATGTTGTCACCATTCTGAAGAAAAGCATTTGTTTTACTCCCAGGGTGAGCGTTCAATCTCTGCCAAAGATGTACGGCCTCTGCTGACCTCTGCCTCTTCTTTTCTTAACATGCCTCTCACATGCAGTCTGCACAGATAGACTCTGCTCAGGTAGAGTCTCCATTCAATCCTAACAGCTCCACTGCCACACACACAACAACAACACCAACACACACGTTAATCTTTTAGCCCTTTTTTTGTAAAGCCCCTGCTGCTAATAGGAGAAGGTGCTAAAAAATAAAAAATTAAGCGGACTTAAACATTGTAAGTAACTTTTTTTTTTTTACAGCTGAATTTGATTTATGATGTTGTCTTTTCCTTACACAATCATGTTGGCAATAATAGTCATCAGTAGTTGCTGCACATTTTTAAAAAAATGATAAAATTAAGAAGTATGTGTAATGTAAATTATTTTTCTTTTGTACAACCTTTTTTCTTGATGGTTGATGAAGATGGTTCAAGTCCATTTGAGGCCTTTCACAGTACTTTGATTTTCTTTATTCTTTTATTTATTCAAGAACTATTCCTCAAAAGAAAGGACTATAAGAGAGACAGAAATAGCACTGCAATTTACCATCATACTTGAAGGAGCAGTCATTATTTATGGCCAGCTGAGTGATTCTGAAATACAATTAACCACTACCTGCTTATGGCCTGTGATTAGAGCCTGTCTATCTGACAGCCCTTTGCTTACTTAAGTGTTTTCTAATTATGACATGTGGTGGTCCCTGCTGGGCGAGAGGATGCTTTGTAAAGAGAAGATGGAGTATGGTTCTTCTGTTTGCGTCACATTATGTGTAAGGCAACACATGCATGAGCTTTCATGCACGCGCGCTCAGAGCCATATTCATCACCCAGCCACATTATTGCTCTTAATGAAAGAAGCTAGCAGCCCGATGACAAAGTGACTGATGTGTGATTAGCTGGATGGGCAATGGTGCTGCTTCAGATGCTTTTTGGACAGTCCACTAGGAAGAAACGGTTTTCATGGCTACTGTATGTCTGTAATAAAGTAGTCATCTCGTCCTTCTTCTGCGCTTCGTTGGTCCCTCCTGATCAATCAAGTCCTTTTATAAACTCATGATCATTAAGCATCATGTTGAGCTGAGAAGGGGAGAGAACAGGGGCCATCTATCAATGAATTTCATTAATAACCAGCTTAGTGTTGAACTTCTTTCTCCACTGCACAAAGTCATATGTTTAGTGAACATCAACACATTAGACAGCTGAATAAGACTCGTGTTTGAACATTCTTTGAGGTAGCTCCACTTCATTTACCTTAAAAAGGACCATGTAGATTTTTTTGTGATTATACAGAAAATGTATATTTACTTTATGAGACAGCATTTATCATTTACATACTATAATATAAAGGTGTAGTTAGAGTAAGTAATCCTCCCTTCCTTGTATTAGCTATGCTAATTATTATTGAACTATGTGTGCAATATGGTACTACAAATTTTCATAAAATTTTATATACTATGCTTAATATACTTATTGGTTATAAGTTTGGTAATTTATATCTGTGAATTAGAATTATAGTTGAAATCACAGCCATAAATTATCTGCACAGCATCAGGGTTTTGTTTTAAGGCTGGAAAATATTCAGTGAACTAATGCTTCTTTACTGCCCACGCATCAAGTGCTGTGATAAATTGATGGCACTTTTATTATTTTATAGTGTCATTAAATTTTTACTGATCACTCTGATACAGTGAGGTAGCAAAGGACATGTAGTATGTAAGGAAGCTGGCCTTTCTGGCAGGAAAAGAGAGGAGAATGAAAGGCAGGGAGCTCATCAGTATATGACTCATATAAAAAGTATTTATAATGTGTAGGAGATGATAGGACTGAACACAAAAAAAATTTACAGAAGTTTAATGCTGTTAAAAGGCCAAAAGAAAGACTACCAAAACAAAGTGGAATGGAAGAACAAATCAAGGATAATAAAAAGAGGGTAAAGACAAAGAGACAGGAAACAAAAGATGTAACAGTACACATTATTCTCCTCCTTCTCTGACCGCGACCGCTGGCAAGCAACCGGTCCCTCCCTCAAATGACTTCAGCATGCAGCTTTCTACCCCACAACTAAAATTATAGCAGTGCGCTCTGAGCTGTAGTGGAAAACTGCCACCCACAATAATCTGTGCAGTCTTTTGTGTTTAAAGTTTGGTAACAGATGCATTTTGTTCAGCTGCACATGGCTGCCCAGTGAAGTCATGAGCCTGTCCGGTGAGGCTGAGTCACTAAGGAAGGGAAAGTAGTAGAAAGAAGATAGATAGGACAGACTGTGGAACTTCTTGGGCGAGGGAACCCAAAAGAGCCCTTGTCAATGCTGTAAAGAGAGCTTTAATCTGGTCGGCCACAGAACATGTGCCGGAGGCCTGCTGCTCTGCCCACAGGGTGTATTCTGGGTAGAGGCGGGTGGTGAACGGCCCTGTGCATTGTGCCTATTCCTGCCCTATATTTAGACAACACACTGCCAATTCTGACACTCCTTCACCCTCTCCTTTGTAAATAGCTGCAGGCTATAGGCAAAGCCATATTGCCTGAGATTGTTAACATACAGATGAAAGAAAAATACACTCAGTAGTAAGGTAGACTGTGGTGCAGAACAGCATGTGTTGTTTTTGAGTTTGTTGTGGTGGTTGGGTCATGTTTTGGACATGAGAGGAAAATTCTTTTAATCTAGATAATTTCAAAGTTTTCATTGATGGACTACTTACCAAAACACAACAAATGCCATATCTGTGGTTTTGGTTGTGAAAATCCTGTCTATGCTGTTAGTTTCATGAAAGACCTCAGCCAAGGTGACGAGAGCCTAACTGTACCAGACAATAGTCATGACAGAGAGAGTCTCAAGTGTTAATACGTGATGAAAATGGGTGCCCATTTTACAAGTCTCTTTTTCAGGTCTAAAAACATCACTTATCATTTTGTTGAGTTCATTTTCATTCATCATTAAATACACAATTTTCACATTGTCACTGGTAGTAAATCATCAACTTTTTCTTCTAATTTGTGTTAAAACAAAACAATCTGACTCCATGTTGAAAAAGGAATAATATAAACAACATGGCACAGGCGCAGATTACGCTGGCATGTTTGCTTACGAAAACATTTTGACATTAGAATGAATATTTAAAGAGAAAACTGTTTAATGTCTTTCAGACAGCTGGCAGGTATGTTCCTTCCAGAAATTACCACTTGCCAACTTAAATTCATATAATAGTCTGGTTATTTTTGGCAATACAATATATACATACAGTATATATTCATATATATATATATACAGTAAATGACATGTTTAGCCCTTCAGTTGGGTTTTTACAGTAATGTGTTTCATGTTTCCCTCACATTGGAAAGTTTATGATAGCATATGCTTAACATTATCCTGATTGGAAACTTTAACTGGAACAGGACCCTAAACAGCCACTGATCTTCGATAATGTTCTGAACTGGATCTGGTTATATCACACACCTGGTACATGCTAAGTTGAAGGCCAGGGCTTTCTGACCACAATACAAGTGTGCCAAATGTCAGGTGTTACTGGCCCTCATAGAGGCCAGAGTCTTTTCTCAGACTAAACTCCCCTCAACAATCAACAAAAGAGTGCACTTTAAGCTACAGCTCCTCACAGCTCAGCACCTCATCTGTTTTGTATTTTTATTGTAACCAGTTGCAATGTTATTTATAACTCCGGAGCTCTCCAGTAGTTTTTGCTAGTTTTGAACCGTTTAAATGTTAAGTACATCCAGCCATGTGGTAAACCCACAGTTCCTTTCATGCAGGCTGTTGCTCTCTTTTTATCCAGAGTTCTCCCTTTGCTATAAGGCTAATGCAGGCAGCAGCAGAATCAACAGTAGCAGCCACAAAAGGTTGGCATCTGTTCTGCAGTAGACGTCCTCAGCATCACACAGAGCAGAGATGGCCAGCTATTCCAGTCCCATTTGTATAACAAGGGCATCACCTCATTTGTTTAAAACAGAGGGAAGAAAAGCCTTTAATTAAATTAAGAAGCTTAAACTACATAAAAAATGGTGAGCTGACTTCCTCTGGGCTTTATGCCAATTTGTTTATTTATTTTTATTTTTTTTTATTAGAAGGATATGTTATCATTATCCAGGATGAATTATGACTTGTAGAGAAAACAAGTCAAAACCAGTATAAATTAAGTGTAAATAAAAAAAAAAAAATTCATTACATCTAAACACTTCATTTCTGCCTACTACTTTGGGACCTTTAGATACTTTCGAATACATGATAAATATTTTTCAAATGTGTATTGTCAGTTAGATGTGCTGAAAATGTATGAAATATACAGTATAACCATGGCACATCAGTTGTGTTGACATCATGAAGCGAACGAAACGTAATTGGGAGGACGGAGCATTCATGCTCTCACACACTTGGGACTCCATCCTCCAGAGACCACAAGATGCCAGGGCACAGATCTGTCTATCAGAGTGGTCATGCCTACAAGAAATGCTGATAAAGACACGTCATGTCAACGTCGGGCAACACTTCTGAGGAAGACTGCCATGACATCTCGTACTTAAAGTCTAAAAAAAGAAATCTAAACAGTTATTCTGAAAAAGAAGATAGAATGAACTTGTTTGAGCGACATCATGTACTTTTACGGGTTTCCAGTCCTCAATGACCCAGAAGTGCTTTCTGGGTCCTCCTGATAATGTGAAGTAGGGTTGAAATCTCCTGCCTTATCAAAACCCTCCAGGTTGCTAAAAGCAGGCTAATAGGAACTGCAGCATTACCAGAACCCCTTTCACATATGGACAAAACCTCAAGACTTGCTGGACCCTGCAACAATACCATAGGCTACAAATGGTCCTTTTGTGGTCTATTCTTTTCCTTGTCCTTTGTTGTATGTGTCTTGCAGTGAGTGTGGCATCACAGGTCTCAGCCACTGGTCTTAGCCAGCATTTCTGAGCGACTGCAGCAAGCCAGAAATTCACCATGCAAAATGACAACTGTAGAAAATAATGGCGCTACCACTGCCAAATGACCCTACCAAGATGTGGTCTTGATGTCTTTCTGGGGAAGATGTGAAAAAAAGCAAAAAACCTGACCTGGGACAGGAGCCTGCAAACACATACACTTGCACAGGTACATAATATCCAGAGTCATACGTTATTTTTATACTTTTGGCAAATGTAAACAATTGGACAAAGCATTAATGCAAGCAATCTTCACAATAGCACTTGCTGGCTACAGCCAGTGTCTGGGAGCTGAGCATAATCTAATTTGGATGGGCAAACCCTTGTATGCCAAGGATTTACATTGCAGCCAAAACGCCTTGGTTTGCAATTTCCAAGACAGCAGTCGAAAAGGAGCAGAAAATTGCTTCCAGGGCTGCAGACCAGACAAGATTATATTCAAAGTCTTTGTGAGGGCTTTGCCTGAATAGAGCTCTGGCATCACATACACACATGCACATATGCATGTACATGTGTGCATGCACTCACACACACAGGAGGGAACAGTACAACCACTATAACCAATAGGTTAGAAGTCTGGATTTTGTAGAGCACCAGTGTAAGCTCCATTTGAATATTTACAGGCTGAGCTTTGGGATATGGGAAATGGACAATTGAAGTCATCAATACTGAGGAGAGGAGGTGTTGTGGGGCAGAAAAGGGCAGTTCAATAAGGTTAATACACTGGCCTTTCACCTTTTGATTCCAGTTAGGGACATGTCAGCAAAGGAATATATTTTATCTCACACAACCTCCAGGGTTCCACATATGCAACATCAATTGGAACTAAAGGAAAGGAAATGGATGCATCAGAATAGAAATCTGCCATACCTGACTAAACAGGTTTCAACAACAAGGCTTAGCCATTGCCTAAGGGCCAATACACTGCAGATTTGGGCCACATGACTGATCTGTCACTGGCTCAAAATCTAATAATACTTTGATCTCCTTTTCTCTTGGCCACTGGCTGACTTTCATCTATGTTGTGCTTTTTTAAACAGTCACATTGGACAGCACCTGAGTCAGATCTGTGCTAGTGTTATATAATATAAATGAAGGCTCAAAGTTTGAACTATGATGTGAAAACAGATTGTTTTGTCAATCACAGGCTCTCACACACTATCTTGTGTGTGTGCCGGCAATGGTAGATGGTAGATAGAAGAATAAACTTGGGTGCCTTTTGACTGATTTGACAAATCTGATTTGTATTACTAAGTAACCACATGTATTATATGAATACTTTTTAAAATTGTTTCTCCTTTCTATTATTTTTCAGAACAAAATGCTATTAAGGTTTAATAGTCAATAATAATAACAAACATTCCTTAAATTTGTCTAAAATGATGAGAAATTGTATTAACAAAACATACTTCATCTTTGGCCTTCCAGCCATATATTCTAATAGGTCATACAGTTCAAGTGGATGCAATTTATTTTATTGTATTTATTTATTTATTTTGCATTTTTACTTTTGTTCACTAAATAACAAAGCCTCCATAATTTTCCCATTTCAAGGTCATAAATGTTGCTGACAATATGGCAACATGACCGGGTTTGCATCTGAGTGAAAATATACAGAATCAGATGCTTAACATTTATTCACTTGTGACCCTGAAAAACAGCATGCCCGGTTATAGCTGCAGTGCATATTAGAAGGAGACAATATAAATGGTTTGAAATGGATTGAGATGTAGTGTATTTGACTGTAGGCACACTGGTGCCTTCCAGGTAAAAGCTTCTACTGAATGAGGAGGAGATGGTAAATAATGGAAGAAAGTAATTGCCCCTCTGCAGAAAATAATAGCTTTAGATTAATATTTCAAAACGGTAAATTGCAAGAGGTTTGTATAAGGTTTTATTGTACTATTGTAAAAACAGACAAATAAAAAGACAAGCAAGAAAACCCGCTGCTGTACAGCATGAATATATTTCCATGTCCTCGGGTTAAAGGCTGATTTAAACCATGTTCTCCTAGTTCACTAGCCAGGAAAAGAGAGAATGACAGACGCCGAAGTGATAAAGGTTAGGGAGGAATGCATTGTACTGTTCAGACACACTTTGTATGAAAAGATGAATTGATCCATCTGTAAGCAGCACTTAGACCCACTCCTATGCCCGGTCATTACAGTGGGATAAATCAATATTTAATATCCCCTTTTAACAGCCACACTGGATGATCTTAACCTCTCCTTAATCCCATTTATGTTACCTTTCCAGACTCATCTTCGTCTAAGCTCTCACTATGATAAACTTCCAAACAACAGACTGGGAGAGGAGCTATTAAAGATCACACCATATTTATGTCTGGTGAGACGCTTTCTTGAAATATTAATATTCTGAAACTGACCAAAGTGAAAGCTTTTATCTGGGGTATTCAAACCTTTCTAGTCCGTTGGCTTGTATCAGCAAAAGACTGTCTCTCCTTCTCTCTCTCTCTCTCATTTCACCGCTGAATTACAACCCACTGTTCTTTATTGCAGCTGAAGGATGAAGATGATGGGGCAATTCTTTTAGCTGACTTGATAAAGCGTTCCTCTAATATCACACCATTCTAATAGGACCAGTGTCACTGAAACTAAGAGGTGACAATATCTCACGATGATTTGCACGAGCCAGAGTCAAGCGTGAGCTCAGTTAAGGTGGCATTCAACAAGGCATAAGTGATGTTACAATGAAAACAGAGAGTTATTACCTGATTTCTTGATGCTTTCACTTACTGGTATTAGTAGGTCTTTGCAAGAAGCACACACACAAAAATGTATGTAGCAGGATCTCAATGACTTGAAATGAGGGGTTGTATCTATCCAACAATCACATTTTCCACATAAGTGTACCCTAATTATAATCTGGTATTTCATTTTTGTCTTGTCAATACCCTGATCCAACTAGTAAAGTCATTTCTTAAATAGTATTTCAGTTCATGGTCTTTTTGCCTCACACACTCTTTTTGTTTCTTAGTCCGTTTCTTAAAAACGCACCGTGTCTCCTCAGGTGACAAACATAGCCAAAGGCTAGATTGCGGGTGAGGACTGACTGACTAGTTCAAGCAGAATAAATAAAAAAAGAAAAAAGAAAAAATGGAGCATTCCTCTCCCCTTAGATGGTTTCTAGAGAAAACAAAACTACGTCCCATGAAACACAAAGCAGGTAGTAAAAGAAGGTGTTAAGCTCTACCTGCTAAGGATAATGCAGCTATAGGTGTGTGCTGCCTGTTGAAAATGGCTCTTTACATGCATTGTTCAGTTACCTTTTTCATGTCATTGTGGATTGGCTGCTTGGTTGACCACAGGCTCACCTTAGTTGGGAGGGTGGTAGGCCAGAAGGCAGCTGCAACTGAGAGACTAAGAAAGGCGGGCTTGCATACTCATGCTGAAAGCTTCATATACTATATTGTAACTCATCAAAGAAAGCCAAAACAGGGAAAACAAAGCTCACAGTTGTTTTTTGTACAAAATAACATCCCTGTTTGAGGGCTAAATTTAGGAGCAAATTGCAGCATGGTGAAGTTCTGTCAGCTATTTGTCGATGCATAAATGATATTATAGATTGTTTTATTATTGGAAAGATTTTTTGTTCTGTCAATAAGGAGTAAGTGCAGGAGAGTCTGTTCTCTCTGTGGGCTGCACCAATTTATTTGCTTCATTTCAGTAAGAGCATAGTTGATTGCCACCTGCATAGACAGTGATCTCTTCCAAATACCAAATTAGGGGGAAATCAAAATAGATATTCATTGACTGTTTTACATATACATTGACCTAGTTGAGGCTGTTGGTTGAAAGTGTCAGGTGCTGAAATATTAATGAGCATCGCTCCCAGTTCCTGTCTGCTCCTCACAGCCAACTGGCAACATGGCATCGAGCTGAAGAGAGGAGGACAGCTTTTTTCTCTCCTTGATTGACTCATCGATTGAAGATATTTTTAAAGGGAATCCCTGGGAGTGTGTGCTCCTGGTACAAAGCAGCCCCATCCCGTGTCAGGGGACGGAGAGGCCTGCAAGTCTGCTTTAATTGGGCAGAAACTTCAGAGTCTTCTTAACCCACACCGGGCACTGCCATGGCCTGTCATGGCCCTCACACCAGCATCAACAACGCATAACCCTCTAAACACTCACCCAAACATATTCATACTGATTTGAATAAACACACAAGTACACACAGAACTATGCCAGCTCTTATCAGTACGGCCACCCTGGACAGGGATTAAAGAAAATATTAGTTTTAAGAATTACTGCAAAATCAAAATCACCATGTTCCACTTTCTTTAATAGTTTCTTTCCTCTACTACTTGCAGGAAGAGCTGAACACTCTTTGTGGTCAACAACTTATTTTTTTGCCTTCGACAGAAAAAGAGTGGAATGGGTAAGACCTGACTGGGGGCTGAAACAGCGACAGACTAAGTGATAGTAGTTCTAACCTTGTCAGCTCTGCAGTTGTTGAGGCCCACTGAACTGAGAGCAGACAGCTTCGCCTCCATGCCCTGCTGGTGATGTTGCAGCTGCTCCCTCTGGATCTGCTCCCTCATTTTCCGAGCCTCCTGGATGGCCTTCATCACTGTGTCCTGATCCCCGAACAGTGCGGTAGAGTTTAGGCTGGACAGAATATCTGCCCATAGTGGAGATTGGACAGCATAATTAGTTTGCAGGAACACACCGTGGAAAAACATATTTCACACAAGATGTGGATTGTGCCGTTTATTTGAGATATTTTGTGCCCAAACCTGGATGTAAATGCGTTTGTATGAGGGGCTCTTTATTTTTGAAGTGGATACACGCCGAGGTCTTACCCAGAGATGAGCCCCTGCCCAGGCCGCCTCCTAGTGGGCTGGGGATACCGCCCTTGCTGACAAGACTGTTAGGGCTGCTTTTACTGCCAGGGAACAGGTTTTGTGTCGGGGATGTGGGAGATTTGACCAGTTCTGTCGTCTTTGGCCGAGCAGACAGGTTGAGCGGCTGTGTTCCTTCCTCCTACGGCATCACAGATAGGAGTATGAGAGAAGACAGATATGAATATGGGGTCTTCCCCCCTCCTTTTTTGGACAAGCACTGGATTCCCAGGCAGTGCAGTTCTCCTCTGTTCCTAGTTAATTATAGGATCCCTATCCTGACCCACACCTCCTCCCTGATTCTTCCCTCTCTGCTTTTTTTTTCCCCTTTCCTCTTCACTCCTCATCCATCCTTCCTTCCTTAGGAGCTGTGCCACTGCGATCTTCCTCACAGTTGCCCAGTGCCTTTGTTCACACTAATTAAAGCAGATTCTGTCTCTCTGTACATCTTCATCTGTTCTCCCTCTCCTCCCTGCTCTCTGTGTCTGCACTCTGGTTCGAAGAATAAATAATGACCAGATAACGGCGGTGCCAGTGATCAAAGACAGCTGTTCCATTCATCAGATGTCGACTTACATTATCTACTTCATTAACTTGTTTTCTAATTTCATTCCTCATTTGTGCATACTTGGTTTTATCATATGCTTTGATATGCCTATTCCTAAAAAATATGATTAAAAAAAAATAAACTCAATAGTGTAGTTCTGAGAGGAGGTCAGAGAAGGATGCATGTGTTTGGTGTTGTTTCTGCCAGGCTGGTTGCAGCCTTTAGAGCAGTGGCCGATGTGAAATGAAGAGCACTATTCTCCAAGGTGCCATCCTCAGCAGTTTGTCTATGTTTTATCTGTGGCTACCTGCAGATAAATTATGTGAGGCACATGACAGGCATTTCACAGCTCAGTCCTTTATTTAGGATGGTTTTAAAATCAAGCTCTCCAGAGTAAGATAAACAAAACATTAAAAAAGTGACATTATGTAACCTATATAAGTAACTACTGTCTGTGACAACAGTAGTGATTTGAAAAAGATTAATGTAAATAGACTAGTTTCTTTTTTCCTTAAATCAAAATAAAGTATAATAAATTCGTAATTTCATAATAAATCACCTTAAATATAAAGAAATTTCAAGATGATGGACTCAGTCTCTTACGCTTACCACAAAATCAATATGCACAATAATATAGCATGACAAAAAATAATATTAGAAGAAAGCTCTAACATTTGCATCCCAGCAGAGAAATGTCACTTTACACAGTATAAATCGCCCTTGCAGTCTTTTAAAGCAGGTTAGGGCTTATGCTGTCGTTAACACTATTTTTCAAAGCCCAAGTGTCTCCTTGTCTAAACATATGGCTCAAACATAGACTACCCTAAGGCCTTGTTATTGCTGTGCCAATAACAGTTTGTCATGCAGTGAAGCTGAGAGCAGACAAACAAAACTAAAGGCAATCTGATTCCACGAGACTGTGGATACAGATGGCAGGATGCCAGTGTATGTTTGCTTTCCAGTTATATATGATTTTATTTAAATATTTTCTAATGTTGTAATATTTAGACTAGAATCAGTGTTGTATTAGTAGTGGGATAATTGGCATATGTCTCGCTTGATGAATAAAGAAATTTAATGAAATTACAGTGTTCAGTTTGATGGTAGACTCGATGGAAATCCCAGGAGGCAGGAGACCTGAAGGACCATGTATGTGTGTGTCTCTGTGTGTCTGTTTCAGTCTCTGTGTCTGTGAAGAGAAAGCCAGGGTTCCTTCCTACCATTTCAAGACATGATTTATGGTCTTTCTCTATTGTGACATTATTAAGCTGAACTACTCCAAATGGGCATATGTTTCTGATTATGGCCTTAGTGAGTGGGGATGATGGTCTTTCCTCTGCATGGAGGTCTAGTGGAGTCATGCCATACAGCAGCAGAAAACACACATCTGCATTTTGTTTGTTTACAAGGGAAAAATGTCATCAATCATACTTTTTGCTTCACTTTTTTCTGCATCTGTATAGCACTGTCGTAATAGGTTTATTCCATTTCATTTACCAAAAAAGAAGAAAAAACATTTTTATTGTGAAAAATTAGAAACCATGTGTTCCACAAATTGCTGGATTTGAGCTGTGATAGCCATAGCAACCATGTCCACAGAGTTCTGGTAAAAAGAGAGAGGGCCTTGTTAAAGCCCCACAGATTGATGGCCTGTTAGAGGTCGGGCTCAACACTGACAGACTGTAAGATTTAAGTAGCAAACAGTATGGATGCTAGATTACTTAGAAAACACATACTACTCTAGGCTAGGTCAAGTACCACTCAAGGCCTTTGCTGGTGAGTATGCAGGTTGAAGGAGTACCTTGACTTGAGTGATAGGGCTGGAGGAACTCTTGTCATTCTTCAGAGATGAGGGAGAGATGGGCCCACTAGCATTGAGAGGCTGGGGGAGTGGAGGCATCTTGGCTCCAGGAGAGACCTGCATGCTGGCAAGCTGGGCGGCATACAGTTGCTGTAGGGAGGTGGAGAAACCCGCAAGGCGTTAACATCCAAATCCAGCAAACATTCAAAGTTTTATATTCTGTCTTTTCCTCTCCCTATAACTCTCTCTGCTTCTGTGTCTGCCTTCATCTCCCCCTCTCACTCTTTTACGTCTTTCCTCTCTTTCCATGAGGCTGGCAGAGAACCTCCATCAAAGGTCTTAACTGTATTTCAAAGGCTGAACCCAGAGAGAGACAGCAGTCTTAAAAACCACACAGAGATGGCTTGCATTCAAAATACTTGGAGCCCCTATTTTCCACTCATCACAGAGAAAAGTTTGCCGACTGGATGCAAGTGTGTTAGCGAAGATCTCTCATTTCTCTAGATCTACACAGCTTCTTATTGAAGTTTCTGGCCTGTCATTTGTCTCCACACCACCATGTGAGACGGTCCCATTCCACAATGTTAGAAACCAAACCTCAGTTGGATTTCCATCACAGAGCATGTTAAACACAAGCATTATTAAGGCTTAGAAACCTGCACAAAGAACACTGATGTAATGATCGTTATTTTCCTTGGCATTAAATCAGTAAGATGTCCAACTGTTGGTGACATTACCACACAAGAGAGTGGTTCAAATAACTGGCGAAGCACTCAGTAACAGTTATGCCTTTAACAGGGTTAAACTCTGAAAGCTCAATTTACATTTCCACCACTGGGCTGATTATGCGGCATATACTAGAAAGTGTGGTTAAAGACATTGAGATATGGGGGTTTGGAAGTTTTTTGTTTTTTTTTTTTTCAAATCTGGGGAGCCACAGGCAGCTAATTTTTGACATAGTAATTCATCCTTCATCCTGGATAAAGTTTCAGTTTAAGTTGCAGTTTAACTCTCACATTAAGTTGCATTCCTGTTTTAATATAATTAAAACCTGAAAAAAATAATACCAGACAGACTTAAAAATGATTTTTGTGCTTGTTTTTCTTTGCCTACACTCCCGCACTGCAGAGACTTTTTTCAGCCCCAGGTCTGTATTGATTGGTCTCCAGGTAAGTGATGAAATTGCCCTTTGTCTCCTGCTGAAAATTGGCAGGGGTCTGCCAAATAGAGCTACCGTCTGGAAAAAAAAAAAAGTATGGTACAGAACGTAGCCTTAGACCTTACTTCATCAGAGAGATAGAACCCCTTAACTCCCATCACTGGCCTGCTCTTCTCAGACTAGGTAAACCCTATGGTTTGTTGTGTTATTCAGTCAGATGGTGCTGTCAGGGAGAATCTAATTTGTCTTCCTCTGGCCAATCAGCAAGCCTCGTCTCATTTCCTGGTTCAAGCGACCGCATACAGACCGTATTTGTGTGGGGAAAAATTGTCCTGTCCCCACTGGCCTCACCTTTGACAGTGTAGAAGCAGACTAAAGCCAAACAGAGCACTTTATGTCCACGCACATATCTTCAGATATAAACACATATGTGCTGCTGTAAGAAACTTTATCACTGCCATATAAGCGTCAGTACAAAAGGTTCATTCTTAGAAGGGACCTGGGGATAACAACAGCACATGGGTAGCGGAAATGACAGACTGATTATGTTCCCACAATGATAGCACTGCCCCCACCTCCCTTACAAATAGCCTTTTGTCTCCAACAGGAATGGACACAGCAGCGGACCCAACTCTATTTTCTTCTCATCTGAGCTTGACTTAAGTTAATGCCAGTGGTAAAGGCACTCTGTGTGATGGAGAGAAAAACAGTGACAGAGAAAGACAGAGAGGAGATACTCCATTCACTGCCTGACACCCTATCCAACATGCAAGTGGAGGAGTGCAAGCTAAGTCTGTTGGACAGATGTTTGCTAACAGTCCTGTCAACGGGCATGTCCCTAACCTTAAGGGGTAAGAACTTTATTGTCCCGGAAAAGAGCATAATTAGACTTTGCCTCAAATCAGATGCAGTCAGGATTCCCCCTTTTCAGCACTGATTACCAGGTCAGTGCCATGGGGTGAGGAGCAGTGATTACCCTTGTAACCAGGAACAGTCTGCCTCCAAGAACCAAAGTAAAATAAATACAATGGTAGGAAAAGATAGATGAAAGTTGAGTTAACCTGTCATGCACTTCTCAAGTCCAGCAAAGAAATATGTCAGTATTCACTGCTTGTAGTCTTTTGTTTTTAATCATTTGCCTTAGCATCATGGTACAGCTAGCAAAATTGTTTGACACCCCAAAAATTAGAAATCTCAAAACAATCTCATGAAACATTACAGGAAGTTGTCAGTAGGAGAAGCATTTTGGTTCAAAGGCTGAAGGATGCTGCATCCTGCCAAGGCTGGTCTCCCTATGCAGAACACATCTGGCTGCTTCCCCCAGTTGACACTCACATCTAATAGTCCCTTCTTCATATCTGCCTGCCAGGTGGGGGCAGCAAAAGGTTCATGGTAATGAGGGTCAAGCTGAAAGTCAATGCTCCAGCTCTGGGGTATTGGAGGAGTAGGTGAAAACCTGAATGGAGCTCGGGACCGTTCTGTCTGCATTATCTTTCCTTTTCCCCTCTGCACTATTATGACTAGTTGTTTTTGCTTTATTTGAAAGATGTGTTCTGGTGCAGAACACATGAAAAGCCTTAAAGCAGCTCGCTACAATACAGCTTGTGTGGTGGTAGAAAAAAGAGCTAATGAGATTTCAGGTGGGTGTCAACAGAAATCTGGAAAAGCAAACGCACGTTTTTGTATATTATATGGGTTCTTGCTTGAAGGAACAAATTCATATCATTATTCTCTCCACATGTATGGCCAATAAACAACTGTACTATTTGTAAGATAGAAGTAACATATATAAATTAGGAGCCATATAGCATCTAAGGTCTTTCTTCTGACCCTTTCATTCCCTGTATCCCAGTAGAGCAGAACAGATCTCAGCAAGCATGGATTCAAAGTGAGTGCAGCATGCCCAAGGTCAGCCTGTTAGCCTCTGGTAATTAAAAACAAGCCCTCTGGAGGCAACAGAGGTTGAACGGGGAGGTTCACTTTTCTGCCTGTGACATTAAATTGAGATTACACACACTGTTGATGTTAGACATCTCAGAAGTATATGCAATTAAGTCAGGCAGCCTCTGTTATAAAATTGCAAAGCTGATACTATGTATCAGTACACAGCACAATCTATTATGAGAAAAGTGTTAATTCTCACTTCCATCTATAGTTTTTCCCTTCTGCAACCACTGGGCCACTGTAGAAAAACAAATCGGCATTTTGTTTTTCACAGTCATAATATGTGCTGGGAAATATAGTGGCAGATATTTGTCCTATTTCTTTCTCTTAATTACATATCTCTTTGTGTGTGAGTTTGTCTGTCTGTCAGTGTCTCATTCACCTTTGCTTGGCCTGGGCGCTGAGCACTGGGCTGGATATGAGGGCATTAAATGTGCTTCAGTGCACCACACCATTTAAAAGGCAGCACAGCGCCAGCCCTGTTTGCCACAAGGCTTGTACAGGCTCATTGCCCAGGGCGACCAGGCAAGCTGACCCAGGATAGGCCCAGATGTCAGGAATGGAGGAAGGCGTCCTGGTGCACTGTGCCGATGCTTTCCAGTATGGCCCAACATCTGTCTCATCTGCTGGCACCCAACCTGCTCTGCACAAAAACCCCTCCTGCCTCCTCTTGCATTTCTCGTTTTCTCTAGCTTACAGATACTGTATTCATATATACGTTAACTCCTTCTCTATCAGTTTCTCTTTCTGGCATGTACACACACTCAAACAAAGCCCATCTTGTGTGTGCGTGTGTGTGTGTGTGTGTGTGTGTGTGTGTGTGTGTGTGTGTGTGCGTGCGTGTGTGCGTGTGTGTGTGTGTGTGTGTGTGTGTGTGTGTGTGTGTGTACCGAGGCTCAGGGGCCCCAGAGCCAACCCTCTCATTCAGTGCTGCTCACTGCATTATCCACTCTATCTGTCCATCTGTCCCTCTGTTCACCACTGCCTCTATCCAGCTGCTCACCTAGCCATCCTATTAACCAGCCTTCCACACACTGCTAGCATTGCTGCACTGCTCTGGGTTACCTTCAAAGACCAAGATCCTCTGCTCATAAACAGAGAAACAGCTGCTCTCTTCAGTATGTCTGTTCTCCCTTCTCTCCCCTCCTCCTCTCTCCCTCTTTCAAAGTCAAAAGTGCTTTACTTGTTAACGATGGACGGCATTTCTTCACAGCTGTACTACACAGGCATTTACATCCAAACAAAAAATAATGCATGGTTTGCTGCTCTCCTACTTTCTTCCTGTTTGTCACTAACTCTATAAGACTCTTTCTTATCATTCCAGTCATTTTAAACCACTAAGTCCTACTTCAGATGTATCTCTTTGAGATCTTGACTGGGTTGTCACTGAGCAAGTAGGCGGCTTTTCATCTTTACAGTGGGATCATGAGCTGAGGCTGGGCTCACGTTTATCATGGGCCTAGAAAGATTCCAAAGCAAATGGCACACATGGTAATTGCAAGGTGAAGTTTTAACTAAAGCTGTAATGCATGAGGATGTGATGGGCCTGGGTAGTTCCAGAAAAATAATGCAAGGCTAATATACAGATGGAAATAGACAAACTTAGAAAAGGTATAAGATGTGGATGGGAAACTGGAAAGGCATGGCAGTGAGGCAGAGACAGCAAGATATAGAAAATGGTGCTTTGAGTGTGTGAAAGTAGAGGATTTCTTTTTCTTTAGTCCTGTCAGTGATGCTACATACAGAGAACCCCAGTGTTTGTTTTATCCAATAATGCATTCTCTGAAATGGCTTAAATCTCAAAGTCTGCTTCTAATGATGAAAAACAGGACTTTCTCAAAGGTCCATCTTGTGTTTACTGGTTCTGTATAAAGGACAAGTGATATATATTAAGCTGCTGTTGGCCTTACCTAAATTGTTTTTCGCTTGGCAGCTGATACACGGTAAAGTGTACAAACAGCAAATTAGGTGCTATCCCAAACAGAAAATTCTTTTGTGGAATTAGGGAAATTCACCTCTTGTCTCCTCACTCAATTGAATATAGTTGGTGTCCGGACAGATTGGAGTACAATCTAAGCACAATTTCCTCTGTTAGGTGAGAGGTGTCAGTTGTAATCAGCGAAGGACAGGCAGGGATGGGGCCATTGTTTCCTGCTGGTCCTGGGCTCATCCCAGCACTGTGTGGGCACTAATGAAGAGGGGCATGTCGCGCTGGGATAGTTTACCCGCCTCCTCTCCTGTGAGTTGAGGACGAGAGCCAATCTGTCAGGAAAACATTGACTGAAATTGCCCTGTGGTACAGCAATGCCTGGTGACAGCCACTTGCAGACTGCCAGCCACCGGAGTGATGCTACCACCTTGTATTGACAAGCAAATTACAGTCTCCAACACTCAAACGCATCCTGGAAGATTCATTTACATCCATCAGCCCTAAGCCTTTGTTACCTTGTTCGGTTTTCTTCTCTTAGAGAGAAAGGGCAGGGAATGGGGGGAGGATCCCAGACTGTTATGACAGAGAAGATTGTGAAGAGGCTGTGCAGCCAACATTAAGACTGACGGAGCGGCTAGCCTCTCTGACTGGATGGCTGATCACATTACCTCTGCAGCATTGTGGGAATTAATTCTTCCAATAAGATAATTTTTTAAGGTTCATATATTGCACAATCTAAACTGAGTAAATTGGTGAAAATTATACCTTGCCACGCAGCTGACAAGAAGAGATATTTTAATTGGTGGGCCAGCCATATATGTGTAGGGTTTTGTGTGTCTGTTTGTGTGAGTGAGTGTATGTGTGTGTGAAGAAGATAATGAATAGACTTTAGATTTCAGGACAGTTTGAAGGGTTAGTGGAATATTGTGTTTGATGATGCATACAAGTAAATATGAAGTAAAAAAGTAAAATAACGCAAAAACTTACATTATCTTAAATAAATATGTATTTTTAAAATTTTTTAAAGTTTCAACTAAAATCGATGCATTTTTCACTTACTGTGTTGTGATTTTTCTTATTCTATGTACATGAGCTCTC
This sequence comes from Mastacembelus armatus, assembly GCF_900324485.2. Lineage (NCBI taxonomy): Eukaryota > Metazoa > Chordata > Actinopteri > Synbranchiformes > Mastacembelidae > Mastacembelus > Mastacembelus armatus. The sequence continues at coordinate 9,659,100 of NC_046635.1, read as the reverse complement.
TATCTCAAACACACATATTGAAGTATACTTTCCAACAGCTTAATTTTGAAGAAAAAAGACATTTCTGTTGCTATTATTGCTCTAAAATGGAAAAGACCACTCCAACTTAATTCCATGTCTGGATTGATATGATGTTTTTAATCATAGTAGGCTCCCAGTGCTTTGTAGAGGAAGTGGTGGCAGTCACATGGTTTGTTGATCCCATCTATGTAGAAAAGGGCATGTTTGACTTGCCTTGCTGTTTTAAGGGGAGTGTCTATGCAGGGTAAATAGCAGCCAGCAGGCAGAATATGTGACAGGCTGACAGACTTCAATTAATGGAAAATGCACCTCTTTTTGTTTACTGTGTTCTGTAAAGGTCAGCCAAGTCATGGTCTTGGAGGCACTGTTTTTGCCCATTCCCAGGGTTAGATACATAATCAGAATTAATGACTCTAGACCCTCCTCACCCCAACCTTTAGATATATGACTGTCTCATCTGACCTCATACACCACTAGAAATAGACTTAGCATGCCTTTCTGAATTGCCACTCCTTTCCAACGGACTTCGCTATGATACAGAATCTGAGTGACACATACAGCATACACTCCAGAAACATATTCATTTACGCAGGCTCCATCCTTTACTCTCACGAACACGCGTCTTTAAACATGAGCAGACTCATTTTACACCTTAAATGCTTTTGAAAACTCTCTTGTCTGCCTTATGACGCATGTCTCTTCAGAGCCAGGTGTATGCATTGTGAGAACATGCCAAGACTCGTTAATACTGACAGTGGTAGCCACTGCAGGACAAATGCCACACATATCAGTGTGCAAAGAGCTTAACCCTCTGCCTTTTTTAATCTTGTCATACGTCTTTCTGTTGTTGCGCATCACATGTTGCCACTTTGAATAACTTTTTGATGTTGTGGATGAAGGAGCAGTGGCAACTTAATAATATGTTAGGCATGTTATTTCTGTCTTTTTGTTTTCCAAATGGTAACCCAGATTTGTGGTTTTAAGCTGACTTAAGATTTACAATTATTAAGAACTACAAGGCAAATGGGTGACGAGAGAAGCAACAGTCAATAGTGTGACTGTATTTATTGTCCATTTGTTAAAGTTGGTAAAAATTTTAGGGAATCATTATCACTAGTTTAGGAACAAAGATCATGAACAAGCTGCGAGGGCTGTGGTAATGGTAGTAAGAATAGACTTTGGATAATTATCTAGAATAAACATTATGGCCTCAGGTTAAGCTATGACCTGGGTTCAGCCTTTTAAAATGCTGTGAGAAAAATCCTGGATGAGCCTGCAGGGCTTGGAGCGTATCCCAACATTGTCTGTGACTCTGAATCCCTACTCACACTCATTTTGTTGCCTACCATGAGTTAGCTTTAAATACATACATGTCAGTTGTTTTCTGATTAATTCACTGGCACATGATTAAGGCAGCAAAAGTGATTCTCATTCTCTCTAACAACTTTTATCTTCTTAACTCCTCTGTGTAACAGAGCTAGTGTGGATAAATCCTCTATAAAACAGGATAAATTACATATGTAAGGTGATAAGCATGTGTGAGCTGGGGGCCTCCAGGATTATTTTGTATGCAGCTCATTACTTAGCGTACAGCTGCTTAGTCTGCCCTGGGCTTGGCGGGCGTCCCTAGCATTCTTTGTCATAGTTCTGTACATACCTGAAGCTGGAGGGGGCTGAGTCCTGACGCTGCTGCAGCTGCCATTGTAGATGGAATGAACTGCACCGGGTAGTTATCACCTGTCAGAGAGGGAGCGAGAGAGACAACAATGCATACAGGTTCAGACAATGAGCCGGCCCACAGCGACCAGGCAAGTGCCAACATGGATCCTGGGCCCTCCGCTACTTTGCCACAGCAATGTGCCACATTGCAACGAGCCTTCGGCTTCAAGCCCAAACATCTGCATTAACAAAAGGCTAAGCTGGTTTGACTGGAGTGGGATTACTTAGGAACATTCTACACCATTCCCTCCTTTCTCCACCTGCACATTACTCCTCCTGGAAAATACCATGACAACAATAACTGCTACATGGTTTAACAAGTCAGAAGTTATTTTAATGTGTGCGTGTGTGTGTGTGCATGTGTGTTCACAATAAATGGTAAAAATCTCCTCTGGTATTCAATTAGCAATTATGTAAAAGGACTCTTGCGTGTTCTTTCATGCAGTTCCTATAGCTGTAGACTTGTCTGGCTATTGTTCAACACTACATTGTTTGTTTCTGAGTGATAGACTTGGCAGCGAAGTGAAAGCACTTGTATGCGAACTGGTTAGAACAAGTGTGCAGTCACAATAATAAGGCTAAGAAAAAACATACATTCTTATCTCGAGCAATGAAGAATTGGTCTCCAAATAGCAGCACTATTCATTACTAGTCAGTACTGTAGGCCTGCCATCAGCACGTTTGTCAGACAGGAATATAAAAATGGCTGCAATATCCATGGGGGTGCCGAAGCTCTTACACACTTACACTACTGTGTTGGAGAGGGACAGAACAGCCCCAGTGAAACAGGGCAGTACAGCATTCATAGAGGTGAGGTTGGTTTGAAGCATGTGTCTGGAGGAGGAGAGGAGGGGTGCACAGGGAGAGTGGGGAGGGGTAGTTGGCCTTCGCTCAGACCCCACTTCTGCCTGTCACTTCTCCTCACAAACATATGGAGCCATTAGGCCATGGACAAGGTAAATATATATACCTTCTCTTTCACTTTGCCCTCGCCTGCTCGCCTCACTTTGCAATCTTGTACAACACAGCACAATGTGATACAGGCCATGGAAATTCAATCCCCATTTAGTAGCAAATAAAATCACACAGCAGAAGTGGTTTCAAATAGTGCTGGGTTGGGTGTGCATGGGTCTGCTGGGGTTATTTCTACACCTCCTCTTTTTGGTATCGCTTTCTCTGTCTCTATCACTTGTGCTGTTGGTGACGTAGGATTTGGGAATAATAAACGACTGGATGTCTTTAGATGTCATGTGAAACCTGAGGAGGGTCATGTGGTAAGTGAGCACGCCACCAATGCTGGGGGTTCTTTGGCTCCAAGGTCTGGGTCTTGGGTCTGAATCAAGACACCAGACTCCAGCAGAGTGGGCACTGTGCCAATTTAGAATCACTGATTAAGGGGATTTACTTTAAAAAAAGTTTTTTTAAACTTGGTCCCATGCCCGGAGCCCAGACCCCAATTTCTAAGTGTGGGGGAGTAGTGCACATGAAACCATGGTCACAACAGGCTGTATTTCCCCCGCTGATGCGATACCATGACATGTAAGTCATAGATCTGCTGAGGTTGACAGATAGCTGAGACTTTTCTTAAACCAGATCAGTTGGTGATGAATGAAGTACATAGCTGAAAACATGATCTCCTCTTTTCACTGACTTTTAAATTACACTGAATTATGAAAGGTTCGAAAGAAAGTAAATATACAGGTATATCATTTGTATTTTGATGTCATTCTCAAGTATATCTGTTGATGCTAAGAGAAACATTCAATTACCCAACTTAATTAAATTTATTCAAGCTAGAGGAAACCTGAGAAGATAATGTTGTTCAATGTGAACGACTTAAATAAGAAAAACTACAATGTCAAAGAATGTGACAACTACTGTAAAATGTGGTAGGCTTATATAATTTCAAATAAAATAGTATAAGAAAACTGTCAACTGTCAGCAGGATGTCTTTGAAAAAGACTGGCAGAGGAACCCAAAGACTACTGGGTCATTCTGCAAATCCATTAGAAGTACATCAGACCTAATGCTGCCGTGCCTGTGTAAACAGTGCGAACAGGGAAGTCTGAATTGTATCTATTTGTTTAAAAGATGAGCTGGTGTTTCTATGGCTGTGCTTGTCTACCATGCTACACCAGGCCATTGAGCACAGTCGGTGGATGGGGTGATGACTTACCACCACGGTGCCAGAATGACTCTGTTGCCATGTGAGCACCACAGGGCTGGGGGTCATAAGCAGTGGTCCCTGGGAGCTGTCTCATAATGATAACATCAGATTAGTATGCCTTAGTCTTGGAAGTGAATGTTTGGTCACTTGCTTCATGGAGAAAGGACACGGCAGCATCCTGTATACCCTGCAGGTGGTGGTGATAACATTGTACTCTCTCGGTATATTGTGTTGGACAAGGAGAAATAATAGAGGTTTTGAAAATACCTCTCCTGACTATAAGAGTCATTTTAGACCTCCTTTGCTATTTCTTCATGAACTCATGAATTATGCAGGAACTATACCCATGACGACCCCTGACCATGATTCCATAATAGCTCCTTTTATTTGAACTAAAACATTTTCCATGTCAAACGTATTGCAGAAAGCACACTGGTAAAAGACTCCCCCTCAGGCACTTTGTTTAAGCTGTCATGGCTCCATAGTTCCAAAATAGCTGACTTTCTTTTTCATCCTGTGGTTTTATAGTTAATTCATTAACTGCACTGCCACACCTTTTAATGTTCTGCTGTGAACCTGCTGACTGCCCAGTGTTTCCTTTTTCCGTTTTCAGCCCTCTTCCTTTTTCTGGCACTGTTTTACCACAGACAAACATACTTTCCTTTTTTTAACTTACTCATACATCCTTTTCTCATTGACAGTGAAGTTTTCATCAACACTGCACTGTCTCCTATTTGCATGTGGGCGAGGGGAAAATAGTAATAATGCTTTAAAAAAAAGTACAAATTTTGTTTAATTTTATTACATCACTTGCACTTCTAAAAGTTTGTTTGCCCTGGGACCAAACAGGCTGAGATGCAAGGAGCAATTAGTCCATGAATATTTTTTATATTTATTATAAGTACAGTAGAATGTGGTGGCACATCTTTAATTTTTACAAGGATATGAGTGTATGAGGTTTGTGCTTTGGCCGAGTATCACTGAACATGTCGCAACAATTTTCAAAAGGAGTTTTTTTTGTTGTTATTTTAAAGCCTGTGGAGCTTGTCTTTTGCTCAATATGAAAGACAAAGCAAAAAGAGGGACATGCTGTTACAAGCAATGAAAACAGTTATATGCACAGGACAACCTGTTCATTACATTATGTAAAACCTATCGACCTATGGCTCTGAGTTGCTAACTTTTCATCCAGTGTTCATCTCGTGTGTTATTGGATCTCTTAACAGTGGATACTTGAAAAAAAAAAAAAAAAAAAAAAGCACGGTCCTGAAAGATACTTTCATATTGAAGATATGTTTACATTCCTGTGCTTCTCTACCCATATCTATTGTTCCACATGGTCTAAAACATTCCCAGACCTCTGTGTCAAGTCCAGGTTCAAACGGGGCAAAGCATGTCAGTCAAATGTGATTCAAGCATTGTTTGCTTCTACATATTTGTTATGCAGGTGTAACAACTTTAAGGCTAAAAATCATCATTTTGAAAGGGCTCAGCAGGCAGAGACAAAAAGGTGGAGGGACTCTACAAAGAAGTTGAAGGAACAAACATACCTGGTTTATAAGACATTCCTGGAGGGAAGAGAAAGCCTTGCTGGGCGGCGGCTGCTGCTGCCAGGGTTCGTTGGTCGTGTGGAAAAATGGGGATCATGAGCGGAGGCATGTGACCCTGGACCTGCTGAACAGATAGGGAGCAGAGATCAGAGAGAGGCCTTAGCATCGGCATGGTACACAGAAACACAGAGCCCACTCAGGGGGAGTCCAGATCACAGCTCTTCCTAACACGTGCTGACAGGGGGCTTTGCGGCAATGATGGTCCTCGTGTGCTCACACAATAACTGGCTGAGCTACGCCTGCTCTTAATCCAAACCACAATTTCACTTCGGTACATCAAAGGCCCCACATAGACACATTGTTCCAGCATCAGTTGGAGGAAAGGACATGCAGGACAGAGAGCATAGAACCTTGGCCGTTTTATACGACTTCCGTAGAGAAATACTGTATGTGCTGAAAGAAGCATTCACCAACAGCCTGGCTGTTGCAGTAGATATGACATGTCAGCAAAAAGACTGTTAAATGTATTACACAGGTGCAGAGACAGAATTGATCAGCACGTACATGCATGAATGCACACACTCAACCTCAAGGGAAGTTTACTCAACTAACTCACATAATCTTGCAGTATTTCATTTTTAATGTCATTCTCTGACTGTCTGTTCCATCACATATTAACCTTCACCATCTAGCCTGTTGCTGACTTGCCTGCTGGGAATATCAACAAACTCACTGCATGTGTGTGTCAAGGGTGGGTGACTAGCTTATGTCTCAAAAGTGGTCTGTGGGGGTTTTGCACACAAGTTGCAAGGTTCAATCTTACTGTCATTCTCTGCTTCCTGAAAGTCTATGATGGGGAGCAGCCCAGCTACTATGGGCCTGCGAGGGTTAATCTAGCACTGAGCCAGGCAACCTCAGGGGAACCTGCCTGGAAAATGGGTTAATAAAGGTCATCCCCCAAAATAAACACTTTACAGAATGTTTCTCCATTCATCCCTCCTTAAAATCAACTCGCAATAAAACAGGTCTGGGTGCAATTACTGCCGCTGCATTGGGGCATGAAATCAACCTGCTCTGAGCAACGACTTTTTCCTCTATGTTCTGGCTGAGGTCTGCTATGATCTCCACATTTTCAGCCTGTGCTGCTTCCCCTGTAGACCCTTTACCATAGTAGTCGCACCTAGTTTCTCACACAGCTAGCACACTAAACCTACTTAAAACTGCTTTATTGATCTGTCCAGAGGTGCAGAGCTAGACTGAAAACTAAATAAATAGAATTTTATGTCTGCTGAGCTTTTACAAAAGTGCAAGTGCAGAAAGTGCAATATAGAAGAATAGAAAAGTATGTAATTCTGTAAAATGTGCTGTTGCTGAAGAAATATAAATGGCCAAGGAGACTGCGACAAATGACCTTAAATAAAACATTGCTTTATAGGGATTTGTCTTCCAAGTTTCCAGGCTGAATGGATGAAAGATAGATCTTGGCCTTGCATGTATGGAACATATGGAAAAACACAATAATTAATGTCACAACATGAGGTAGGGCCAGTGACAGGCGGGGGGACACTGGGGAACACAGTGTTTCTCTGTCTGTGTGTTTGGACTGTAAAACCAGATGGAGTCTGTTGCTGAATGTGCGGCAGTCACGGGGCAGAAAAGGGCTCCCTCAAGTCCACGTGCTTCCAAGTGTGTTACAAGTGTGTTGCATGTTAGATCATACATTTTCATGAACTAACATACATCAACAGTAAATTAAAAGTGACAGGATGTATTGTTTTTTTTTAATTAGAAATATTTTAGCAAAACAGAAGTGATGACTCTTGAATTTGAAATCAGTTTTTCAAAGTGTGTAAAACACTCGCTGCTTTCATGTACATTTTCTCTCTGGCCTGCAAACATTGCTTTAACGTACTGTGTATAGTGTGTAGTGTATAGTGTCTAATACTAAAGATACTTTTATGGTGATAAACATGATTATGATTATCCATTATTCTTTTTCAAATCCTACCAGTAAAGCACACTTAGCCACAACCATGAGAACAAGGAAGCACAAGAACAATGAAAAAGCACTGAACTAGTTTTTCATTGACACAATTTCATAATGTATTTGCTTTTAATTTTTTTTTTAAATGTGTTATTAAAATAACTGAACAGCAGAAGAGACGTATACAGAATATGCACTGTATGTCTACTGAGAGACATCAGCAAAAGACATCAAATACTTTCTCCAGCAACACTAAATGTAAATGATATAATTTCATCTGGGATATCAGCTTTTATTACTATTATTATTTTAAAATATGGAGCAGAATATACAAGATTCATCGAGGGAAGACAGAGTGTAAATGTGCGTTGAAGGGGAAATAAAGGCATTGAGTTAGAATGGCTGTGATTTGCAGTAATGAGCTCCACACATTAAAGTTTAATTTACGGCAACTAATGTCAGGGAAAGGCAAATCAAATTTTGAGGAGCTTCAAGGTGGCAACAAATAGTGGAGGTTAGTTGAGCTGTCAGTTTACAGCTGGCATACCGGCTGAGTGGATTATAACATTTTCTTGAACACTTTCTTTTTTAAAAAAAAAAAAAGCCTGTTATAATTTAATAGAAGAAAAATAAAACTGTATTTTTTGAAAAATGGAGACAGAAAAAAGTGGCTTCCATTCTCCCTCCGTCACTAGAAACCAAGTCCCCCTCCCCCTTTAAGAGTTACCCTCAAGTTCATCTATGTTTGGGCTGAATGCCCAGGATACTTCCTTTGCCAAGATGATCTTGAGGAGTCTGAGAATGAAGTGGAGCAGATGTGAGAGGGGCACCTGGGTAGCGTTCTCTCTTCTACTCATAAATACGGCGGCATTGTTGTGCTGGCACTGCTCTTCTTTTGTCTTAGCACGGCTAAGTACTGGATAATGTCATTTCACACCATCTGCCCAGAGGCTTCATTAAAGATACATGAACGGGCTATCTTATGAGGAACAGGTGCTATTGTTTGTCCCTCAAGACCCAGCACTAAGGATCTGACTCGGAATACTTGAAGAGGAGCATCTGTAGTGATCAGTCAGGCAGACTTGGCTAAGGCCCCTGCCTCTGCCAGCCCACGCTCCAACAGAGGTTTCTGGGGGAACTCAACTGCCTTGCAACATGTATCATCAATTCAGATGACCTGATGAAGTCTGTAGCAGGCCAGCATGCAATCTGTTTCACTTTCAAGGAGATGTTGGTATTTGATAAATAGAACCCAATTGCATTTCCTCTGCGACTAACATATAGATGCCACATTATGGAAGAGATAATTAGGTGTATTTAATGCTTTGCTTTTTTAATAAGAAAAATTGCAGGATGTTATCTTTGGAAAATTTATTTCAGTTATATGTTTGCCCTGTTTTAATTGAATGATTAGGTGAATTTCCTTATGCCAAATTAACACACTTCGTTTTGAGTCAGTGTGCTGTACTGAGAAACAAGTTGTTCATTCTTCATTCATTCCTTCAATCATTTCGACGCAGATTTAAATAGTATAAATTAATGTTATTAAAGAAGAAATCACTAGCACAGCTAAGTTGACAGTGGTTCACACAGCTCTTTACTGGGGCTCAACTGCAGATGTCACATCAGATAGCCTGGAGAAATTTGTATCTCTAATGTGTAAATACACAAAGACTTGACTCGAAAGAGCTCCCTTTATTTCACCTAGCACTTACAACAACTGCCATTTACACATAAACACAGAGATGCACATTTTGTCCCAATACTGCATTTAACCCATCAGTGATGTACTTTTATTATTATTCCTATATGATCCACATGGAACATTTTTAGATTAATATCTATTTTTATCTTTAACAAAGGTTAAAAAACATTCTACACTGTAAAATGAGTAAACGTGTATGAAGCTCTGCATTGCTATTAATATTTGTACCGATGGAAAAAAGTGAGTGGTGTTTATCTAGATGTTTAACCATTCACCTACAGCACACGAGAAAGCAGCTCTAAAACACTGAGTGCAAATGGAGATGTACAGCACATTACGGCACTAACTTGGGCCCCTGTCAACACCCATGTTCCTCACTGTCTGTTATATCCTCTACAAAGCACCCAGGAGGCCTAAATAACCCCCCTGCTGGTTTTTCCTCCAAACCACTGATCCACACTCGTTTGTTTACTATGGACCACAGTGCTCTATGAAGAGTTTTTGCTTTTGCTGCTATAATCAGTCAGTATTATTCATGTAAAAATCAAAACACAGGGAAAAAAAAGACAAATGTCTACTTCATTATTGACAGTGTTTCAGGGTTATTAGCTTGAAAGGACCAAGGAGATCCTCGGTCTAAAGTCCTGATTAATTGCTACTTGACATCTTTGAACACACCTCTCACACAGATGCTTACCTTGGATATAATCTGCATTCATTTGCCTTGAGGAGACTTGTAAAAAGTAAAACCACTTCAAATGTTTTATGAAAATACTGAAAACAATATGGCCACAAGCAACCAAAGATTTGCTGAGGAGCACATGATGATGATATTCTTAATTCTGTTCAATCGTTTAGATTTTAATAGGCACCCTTCCTGCTAGGGAAAGATCACAATCACCAGTAATCATTTAAAAGAAGACTCATATTTCACTGACATCTCATTTTAATAAAATTACTTCCACACTCTAGTAGCTGTCAGATCCGCAGCTCTCGCTACTCTTCTTTTTCACATTTTTCACTCATGCAGGATAGACTCCAGCTGTTTCTGTAAGAACTGATAGTTCACACTTCGTTCCCCCCTTCGCCCCCTCTGAGCTGCACACCTTACGCCTGCGAGTAAAAATCACCTTTTGTGATCCTTTTAAAAGGAAAGTGATCTTGAGGAAGCTGGCAAGTCTGGCTACATCCCAACAGCAGCACACACTGTAAAACTGACACTAGGCAGCAGGATATGTTTAACACCCTCCACTGTGTACACAGCCCACTGGGTGTACACTACTGGAGACTAACCAGGAGGAAAATCACTCAGTGGAGGCACTGATTTACTCTATGTTGCTTTAGGAATTTTCCCCAATGAAACAATCAACAGCTCTTTAGGCACATATTACTCCTATACTGCAGGTCACTTATCAGCTGATTATATGAACACTGTAAAACTGAACAGACGCATTGGCAGGAGCACACATTGATCGAACAGAGATGTGATGGTGTTTGGATGTGTCTGTAGCTGATGGTAATCAGACAAATAGATCAATAGATTTGAACCAGACTTTGATGCTCCAGACTTCTGCCTTTGAGCGAAGGTCTTCGTATTACCACCCACTAGACTGAAGCACATTATTCTTGCTTGTCAGCTCTGGAAATAAGCATGAACGGGGAGGGAAAATGCACTGGAGAGGTTCAGGTCACCAACAAAGGGCCCCTGTCTTGGTCAAGTCTCTGACCTTTTCTCCTTACTTGCTTCCTGCATTTGTTGTCGTGCAGCACCCTTCCTGCCAAAGCCAGACATTTAAGCTGAAGATCAATATTGTACATGCAGTAGCCTGAAAAAAAGTCCTAAAATCTGTGAATTGTTGGAGTACTGTAGGGCTACTGTTTGCTCAGATTTGGATGTAGTGCTGCACATCAGTCACGCCTGTGTGTGAGTGCTGTTCAGGATAAAGTGCTGCAAATCCAGACACTTGAGTGAGGTCAGGCCATCCAGAGGGAATAACCAATAAATGACTTCTTGTTCCACTAGTTCCTTACAACAGTAAAACAAGCCGTCTTGGAAAACAGCCATTCCAATATGTCTATATTGAGATGGCAAGACAGGAGCTTGAAAGCAGGCTAGTCCAGTGCTCTGACCAGCCTAACACACCCCAACCCAAATCCCTCCACTTCATCCCTCCTCCGTCTCATTGCTCCTCCTGAATTCCTTGGTATTCTGAATAAAACTGCAGACTACTGTTTGCTTAAATACACTGCCTGGCATTTATAGGATTTCTGCACACTGCTCCACTTTAAAGTAGTTTCAGTATTAAAATTTGTACAGGAAGAGTAACAAACAGCATTTAAACTTTGAATTAGTACAAAAAAGATGCAAAAAAGCTTTTCTAGAGAGTAATATGTGTAGGTTTATTAAAAATTGTGTACAAAAAAGCATAGTATTAATAATTCTTTAAGTGAAAATGTCTGTAAAGAAAATAAGTATCGAAGTCTGAAGGCATGTTCTAAGGCTATTTCACATTATGTGTGTTTGTTTCCCAACACACAGATATCACTCATTAGATATCAGTGCTAGAAAAAAAGCATTTCTACAAACTGATACAATGCATGTCTTGAAAATGTTACAAATATCAACACAATACAACACTGATCCATTAAAATACACTTATTTTAACAGTAATTTCAGTATTATATTTTCAAAGAATATTACTTGTTTTGGGAGTGGGTGCATATGTGGAGGTGAGAATAAAATTAAGGATTGCAGTAAACTGGCCAAATCCATGGGGGTTCCCTCAAACATCATGTGTAATGACAGGAAAGAGGAGAACAGACATAAACAAACTCACAAGTGGGTTTGGGGCCAGAGTCATTATTCTATGTCATGTGAACAGGGCCGGGGTGATGTTATAAGTGTGTAAAAATGTTCTGTCTGTCCACTATTACTGTAAGCTTGTTGCATCTTATAAAATGATTTTATAAAATTGTCCCCTGAGTCCATGTAAAGAATGGCTTATTCTGTAAATGGCTAGTTTACCACTGATTTAGATTTTGAGGAGCAAACTCTTTTGCAGTTGGAAAGTTAATGAGAAAAGTGTTTTGTCTGACTGTGAAACAGTAGACCACCCCTAACTTGTGTGATGGTATTGTCCAGACTATGGTTGGGTTTCCCCCTCTACCCCGTCCACCAGTAATAGACTGAGGCTCTGTTTTCATTATTAGCTCCCAGCTGCTGGGGCCACAGAAAACAACAGAGCCCATTCTGTTGTTCAGCAGAGAGCAGGCCTGTCAGGAGGGCCAACTTTATTAGAGACACAAGTGTGCTGAGACTTTCAAACATGCTCAAATATCATCACCTGATGAAGGCCAAGAAAAATCACAGCAGTTTGTAAGAGATGAGAAAAGACAGGTAATAATATATGTTTGAAGAATTCAGGTAAGAATAGATATTTCAGAGAACTGAGCTAAGGAAAACCAACTACAAAATAAGCTTTTATGAAAAACCTCACAGGACAAAATTGGTTATTCATTGTGTTCTGTTCAGGAATGCTTGGACTCTCCTCCGCCTCAAAAACAAAAAGCCCCTTTTTTACGCTAGCCATGGGCTGAATGCGTTTGCTTTGCCACCCCGGCCCTAAGAAAACGCGCACCCCTTTCTCCCTGCTGGCTGCCTGTACACAGTAGAGCCTATTAATGCAGCTCCCTCTCTCTGTGAGTGTGTCCACTGCTGAGAGTGATGGCCACGCAAACCCAACTCAAAGACAAAACAGTTTGCACAGCATTAGCAGAGAAAACACAGTCCATGCAGAGAGGGAGAGGAATCTAAATCGACATCACACTGGAGTATGTGTTCTCACTCAACTGATATTTTCTTTTCAAACGTTGGGGAACAATGGGCGTTAAGTGTGTGTGCTCTGCCTTCTTCCGGGGAGGGGTTGTGCCACTCCAAACAGGTGCTTTATTGTGATGTTCAGATGGAACTTAAAGGTACTTCATTCATCGTGGCTTTTTGTAAAGAATAGATGTTCAACTTATCAAGGTTATTTAGCACCAAGATTCATTTAAAAGGCAAATTCACATCCCCCATATGCCCGCTAAGCTTCTTACTTGGCTTGATTATTCGTGTCACTTGTGAAACACTGTTAGAGTGCTGGAAGTTTGTGTGGTAAAATGAACCCATCCCACGGCTGCTTTACAAGCCCCTCAGGTGACTAATTTTGAGTAGACCCTCAGGTGTGATTTCACAGATTACAGCCGTTCATGTGGCACCTTCATATGGAGCCTCTTAATTATTGCTGCTTAAACTGCTGAGGTGTCTGAATACAAAGGCCAATTACACAAAGGCATGGCTTTATGGTGTAATTTACAGCAATAATTGATCTATGTTTGTCTACATTCCTATCCCATTGGCAACGACACAGTACGAACATATGTTTAATTTGATTGAGACTCAAAGCCGTTAAATGTTACACTTTAAAAAGGACCGATCTATTCATTATTTGTTGTATTTACATCCATTTTGGTATTTTTACACAGTCTGCACATTTTTTTCTGTTTGAAGCAGAAATCCTTCAGTAAAGCATAATCTAAAGGGTCACACCTTTGTTAAGGAAATAGACTGTGCATTTTAAAGAAAAAAGGAAAAAATAAAGGAAAGGCAGCTTCCTGCACTATTGTGGCAAAACCCACAGACCCTAAAACGTTCAAACAGCATCTACTCTTTATATTACTTAAGCAATAGTTGGTTTTAACAGACAAATGACATTACATACCAACCATTCAACCACTTAACTTCATTTGTAAACCATCACTGCCATTGCTGAGGTTGTATCTATCACACCTTTTTGTGCATCATTAAGTTTTAACAGGGCCGCATTGGCTTTATTGTTTAAATTGCTTATGACTTTGTTTAACGTCAGCATTTCTTCTGCTTCCTGACAAGAAGTCACATTTCATAACTAATTGAATTGATCCCTCCCTCCCCCGATAGAGTCCACTAAATGGAATTATTTGTATCCAAGTGTCAATATATTAAATCACAGGGGCTAATGAGTCGGGTCACTGCTTTCTTTTATCTTCAGTCTTGCATGTGCACATCTTCATCAGCTAACAGTCTCCTTAAATGGAGGATGAACATGCTGGACTGAGCCTCCCTGGGCGAGAGCCAAGCCCGTCTGACTAGGCTGTTAATGCCCTCACATAATCCTACTACCAGGCTAACACAGAGCTGTTCAACACAAGGGAAAGAACCGGCAGCATTCACACAGTTGTGCGTGTGCACACAACAGCACACACTTAAACTCATGCACATTATCATTTCCCTGCTCTATTATTCTCTTATTATCATGCTAACAGTTCCAATCTAGCTGTGCTAATTGGGGGACTTACACATTCTCTTTAACAATGTCTATTTTTGTGCTTTTTTTTTTTTTTTTTTTTGCCAGTGCATTAATAAGAGTCTCACACAGAGAAAATCATTTGTGCTGGGTAGACAACAAAGCATCTGAGAATACGCAAATTAGCGCTATTATCTTTATGCAATTACCATACAACCGTGTGTTTATTTAAACTAATTTGACTGATTTTAAATATTTACTATAATGCTGTAGTTTTGGAGTCTTTGCTTCTCTAAATTGGTTACCAAACAGAGTTAGTGCATTACATTGCTGCGTCAGATTGAAAAACATGCATATTCCTTTTTATAATAAGTAATAGAGATTGCAAAGCAGTAGGCCTAGTACTGAAATACACTTTATCATACGGGCCGAACACCAATCCAATTTGACAGAATCTGTTTTTGGTTGTGCTGAAAGATGTGGTAAGATAAATATTTGCACCACACTAGACAAACATTTTGTGCTGCAGCTGTAAAAAAAAAAAAAAAAAGCTTTATGTAGAAATGTTAACACAGTCCCTGCTGCAGAGCATAATGGTAGAAGATTCAGGCTGTGTGAGGCTTGTGAGAATGGAGAAAACAGTTATTACAGTCTGATACAGGCCAATTATTAGGAGGAAACTGCTTCACAGTGACAAAGACCTTACTGGCTTAATGATTTATGTTGCGACAGGACCGTGACCCCGAGCATGCAGCTGAATCACACTGGAATGGCATCACAAGAAGAATGTGAAAGTCCTTGAGTGATGCAGCTAAAGCAGGGGCAGGATTTTTATTGAAAATCTGTGTAATGACTTGATGATAGCTGCAGGTCAAGCTACATGTGAGGCATGACAGATGGTTTGCATCTAGTTTGACCAATCTTGTGCACAGCACACATGAAAAAAAAAGCTAAAAATCCAAGCTCACATAATTTCTTCCAAAGAGCATACAGTTAAACATCTTTGCTGAAATTGCTTCTAACATGTATACAACTATATAGACTGTGGCATTGTAGATGGACAATTTGTTATTACAATTCATAAATGTATTTCTTTTGATGTAAACTAAAGCAACAGCAATCAATGCCGTGATTAAACAACTGTGAGCGTGCAACACAAAAGCCTAAGTGTTTAATGGGACAGACTCTACAGCCACTGAATACAGAAGCGACTTTTACAGAGAGTCCCTTGTGAATTCTCTGGTTTCTTTGTAACAGGGGGAAATGGGAAATCCATGTGCAACTCACTAACATACACTGCTGTCCTGATGGACAAGACTTGGGTTCACTGAAGTTGTTGCAAAGATCAGTTAGTGATGACCAGGTCTGCCTGTGTGTCTGTTGTCCTTGCTTTCTTCTCTAAATACATGCTTTAAAATCCACATCTGGAGTTGCCCACCTTAAGAACTGTGGGCAGCTAAATACTGGTGTCATTTAATTCCCTCTTTAATCTTGGGACCTTTAGCATCTAACCATTAAACGTGTGTATGCCCTCCACTGTTTCCTTGCATCATTAAAGACACATGTGAGAAAGCCTGTAAGACTTTGAAGTGTGCAGTGGACAACAATATATTGGCCTTTTCTTTTGAATCTGTTTTTCCTTTTCAAATGGAAGACACTTTGAGGACACAAGGTTAAAGGTAGGAAGTAGAAGCTGATAATGTGTGTGTACATAAAGTGAGGTTGGTGTTTGAAGTCAGGCCATGTATAGGGAGAGAACGGCAGGTCAGAAGGAGATAATAAAACCAGACCTGCTTGATGAACAGATCATTTAAGGTTTTAAAAAGAGGTGTAGAAAAAGTTGACAATGGCCTCCATAAAATGTATTATCTCTCAGATCTTGGATCTCGGAGTGTACTCGGGCTTGGCACATCAATGCCGCAGCCAATGATAAATGACAATGTTATTGTGATAATTCTAATGAATCAAAAAAAAAATGTAGATTAAATGTTTTGGATAAAAAGTGTCCCTCTGTTTCATCTGGGGAGCTCTGCATTCTCCAGCCTTTTTTTGAGGATAAAGTTCACCCTGACCTTTCAGCCAATATTTATTCTCTTGATGTGCGCATCAATGTGTTGGCTCCCTGTGCCCCTGTGTACTGTACACAATCACCTCTGTGCATGTGCATGTATCTGTGTGAGAGTTAAACCACGCCCTTTTCCTTGAGGAATGTGTGATCTGGGGTCAGTGCCATGTGAGGGGATGGATGCTTGTTGGTGGACTATGGACAGCACTGTCACTTGAGTTTCACAGAGCTTTATGTCTCTTCAGGGTATTTGATTTCATTTTATTTTGCATCCCAAAAGACCTTAATGTACTATTTTGCTGTTCCCTCTCTCGTGCTTATGGCGGAATATGCCTGCAGAGTCTATAGTCTGATGGTCAACACGGTTTTGTTTACTGTAGCTGCTCATCTGCTGTGACTGCTCATTGATTAGGAGCAGAAAGAAGTAGGTGTTGTTATAAAACAGAAAGCCTTGAAAAGGAGACTATGCTTAGTTTGCCTCAGTGATGCTGAACTGAAACAAATAAGAAAAACACAACATTGTGTTCCTTCTTTCTTTTTTGTAATCTCCCAATACCTACACACAGACTCAGAGGGATTAGTAAGAACAAACCGGCTCTCTGCTAATATATATGTTTAATTGTCACATGTCAAATTTTCAATTAAGTCAACTTAAGAGTTAATCTCATCCTGGCATTGAATTACGGCCAAGACGATTTCAACAACGAGGATGGACTGAAGGAATACAAACAAGCTGAGGGAAAAACACACAAAGCCTTGAGCTTTAACTTTTGATAAGCTCCTAACACTCCAATCAAAACATCTGCTATCTTAAAACAAGTGACATTGTAATCCCGAAGGACAAAGACTAAATCTCTCTCCCTCCCTCCTTTCTTCTCTCTCCCTCCATCCCTCCCTCTCTCTCACTGTCTCTCTCTCTCTCTTTTATAGAAAGGATGAGAAAGGATAAAAAGAGAGATCGCTATTCAAAAGGAGAAATTCATTAAACTGCAGGCGGCCATGCTCCAAACCTCACCAGGTAAACCTCTAAGACGACACACATCTGATAGATTCTATTTGAAAACACACATATAGCGTGCCAACAACAGTCTCCAGTTGGATTTCCCATGGTTTTATTGTTTGGACAGTTTACAGTGTCCACTGTTGTGATCAGTTACATCATCAATATGAGACTTTAAGCATGAGGCATTCTCCCTGAAACCAAAACAGAAGGACTTTGATGGCCAATAGGGTCTCCAATAAAGTTTAGTGCTCTCCATGCTAATAGCAGAGTAACTCAATCCCCTAACAGTGCTTACCACTTTGCAAAAAGTCTGTGACATACAGACAGGAAGCTTGTTTACAGAGCCAATTAAGTCAAAGCTGCTATATATTAAAATGGCTGGGGCATGTTTAAGAGCCAGTAGTAATGAAAACGGAGTGGCAAAAATGGATGACTAACTTACCCCTGACTCTCTTATCTGCTCTCTTTGCTACTCCAACTTGAGAGGAGTGGCCACCACCATACTGGATATTTGGAGGAACTAATTTAGGGAGAGAGGACATCATCTGCCTTAAAGGACTTGCTGCTAGATAAACAATCTTGCATGGGATCAAACCTATTTGAAGTATTGAGAGCAACCCGTGTTTATTCTTAGGAGGTGTTCTGTCTGTAGAGTGTAGCCAGCAGAGGCTGATCAGCAGTGGAACAGATGGTCTGAACATGGCACTCTTTTGTTTAATTGTGGATGTGGCTTTTTTTTTTCTTTATCAGGCAAGATCTGTGACACATTGGGTTCAGGGGAGGCTAGTTAACTGGGCTCTGCAAGAAAGGACTTTACTTGTATCTCTGTTCAAGTGTTTGAAATGGATATTTAGAAATATGTTCCCATACACACTCAACACCCCACCCTCTCTACAAACTATGCATCAAGGGGAATTTTCAGGTATCATTTGCCTTTAACTTTGTGATGAAAGGAAGGGGTTCTAAAAGTGAGATGCATTAGGGCTGTGCCCTTATGCTCAATGAGCATAAGTAAAGGGCCCTCCATAATATGAGTAATACTAGCCCCTCAGTAGTGTGTAAGGTACTTCATTTTAGAGTGTTTTCTGGACAGTTGTGTCGTGCTCCATCCTTCTTTTTAGTCAAGTGTAATTTGGAATAATTTTTCCAATAGACTGTCTAGACTAGTGGCTTCTCAAGAACATGTTGACAGTATGGTCTTTCTCTTGCAAAGAGCACTTGAAAGAGGCATTTTGATGTCCTAGCATGTAGAGCTGGTTTTTGTACTAACAGCTGTTTGAAACCTCATAAAATCAAAGAAAAAAACCTGTAATATAGGAGTATGATTGCCAATGCAATGATAAACAATGAGAAACAGCATGTTTTAAAAAAAATGTGAGATGTGCAAAGGTGGAACAAGTTGTTGCAATTGAGTGTTTGAAAAGTAAAAAAAAAAAAATGGTGAAATGAAAGCAGAGGGTAGGGAGTTATCAGTTAGAAGAACAAGCAGAGGAGGAGGAAGTGACTGGAGAATGATGTGCCTGACACCGAGCACACCCAGCAGGATAATGTTAGCTTCACACAGCCAGCCAGGCTCACAGCCTTGAACACTGCCGGTTACCAACCAAGGATTACCCTGTACTTTTCAGACCAGGTCCAGCAACATGCAGCCTGGGTGGTCTTGAACTGTAGCACATAAGCTGCACAACAAGATACACACTTTAATAAGAATGATAATATTTGGCATTAGGTGCATAGGTTAAAACATATTGTCAGGTTAACAAAGGTTGTCGTTATATAACAAAAACTATAAGGAACTAAGAGGAAAAAAAAAACGATGTCACTTACACTACACAATGACAGTGTAAGCACGATAAGTGTCAGTAGCTCCTGTGCTGTGTGAACGCATGCCACGTTGCCCTTCTGGGACTGACACATTTCAGAGTCATTTACCAGCCTCTTTCATGTCCCCCACCTCCAGGCTCTTCTCCATCAACATGACTCATTAGCTGTTGTTACTTTTCCCCCTTTTTTTGTTCATTAAGATGTGCTAATTATTCTCCTCCATATTTTAAATCCCTCACCATTACCAACAGGCAAATTATCATTTGACGAGAGTGATGAATGTTAGTGTGACACAAAAAATTAAAGAAAAAAGACGAGAAATGTTAAAAAGAGACAGGATGAGAAGAAGAGTCTAACAGAAGTTATCATTACAGTATTTGTCTAATTTTATTGATCTGTTCCTTTAAATTAGACATTTGGCTCATAGCACCAGTAGTGGTACACTAATTACAGTGAAGAGGGAGAACTGTTGTGGTAATCAGAGTGGAGAAAGTGAGTGGTGTAGGCTTCTGAGTGTTAGAGGGCCAACAGAAGCACATTCACTGACCTGGATCTGCTGCTGGAGGAGGTTGATCTTGTGCTGCTGCTGTAGAAGCTGCTGCTGTTGTCTTGCAATCTGGTTAAAGACAGTAAAAATTCCTGGTTAAGACAAGTAACGTTAATACAGACACATTACGGACGCAATATAGATGACACACTGTGTGTTTACAGATAGCACATAATGGAAATATATGGAAGAAAATACCACAATAATAAGACAATAATATAAAATTTCTCTGTTTTTACAAAATGTTTAATTAAGAGCATTTGTAAAAAAAAAAAAAAAAAAAAAAAAAAAAGCCAACATAATTTCACTTTTCTAAATACCCATCAAATAAACTTAAAGTGAGTGGTAAAAGACATAAAGGACAGACAACCATTGTTGGAGATGACTGATGCAGGCAGTGTCCCTGCTGTCCCTGAGTAACGAGCAGCCACGCCACAGTCCTTCTCATCCCAGCAGTCCCTCTTTCTACATGCCCACTTCATTGAGCATGACAACCTAGTTTTAAGTGTCATTTAATTTTCATTTTTAAATATAATTACAAAGTGTTCACTGTAAGATATCGGTCGTCTGCAAATGTGTCAAGATTAATTTGTGCTGGCTTCCTCACAAGTGTCAACAGTTAATTACTGTGTTGTATCTTGATGGCTCGATGACATTCTAGCTCACAGCAGGCTCTCTCACTCTCCCTCGCCCCCCTCTCTTTCATTTCATTAATATTCTTCCATTTTAAAATAAGATCAAATAATAAAATATCCTATATGAGTGTTCGTCTATGCTAACATACAAAATCCTACAGAGTTGAGTGTAGTTTGCAAACGAATGCCATTGATTGAAAAAGAAATCAATACTGTTAATGTATTATTAGTGTACTATGACTAAATGCATCACTCCAAGGTATATGGTCTATTTCTTCATTTACTACAGGAAGGTCTGAGAGTGTGCTGAGAAAACTCTGAGTGAACTCCTTGCTGATAATTGACTCATAGCCATTAGGGTGGCTGGTGATAATAAAAGTGTCGCCCATGTGGATAGTTTGTGTCCTTATTTCTTCCCAGACATTAACACACTTCATGGCCTCTGCTAATTTGCTGATTTGTACAATATGGCTCATTGGCCTGATTTGTGCTGCAAATCTAATGCCAGGCTTGTTCTAATAGGAGTCGATTTATAAGATATAGAGGACTTCCATGTTTAATATAACGTTTAATTCACTCATTCCCTTGCATTTGTTAGTACAAGTCATAATAACATTTTTGCTACCACACAGCATAAATGTGGGCGAGAAAGCATGACTGAAATATCTGAGGCAATATAGAATATAACATCTCTTAAATCTAATATTATTACAAATTCATACCGAAGATTAAGATTTTATTGGCATATTTCAGGCATGAAATTTAATATGAAATAGAAAGTTAAGTGACGATTTGTTACAAATGTATTTAATGGGGTTTGTTATATGGAAAAGGGGGGAAATACTGTAAACAAGATTAAAAGAAGAACGAATGAATGAATGAATCGAATGAGCGTCTGCAAAAGTAAGAAAAGAAATGTATTGGAAATATGCATCATGGTGAGGGTAGAAAATGCTGTTATCAAGGATACAAAAACAGAACTAGTGAGATCCTGGGAGTGTGAGAAGTTACCTGCTCCTGCTGCTGACGAGCTAACTCCATTTGCTGCCTCTGTTTCTCCATTTGTGAGGCAGCAAGCTTCTTCTGTTCGTCGTGGGCAGCCAGAAGCTGCTCTCGCAGGCTGATCAGCTGGGTGATCATTGTGGAGAGCTGGTGTTCCTTTTCTGCCAGGCTCTCTGGAGTACCTAGTGAGGGGAGCGAGAGAGAGAGAGAGGGGTGATGTCATGAGTATAAAGGACAAGTTGGAGAGCCTGTGTCATAAACATAGATGCAGGTATTTGTTTTGCATACCATAAAAAAAACAGTATATAGAAGGTTTCATAGTGGCCATAACTAAATAACCAGGCTGTGGGCTTTTGAAAGAAAGCCCACAGAATGCCTTGCTCATTCTATACTGCTAAATAGAGAAAAGCAAAACCATTCTGTATTCACAATCATCATATTGTGCTATTGTACCATATACAATATATAGTGCAAAGAAAACCACACCAGCAGCAACCAACTGCAGTGAATTCACTAGAAAGTGTTAAGGTCACACACAGCCTGGAGTTGTCTATTTTACTGTAGCTGGAGTTCACAGCTTTCAGAGGAAGAAAGGGAAAGAATTGTTCCCGGCATATAGACAAAGAGCTGCGGGGAGCTGTCAAACTGAGGTGGCAGCTTATGTCAGACTACCAGGGGCGAATATAAAGAAAGTGTTGAGAGTCAGTGTTTGAACTGGCCTCCAAACTGGACAAGATTTCATTATATGGCTATTCCAGTAATACTTTAGAGTAGGAACTGCTTGCAAATTTCTACTGAAAGGATTTTGCAAACTTGTCTGAAACAAAACACCAAAAATATGTCCTGAATGGAGTATGGCAATCACTATTGAAGGAAGATTAGTACTGTAATGCCCATCACTGAAAAAAACAAACTCTTTATTTTATTGTCTATGTAGTTACAGTGTATAGTACACACCAATAAGCTTACTTTTCTGCATACAGCCTCATGTCTACACTGTGTGTGATAGAGAGAGCAGCTCCACTCTACTGCTCACTCCCTCCGCCTAATCAATGCTAAGTGATCCTACCATTGACTTACACAGCCAACATAATTGTCAGTGAGAGGCTAGACAGTAACTCACTCTCCTTGCACTGCACTCGTGTGTGACAAGCTGATCTGGAGCAACATACAAAAAAAGAGAGATAAGGAAAAATGGCAGAAGAGACAGAGACAGAGAGTGAGAGACCGTCATCAGAGAGAGAAGGAGAAGGATACATGTATTGAGATCTAGATAACAGTACAGTGAAATCTGGCCTAGGGCCAGCAGGAGCTGAATTCTTTCCTGGGTGTCTTCCTCTTGTCTCTGGTCACATCTGTCTTGAGTTTCTCCGAGAGCTCCCAGGGGCCCACTCCACTCAAACTATTTTAATTTGACTAAACACCTGATTTATTTTATCTCTCCGATGAGGAAAGCCGTTTGTCTTAATAGGGCCTGTCAACCTCCAGAACCCATTCAAGGCAATTTACTGGCAGGCTTGTCTGAACCTTGGTTCGCCTCGTTCTGCCTCCAGTGCCTGCTGCAATGGAAGAGAGCTGCAATTCTCCATTTATCCTCCTAACGAAAAAAAGAAAAACACCTAAAAGCAGCTATTCATTGGGCCTGCGCGCAGTTTCCAAGGCCTGAATTGACTTCTTATTCACCCGACTACACTTGTTGTGAATGGTGTATCTGTAAAATTGATACAATCAACACCAATTTTATTAACCTTTGGCTGTGTGCATGGAGGAGCTGCCTTTAACAGATCACCAGCAAGATATATCAATTGTTGTCACAATAAATCATAGCTATCACTATTGTAGAGGAAAGAAGGGAGGGACCAAAGAGGTAAATAGACAGATAAAGAGAAAGAGAGAAAGGAGGAAAAGAAATTGTCAGCTAGGTGAAGGTGAGGGCTGTCAAGCATAGATGACCTTGAGTTGGGAACCAAGCATCTGGACTCGATGATGCACTCTGAGCCTGCCTAATTACACCTTTCTGGTGATCACTCAGAAGTTTAAGTTTGTCAACACAAATGCAAAATTCAGTTGAAATAGATGGCACATCTATTTTGTGTTTGTGTGCATGAGTGTACAGGGGAACTGGTGCTAAGTGTGCACAGGAGGATCTGATAGGCTGGTCTGAGTGTAGAGAGCCCAGGCCTACTGGACACCAAAAGAATACTAACAGAAGGCCCATTGTTCTGATGTTGAGCTGAACTGTGAAAAGCCCAAACTGCCCTCTGTACTGCATTCAGGGCTTTCCCTCTTTGCTAATTTCAATTGTAATTGTTTAACACTTGTCTATTTGTCTATTTAAAAAAGAATTATTGCAATTTTTGGTGAATGCTGAAGATAAAAATTTAAACACAACTTTTAGCATCTAAAAATGGAAACAGGGAAGAATTTCACCTTTTAAACTATACACAGCTTACTAGAAAATCAGGTGCATATGTTTTTTGTTAGTTGGTTAGTGTAAAAAATCTCTTTCTGGCTGCTTTAAATTATGGATCAGCTTTAAAATGCAGATAAAACTTTTATTGGGTGGTGTAGAAGAGGAGAGTCGTGGTCTGTGTCTGACCAGCATGCTGACAAAAGAGGTCGTTTCCTGCATATTGCATGGCTTTTAACAGCGGTGGGGCTGGGGTCTGCCTGTTAACATGTCTCCTCACATTGCGCTTCCAATGGCAGACAGACAGCCCAGAGATGCCTTGGCGCTACATAAACCCCAGCAGCCTGCCCAGACCTAACATGTTGTGACATCCTCCCGTTAGATGACTGAGGCTCACTAGTACAATACCCTCCTGACACAGGAAGAGGATCCCAGGAGTGAGTGGTCAAGCTGTGCTGGCACTTTCCTTCTTCCTTTTTTTTTTTTTTTTTTCTCAGGCCACTGTGTTAACTTAAGAGATGCTAGACTGACACATCGGAGGAGGAGATGGTAAAGCGGTGTTGTTCAGTTTCAGCCCATTCACAATTCACCTTTGAGATTCCTGCCTCTTTTAAACGTCACAAAGTAGGGCAGAAAACATCAACGAGTGACTAAATAAATGATAAGAGGAAAACAAGCAGAGCCATGGTTGCTTGGGGAGGGATAGGGGTATTTGAGCCTTGGGGTCTTTGGATAAAAGGCACTTTGTAGGGGTGCGATTTGTTCTGTCCAATACCCACATCTCCCTCTCTCTTGGCTCCCTCCTCTCTGCTCTAATCAAGCAGTCTCTAATTTGGGTTCCAAGTCCAGTACCGGGGAAAAAGAAGGAGGCTTGTTACTTTGAAGAGTCCCGAGTGAATAACACAGATAAAAGATTCAGGCACAAAAAAAGAAGAAAAGGGAGGGAGGGTGAGGGTGAAAAGGGGGAAAATCACAAGGCACCCTATTCTCTTCCTTTCCTTTGGTTAGGACAGCTGAGCCATTATGACCAGATCTGAATTGAGTTTTTTAGTGCCAGAAGACTAGAATTTCTTTGTCTCTCTATCAGTCAGCTATTGTGGATGCTTCCATATGCTGCAAGCCCATCCTAAGTAAATTAGGACTTGTCTAAATGCTACGATTGTACCAAGCTGTATCCTCACACAGACCGCACATAGCTTGAATGCCTTGCGTGCTGAGACGCTTTCTCTGCCCTCTCCTTAAGTGTGTGTGAATGTAGACGTGTACAGATGTGTGTTGTGTGCGGCATCAATCGATAAAACGTACGTGCCTCTGAGTAAATGCACACATGTGTGAACTCTGCGGTCATCTGACCCCTTGTCCATTATTCCTGTAGAAAACACAAAGAGCCAATTGAGTAGCAGCTTAGAGCATCTATTACCTTCTTTCATGTTCAAAATAGGAATTATATGCTCACAGTCCTTCGTTGGAAACCATAAAACAGCTTCATAAAAGCATATAATGTAATGCACCACAGTGTTTGCACCAAATTCACTTTTGAGCTATTGCGAGCCGAAGTGGCCAGAACTTGCAGGTTCTGTAGCAGAAGTAAGAAATCTTTTTCAAAATCCCAGTGACTTTTCTGACATCGCTAAGTAAGAATACAGCCCCAGAACATAGCCTTTGTCAGTGGTGTGTGGTGAGGCTTGCTTGATGTGCTTAGATCTATACAATATAATATCATTTATACAATATTTCATCTTTTAATGGCCTTTATCAAACACTACTTTCAAAGAGCACTGATATTTTCAGGTTAAACATCTCAACGGAAAAGGTGATTTGAGAGGTCACAGTGTGTTCAGACAATGGATATAATAACTGAAGGACAGAGGAAGGTTTGTAGACAGCAGATATGTTACAGCTAAAACACCGAATAAACTTTAGAAGAAACTGTTTGGGAGATTTATGAATGTTTATAAAAGATGTATTTCATGGGGGCAGTAGTTTTTTTTTCAGATGCTGATACAAAATTTTGAGTAACTATATAAAAATCACAAAAGTTGCAATGTTTATTAGCCTGTGAGGTAGCAGGTGGCTGATTTGCCCTCATGTCACAAAGCCAGATGGGAAAAAAAATGTTACTGAAATTAATTGAATAGGATTTTGTTTGGATGCAATGTCATGATTTCTCCTGTTTATTGAATATGACTAAACCATTTTATCCTTTGGTCAATATTGACACTCTACATTGGCAGAAACTACACTAGAATAACAAGAGGTAGTTTTATTGTATCCCTTTACCTTTAACTGCTATGTGCACTTGTTCAGCAATGCTGCCATATGTGTTTCCAGTAATATGGTGTTAACGCATCTCCATGTCCTACAACCAAGACAATATGAGCAACAGCTGTTTTACCTGGCCTGCTGCCTCTGCCATGATATAAAAGCTGTTAATCTTGCCAATAAAACCCCATTAACAAGCATGAACAGTGACTCACAGGCACATGCCATCCACTGGCAGCAATGACTCTCAGTCCCAAAGCTTTCCTATATCATATGGTTAGTTCATTAAGAATCTGCACATCATCTTGTTAAAAAAAAGTCAGATCTTCTCAGTTTTTATGAATGTGTTAGACATTTATCAGTGGATTAAGTTTTGGAAACGGTAATGGTAATGGTATTATAAGGTTCTTGCAGTATATGTGTATGTTTGTGCATATGCAATAGATTTCTGTGTTGACAGATGGGATTATAAGATGCTCTTACAGAATTAATTATGTACAAACAAATCTATTTTAAATAATAACACATAGATTCCTATTGAATACATCATTTAAACATTCACAGTGTAACTTGGAAAAAAAAAATTTGTCCCCTCAGCTAATGACATCAGCAAAAGCTAACTGGAGCCAGGAGCAAACCTAGAGTCCAGTCAGTGAAACGAGATTAGATTCACACAGAAGAAACAAAAACACAAACATATGAGTTTGCTGTTCACAAGAAACATTTGCTGAACCATGTCAAAATTCCTCCTGATCATCACAATTCCGATCTGCAGGTTGTTTGAGGTTATTACTTCCAAAATGGGTTCGACCAGCTAATAAATCCAAGGTTTCACTAATTTTTTCAATGTCATTAACTTCACCATATTGTGTCTGTGACTTTGACGAAGATCAGATCACATTTTAGGGCCAATTAAGGCAGCATCCCAGATCATTTTAAAGGACACACATACTTCTTGTCACTGTGAAAGCTTCCACACTTCACTGTCTATCCATGACCCTGGACAAGGTACTTCATCTATGCCAAGATAGAGGCTCGACCTGAACATATTACTGTGCAGGGAATGCCGGTGACCCTGAAATTCACACTTTGTGTTTTTTCAGTAATTGAATACATCGTGCTTTGATTCTAACAAACCTGACACGACAGGATGTTCAATGTACGCAGAGCAGCAAAGCAAAGATCATTACATGAAAACAAAGATGGTCTCCATTTCTTCTATTCGTCTCTCATCCCCTTTGTGATGATGAGTCTGACCCCTCTGCCCCTAAAATATAAAAACCATGCAAAGTTTTCAAGGTCTTGGTTATACAAAGCATGTAAAGACAGTAATCCAGGAAATAGCATACTGTCTGCAAAACCTTGGAAGTGAATTAGGTGTTATTAGTTATCTCATTCTTTTCACAGAACATTTATTCATTGGTCTTACCTATACAGCTGATAATTAAAGCAGAATGTGCTTGTTTCCTTGGATTGTGCACAAGAGAGCTTTTAAAGGTCTTTCAGACTGTTGTCTTTAAGTGTATCAACAATACCAGTGTTTTGTCTGGGTTTAATCCAGGTATCAAGTGAGACTGAAATAGCTGCACAGGAGGAAAAGCTGACAACTGAAACCAGTACATGTATTCACAAAGTAATATATAAGAACACCTGCTAAGTCCTCAAGATGTCAAGATGGTGGTAGTCATTACACCGAACTAGATATTATACATTTTTGTATTAGATTTTACCAATATAATGTCAGAGTGGCTTTGGCTGTAAGAGTGATTTAATAATGCCAAGAAAGTATCTTGACCTTAAATAAAGATGTAAGTATCCAATTGTTAGAAGTTGAGCTCAGAATTTCTTTGGGTAGTAATGCTTTTTTTTTTTTTAAAACTGGATGTAGTAAATACATGAAGCTGGGAACTTTCTGCATGGAGTTTGCATGTTCTCCCCATGTCTGAGTTTTCTCAGGGTACTCCAGTTTCCTCCCACAGTACAAAGACTTACAGATTGGGGTTAGGCTAATTGGTGACTCTGAGTTGGTGCGAATATGAGTGTGAGTGTTGTCTGTCTTGATGTGTCAGTCCTGTGATAGATTGGTGGCTATCTGGTGACTATCATAGAGCCTCTCACGGCTCTGGAAGTGTGTCCATCCATCCATTATCTATACCCACTTATTCCTATTTAGGGTCACAGGGATCTGCTGGAACCTATCCCAGCTCTCTTTGGGTGAAAGGCAGGGGTACACCCTGGACAGGTCACCAGTCCATCACAGAGCCACATAGAGACAAACAACCTCACACACTCATACTCACTGCTATGGGCAATTTAGAGTCACCAATCAACCTGACATACATGTTTTTGGACTGTGGGAGGAAACCAGAGTGCTCCACACAGAAAGGTCCCTGCTGGGTTTTGAAGCAGGGACCTTCTTGTTGTAAGGCAATAGTGCTAATCACAAAGCCACCATGCTGCCCCCTCTGAAAGGATATGTGATAGATAATGGATAGATGGATAATAAGTGATAGATAATGGATGGATGGATGTTGTGTGTCTAATGTGAGAAAGTCCATGAAAACCTTTAGGTTGTTCTGGACTTAAGAAAGCTAATAATAAAAAAAAGGAGGAGGTTGTGCATGCAGAGAAGGTCCAAGTTCAATTCAATTCAATTTATTTGTATAGCGTCAAATCGCGATACAGTCATCTCAAGGCACTTTACATAAAAACCCAACAAATCCCTTATAAGCAGCACTTGGTGACTGTGGAGATAAAAAAAAAACTCCCTTTAACGAAAGAAACCTCCAGCAGAACTGGGCTCAGTTGGGTGGCCATCTGCCTCGAATGGTTGGCAGGTGAAAATAAAATGTGTTAGTTTATTAAAAATGAGATCTACTGATTAAAAAGTGAAAAATCAAATGTTTTCACATTTAAATTTAGATTATGTTATCTGTTTGCATAAGAATAATGTATTTTTTAATAAGTTAAAGCATGCTCTTAGTATGAACGTAGGTCAGCCTTTCAGCTGCTTTTCATGGTTGTGGAAATTTACATTGCTGAAGAATATTTTAGGGGAGTCTCTTTATAAAGAACACAGGTGTGTTTGTGTCAGCCCCCTAAAGGGTTTACATTCTCTTCAAACAAAGACAGGAATAAGGCATATGTTTACATGAAATGCATTATATTCTTTTGAAATAATTAGTTGAACAAACCATGACAAACCACTGAAATATAATTTGAAAGATAAACAGAGAAATGTATACCTATTACACACACACACACACACACACACACACACAGATACACACTTGAGCACAGCACTTCCTTTTTACCTCCATTGCCACAAGCTAAATTCCTCAATTCATTAGAGGAGAAAAACACACAGTCCAACACTCTCATACATTCATCTGGCAAATGTGGCCTGAGGAATAATGATTTACGGTGGCTCATATTTCACCTGAGTGCACAGGGCAAACAGTTGACTGTTGTGGAGAAAATGCTAACTTAGGCATTTTTGACTGGAGTAACTGGACAGTTACTGTTTTGTGCTGTTTCTGGGAATGTTTTTGTATGTTTGGATAAATATTATACATAGTAGTCATATACGGCATGGTGTAAAAATACATTTGGAATATACTATACACAATTCGTTTCCTTCGTTTTTTTAAAAGCTGCATACTGTAAGCCAGTGTCCTTGGGACATGTGTGCACAAAATATTGTTCTGTGTGTCACCAGTGGTCTCAAGACCTCACTTTATGGGAGACGTTAACAATAAAATTAAACTGTAAAATTGAATAATCATGTTTTGAAGCTAACTCATAAGAACAATATGGGCTGTGTGTTCACATAGTGGAGTCTTTTCTGTGTGTGCAGGAGTAAAGCCAGCACAGGTAGGGCCAGCA
Source organism: Mastacembelus armatus (assembly GCF_900324485.2). NCBI lineage: Eukaryota > Metazoa > Chordata > Actinopteri > Synbranchiformes > Mastacembelidae > Mastacembelus > Mastacembelus armatus. The sequence goes on along the minus strand of NC_046635.1, from coordinate 9,628,997 downwards.
CCAAATCAGTCTCAGCTGCCACCCTGCCCTGCCCTGTTCTTCTCCTAAAGAGCTTCCACTTATCTGTCTGCCACAGGACTGTCTGTGTGCACCCGACCACTGTCATGTAGGCACCATTCTCAAATCGATTGTGACAGTGCAAGAGCCCAGATTTTTCTGCTTCAGAATTCAAGCTGCCATTTCATCACTAGTGTACAATGTTAAGCTTTTTTTTCCTCTTATTTTTATTTATTTATTTATTTATTTTTGGGCAAATTCCTAGAGAATGAATACAGCTTGTGTTCCAATTTAGTAACTACATATTTTCCTTCAGTTTGAGTAAATGCTTGAGCATTTTGCCTTTTTTTCCCCCAACGGGGGGCCGGGAAACTGGCACTCAGCAGGGAAACTTAAACAGCTCTGTTGAGTATGAGGCTCAAAGACCCTGCAACGAGCAAACATAAAACAGAGACCGACCTTATCTGCCAATGGACACTCTGTACTATATTAATATACATTAGAGGGCGTGTGTGCACATTTATATACACTACATACACAACAATTCAAATATGCTCTGTGTAGTAATTTACAGAATGGTATTTCCAAAATCGTCCTTACTTACGTGAAGAATGGATGGCATGTGTTAAAGACAGGTACATAATTATAAGTATCCACATCTAAAATATTTTTCTCTCTTTAGCTCTTCCTCTTTCCCTCTTTCACTCCTCCTTCCATCTTGCCTCCCATTATCTGCTACTTTCTGTGGTTTGGAGCGCTTCCAGCCGGCCTCCCTTTCTTGCTCTGTGGTTTTGTTCAAGAGATTTCATCTCTCTCCTCACCGTTCCTGCAGATTGACAGCTAAGCTCAGGTATGAAAACAAATAGTTAGCTCTGGAATTGACTGGTGAAAAGAAATCCGCCACTAATGCTCCTTCACAAACTCGCTTCTTTGCCTGCCCCTGCCGATACTAAGCCTTAACAGCATACAAGAAAAAGCAGATGGAGCTCTGAAATCATTAACCTTTAATAACACAGTTCTACCAACTCCATTGGATTATTGCAGTGGTTTCTTCTAACTCTAAAACTCTAAAAAAACATATCTTTATGGCAGAAACTGCACATTATGTAGCCAAACACCCACACGACAATAGGCTGTAATTACAGATGTGTCATGTGTGAGAAGTAAATAGTTGGTTGGGTTAACAGACCTCGAAAAGCAAAGCCCTGATGTTGTTGATAGTATTGTTTTGTTTTGTTTGTTTACTGTACGTGCTTGTTCACCTCAACAGGATAAAGTATTCAGGGCATGTTTGAACACAGCTGCAGTAAAAGAATGTCTTTTTTTTTTTTTTTTTTTTTCTCATTGGTAAACCCTCAGGTCAACTTCTGGCACACCTATTGTCTTTCAATTTTATTTGCTTATCAAGACCAAGACAACATTATTTTCTCACCAGTCAGACTCAACCACTTGCCTCGGCAATAACGCAGTTACTTGTCTTTCAAGGTTTTCATGGAACAATGGCAATAGGTGGCCTACAAGCTGCACAGAATAATTGACTGAGGAACCAGTGAGCGATCAGCATAGAATATACAAGGTCACTCTGCCAGTAGGTACTGTAGTCTTTATCTGTATGCCTTTATTCTCTACTTTCTTTCATTCATTTAAAACCTACAGACATGTTTTCCTTTTGTACTGATTTTAACCTAACAATTAATGCAACCTCTGATTCATCATAACACTTTAGATCTTAATCATAAGGTGTTTTCTGCTTGGTACCTTTGTTTGTGTTTTAATTAGGCGGACCTTGTGTGTCTCCAACCCTGGGCTTCTTTTTAATTGCCCATATTTACATCAGGCAGACATCAAACGCAGAGAGAGAGAGACATTTGTAAGGGGGGAGCACAAAGCAGCCCTTTGAAATGTCTACAGTCATATGAAATGGCATACTAATTAAATATCTAAGGCTGCCACTCTGATAGGAGAAGCATTTATATTGCAAACTATGGTGTATGGACTGTCTCCATAACTCATTCACAGACACAGGCTGTATTGTTTATTATCAGACCCCATACCTGTTTACAGACCACCAAGTAACCTTCACGTTCCCATTCATCAAACACAAGAAATGTCCTGCCTGTAATTTAACAGACCAGCTTTCAAAAGGCTAAATCATTTTCAACATTTTACCCAGTGCACTTTGATCTACAGTGGCATACAGTACACCAGGGCAGGTACAATGAATCTAGTTTACCAAGTAATGATTTATCGTTCAGTTCATTAAGGTTATTGCCAATGAATATACTTATTAGAACATTCAACAGCCTTTCGTTCCTCTGCAATTGGAGGAAACGTAATTCAATAATTAAAACCAAACACTAGTTTTATTTATGTCACCCAGATTCTATATATAAAAAAAAAACAAAAAACAATTAAACAAATGATAAAACACCTGAATAGAAGTGACATACTGACTGTTAATAAAATAAACATTTTAGTGTTACATAGAGTGTACACTGAGTTCAGATTGTCAAATTGGTGTTCAAGAAATAAAAACAAAACACAAAAAGTTTGATGACGTGAATCACTGTGGGAGAATGCAGAAGCCAGTGACAGCCTGGTTTTATCAGCCAGCTGGTATTGTGTTTTCTTGTGCTGTATAAACACACCAGCTCTCAGTAACAGTCAGTGCTAAGGACTAAGCAGCAGCCCTGCCCATTCTCAGCCCACCTTCGCCCTGTCATAAACAGAGATTTTGGGGGAGTGCTGAGTTGTGCTTTGCTGTGCTGCACTCGATACGCTGCTCAGGGCGTTCACTGTCAGAGTCAAGACATTCCACTCAAACGCAGGCTCACTGAGGAGACGACTCTGTGTGCCTCCGCACCAGCTCTGCTCCTCCCTGAGAGGCTCTGCTCCTCTCAGCTCAGCCATGCTCTGGTTACATCAAGCATAGTCTGGGTTCAACAATTACCAGAGCGGCTTGAACACACTGCATGTGGCAGAGCTGTCGTGAGACTCAGGGCTGTGTGAAGGGACAACAACAATAAACTGCAGACAAGCACAGAGGGCCTCAGAATGGGTCTAAATGGGCTGGAGTTTTGAGGACAGCGCTTTGGACACAGTCGGGCATTCCAACAAAAGATAAGGGAGGAGAGAAATGAATGAGGAGGGCAGCCAAAGGCCTTTGTTTTATGAGTACAAGGCTGTTTTTGAGATTATACAGGATTATGTATGTCTGATAGGAATGAGGTACTTGTTAGCACGACCTAAAATGTTGCTTATGTGCTTATTTTGATGCAGTCCTTATAGTCCTACCTTTTACTTCTGCCAGAAGTTCACTGGTGTTGAGCCTGTCCATCTTCTCTTTCCAGTCTTTAGAAAGAAATTTCTCCATGCATGAGGATTCTGAAAAAAGAACAGACAAATAAAATGAAATTTCTCGGATTGTGTTTAAATTTGATTAAATTTTGTGGATGATGTCATTCTGTAAGTATCTGCATTTAAATGAAAATTAAAGAACAGTATCAGATGTATGAGGGCTAATTTATTTTTAGGCATTGCACAGTGAAGATTAAAAAAGACTCTGTGCGTCAATTGAGGGATGAGCTAAGGGTGGAGTGAGGAGGAAAGCAAGCACTGTGGGGAAAGTGTAAGGGCAGAAACACACGTTAAGTGGGAGACATGGAGTCAGACTAGGTACATCTGAGCGTTCACATATCTGCCAATGATGAAAACATTTAACATTTGTCCAGCAGACAATGAATCAGAGAAGGAATGACTGCAATCTGCCATGCTGTCGCTGAGGTAGCTGATAAAGAACACACTGGGCTGGCTGACCCAGGCCTCCACCATCCCAGCACTGCTTAGGGGTCAGCGTGTTCCCATCAAACACCAGCAGCACAAGCGATTCTCCAGCCCTCCACCTTGAGCTATTGTCTCAAGAAACTGCCCCCTTTCTCTTCCAGATCAAGACATGTAACGTCCAGTCCCTGTTGGGTCTGATTAAGTAATGGGCAGTACTGTATAATCCAGTTCTGGGAGAACAATTATTGTACTGTCTACTTGATGAATATAAAACTGTTGTACTGATTTCTAAAGAAATTGTCCTCAGGTTTCCTATACTGCCTAAGGATGATATCATTTGTAAAATGTTTCTCTAGATGTGGATCAAAATGCCTAACCAAAGCAGACACACTAATTATGACCACAAAGCCCTGGGGCGACATAATGAACAGTCTAACCACATATCTAACAGTGAATCGTTTATGAGCATAGGTCTGGCAACAAAAGGACACAATTCATAAGTACATTGCGATGATGTCTTATGTAGATGCCGTGCGTTTGAACACAAATTGCACGGAATGTGAAACAGGGCGAAAGACAGAGAAAAGTCATTGTTGATGCAGTGTTCGGGACTTTTCCAGTTTCACCATTATCATTCTTGACATCAAACGCTGAGAAAAATTGCACAGTTTAGAATGTATACAAGTGTTGTTTCCTTTTATCCTGCTGTAGCATCTCTTGCTCTCCACTTCCACAAACCAAACACTGTCGCTCCCTCTGACAAACACACTGACTACAGAGGAACTGGGAGTAACTGGGGGTCAGTAGTTCTTGTGGCCTTGTTTAAGGATGGCTTTCACAGAGATCAAGCAGAGTGACCATTTTGTTTGATTGTCCACTTCCTCCAGTGTGATGGGGGTCGACAGGACATCTTCAGCTCAGGGTCATTATAACATTACTTCTGCTTTATTGACTTTCCAATTCCAAACTCACAGTTTGTCCCCTTGACCCTAAGAGAGGGAAAGAGAAAAGGCTGTGTATATCGTGTGTGGTTGTGTGTGTTAACTCCCTCTGTGGCATGAAGATCACAGATCTTAAAGTAGGGGTTAAAGGCAGACAGGCTAGCAGTGCTCAGCTTCCTCCCTGCGCCTCACCCCAGGTGAACAGCTTCCTCTCCCAGATAAACAAACTCCCATCAAATGATAATCCTCAGACAGACACAACAACATCAGTGCATGACATTGTCTCCCTTAAAGCACAGAAAAAGGCTTGTTTTAAAATGGTGTAAAGGGGAATTAAACAAACACAGTGAACATATGTTAATACGCACACATATGCTCCTTCTTTCACACACACAAACACACACACACCACATACACACACTTTCATCACAGATGCTGCTCCAGCACTTGATCATTAAGGAATGCACCAACTGTTTGAGATAATGTGGTGCCAGCTTCCATTCTACTCCAGTCCTCCCCCTCCCTTCCACCTCCCTCCCAGGAGAGCTGCTGCGCCCTCACTTCTCCATCCCCTCCGCTGGGCCAGACACGACCTGCCAAGTCCTCCAACAGGAGAGACTACAGCTGGAATGCACCGCTGTCCTCCCTGCCTTTCACCTGGGAGAGGTGAATAATGACCTGGATTAGTCTATAAAATAACTCTCAAACACCTTTCAGTGTTCGAACAGCACGGACAAAACAGGCAACCAAAAATGGATTTGGTGAAAGCAGAGAAACTTTTGCGCAGGCGTGCACAAGTAAAACAGTATATGAGTCAGATGTCTGGCTTTTTTCAAAGCACCCTTCCACAGCCTATTTTTCAGAAGAATTTAGATTAATAGGAGGAATGCTATTTCAGTTTCTAAAATGCATGTCTGTTTTCTCTGGAGAAATTATAGATGCCAATGGAAACACTGGTTAGTATCAACATAATAATTACTGTCAGGTTATGACACAGAGAATGTCAAAAATTGATACACACTATATTCACCATAAAATAACAAATTATCTCTGATAAAAGATTCACACTTCACTGATTTCACTGGATATCAAGTGCTGGTAGATTTGCAAGTGAAAAGCAAACATAATTATTTAAGGCACTTAGAGCAGAACTTCTGAAGTTTTTAGTGTTACAGTCTTGTCCTCTTAAAGTAGGACATCACATACTGGGGAATTAGCTTAAACAACAGAAGAGTCCAGTGAGTTTATTTTTATTTTCCGATGGGGGCTCTTAAATCTTTCTCACCCCCACCCCTTCCATTTCTTTCCATCCCCCTCTCGAGATAAAATGCTCTGTGGCTGGGGAGCAGGCCATTCATCTGGGATGAGAATGGAATGAAAACAATAGCCCTTATCAGGCTCTTATTTACATTTTCCCAGCGTCCCTGCAGTAGACAGCTTGGCTTGTCACCAGGCCCAGATCGCCCCACTGGACCCAGACCAACTTCCTCCAGCCCCAGCGATTCCAATGGTCCCTATGGACCCTCGCCTGGCACAGACCCCCTCTACTCTGCAGCTACCACAGATAGCAACATAAAGGACAAAACTACTGGAGTGTGTGTCCAAGACATGCTTCCATTGAGACAGGAACGGTTTCTGGACTACTAAACCCGTCTGGATCTCATTGTCTCTTCTCTGGGGCTGGTGCTGTATATCTGGAAAAATGCCCTGTAGCCTTTTCTGAGATGATTTTTTTTTTTTCTATTTCCAAGTGGCACTTAAAAGAAAGAAAAATCACCACTGATTTAATACTGCCAAATCCAATATGTTTATCTCCTATCAGCACTGTCATCTCTGGTAACAGCGATCTTGTGCAGGTATTCTGTGATCTCATTGATGTGGGTAAACAGGCGCAGGGATTTAGACACCTAGAGCAGAGATGAGTTGGCTAGATTAGCCTACATATATATATATATATATATATATATATATATATTTACTGTATTAAAAACAAAGCTAATGATCCTCATAAATCTCAACAAAGGAATGTTTCTCGGCTGATGTGTGACATAAACAAAGCTTTCAGCACCTGGCAGTCAGCGCTGCCAGAATATCATGTTCAGTATAAACCACAGTAGTGAAGCTAAGAGGCAGGTTACCACTAACCATCTGTCCTGTCACTAACTGACTCTATGAAACTCTTGAATGAAAATATGGATTTGTTATAGTTGTATAGTCTTGTCAGTCTGTTTCTGTGCTTTTCTTATGCCACAGTTCCTATCTCTCTGACATTTTAATGCAACAACCAATAATCTGAGGCGTTTCTTTCTTGTTCACACTGTAATGCTTATTGAGTGCTAGATATCTATAAATGCCTGTGGTGGAGAAGAAAAAGTAGGGGAAAGTATTTGGTTAATTTGTGTTTTTATTGCCAGTCTACACAGAGTAGTCCATTCAAATGATCATTTTACACTGTAGAAAAGCTCCAATCAGACAAAGCCACAAACAAATCAAATATTGACACTTTGGAATTAGATTGGACAGTAATAAAACAGATCTTAAAAATCATGACACACTAATTTTCAAATGGCTCTCAAGACTGCCATCAAGATATGAAGTTCAAGTGTGTCTGTGAAAGTTATCAAATACAGCAGCACCACTTGCTCAAAAAGGCCTTCTTCACTTTTACATCAATCTTTTCAATCTCTAAAAGGTTTTAATCTGCTAAATTTGTTGATGCAACAAAACACGCCATCATGTTTCAAAAGACCGTGACTGCCTCAAAGCACAAAAATGGTTTGTTACAACATGCAGCAGTGGGTGTTTTATTACCCTGTGTTGTCAGCAATGAAAATGTTTCAACTGTGCCACCACATTCTGAGCTCCTCTGTGTGCACTATTCTCCTGGGAGAAAGATGATACTTATGTTTGAGTGTTTGTTGTGTTGAAAAGCCGTTGGCATAGAAAAGAGGGCTATCTCGGAGAGTCAAATTAGCCATAAGTCATGGATAACACACTAAGAGACCTCCCCTTTAGCATTGGCCTTGTATATCAGTTGTCCCAGCCTCAAGGGGAAACATGTAATTACCAAATCAATGATCAACTGACACTGACCATATAAATAATTTCCTTCCCAGAATGCAGAGGCTTGTACAGTGGGGCACGTAGGAAAAACAATACTATTTGCAGAGGAAAAGAGTAGGGTTTAGAGCCTCTAAACAAGCTTCAGCTTCTATGGAGTATAAGTGTATATAAGTATAAGTGTGTCATGATCCAGTTAGAGTCAACCAGAACCAAAACCTTCACAGAACACTAAACTGGCTGAAGAATGCACAATTTAAATACATTAAAAAATGACTCTAAGTAATGACATAAACATACAGAGTACAGTAGCTATTTCAAATCTAAACATTCACATTATAAAAACTGCATTAGAAAAAATGACACTGTGTGAAATCTGGCCTACCAGTGATCCTCAAATAAGCTTTTTCTTTATAGTACACTTTTGACTGAAGGTCAATAACCCGATGAAAACACTTAACGTTTGCTCGCTTAAACCAAACAAGCCATAAGTGTTGAAACTGTTATAGAAGCAATTTATTTAAAAAGGTTCTTTAAATGGTCAGTAGCACAGAATTTTGGTCTGTATCAAAAGAAGAAGAAAAATAAATAATTCTTTTTTCCCTTATCAAGGATATATAGTGTAGTAAAAGTTGAAGGGCTACTCAGAAAATTACACAAATCAGTTATTTTGCAACGATTTATATTGTCCTAGATGTGTACAGTCTAAAAAAGACTGGAATGTCTCAAATAGCTTTTAAAATGCTTAAATTTAAATACTTAAACTTAAATTTCACTCCTCCACTTAGTGTTAGATACACTATATGTTTTAAATTCAGGATAAAACTCTTGGAATTGCAGTCAGACAATGATAGGCTGACTTCTAATTTCCCATCCACTCTGCACTGCACGGGAAACAAATCAAAAGTCGAGATTGATAAAAAAGAAAATGACTGTGACACACTCCAAGGAGTCCTTTGAATATCTTAATCACAGACACACTAAAAACAAGACCCCATCATCACACCAAATAAAACATAATAATTACAAGAGGCAGGCAGGGAAGTGAAATGCAGAGAGAAAACATGTTTTTGTCATTCAGCCGGTAGTCCCTGAGACAACAGCTGTTGGATGCTGCAAATACTCCTGAAGTCTCCATAATCATGGCGTTATTGAAGTGAGGACAAAAAGGGCACTAATTGCAAGGGAGCAATCGGAACGCAATAGGTTACACACTCGGGTGATGCCGCACAATGCAAACGCTAAAAAGGGAGCCGGGGTGAAAAAAACATTCTGAGCACAACAGTGCGTTATCGCTCATTTTCAGGCAATTACCTTTCCTCGTTGTCAACAGTTTTAATAACCTCTACCATTTCCAGAAGACTTTTTGGTGCAGTTAAATAATTCCAGATTTTTAATATGTAATTACTAGTGCTGGTATGCATAAATTAAAAGGTCCAGCTTCTTGAGACATGTCAGTGTATTGTGGAACACCTGCACCTCGTGGTGGGTTTTCTTTAACTGACACCTAGTGATTATTCCACTTGGTGAACATCTCTGTTAGCCCTCTTTAGACTATCCTGTTTGGTCATGTAAACAGTTGCTATAAATATTGTGCAGGTAACCTAGATGAGACGTGCTTCATCTGAAGTTGTGACAGAGAACACAGCTCCAACATTTCCTTCTTTGCTTCCATCCCAATTTCCTTCTTTCTTACTGTATCTCTTTTACTGAATCTCTGAACATAAAGGCATCGTCTGCCTGTTTGTTGTTACTCTTGAATGGGCCATTAGTCAAGTGTCTTTTCATAAATAGGAGTTTAAGAAGATGACTTTATGTGAGTTGGATCCACAATTTTATCACCATTTTTACCATTTTTTGGTACTCTGTTTCCAGCACATGAATTTATGTTCTCTTTATTTATCCCATTAACAACTAAAGGTTGCAGAGTTTAACGCCAGTTACATCTAACCCGAGGTCAAAAATATTTATAAGTAGGGAAAACAGATGCAACGTGCAGGTAACTTTTGGAGTGTTTTATCTTTTTCCTCAGGCAGCTAAACATGCTGACCTGTGTGACCAGGAACTCTCCCCCTATTCGTTGCCTTTTATCTGCACTGACCAACGTGTTAATCCCACAGCGTTGACCTGGCCATTCAGAGAAGCCGTATAACCACGCAGCACCCTGACCTCTCTAAATAGGACACGTGTCTATCAAGCATATATGAATTAACCATCCCCAAGAGGCTTCACCTCCTGAGCTGAGCAGCATGTGACCTCTCCCAATCCATTTTACTGCAGCACTCTGTGGCAATCAGGCTTGAATTATTAAAGTGAGCAGTGAGCAATGATCAATTCATTGCGGCCCTTGCTCGTCGACTGCCCAGCCGTACTTCAGCAGAAATGACATTGAGAACAGTTGAGTATGCTTCCAGACAATGCACATAAACGTGAAATATGTAAGACCCAATATGTCAATAATCATAACTGTACAGGCTGAGGCCATGTCCAGGCTAATCCCACGGAAATGCTGGAAGATGACTGTGGGGTGAGCAGGCCCCAGTGCTATGATTCCTCACAAATGCTTTCTTGTGGGAAAGAGCAGGAGAAGTTGAGAAGAAGTTATATAATATATGTGTCATGCACATTTATGTCTTGAAGAAACATGTAGAGGACATGGTGCAGGAAAGGCCAAGATTCATAGTCAAATTCCGTCCTCTACACAAATTAGAAAGGGTGGGGGACACAAACGTAAAGAAAAGTTGAAAGAGATTGCACCAAAGTATGTAACTACAAGAACCTGGAAGTAGGAGGAGAGCAAGGGAAAAAAATCCAATCAAAACTTTGTGAGGAGGAGATGAGGAGCCAAGATAAACCAGTACTCAGAGCCCCCAAAACTGCAATCTCCCCTTAAGCCGGAGAGTGGCAGCTGGCAGAACAGCTGGTGAATAGGATTAATGTCAGAAGAATGAAATAAAACTCAACATATGTCCGAGCCTGAGGTGTTGGGACTGTGCGTGATTGTGCCCCCGATGGATGCCATGTGTGCAGCTGGAAGGAGCTGCTGTGCTGCACTGCTCTCTACCCCACAAGGTCACTTTTAAGAACTAGGACCATTAAATGCTTGGATAGCAAAATGAACTTTCCATTCCCTCTCCTCTCCCCTTTGCTTTAAAGTCTCTATTCAGGTAGCAGAGGGAGTGTATTGAACATGATTATCAATACAGTGCACTCTAAAATTCATCAGGTAAACAAACCATTTCTACATTGATTTAATTAAGAAAGACATATAAAAGCACATATAAATAATAAGCTGAACAAGGTCATAGAAAACTGGATATATTGAAACTGAGCAAGATAAACAAGTGCTGTGTGTTTTTTACACAGTTATATATGAATTAATAATAATCAGCCTAATAAACACTTTAATAAAGGCAGTGCCTTCAAATATCTTAAGTGCAACATTTGGTTCATTTATTTTGCGAAGTAGATAAAGGCATTAAAAAGCAAAACAGTTCAACAGTAACAGCGAGTAAAAAGAAAAGTTTGTCTGAGTGTGTGCAACCATGTGTGTTTGCTTTACTACAAAGAAAAAGTAGAGGCCCACTTCTGGAATCTGAGCTGATGCTGATGAGAGGATCAGCACTCGTGAAAATGAACGTTACGATTAGAAATATGTGGACTTGATTTCAATTTATAATTTCCATTTGATGTTGGTAATCATTAGGGTCCACACACTGTAATAAATTATAATAATTTCACACAAAAATTAAATTACTGGGTACCTTGCATTGAAGAGATTTTTTTGGGTACCCTGCAATTTAACTGTCAGATATAAACTTGCCTGTTACTCAATGCTCGAAAACATTCACATTTATTCATCTATGTTAAATTAATAGATGTGTGAAGAAAACGTGGAGTACTGTGATCATGGCTGTTCAGTGTGATTTAGTAAATTAATGGGTGTCTGACTCTACAAGGACAAAAAGAGACTTAATAGGATCCACATGAATGCATTACAATTTGCAGTGAAGCCAAGGGTCTAGTATAGACATTGAAACTTTATTTCATCATAAACGCTGGACGACAGTGATGCGCTTCACAGATTGAACCATAAGATGATATATTAAAAAAGCACAAATTGCAAAAAAATACATTGGATAATATACTGTACATTTGGTTATACAGCATACTGTAAATGTGTTGAATTTTGTGTGTGTGTGTGTCTATGAATATTTTATCACTGCTTGCTTTAAATAACTGAAGTAAGACTAGAGCTTACTTACAAATTTTGAATGAAAAACTATTGCTCATGCTTTTCAAACGATAAAGTAATTTGTTGAACCTCACAGCCAACTTTGTCGACTAAGATCACAGAATCCAGGATGCACGCACACACACACATGCACACACACTCACACCTGTTTTTGGGACTTTTTACATTATTTGTACTATAGGAGAAAAAGGAGAAACAAAACAAAAACCTCTTCCTCTTGAAATGTTTCAAGAATTAGTCATCTTTTTTTTTGCAATGTTTTGTGACATGTCATATCAAAACTTTTTACAATTTGTCATCTGATGTTCTTGGAAGAAATGGGTTTATGCATTGTGATGTTCTGGGGATGTAATGGTAATGTTACTTTCAGTCAGTTGTCTTTTGTGTTGGCATCAAAAGTTCCAGGATTATGTAATGTCAACAGCCAACCATCTAAATCTTCTAAACCCCAATGAATAGTGTTTTTAAAGCGTCACTTGCATGGACACTATGTGGACAATCTTTCCCTCTAGCCAAGAGATAACATTTACCCCTACAGTCTAAAAGTAGTAACCATACACAACAGAAATTGATGACAACTGTAGCCTCAAATATGTAACTTATAAATGTCACAAGTGCAGGACAAAAATGAGCTTAAATTATCACTAAAATATGTTTTTAGCTTTTGCTGACTAAAAAAAATGAAATGACAAAAATGTATATACATTTATAAAACTAAGTCAAAATCAGGTGTCAAAATGAACAGTGTTTACATTGATTCAACCACATTAGAAGCTGTAGTTTTCTTTTCAGTCACCCCATTCCCTTTCAATGGAGCCATACAGACTGAGACCTGCTGGGCAAAGATAGATCAGAAATCATAGAAATTTGCCTCTCATGAGTGACTCAGCTCATTGGTCCAACTCACAACAGGGAAGCTAACAACAGGCCTACAGTATGGGCTTTGTTAAAGCAAAGTGCCACCCACCAAGAAAAAATGAAACAGAAGGAGAAAAGAGGAAGATGAGGTGTGGGAAGTAAAATGTTTGTATGGGATTTAATGACAAAAGGCAAACAAATTACTAACGCTGATTTCAAATAATAGCATCACCCCATTAATTGAATGTCATGATATGCAATTGACAATGTAGCGTTAAAGCATATTAACCCCTAATCCAGTGCAGACTTTTAAAAAAAATCATACTGGGGGTTCTTCCAAAGAGAGATGACGTTCATCAAATGATTATCACCACTGGCGCTCAGGCTTTGCAGTGCAATAAAACACATTTCTATTCATTTCTCCTGACATCCTCATCATGTCTCCTGGCACATGTAATGTTATTGAACAAGGAGAAATAAAACGCACTGAGTGGGAGGAAACATCAGTTTAATCACTACTGATTAAATTTTCTCTTTTTAAAAGAGGCGTCACATCAAGGTTTGATGCAAGACATTCATGCTGACTGTTCGGGAAAACAATGCAAATATGTTAATAGGCTGCATCTACGCTAGTTGTCATGTTTGCGTGTGTCAGGGCGGATCTCTTGGTTGGATGGCTGACGTACCGCTGACTTACAGAACAAGGTTGCAATGTGCTCTGAAATCATTAGCAGGCCAGAGGGGATGTCTGTGCCCAGGGTGTGTGTTACACACACTATTTTGATCCGTGGTCAGATGACACCAGCTCTTTTGTCAAGTTATGTGTGGAGAATGTTTGGGAGCTGAATTCCACAGATAGGACAGTGAGACTGAGCTGGCACACAACTCTCCCAGTGTAACCGATGTTCACATACGAACACACACACACACACACAGCAGGACACATGTGCCCCCCCCCCCATGCTGCTGTGGAATAGCCCCTGTCACAATGTCCTTCTTTATGTTAATTTTAACCGCACACCAGGCTGTTATTTCTCAAATCTAGGGTTCACGGCCCAACGACAAATATAGCAGCAATAATGGCTTTAGCCTTCTTATGTGTCAGCACTTCACCAGCTCTCTGCCCCTCCAAATACTGGGGTGTCACAAACAGTCTAGCCATTACAAACTGCTGCTGATTTCATTACCTTGTCACTTACATACAATACAATACAGAGGTGTATCTGTTTTGTTTCTAAAAGAAAAAGCAGTCATTGACTGTGTTTATATGTTGTTTATTATTGCAGATGACATGGTATGTGAGGACAAACAAGCCTCTGTGCAACCTTGGCTGTGATTTGTCTGTCAGAGACACCCGTTTCCTCCTATTAAGGGGTTCCTGTGCAGCCAGTAAGCCAGGATCACAATGGGAGTTTTGTGCTGCATGGGTGCAGGGGAACACACTCAACAGCTGAAACCCGGGAAGATGGCCCCTGGAATGCTCTACAGCAGTTGCTACTGTTGACTAATCGGAATATGAGAACTGGGGAAGGTGATCTTGAATGCAAAGAATGGCACATTGAAGAAGCAGCTGCTTGTTTTGTCATCTGAATGACCAAGACAGCAGAAAGGGTTTCCATTTTGAATGGAGCAACAAAATCTATACCTTAGCTTGTGTAAAGTGAAACCTGTGTCGGCCTCCATCGTCCTATGGGGATGTGCCTGTGTTAGGTGAGGGCTCTGTTTTGGAACAGATAGTAAATACATAATTCAGCAGTGGACCAGGCACTCTGTGCTCCCTATTCCCCTCATACAGGCACTCCATTTAGCACTGGGCTCTGATCTCTGCCTGGCAGAGCAGCAACTTTGTCACTGGAGAGTAAGACAGGGTAGGAAACAGAAATCTTCGACGAGAGAGAATGTTGATCTGTCTCAGGTAAGGGTTGACAAGATGGAATGAAAAACAGAAAAGGGGAGAGAAAAAAACGAAAAGAAGGGGAAGTGAAAACAGGAAAAGAAGGAAAAGGATAGAAAAGTAGCTTTAGGGAGGAGTGCGGGGCAGAATATCTTTTTGTGAAAGTTCACATGTCAGCCTGGCTGGCTGCCCACGGCATACAGCCGAAAAATCTATTTAACGTCTGCTTCACAGGGTGACAAGAGGGTTGATTGGCAGAGAGCAGAGAGCCTCTTTTGATCATGTGTCCTAACAAGCGATTCCAGCTCATGTCTCTTCAGCCTGAACAGATCTACATTACCTATTCAAACAAAAGTGACAGACCAGAGCACTGCTCCGCTGGGCTGCTGCACCACGCCACAGGCCAAGAAAGAACACACACACATCACACACATTCAGAGGAAGGCCCCCACACAGTATATACAAGTATACATACACACACACACACACACACACGCACTAACTGCAGTGCATCGACAATTTGATCAAATAGATTACTGGCATCAAGATAAGTATCTTACTGAAATCATGTTGAGAGAATAAATAACAGATTATTAGAAGAGATAAGGAAACAGTGCACAGAAGAAATGCTGATTCTTGACTGATGTTTGGCCAGTGTGTGTGTCCTTCCAAGAGGGTCCCGGCCTTATGCTGTCCTATAGGAAGCTGCCCTAAGAGACAGTGTAAAGCTATGTGTGAAGACTGTCTCAAAATTTGCAACCAAGGCAACTGGATTTCCAGGCTTCATTGCATATGCATAGAGCCAGAGTCTCATGCTCAGATCATTATAACAAAGATTCCTATTAATTAGGTGGGATAAAGCAGAACCAGATGACATGGCAGCTGGGATGAGAGGAGAAGGAGAGAAGGGAGGGAACTTAAAGAGGTGGGGAGAAAGTGCATCCGTCTGTTTGGTGGGAGGAAACGGGTATTTTTTTAAATAAAATATAATACTGGCTGCATTATATGTAATATACCTTTCAAAATGTTTTTAAGGCTACAATTACACTAAATACATTTCCAAAAATAAATTTGTTGGTGCTATTAAGCACCTGCAGGCAATTTCCTCCACAAACATCTGTGTAGAGACAACAGGGGATGTGACACTGACAGGGGACAGTGTTACAACAGAGTCAAGAGTTCATCAGCGCTAATCAGACCACAGGCTTAGAGCTGATCCTATTCTCTTCCAAAGCTTTCACCATCCTTGAATCTCATTACATGGCCTGTTGTAATAGAGGATAATGACCTGGGGCAGTGCACACTCAACCTACTGCACAGTCATTATACAGTGATAATACACAACCTCACCAGAGGGATTATACTTACAAATAGAGGAGAGGTGATAAAGGCAGAGGGAGAGAAAGGGAACTTTAAGTGATGATACAGAAGCACATACAATTACACACATATAACCTTATGCCCAAACACAATTAGTTCACAGACGCACACCATGTTGTGCTGTTTTATGTCACAAGCATTGGCTAGGGTACCTGCCACTGTAATAGAGAAATTCTTTTCTCAGGAGTCATTAAGTATTCTCCTCCTTGTGATTAAAAAAGGGGTTGCAGTTTGGCTGAATGGTACTGTATGCCCCCCCTTGCTGAGCTAATTAGTCATGACTGTCAAAGAGCTCCAGGTGTTGAATATTCTTCTTAGACCCTGCTCTATTCACTGCAACTGGTCTAAAAAAAAAACAACTTCTGTGCTTCTGTGCTTGTGGATACCATAGTACCATAGCTATTATGATCAATAAAAAGAAAACATGTAGAGAAAGACTGACTTGACAAATAAGAAGATTTTTTTTTTTAATTTGTTTCTGATCCATATCATTACTGTTACTATCATTACTGTTACATACCACTCAATAACCCAAAGATGATAAAAGACACATAACTGAATCCAGTTCCGTGCTGGTTGTGCTGATAAGGACTCAACAAGTAGATACTGAGCCCAGGAAAACCCCTAAAAGATAAGACAGGAAGCTGAAACTCAGTTACTCGTCCTTGTCTTGGGGACGATCATAAAGTCTTAACACACAAGTATTTCTGTGTTGACTTGCATGATATTGATTCATACTTTAGTGCATTATATAAAACTGTTCTAATTGCATGTGAATCAAATCAAGGTCACCTTGGCTTTTTATAATGGTGGCTATTTTTCTTTTTCTCCTAATACTTTATACTGACATTTTTAACTCTTGACAAGTGCTGTCTGGAGACTTATCCATAAATAATGCATTTACAATACCTAGTAAATAAACATGGGGCACAATCGTTAGCCCTGCTGGCAACTGGGCCTAATAGAGCTTTTACAGCAAAGGTGACTATTCAGCTAAATGCGGTGCTCGCTGCTGGGAGGACATTTTCATTCATTAGCACAGTCACAAGCACTTAAAGCACTTTAAGGACCAGAAATGGAGAGGAAAGGTGGAAGGATAGAAGAGGGTGAAAGGGTACAAATATAGAGAGATGGAGAGATGGAGGAGTGATGCCTACAATACTCAGCACAGCCTCTATTGTTAGAATGTTTATAAGGCATCATGTTCAATGAAACACACTGGCCAATAATTTTCTCTGAATTGAGACACAAAATAGTATCAGAGGTTTTGAGAATATTACTATTTCTAAAGGCATGCAGCAGTGTTTAAATGCGATTTCACGTTCCATATATGAGCTATTTACTGTGTAAAATATGTATCACAGACCATTTGTTTTCCCTCATCACTTGAGGT
The DNA here is from genome assembly GCF_900324485.2 of Mastacembelus armatus. NCBI lineage: Eukaryota > Metazoa > Chordata > Actinopteri > Synbranchiformes > Mastacembelidae > Mastacembelus > Mastacembelus armatus. Next base: position 9,611,436 of record NC_046635.1, on the reverse strand, counting down.
CACAGCATTTATCTGAAGTCCATCAGGACAATGAACTATCTTGACCAGAGAAGAATGGTAGCAGATGGTGAAGAGTCTCTGAGGAACTCGGTGATCCCGACCAGGCAGGCACCAAAGCAGCAGAATTAGACGGCAGTTGTCATGCTTAGATAAGCGATATATTTAGCTCATCTGTTGCTTGTGATACATTAGCAACATCATTAAGAGAACAAATGGCTTCTCCAACCTTCTTGTAGGTTATTTAATAGCTTAATCCTGCCCTTTTCAATTTCCAACCATGTCTCTCTCCATAAACAAAGACACACAATTATGATTTCTCTAAGGTTTCTGTGAGGTTTTTCCTGGCAGTTTCTAAGAGTCCCTCTCCCTCCGTTTTACAGTAATCGCTGATCATCACCACTGAAGCTTTGTCAAGTGCTCTCAAGAACGGAGTATCTCTCAGTTCCTGTAGCTTGGGGACAGCATACTGAACTTTGTGAGCCTCTTGTCTTCTGCTGTGTTCCCTGCTCAGAAACTAATTTCCTCCAACAAGGGAGTTTATTTTGGTGGCGATGATACACAGCACATGAGGCAGACCAAAACTCTATTATTAACAGGAGATTAAAACAGCTGTATGGCACTCTAAAGCCCCCTCTCCTCCCTGCACTAACATAAGGCCCTGGATTACAAGCTGCACTTGACCATTTAAATTACTGCAACAACCAGCCTTCACCAGCTGGGGCTCATTACCATAACACCCGCCGCTGCTACGGAGAACACTGACTATCTTGCACTAAAAGTCAGCTCCACAAAAATCAAGACACATATGAAACACATAAACACATATTTACTTTAGACTGAAAAATGTGGTAGCAGAAAGACTTTTTTTTTTTTAAAACAAAATTTCTAAATCTCCTGGGATCAATTGCAGACCTAAGCCAAGTGTCAAGAAGATCAGCAGCAACAATGCTGCATTTCCCAAATGTTCATGTCAGTCAGTGTGGAGGAAAACTACAGTTCTCACTTCTCTACCGTATTGCAGTATTATGAGTATTAATGATAATATTCATGAAGTAATGTAGCCAGTATATCTATCTATCTATCTATCTATCTATCTATTTGCTATATTGGCAATAGCAGTGGTCTGTGAAAAATGTAGTAGTTATTGATACAGTATAAAAAATGAGAAATGTTACATATCTACAAAGGTATTACCATAAGGGGTGAAACATGCTGGAATACACAGGGATATTTTGTATGTTTGATGATTCAAATTTTTGTCGGTCATTTTGATCCTTACCAGTGATCTCCCTTTATCAGTGCTCAGATGAATAACGACTGATTGTTCTATATTTTATTATCTAAATGACACCACAAGTAATGAGTCTCAGTATCAGGATGTGGCTAAATGATTATCTGGTGAGAGGCCTGTGATGCTCTGATACAAAGATCACCAAACGAACACTTTAAAAAGAAGTGGCAAATTATTTTTAGGCTAACAGAGGTCTAATTTATTCGTCTGATGAAGTGCTTAAGCTAAGAGCTCCCCAGACACTAAATGAGACACATGCATTCCCAAGGGGGTTTAACATTTGATTGGATGTAGTTATATTACTACAGCCCTAATTAAGAAGGGGGATGTGTTTCAGCAGCTCTTTCAAATATTTGTTTTTCCGCCATACTCTTGATAGACTGCAGGCTGTGGGAGGGAGAGACAAGCAGGGTGAAACTGGGTGCAGATATGACAGAGACCTAACAGTCTTATTACAAAAAAAAAAAAAAAAAAATCTCTCTCTCTCTCTGCAAGTAATTGTAGGAAAATAAAGATTCTCACATCTTAATGGTGCGCTAGTTAGCAAGATGAATTAGGCAAACGGAACAGTTAAAAATCTGTGAGGAGGGCTTGGGGTTGTTTGTGGATAACAAACTGATGAATAACTGCAGAATGAAAAGTGTTCTGTGTAGCAAAATAAAAAGAGGTAATGTTCCTGGCATCGGGTGAGCACTATGAGTTTTATAGTTAAAGAGTTTGCCTTGGCACAGAATAAGACCACACTTATGCTGATGTGCACTGCCACACAGTCTTTGTCACATTGGAAAAGGTTCAGAACAAACTGGAAACACAGTAACGTCAGTATTCCCAGCTTGTGTGTGCCTGTGTGAGACAGGAAAAGAGGACAGTCGGGAAAGTTGAAAATTATGAAAAGAAAGGGGAAATATTTGGGAAGATCAGGTGCGCTTAGGTGGAGAAAGGTATTCCTACACTAACACACACACACACACACACACACACACAGGGGGAGTCATACCGTCTTGCTCTGTCTTTGTCATCTCCTCCAGCTTCTTCTGCTTCAGTGTGTCCACTACGTCTGCCAGGCTTCCTTTGCGGCGCTCTGGAGTTCCAAACGCTGATCCACTCAGCAGGTCACTCCGCTCCCGGGCCCCCTCCTCCGGCTTGTGCGGGGAAGTGGAATTGTTCCGGAAGGAGTACAGGGAACATACTTTATTGCTGTCAGACTCCTGTAAGACAAACAAAAGTTAGGAGGGGTGGCAACAAGGGATTTGAGTTGTATTAAATGAGTGCATTTGTGTGTTCTGTGAAGGCTTTCTGACAGTTTTTCATTCAAATACAGTGATTGCGAGGTTTCTGCAACTCAGGGCTGTTTTGGCCATATCAAATGACTCCTCTCTGGCTTTCATACAGCAGCTTCTGTATCCTCAACAGAGCTAGCTGTGCTGTTAAATGAGATATGACAAGTGAAAAATTGAGATGAAATGATGAGGTACACTTTCTAAGGGCATATCCATAATGTGCTCAGGCTTTACTTTTCATCTGCAGAGACTACACAGAGAAACCTCCCAACTGTAATTTCTCAAATTGCTTTTGAGTGTGCGTTTGTGTTAGGGTGACTGCTGTGTAATTTGTTCATTTTCTAGTGGAGACCTATTCTCAGCTGAGTGCCTTGAGCCATCGTAAATCTGTGTCCTGTCTCAAGCTGTTGTTGTTTTTCAATCCCACCTGTGCATGGTTTAGTATTTAACTAAGGGTCCTGTCTCTGGCTGACTGGCTGAGTGCTCCCTGTGCACAAACAAATTCGTGAAGGAAATGTGGAGAAGAATGGGAGACAATTTGAGGGGGAAAGAGAGAGAGAGAAAACTCTGCACATGGGAGTGTACAGTCAGCACACAGGCTATGGCTGAGGGTTGCTTCTGACAGAAGGTGGTGTTAATTATGGTTTGTAGAGTCTGAGAAAGCAGAAGGCAGCTAAGCTGCCAAGAGTTTGCAACCTTTAACTGGGGAACAGTTAGTTCTGATTTAAACATTGGCCCTTATAGTGAAAAGAATAAACATGACACACATGTACAAAAAAATGACTACACACTGACTATGGAGAAGTAATCCTTAATCATCTGATTGTAGTGAATGGTTCAAATGATAGAACCATGTCTGGAGCCACTGACAAACTAAAAAGTCGGGAATGCGGTAAACCGGGCAGGAATGTTGACAGGGCCAATTTGTCATCCCTGCGTGGCATGTTGAGCCCCAGGCAGAGTTGCAGTGTTGTGTAGGGTGGTCTGGTACCAAGCGCCAGGGTGGCACGATCGACCGGCCTACTCTGCACCTCCCAGCCCTGTGCTGGATGATTATGCAGTGTGGCAGAGACAGTGAAGAGTGCTCAAGGGGAGTGGAGCAGTCCTGGGTTAATCAGCTGGCGTGGGTTCAGGGCACAGCCCACACAGATGCATGGCACAGAGATGGAGTCAGGTAATCAGCAGAGGCAACAATCTCATTCCTTTCACCTTATGCCTTTCCCTTTTCTTCTCCGTCAGCGTCTGTCATCCCTCTTTTTGCTTTTCCTCTTTTTTTCTTTTACTCATTTTTTACTCTCTTTTTTTTTGTGGCCTTCCTCTCACTTATTGTTTTAACCTATTATTCATTTTAAGTAAATTCTAACCATAATAAATCCAAACTGAAAAATATTTTCACTCCTAACAGTTGAGACTCTCCCTATGGCACAGGGTCAAGGCTATAGGGAGCAGTAATAGCCATCATCCATCCATTCATGATATGATGTGCTCAAATCAAACTCCTTTAACTGTGTTCAGACCTATATAACCCATTCATCATTCTTGATCACTTAGATGTAGAAGTAGTGTTCCTTATTTCAGTAAAAGATCTGCCTTAAGAGAAGACATTTGACCTATACTTTTTCTAAAAGTGTTGTTGACTCTATACTAAACTAATCAATCAACCTTTTTACTCAAAGGTTCATATTGTAAGATAAAATATCCTCTGCACGCGATGCTCCTGTTCATTCTTACACAATATTTGTTTTTTTAGGGTTTTTTTAGTTTTATATTAATTACAACTGACATAACTTTTGTAATTTATATTTTGTCACTATTTTTTAAGGCACTGTGTTTTTTACACAGGTGCTATAATTATTGGCAATAGTGGAGTACGATTTTGATCTCTTACTGACGTCCCATAATGTACTGTAGATAAAGGTGACACCTAAGCAATCCTTTACTTGTCAGTCACCTACACTGTCAGTGTACACACCCCAGAAGCCTGAGGAGCAGTCTTTTCATGTGTCTGTTTGCATGTGTGTTGTGCTACAATGCTGAGGTGTGGAGCGTCTCACTGGCCAACTGCAGAGGCCCTGTGGGTCTCTTTAGCACAGACCCGTCTGTCACAGACCACCACCTGCTTTCCATGTCTATAGCCCACAAGTGCCTGTGCTCTTCTTCGCTCCACTTATATTAAAGCAGCTCTGCACTTAGAATATATAGTGTGTGGGGTCTGGCTGCAGATGCAGCATATACATAACAAGAAAAACAACATGTGTTCTGAAGAGAAAACATGTTTCTTCAATACCAACAAGAATGCAAGCTGAAGGAAGCGCATAAGGCTGCATCCTTTTCCATCAGTCGTGATGCAATTTTATGTGCCATTCACATTATTCAAGGGAGAGTTAGAGATTCTCTGCTTAACCTAATAATAGCTGGAGGTTTAGTGCTTGGCAGAGAAGAACACCCCCAAATCTCTGAGGCCTCACAGCATTTGGAAACCACAGGGCCGGAGCTAAGGATAGAATATTGGCTGAGCTTCTTTATACAAGCCAGGAACAATAAGTGCCTGCTGAGCCCAGATCTTGAATACCCAATGGAGGGACAGTAAGACAGTAGTGCACATTCACAGGTTTGAAATTGTCCTGCTTTATTAGGTTTTCTTCAAAAAGTAAACTTCCTTCATCATTTACACTAGTCCCCACAACTATTAAAACTTTTATTCCATTCCTACAACTAAAGCGTCAAATAAGAATTACCAGGCTTAGAGTTTAAACTGAACAATGCCTGCAGTCATTCACTGAATTGTCAGTTACCTAAGTACTATAAATCTTTCAGTTATTCATCTGTAAATGTAATTCATCCAAGGGTGTCATCTCAGTCTGTTCTGTGAAATGGAAATTCATAATGGTGTATAGTTGAAGAATCTTTTGATTTGAAATATCTAGTTTATGAAAATTGATTTTATATGCTATACTTTTATTCACTGTTACTAGCACTACAAACCAATACTAATGTGTAATGGAAAGTGATATAAGTAAAACCCAACATGACACTGACTGTGAACTGTGTAAACTGATTTCCACACTCTACTGAATCGGCTGCTTTCAAGGTATGAAAATACAATAGCAAATCTAAAATGCAGTAGCCTTCTTTGTAAACTTGTCAGCTCTACTCTAAGGAAAGTGTGTAGATAATTGACTAAACTGTGCAAGAAAAACATCAATATGGTTCTTCTTTCATTTTGACCTACACATGTTCTTCTAAAAGACTTTTGACATATCTGGTGTTAACGGTTATCTAGGGTTTGTACATGTATGTATGTATGTACGTATGTTTGCTGGTCTCACCATGCGTTGTTGGGCTGACACCAGGCTGTCCCAGTCGGTCTCTGGTGGCACACTGCTGAGCGGCTGCATTTCATCAGGATGGGTTTTTCCGTGGATTAGACTGTGCAGGGGCAGCTGTGGTGTGCCATGGGCCTCTGCACTTTCTTCTTTCTCCCAAGACAAGTGCTCCTGGCTCATGGCATCATCCCCATCAACCACAGAGGAAAAAGGAGATGTGACTTGCTTGGAAGACATGACTCTGCTGTGGGGCAAGAAAGGCAAGATAGGGTCAAGGAAAGGTGATATCTTATGAGTAAAGATCAAAAGTAATTGTGTAAAGGTGTTTCATCAACAACTGGAAGTGTGGCTTGAGTGGCGGTGCAAGGCTCTAACTGGATTACAAGCAGTGCACCTGAGCAGATAATTCTGAATGGACTGAAAGTCCACCTGACAGTTGTCGGTAGTTGCTCTGGCCTGTGGAGATAGGAGTTCCCTGAGGGGTCCCTAATCCTTTGTTTAATGCAGATGGATAACTTGATCTAGGCTGAAATTGTGTCGTCTTAGGTCCCGGCCCAAACCCCAAGACAGTTACTCAGGCAGTAGGTCAGCCACACACTGGGACTACCATCCAGATAAAAAGTTAAAAAAAACAAAACAAAACTCCCAAATAAATTAACTCCTCGTACACTGATGTGAATCAAGGTTGTTTTTTGTTTTTTCAATTCTTTTTCTCAGAGTAATCAACTTTATCTCTCATGGTGACTTGATTTAGCTTTATCCTTCAAGCAGCTTTTTTTTTTTTTTTTTTTGTATGAGTAGTTTTCACTCCAAAGCAGTCAAACCCCAAACAAAAAGTAGCCTTGTCTTCTTTTATTTCCTCTCATCAAATTAGGAAATTATTAACGTTTGGTGTGACAGTGTTCCCCGAAGCTCACAAATTCTGCTTAAACAGCTTAAAAATGAAAGTCTAACAGCGGAGGACTAAATTCGCAAATCAGTCACATGCTTTCATGAATATTACAGTGAAGAGTGTACTTGACATATCAGGTGCAAAAGGAACTCATGTTAATTCTAATTTCTTTTTTTTTTTTTCTTTATAACCCAGCTCTTTTGGTACAGAATTTATACAACTAATTCCACTTTTTCTCACAATTAATGAGGCCACACTCATGCTGTGCGCTACAATGAATGAAATTAAACACTGTGCCAGCAAATCTAATTATGCATTTGGTATTAAATTAAAAAGGGGATAATATGGTCTTCCTACTGATGTGAAGTGCAGATACAGAGCTGGAGCATGTTTAACCCCTAATCCACTTTTCCCCTAACTGTGTTTTTGCTTTTTTTTTTTCTATTGACCATTTGATTTCTATTGACCATTAAAACTAAAATGCCTGATACATTTTTGTGTGTGAGTGGGTCTGTGGGGTGTGTGTGTGCACGCATGAGTGAAAGAAAGACAAACAGGCCTTGTGATGATATGAATCTGTGTTTGTATGTGACAAAATGCTCAAGGTACATCTTGTAGTACATTTTGTTTCTGTTGAAACCGTATGCCCCATTCGCCTGTTCTCTCCACAGGGGTCAGTGTGACAGTACTTTAGTTCCACCCTAAGCATGCCTGGGGGGCTTGAGAGAGTGGAATTCAAGGCTGGGGTAGGCTGTGGTGCGATGGTGTCCTTGCACTTTCGGTTGAGGGTCAAACACTGAGAGATGGGCAAACATATCTTCTATTTAAAAAAAAAAGAATTTTATGAACAACGTCTTTAGGACTTACAGAAATCTATGAAATGAGGTGTACTGTGCACGTACACAGACAGGTGGGTTCTTTTTTTGTGTATAATGTTAGCAAGACTATTTACGGCACCTTCAAAAACAAAGGTATTCAAAGTGCTTTAAAAAGCCATGAAGCATCACTTCGGAAAATTCAAGGAATTAGAAAAAATAACATACAGCATTAAATTGACTATAAAAATGTGCAAAGCCATTGCAGTCCCACAATGAATAACTGGAATTAATGCAGAAACAGATCAGCTATAACTGTGTATTGAATTATTACTCAGAAATGTACACTGTAATATTCAGACATAGTGTCTATGGCTTACCACACGCTCCCTGACTCTCACACACACTGGCACATAGTCAGAGACCAACTGGGGCAGTGAAGGGGGACCTAAACAGTGGCAGCCTAAGTTAATCTCATGGGTCTTAGCAGCTGTACAAACAACCCAGTAAGTCAGGTAGATGGCAGGGCAGAAGTATAAGACCCATGCCTGCCTCTCTACTTCTCTCTTTTAGTCACTGTGCCTGAGTATGTTGCCGACTGTGTCTTTAGTGGAACTCAGCCCTCAATTTTAATCAGCCATTAAATTGTTTCCTGTAATTATATCAAACAGAAACTGATCTCAAAATTGGGTACTGTTAATTGAAAATCAGAAGTCAGAGCAAAGTTCAGAGTGTACATGTAATGGTAAGTAGAGGGGGCACAAAGTGGGGTGGGGAAGTATGTGTGTGTGCGTGCATGTGTGTGTGTGCGCACATGGGTCGAGCATATGGATCCTGACATATTTTTTATTCATGCACCCAAAAAGCCCAAGCCTTGAGCGCAACAAGCACCTTGTCCTCAATGGAGCGTGAGTGAAACAAAGCACTGCTGTTGTATTACACAGTAAATCAAGTGGTATTATTTTACCACTAAAATATTCAGTCTCTCAGGCACTTTTAGATTGGTCTCCAGCCATCAGTCAAACTGCTGAGGCGTGAGTGAGAGAAGGGGATAGAGAGAGAGAAAAGGAGAGCGGGAGCAACGGAGACTCCATCCTCCTGTAACATGTGTCTACAGCAATCTTGTTAAAGAATGCAACAGATCTGCAGCAGGCTCCATAACAGTATTTGTCAGCAGGAGTTAATAATTTATTAGCAGTGCTGGGAGGGCTGCGCTCAGGCAGCTAAAGAGTGTGGAGAACCCCCTCTACCCCACCCCCACCTCTGACAAGCCCCATACAATACAGCCTCGTATTATTGAAAGGGAAAAGAGGAAGCGTGGCAGTAATTCTCTGAAAATATCTGAGGGCAACTATACAGTATTTTATTTCTCATATTCGAAGCAGGACTCACACAGCACTGAGATCTAAAGGGGTCTGTGTGTAACAGATCAACATAGACACAATAAAGACGTTTGATGAGAAGCAAACTAAGCTGCAGAAATCAGCTGAATGTGGGTATCATGGATGCATGTAGAATATCATCATATTTTCTGATAGAATAACACTGTTTACACCCATGGCCTCCGTGCTTGCAAAATAAAATCAGCAAAACAGCTCTGTTTGTACAGCTCAGTGTATTCTGGTGCTGGTGAAATAACTTTACTCACATTAATAATTGAACCAGTTTCTCTGCAAAATAAGCCCAAAATATGCTTTTACACCCTAAACAGTGCAGATATGATGAACTGAAGCGGTAGCTCATAAATCCTTCACAAGCTGCCCCCCATTATGCTTGATAACACTGGACTAATAGCAATGGACAACTAACAAAAGTTATCAACAAGTACACGTACATAAAATATTGACTTATTGTCTACTTTTCCAAAGACAAAGCCCCAGGGACTTCGTAGATTTGAGGTAGAAATGAGGGAGGGTCTGTTAGAAAAGAGAAGTGGTCTATATATAGCGGACAATATTGCACACATTTGAAGGATTAGGATTTAAGTTCTCCAGCCCTGGGCTCATATGGCCTGGAATGCTTTGAGTCATGAATTGTTCCCTGCGATAATGTTTCATCATCGTGCAAAACAACTTCTGCTTAATTGGTGAGGATTAGAGGGGTGTTGTGCACTGCTCATCTCAGAGGTCTTGTGACTGCGGGGACATGTGTCCTCAGCTATCCCATTTCCTCTTTCATCATAAAAGGGTCTGAATGACTTTCACCCTCTGTATCTGCTCTGTCATACTGTTTACCTTTTATAGACAATGGTGGCAAGTAACTCCACACCATCTCCCCCACCAAGCCATCCCACCCGCATGCTCACTTGTCTGTCTCACTGCTGACGTCTTGCACCTTCAAGTTTTGATCTTGAGCCCCAACAGGGGAGAAATATTTCACGCTCTTTCTTAATATAATATCAACACACACATACACACACAAAAATCAAGTGAATTATTTAAATCAATTAGACTGTTTACAAAAAACGTGACGAGAGAGCAGGCAATAAGAGATAAAGAGCTTTAACTCTCCATTTGTAACAGCATGTGCTCAACCCAAATTAAAAGGAACAATTCAAAAAGAAGATATACAGAATAACTTCATCTACAAAACAGTTTTAAATTAATTAATGCAACAAATAAATACAATTGTTATAAATAAAAAATAAATGGATTATCAATATTTAGTAATTAATTGGTATAGGTATAATTCAACTGTTGTTTTCAGGCATATGCCATTTGTCTTCAAGTATAAAAAAGAACGGGTGGATTAACAATTAACAACAACTGCTCTTTTAAAGACCCCACTATTAAATGTGCACTATACTAGAGTAAAAAGAAATGTTTGCTTAATCTCCAAACAATGCCAATAACATTGAAGATAAACTGTATAATTGCTAGTACTATTTTAAAGTGAGGTGGAAGCAGACAGAAGAAACCATTTCATTCTTTAAAACTGAGTGTGGGTACGTGTATGTGTGAAAGAGTCAAGGAGAGAAAATCATCTGTGTGTTTCCCTTCAGGGGTTCCTCCTGTTCTAACAGGTGTCATGGTAGGGTTCCTCTGGGTTCTTCACCTGCCATAATGAGATATTACTACCTGACAGCTCCCAGCTGGAGGAGCATTGACACGGAATCCACCGTTTAGCACAATTAAATTATCACCCTCCATTGTGATTGTGCCATGCTGTGCAGCAGCCAGGTTTCTGGATACATAATCAACTCGTAATTTGGGCTGTGTACGGCACACAGTTAGTCTCTTTTTCACACACACACATACACATAGACACAGTGTACACACACATACACATTTGTCTATTGTAAAATTACTGCAGATTTAAAAGCGAATAATTCTGAAAAAATAGATTATTATTTGAAATTGCTATATTTTTATACAGTTAGTTTGAGTCAGTGATACGCAAAAATCTCTTAAACCTCAGCCAGCAAAGTAATTATAGATAATGATATTAAAATTTAGTAAATGGTTGGGGAAATACAGATTTTCCAACATGGTAGCCTACAGTACAGTGACTGAAGAGTTGTCTAAATGAATTTGTTTAAATTGTTCCTCCATTATTGTTGACCTTACCCTGAAAAAAGCCAACTCAATTACAGCGGCACTTCATCCTCACTTCACACTCCCTCCTGATGGCTTCTCTATTAGAAACTGCTACAGTTACCACAGCTAAAATCTACACTCAAATGATAGCCACCCAGAGCAAATTAAGCAAGCCACCTGAAGTGCACACTTTACATATTGAGCAGAGCATTGATAATTACTTTGCAGTGTAAATTATTTGCAATAATATGCTGCTAGAGGGACTGCCGTGTATCTCACTTTAAACACTTGTGCAGCTGCCATGACAGCATGGTTGGTGTCCTTGCCCCCCATGCAAGGAAACTGCAGATGCAGGTGTGAGAGTGCTTAAGTGTCCCTGTCTGTCTACTCAGGAAGGGTCGATGAGCACTCACACATTGAATCCCTCCTTCCCCCCTCCTCCTCTACCTCCTCCTACCTCTGCTTCAGTCCCCTGTGCGATTGGCTCTTTTCCTGATCCCAGGACACAAGCTCAGGACTGGATGGCATAACAGCCTCCCAGTTCCCCAGGACACATACAAGTTCACTCATGCGTATGCTTTCACAAATGAAGGATGGCCATCAAGCAAAATTCAGCACTGGCCGTTTTTCCTGTACTTGCATCATTTTTCAAGATAAATTATCCACTAGCGTAGGAGTCATCTGTGATTCAAACACTACGAGAAACTAGAAGACGCAAGAAACCAGTAGCAGGACAACAACTTCACCAGTCAAGCTGTTTTCCTGCCTGAGAAGGGAAAAAAAGTTTAGACAAGAAAAGCTACTTGTTGTTTTACCTCTGTTTCTTTTGCTTTCTCTTTTTCTCTGGGCCTGCTGGGGGGATGGAGCTCCCAAAGAGCCCTCTGTTGCTGCTGCTGCTGCACTTAAGTAAACCTCACAGCGAGTCAAGCCATCAACCAACACAACCCTATTTGCTGAGCAACAGTGGATCTTTGTGGCTTGCCTCATAGTTGACAGTAAGTTATGAGCCCTTTGTGAGCAGGAGAAGGAAAACAGGGATCGGAATTTGGCAGGAACATAATAATACAGAATCCTGTTCATGGAACCTGAAATTTTCATGGAAACAATTGAGCATTGTTGAAGGAAAGAAAAGCAACGGTGACAGATGAAATATAGAGTGGGGCCCCCTTTTTGTAAAACAGTAAACAAAGCTCTATTCAGGCCAGGTCTATTCTGTCATTTATAAAGATAACTTCTTCTGTGCACTGGAGAGTTTGCAGCAAATGGCTGCACTTCAACAAATCGAGTGTAACATCTCTCACAGTTGCCAGAAAAGAGAGTTGAGAAGCTAACTGGGGGGTTCCAAACAGGACTGAAGAGATGCATCCTAAGTTACCAAAGAGATGCACAATAAGTCTATAGGATGCATGGAAATCTCAAAAGGAAGGGAAAGTTTTAAAAGAAAAAAATCAAGGCCTTTCAGAAAAAAAAAAAAAAAAAAAAAAATCTCAGCCTTTTGGTCACATAGTCAGGGATGATAGCTAATTTTATGGCAACAAGCAATTTTGCAGAGAGCAGAAAAGGCATGAGTACTGGTGATTGTGAATGGTTTATGAAAGTATGGGTGGGTGGGCGAAGGGATTATTGTACTGTATGTGAGTGGAACTATGGGCCTCAGTCTTTGGTCTTGCCACCATGAGGTCATCATTGGCAACTTCAGTACCCAGCAGAGCTGAGGTTGGTACAACTGCCGTTGGTTTGGACATCTGGAATGTCGACACATGGTGGCCCACTTTCTCCGTCACTATCCTTTTTCCTTTCTTTTTTCCCTAATGTAGTACGCTTCACAAGTCCTGGTCACCAAATTGGCAAATTTGCAATGTCTACAGAAAAGAAAAGCAGTTTTGTTCCCTTTCATTCTCATCTCATAAATGGATTTCTGTAGCTAGGGGGAAAAAATGAGGAAATTACCATCAACACTGTTGTAATTAAGCTTCTCCATTCTTATTCTAGGGGGTGGGAGGACAACAGCTCATTAGCTACAGCTAGACCCACCTCTGATTCTTTAGGTTTTTTTCTTTCAGTTATTCTTTTTCTCTTTCTGAATAAATTAAAGGTATTCACTGAACAGACCCGCACAAGGGAAGGCATACAAACGTGTCTCCCCCTGTGACAACTGGACTTCTTTTCCCTCTTTGTCTTTGGGCCCTTGTGTGTTTAAGGACTGTGAGAAGAAGGTCTGGCATAGAAACTGAGGTGGGGAGAGAGTAGCTACGTTTCATGTGACACATCAATTGGAAAATCAAAACAGGGGTAGTTCATTTGCTCCACCCAGATGAGGCCATCTAGCAGAGCCATGATGAATGGGGGTCAGGCAAGCCACACCTCAAAGATTTATGATTAAGGCTTATTATGTTGGGGAAACTGACATTGATTGCTGATTTAAACCACTGAAACCAATTAATTTGCCAGTGCTGAATAGAAAGCATGGTCAACAGTGTGTGTCATTCTGACAGGTTAGATGGGAAGAAGCCGAGCAAAAGTGAAGGACTAAATGAATGGCTGGCACCAAGCTCTGTTTGGAGGTGGTTAAAAGTTACCACAAATGATTGACAGAAAATACAAAAAAAAAAGAAAGAGACTGGAGAAAAATGAGCAAAACCAGAAACTGCAACCACTGATCTGAGTAACTGCCCAAAAATTAGATTCACAGAAGACATACAAGCTCCTGTTTTAGCAATGCTAAGATGGTTTGATTTTGAGAAAACCTGAGTAAATGAATGTGAAACATAGCCCTAATAAAATCAGAGAGCTGACAGATATGGTTGAACAGAAAAATGTGCTGTATTTCCACTCCGGGGAAGCACTGCAGTGGATTAGACGCCGACTGAAACACAAAATGCCTCAGCAGTTTGCTGCTAACCATGTGTCTGACCACTCATACTTCAACTCTTCTCTCCATTTGTCCAGAGCAAAGCATACAAAGACACAGAAGCCACAAGTGATATACCTACCTCGGTCTATTATCCGAATGGTTTTGGTGCTGTGTTCACAACAAATGCCACATTACGCTTGGTTGCATGTTATTTTTCCCTGTGGTTGTCAGGGGAAGCTTCTGTTTACTAATACCTTTTCCTCTGTGCTGGTTTCTCCTTTATTCTCCTGCTAGCTCGCTCAGAAGACACATGCATCATGACAGTGCTTCAAAATGAAATCATTAACTAAATTGCCTTCTTAAAAAGCCACAAGTGTGCGACAGGATTTGTGTGTGTGTTTGTGTGTGTTTGGCTGTGGGCCATGGGCCTCTGGTTCCCAGGCAGCCTCTGTCCTGGCTCTGTTGTGGTTCCCTGCCACCACACTCATTATGCTCAGCCTCAGCACAGCACTGTGCCGTGCAGCACCTCTCCTTACTCACTCACTGAGCTAGTAGGAAATAATCTGGTAATCTCAAACAACTCCTCCATTTCAACTGGGGCCCCATTCACACATAGACACCCTTTGTCCAAAAACATTCATGATCATCCTTCAGATCAGTCAATTAATCAAAAACACATTAAACAAATATGTTGATGATGTAAATGTTTAAAGGAAATTGTCTGTAGAGATTACCTACAATTTTACAGCCCAATGGCATCAAAAAACAATTCTTTGTCTGACTTTTCAAAATAATAGCAAACCAGCATAATGGAGAAAACATCCATATCGGCATCATATATCAACAAGTACAATAAAAAATAATATATGTGAAATTTACACCTAGATAAATGCACACACACAGATGTAACAAAAAGCAAAACAACAGTTACAAAAACAAATCTATAAACAATTATCTGGAAACTTTACCAATCTGCTTGAGATAAATTTCAAAAAACAAAGCAAATAGAAATGAAGGCAAATAGCGAGTGAAGGCCAGACAAATATTGATAAGAGCATGGGGACTGTAGCTGAGTTGCACGACAGGGTAACTGAGGACCCCACCTACCCACACACACACACACACACTCCCCTAACCCTCAACCCTGACAGTCTATCTACTCTCCACTGAGCTGAAGGTAGCAGATGTGTCTTTCACAGCCTGTAGAGTGTGTAACCAATCTGCAAACAATAGCTGGAACTTGACAAAGGTCGTTGCACTTGCAACACACTCTTTACAGTAAAGGGCAGTCAAATCCTATTGGCCACTTAGGTAAACATTATGCCCTTTAGTTTTTTTTTTTTTTTTTTTTAACTGTACAGACCACTAAGGCATTTAACACTGAACACAAGTGCAGTCCTTAAGTTGTGTATTTTCTGTGTGTGTCTAGGCCCATTAGTCAGCCACTATAATGCTATTTGAGCTCCAATCTAAGCCCCTTAACAAAGTTTAGGTCACTTTTTTGACCTCCTTTTAGGCTTACAGTTGGTATAAACATGCCCAATCCTATTAACCTAATAATATACATGCGGCCCGGTAAAGTGCCACAGTGCCATGGGCTAAAAGCCTACTCTGAGTCTTAATTACAACAGACAGCCATGACAGTGAAAACGATCCAGCACCAGCCATGCTTCTAATACCTGCCACTGTGACCACAAGATGCGGGGTAACAAAAGAGTAATTACATTTCACAACAAACCAGATCAATGATGGCTTTGTCTTAATTTGCTTTAAAGGCAATTAAAGGATTTTCACTTGAATGAATATAGACACATTAAATGTACTGCCTATGAATAAATACAGTGAGTAAAATGTGTGGCTAACATTATAAATGTGGAAAATTATTATTATTGTATTTGGCTATTATAAAATACAGAGTTGTTAAAAACTACGGTGGCATCTAAGAACAAAAATGAAAAACAAAACACAAATACTGAGGACAGCAGGAGCAATATACAAATGTGTGAAAAAGTGACAAACTTCAGTATGTTTGTGGCTACTAAGTCAAAAATGGTGGGAAAAAATTCATATTGATTTTGGATATATACCTAGCAAATAACAAACTCCCAACATTTTGACAAAAAAATGCAAAGAAATTATATCATAAGAGAATTTTTTCTCTTTACTTGCAAGCCAGGTTATAAGAAAGCTCTTTAAAAGCTATCAAAAGTTTAAACATTTCCCACATCCATCTCCTGTGGGTGTGCCTGTAAAGTGCTTCACTCCCCTCTCTAGAAAAGCTCTAAGGCATTGCATCATGGGCCGGGGTGTAAGCAGTGTAAGAATCTGGTAGCAACATACTGTAACATGGGGGAAATACCTCATGTTGGTTGATTCATAAACACCTTGTACATTAGAGGGCTGGCCACTCATACTGGTCTGTGCTGCACTGATTGCAATAGTAGAACTGACTGTGCCCATTGCCAAGTCCTTTCACTGACCTGAGTGTTGTTTAGACACACACACACACACACACACACACACAGACTCACAGATTATAGCGTGGATCTGTTTTAATTGAGTCTCAGCCTTTGTAGTGTCTGTTATCTCTCACTAATAGCATACATTGGCCCTCTCTCATTATCAGAGTGGGTCTTTATCAGAGACCCTTGTTTGATACAGTTAGAGTTGATGCATTATGAACAGCACACCAAGAGTCAGCACTGATCTGCATATTCAATAACTTCCGTAATTATATGCGCAATTCATCAGATGGGATGTGATTGCAGGGGAAGTGGAATAGAGTGGAATAGAGAGGAGCAGAGAGGTCTGATTCCTGGAGGACTAAAGTCTAATCACAAAACTAACATGATAATTGAAATCTAAATTGAAAGGCTTAGCTCTCAGGGAGAGTATGTCAGACATAGAGCGTCGAGATGCTAGTGAGAGTGAAATAGAGGGAGTGGCAAGTGGCAAGGAAAATAAGACATGCATGTGTAACTGTACATGTAGTGCCCAAACCTCTTAAAATACATGCACAAAACATGGGGGTCCTTCACACCTGTAATATAACAAGCTCCACAAAGATTTGTGTAATCTTGTTAGGAGGCAAAACTTGCAAGAGGTGCAACATTTCTGAAGTGCCTGCTGGTAAAAATGTTCATTGAGACAGAGATTGAGTCAGAGTTCAATAATAATCATCCCTCTTTGCTCAAACTACATGGACTTCAGTTCCTGTTTTCAAGAGGTGACTGAGGTAATTGCTTTACAACAATTGTATGAAAGGGGACACGGTCCACAGTGCATTGAACAGAACGGTCCTCAGCCCACAGGAGAGTGTCTAATCACTTTAGCTGTACATTTATCCTTTTATCCTGCAATACTTTAAAATGTCACAACAAATACAGAAAAACACGGCCAAGTTGTTCCCCTCTGGTTATAGAGGTATTCTTCCAAAGACTACTAATGTTTTTTTTTCCCCAAACACATTCTGTTGTGCTGTGGAATATAATTATGCAGGCAGTTTTCATTTTAGATGCATGTGTTCACAAGAATTATGTTAGGGCATTGCATTTTAAGAAATCTGTCATTCTTTTCACCTCCACTGCCGTGGCATTTTTACATTCTCTGCTCATGTTACTCGTTACACAAAGAAAGAACTGAAGAAAAACATCACTGCAGAAAAGTCCCCTGTCCCATTCTCCTCTCCTCCCTCCTTCTCTGCTGTCCCTTCAAACCACAGGATTCATATTCATCCCTCAATAACGTTTAATTAGTAATGCCAAATTCATTAACCTGTACTGCTGTTACGCTGGCCTCAGCCATAAATTAGCTTAATGTGAGCAGACGTACTGCAGCTGTAATAAGGGACATAAAACTCAAAGAGAAACACATACTGATCCTCCATAGTCATGGATCATTATAACTCAGCAGTGTTTTAGAGTGGGAGCATTCCTTTTCCGAGTGGCCGCTCCTTAACTATAAGTCTATCAAACACTTTTTCCCTAAGAAACTTAATGCTGGCTGGAATAAACATAATATTGTGGAAATGTATTGCTAAAGAAAACCTGTATTTTCATCACCATTGCTCACCTCAAGATTGTAAATGCTTAAATGTTTTAATATAATGTTTTTGAATATAATTTGCATTGGACAGCTCAAGAGTTTTGTGGATATTAAAAATTGAAAAGAAGTTGAAAATGCTGTTATGCAACTGTCAGTACAAGCTAAGAGTGCATTGGTGAAATATTAAGGTCTTTTTCTGATACATGTAAAAGTTTACATTTCCAGTGAAACTGGGGTGTAAGAAAGATATTGCAGAATCAGATGAATCAGTCAAAGAGATTCAAGAACTGCTTCTAACATCTAATTGGTCCAGCTCTATGGCATCTTGTTTGTGTTTCTTTAATAAGCCTAGGGAATGTGTACTTTCTGTCTGTGGGGCATCTTACCTCCTGTATCACAAGGAGATGTTTTATTAGGAGTATTTCCAGTCATTCTTGTTTACTTTTACTGTCTTTGAATGGCCACCTGAGTTTTTGGTTCTTGGGCAGGCATACAGATTCAGGAAACAAACTGCTATTGTAAAACCTCGGGCAACCTTCACTGTCCTAGGATTACACGTTGACCTTTCTGATCCTCTATCCCCCAGTGATCTCGCCTAACAACTCGCACCAAAGAGCCTATTAGGCCTGGGTCCCACTTTGTTGTTAAAAAGGGTCTTGTCCTTTCAGAACTACTCACTTCCTAGCTTGCTGTTTTTTCAAGCAAAGGTGGTGGAGGAACACAAGTTCATTGTTCCCTCACAGATGGAAGTTGGAGTTACCAGGGTAACTGGTCTAATCCTTCTTTTTTTTTTACCACTTTTTTCATATTAACAGCCCATCGAGTGCTACCTTTTAAGTCACAGGCAATAGCACTCACTCACTTTTAATTAGCTATGATTCTGTTTGCCAGGAGACAGCATGATGAGCTAATCGAAATTTACAAAATAATGACGTACAGCAAGCAGCTACTTCTTTCTCCTGAGGCCTGCTCCAAGAATAACAATAATGAGGCCATTATTGGGGATTGCACTTTAAAACGCCGCCCTGCCACCAAAACAGGGGATGTAATTGTTCTGGTGTTTTCCATACAATCAACAACCCATTGTTGATGACTTGAGGACTTAGGGACGAAAGAATGGGTTGCCATAATGATCAGTCTGTGCTGCCATAAAGATCCTGTACAAAGTGTCTACTGAGGAAGGATCTTGATAGATTGCTGATTTGTTGGTTAAGGCTGCTGATGAAGACAACTGTCTGGCTTTTACAAAAAAAAAAAAAATGTCCTTTCTGCTTTTTCTGTCTTGCCACTCAAATAGCCCTCAAGCCACATTAGAGAAAAACCATTCATATGGTGAGAAGCTGGAAGTCACACAGGCTCATGTGAAGGGGCCACATAGTTGCTTGAGGGAATTGCCATTTATATACTGTAGCCTCACTCCATTTCAGAAAATATAATAGTCCTCTAGCAGGAGACCATAAAAGTGTGATTGTTGTATAAGATAACTACATGGTGTTACAGGCGAAATTACATATTAATATTGACACACATGTAAATAGTTGATTTAGTTCACTACTAATGAATGTCAACTGAGTTTTATCTAATATGTCAAGATGACTCAATTAGATAATTGCATATCTCTGTTCCAAAACTTAGTGCACAGTCATTTGGAAATTAAAATATCCCTGTGAACAGATTATGATAAATAGTGGATGAAAGTAAAATATTTTCTTAAAATGTTCTGCACCTAAACTTAGTGGATGAGGGCTCAGTGGGGTTGTACAAACACGGTGCTGCACCTATTAGCTGTGCTCCATTGTAAAGGAGGGAGAGAGACAGAGCTTGAGGGCAGGAGGAATGCTAAGTGGGCCCCTTAGCCTAGTCAACCTTCAGTGGGTTTCATTTATCTTCATCTTGTTAGACTAAATTAATTAACAATCTCAATGTTACACACTTTCTCCTTTCATTACATCAAATAATGGCAGAAATGTAGGGGGAGGTCCTGCCCACTGGGAGTAGACAGAGACTGAAGATCTCTTTCTCCCTCCCTGCCTCTCTCTCTCTCTCTCTCTCTCTCTGCTTATCTCTCTGTTCACAACTCTGTATTCTGTCTCTCTTCCTTCCGTTTTCTCTCTTACTCACTCTCAGTTTCAGTCTCTTTGACTGCACAAACAAAAACCTGTAAAATGTCTTCCACAACCATAAAAAATTTATCCAAAATGAACACACATCTTCTCTTCAACAAAGAAAAAGAAAGCAATGAGACTTCCAATAACATGGGCATGCATAGTTGTGTATTAAAAAGGCAAAGTGTGCACATTGTAAACTGTAGTGCAGAGAACTTTTGCATTAGTTTTATAAACATTGTGAATTTTAAACAGAATTGTATTATTTGTATGAGACAGTACAAAGGCTTTGACTTGTGCATAAAATATGGAGTTTAGACTTTTCCCCATCACATCTAAAGAGTCTGATGTATTTTTCACGATGGCTGTGCATCAAGTGCCATCAGGGAGCAATTTTATAGCTATTAAAACTCACTGCATGTATGACTCAAAACCAAGCTCATGACTCATTACAATAATGAAAGACTCATCCTTTGTGCTACTAAGATATGAAGAACAGTATAAAAAGTCAATAACATCTGCACATTGGAGCAGAAAAGCCTGAGCGTGTCCAGACAGCCCTCTTTGACCCAATTTGGCATTTTCATAAAGATACTGGGATTCTTCACTAGAGGAATGTCAAACTGCCACATCTATCCAAGCCCTGTTTATATCCTTTTCTCCCCATTTACCCGCACCCCCCACCCATCAGCCCTCTCCAGGACAAGTCTTACCCAAGCAAAAGGGCTAACCCTAAAGCAATCCTGCCTTTAATCTTGGCCTGATTGTTAAGGCCTCCAATCTCCAGCCAGTGTGTGTGATATCTTTCTACTGGCGCTTCTTCTTTAATTAAAACAGACATTGACAGAAGGATGTGGATTAGCACTGCAATAATGTGTTTACTTAGAATAATCACAGTGTTTTCTCACAACTACAACAACAAAAGGAAACAGCCTAGGTCAAAGGTCACTTTCTCTTGCTTTCGTTCTCTGTACCAATGTAGATTGGATGTTGGATTGGATATAAAAATATTACTGGTCACTTGCCTTGTCACTGCAACATACTGTATTATAAAACAGTACATCTTTAGTTGAGATGAACTAAACTCGTTTTGACTGGTGGTGAGAGTTAAACACTGTCATCCACTTTGCCGCATTACTCCAAAGAAAGCGGAAATACACATTGGTAGTGTGATCTCAAGAATGTAACATGCTGTATGCTTGAATAACTCCTGTCAAACCATGGCAGATATACCATGAAAGATAAAACAGATGCTTCACGTTTTTGAATTACATATTATATTTGTTTACTGCAGCGAACAGCAAGTATATGAAGTATTTAGGAATTCACACTTAATGTTAGTAATTTATATGGAAGTGGCTCTTTCAGTTAGTTAAATATCATTAAACTGAAAAGAAGTTTCAGTGAACAGTCATAGATGCCCTTGTGAAAAAGTCCTTGTGAATATAATTTACACAGTATCCTGTATATCTATCTGCACGATTAACTTTGGTCCTAATTTCAATTTTATTAGAACTCAGAATACAACTTTTTTTCTTAAGCCTTTAAATGTGGTACTCAAATCTCTTTAAATGATTGAATTATAAAGATAAATCAAATAAATTCACATGCATGAGAGATTTTCCTATTGAATTCCTGAAGGACATATAAACCAGTGAGAGTAATGGTATCAAATTGTCCTTTCTTTAAAATACCCCCAACAGTTCTGAGGGAGAAAAAAAAAATGCTGTTAATTTAATCAAATAAGTGACCTTTTGAAAAAAAAATCAAAGAGGATTCATTAGCTTTAGTAAAGTTTCACTGACAGCAGCTTTGAAAGGCAGATGCTGCTGCTGTGGCTTCTAATGAGCCAACCCTAATTAGGGAGCAACACTGGAGCCTAGAGAAGGTGGTTGACTAGGAAAGGAGCCAATGGTAAATATGCTCTCTTATTTACTTCCTCTGTGTGTAATGACAGCACACATTTTTAATTAGAATCACAGGAAGGGTAAAGACAAAAAATGTAAATCTTTATGGTAGGTTGAATACAAACATAGAGCAAAACGGGAAACAACAGTAGATCACAAGACCAATATGCCAGTTACTGCCTCAACCCGACACCCTGATTAGGGTGGTTAATAAGTCAGGGCAGATGGGGAGAGTGGTCAGACAAAAGCATGCTGTGTAAAGACAGAAATTTGCAGACTTTTTAAAGCTGCGGAAGGGAGAGGAAGGGTGAAAAGGGGGGCAGCTCATATGTGTCCCTCAAGTTGTTGATATGTGCTTTCAATTTGACTGGAGGCCACCAAAGTGAGCATGCCAGTAAGCCGCACAACACATGAACAGTCATAACATACAGCTTAGGTAAATATGCTAGAATTTATGTAGACATTGTTCAAATTTACAGACACATACACACACACAGGACGAAGTGTAAAGTTAATATTTTCACAACATTATATCAGAAAGTTTAACCCCTCTAAGCCCGCTACCACCCCTGCCCGACCTATGTTCCTAAATGGCAACAACAGAAATGAAACTAACCTCAGTAAAAAGCTGCTACGAAGAAAGCCCTCCATGTCAGCGTGTGGGGTTCTGGCAGGAGAAATCACAGAGAACCATTTTCACTATGAAACGAGTGATAATCAAGAAGAGCAAGGAAAAAGGGAGAAAGGAGGGAAAGAAAGGCAAAAAGAAAGAAAGAAAGAAAGAAAGAAAGAAAGCACATAGAGCATACATCCTCCTATAATAAGGCATGTCTTTAATTAAAGCAGAAATATGGCTACAAACCCATCCTCTCTTTTTATGAACTGACATCATTAATTATACCTCTTTCGATCGAATGAGTGGATTTGCATACAACATTGGTTTGCACTGAGAGCCTGATGATATGTTTGCATCAAATAAACTCTGCCTACTGATCTCTATACAGTCTTTTTCCATGGCTGTGTGCTGATATATACATGTACATCCAGCTCTGTAACCACAACGGCAGCCCCAGTCTGTTCAGAGTAGCCAGCGGTGGTCCAGCTGCAGCCCATGTGTGGCAGGGCTGCTGTGGTTTCAGGGAGCCCGGCCGCAAAGGACCCAAGCTGGGACTCACAGCGCCAGTGAGGCAAGAGGATGTGGTCATGATGTCACCACTTGCAGGGGTCGTTCAGAAGCCTTCCCCGCAAAACACTGGCGACACATGGCTAAAAATTACTTGCAACAGGTTTCCATTAGCCTGTGTTATTGGTCTGTAAAATATACATGTTTATTGTGTTAAGATTGGTTGGAAATTGATTAGGATCTCCACGTGCTTTGTTTTAAGTGATAAAAATTGGCATTGATTCCAGAGAACAGATTTGTGAGTAGAACTTTTGTCAGTGGCTGAAATGTAAATGTCTCTCAGATCTACCACCAGCCTTATAAAGATACTCAGCCACTGAAATATGTGAAGGATATCTTGCAAAAATATTTTCAGCAGTCTTTTCACTTCAACATTTCATCACTCTGACATCCTTTTATTCAGTTTCATAGCTGTTACAATCGAGCACCATAAAATCCATAGATCAAAATTCTGCAGTGTAAATCATAGTTTTTTAAAACCACTGGAAAGAAAAATATTCTTTTGTAACACTCCCCCATGCATAACATCATGAAAAACACAAACCATAACAACAAATGACATCTCAGACATTAAACACCTTAAGTTTTGGTGACATGGGTGCAATTTGGCATTTTCTCCCC
Source organism: Mastacembelus armatus (assembly GCF_900324485.2). Lineage (NCBI taxonomy): Eukaryota > Metazoa > Chordata > Actinopteri > Synbranchiformes > Mastacembelidae > Mastacembelus > Mastacembelus armatus. The sequence goes on along the minus strand of NC_046635.1, from coordinate 9,587,582 downwards.
TTGCTCTCTTGGCTTGTGAGACAAAGCCTCTGAGAGAATGGAAAGAATGAGCTGGGCCCAAGGACACTGTGCCTTTCAGTCTAGCCAGCACTTAGCGAGGCAGTGGATCCACAAGGCCCAGAGGGCTCAGCCGAGACTTTTCTCACAATAAGGTGTCTGGGGAGGCAGGAGTGGCATAGCCAGGGGTTCTGCACCTCTGCGCTTTCCTCCACTCAGCTGGGCCCAGAGTACATAATACCATCACCATGCCACAGCACACCAAGCCAGTGACAACTTGAGAAAACAACCGTCAAACAGTGCAGAGCAGATCAAGCGTGTCTCCTCACTTCTGTGAGTGCAAAAAGCACACATACTGTACAGCAGGCACACACATACTAAAACAATTACCAACACAAATATGAATTTATGTTTAACCTATGGTACAGACAAATAAATTACAGCTACTTTTACAAGCTGCAAACCTTAACTCAGAATTTTTTGACAATGAATGGAAATAGTATCAATTGTGATGCAGCAACAAATTTCTATATATGCAGTGACAGGAAGAAGGAACTCTATATTGTCTGAATTTGTTTATTTTACTGGCACCTGAGTCCTTTACCAGTATTTGCTAAAACAGCCAAGGAGCAGAAGAGAAAATGAAACAGACTAAGCCGTGCTCAGTTTCTATCTTTATCTTTGGTCATATTCCATAACCCTTCTTCTTTCACTCTCTGTATACTTGTGTTTCCTCAGCTGGGCCTGCTGTCTGCACTCCCATTGTGGTCAGAAACAACTGAACTTAGCCTATGGAAGCAAAGAGGTGGTTTGGAGAGCAAATAACCAAACCCAGAAAGAAATGATGGAGCCGCATGGTATTTGCTCTTCTCTGAACACAAAAACGAGAATGAATTCAAATTAAGATTAGGCCGCGATTCAAGGGCAGGATTTTTGGTGAAGTAGAAGCAGAGAGGACAGATATCACTAAGTTGCCCTGGATCAGTCTGAGCAGCACGGCTGCCCTTTCGAAGAATGAGCCTCTGCCAAAACCTGCCTCTGCCTAACCAAGTCTCCCACCATCTGCAACAAATGTGCTCTATTAAAGCAGTACCATATGGGCAACAAGCTAGCTATTAACACGGCTTCAGCACATCCCCTTAACCTAGCCCAGATTTCAAACTTCTAGTCAAATTGACTGCTGATTTAATGCAACGCCAGCAGTCATGTGGGTCTTGGCACAAGACGCACTCTCAGCCTTCAGTCATTAACAGGATCATGTAGTGTACAGCGCACACCGAGACAGAGAAGTTAGCTACACAGTTCCTGCCAGTAACAACATGCATGTTTAGATGGTGTATACCTTACATAAACACATATGTGGAAAAGTAGCCATAGCCGAAGATGAGGATACAGAACACAAGAGTCTGATCCAGTAACTCCACCTGCTTAAAAGAAGTATACCAGGGCTCAAAACATGCTATTGTATTGAGTGGAAACAAGCTTATGAAGTAGATCTACCCACAGAGCTGCTGCACCGGCAGCCTAAATGCTGGCTTATGTCTCAGTTCTTCCACAGTGATGGAGAGTGCATTTGCTCCCTCCACATGGATCCAAAATGGCAGTGATTAACCCTGCAGGGTGTGTATGTGTGTGTGGGGGGGGGCACTTTAATCCCTGTGGGCCTGGCGGCCATGTTGACGCCTCTCCCCTCTCTGAGTCATGGGGGGACCCACCCACTGCACACAAAGCCATGTTCTCTTCTCCTCAACCATGACGCGATGGCTGTGAGCCCTCTGCTCTACGACCCAGAGACAACACACACACACACACACCAAATCAATTACAGTTCTGTGGTTTTAACTCAGCTCCAAAGTTCAGTAAATTTTGTTTGTTTATTTTTTCTCGTCCTGTCTCAGATGCGTAGATACTGTACATAATTAGAGTGGAAACACAGTTTGTCTCTCTGAAGCCTGAATGCATTCAATGCTGTAGACTGTAGATGTTCAGAGGGCAGATTTTACATACATGCATACATAGATTTAGTTATTATTTAATTTGAATCATTTGAATTTTAAACAGTTTTTTATTATTGTTGTTATTATTATTATTGTTGTTGCTGCTGTTGTTCTTATAGGCTAGATAATGTTGGATCTGCTGCAGCTTGATTTATGAAAAAATCAAAGGCCTTTTACATTTTTAACCCTTGAACAGGAAACACAAGATTATTGTTCCACAACATCTCAGTCAGTAGTGTCCCTATGTACACTGAAGTGATAAGCTAAAGACTGCCTGATGACAGTCTAATTAAATAAGCCTTTCAATGCTCTCAGTGGAGCAGTGAGATGTGTGAAAAGGTTTGAGAGAAGGGAGATCCAAGAGGAAAAAAAAAAAAAAAAAAAAAGCTGTCCAAGAAATCCCAGCATCCCAGCAGACGGCATTACGCCAACTCAACACCCAGTCACATGAAATATGATGATACCTGGTCCAGCACACATGTCCACACACACCAACACATAACACTGACAAATATGCAAATACATTTACAGTGTGGTAGACACACAGAAACGCCTTATGTTACCTTTACCAATGGTAATGGTGTCCCATTGACCCCATACCCCCACAGACACACACACATTGTACATACACACACATGCCTGCATGCACACACACATGCACAGACTCACACACATCTCAGTCTGTGCTGCCAGATGAGTAGTGAATTAATTTGTGTGAGCCACTCCAACATTAGGAAGGTGTGTTGAAAGGTGTCTGCTCATGTTTCAAATTAAACGCGCTGCTGGTCAGCATTAGCACCTCGCCACCCATCGGCAACTGACACTTAGGGGGCTGGGGGATGGGGAGGAAGGAGGGGAGCCCATCCGCCATTCACACTGGAATAATTAGAACATGTCAGGAAGAATTAATTTCCTCATTTTTCAAAAGGATACACAGAAATTACCATGTTATTATATGACAGGGTCCCAGGGAGGATTGGATTAAATTTGATTTCTTGTGCAGCCCACACAACAAATTAAAGTCATAAATAAGATGGAAAGAAGCAGGGCACAGAGCATATGTTTATGGCAATGAGTGAAGCCAAGGGACCAGAAACAACTATCTTCATTTCATTTTATTTAAATCAGGCCGACACCGTGTGTCTGAATGACAGCAGTTGCTAATGAGTCGAGATTAGAGGCTTCTTGATATTAATACAGAGATCCAACAACTTCAGCTAAAAAGCAATGAAACATACACTGTGTATGCTACCAGATGAACACAGCATGGCTGGCTATTGCTTGGTGTATGTCTAACTACTTTGTCCACTATATATTCAGCTTTTCCTCACCTCTGAGAAAAAGCAAAGCCTTTCAGAAAAAAAATAGATGATAATTAAATTAGATCTGTTTTGGATGAGATATATCCCAGTTTAAAGACCATATTCAGCTGATAAAAATCTTACAACACAATGCTGGATGTCATCTCTCTTCCTGGGGTTCAATTTAGACTTGTTAGCTTACTATTACAATTTATTGCTGGCTTGCCTGAGAAGAGTTTTTCAACTCTTTCAAAATGGGCCGTCATTAGATCCTAGTACTCCCCTGGGCACCACAAACTTTAAATAATTTGTGAATCAATTAACTGGCTACTCTCACCGCAACAGGGATTTCACACTCCAGGGTTGTGGTGCATTATCAGTTGGAGACGATTCATAGCGTTTTGGGAGAAAAGTTCATGGTTGAAATCATTAATTCATTTTACCGGACTTTTAGTTATGCATTACTTTCCACAGCTGGGGTAGCAAGAAGATTAATGGCATGTTCTTTGGTGCTGTTTTCTGCCGTATATAGCTACTAGGTGAAGCTCTGTCCTACAGTGCAAGGGAACATACCTTGTTAGAAGCAGGACAGCAGCCAAATCCATATTAGGCTTTTATTCTACTGAGAATGAAATAAACTCAATCAAGCCTTCGAATAATAACAGTAATAAGAAAGTGAGAAATAAGAGGTTAGGGCCTTTTCATAGGATTCAACATAGACCTTCCTTAATCAGTAGTTGTAAAGACAGCTCAGACAACACCCCACCTAATCAAATTGCTAACAGGAATATTTTTAAGCACTTCAAAATGAGGTTATCTATGAGTAATACAGAGAGCAAGCTATTAATTGAATGCAGAGTTTAGGAAGATGGATAAAGTTCAGGTGGGTTTTCCACATTCTTACCAGGTAATAACGAGAGACAATTAGTTTTCCAAATTTGCACTGGGATCCTTTGAAGTAATTGAGGTTGATGAAATTAAAATCTTTGTTAGGCAGTCTTTGTCGAGTGGTTTCTGTTGAGCAACATATTGACCATAATCACTGCAGGGTCAGTGGACTGAAGAGGCCCATTTGATAAATAATAGATGAAGAATAACCATTCAGAGGTTATTCATTTTCATTTTATAGTGAAGTGCTGTTTATTTAATTTCTGACAAAATGGCTCCCATGCATCCTTCCCTTCAGTGGCGCAATGATAGTGAGAGCTGAGAGATGCGAGGCTGTCTGGCTATTGCTTATTAAATAAATGGTACATACTAACAAAGAGCATATATGGCCTATTCAGATGGCCTCACGTATCCTCAGGTGTTTCCAAATGAGACTGCACAAGTGTAATTAAACGCCTTCCATAAACGCTCCAGACAAACTAAATTACTTCCTATCATGTTTTGAGATTAATTAAACCTGTAGGTCAATGGATGTAGATTTAGCATTGTATAAGGCCCCAGCTGAATGCCTCAGAAGAGTGATATGGCAATTAATGCTAGCCCCCATATATATATATATATATATATATATATAAATACCACCTCAGTCTCCTATACATATTTTTTTACAACAAACACTGACAGATGCCTCATAATTTAACAGTGGGTTGAAAATATACCCATTGATGCTTTAATTTTGACTCTTTATTATGAACACTTCAGGGGTAAATATATTAACTGCGTGTAGACTGTACCAGCAGGTGGCAACAGACAAAGCCAGTGACCAACACGAGTATATTAATCATATCCTGTTGGGTATTTTCAGATTTGTTTTTTTTGTTTTATATTTAAGCTATTGATTTGTGCTTGGCTTGAGAGGTTGCTTTGTTTCTTGTTGTGTGAGGATGTTGATCTGTACTGTAGAACTAAATTGATGCAGTCAGAATTTAAATAGGGAAAACCTTAGACAGTTTCTTACTTCTTAACAGCAAACCAGGTTAACTCTTTCAGTTTCACTATGAAGTGCCACCATTGTCTATTTTTATTGTACGGATGGGTAAACAGTACTTTTAATAGCTTTGATTAATGAGATTCTTTTTATGTTTACAAAACCACGTAGAGTATGTCCTCCCTGACGACTGACTGTCATAGGATGTCTATTTTACAATTTCAGTCGATTCACAACAAACTAAGAGCACTAAAATGCAGCAGCAAAGGCAGCTTGCTGTGAGACAGGTGCATGTTCATCTGAGCAGAAGACAGTGTGTGACGTGAAATGGCATGATTAAACAATGGTAAATGGCCATGAACTTTGATTTCGGAGAGACATTTCCCAGCTGTTATTGAAGAGCTTCTCAGCCACATTAATATGACTCCCATGATATCACCAACTGACATTTGGAAGAAAAGAATAACATCAACTAAGTTCCTCACCTTTATTTGCTTAATATCTAAGATACATTTTTATTAGAAAACCTGCACAAGCAGTAGCTGAGCAAAGGTTGTTAAAGTAATATTATACTGGTGCAGAGAGGACTGCAGTTTTCTCTATTCTGTTTTGTAAAGTGCCACATCTTATTTCATAGCAACTGTCCCACTGTATTGCTCTGAAAATTTTCACTTAAACCATTTTTAATATGACATATTTTGGTATAAGAGCAGAGTTAAACAAAGCTTGCTCTGGCGCTTACCTGGGCTGTAGCAGTTAAAATATTTGTTAGGATATTATTATTCTCTATAGGTTCACAATGTACTTGGTCAACAACAACTTGAACTTTCACTATTATTTTAAAAGGCTTATTCTAGCTAATAACATTTAAGGTTTCACATTTTTCAAATGTTATAAGAAAATAAATTCAAAGACATTCCTGCAGGTTGATATGTTTTTGTGTCTAGTGTCTGAAAAAAATGCTTTCTGTAAAGCTTCACATAGCTCTTCAGAAACCTAATGGATAGGATCTAATCTTTAAAAGGTCTGTTGGTAACTTTGTGTCTGTATAGCTATCTAATTGTGCATACATTGTGCGCCTATCGAATTGTCCACCTCATTTGATGCAGGTGTTCAGTGTGGGTGAAAGACAGCAGGAGTGTATGAGACATGTGGCAGGACAGAAATAGCTGAAGAAGCAAACTGATACTTACAAAAACTGAAAGACTCGATCCCCAGCTTCCAGCGATCACTGGTTGGTTGGTTTTGAATTCATGTAAATAACCTGAAATGTAAGCAAAAATAAAACAGAAAGTGCTATGATAAGTGAGTCCTTATATGCACGCTCATAACAACGTTATTAACAATTACTGTGTAAATAGGCTTCATTTCATCAAAGAACCCCAGTGAATTTGGAACATGGTTAAAATCAACAAGGTTTTTTTTTTTTAGATAACTGTATTTACCTACACCAGAACAAACAGAGAGAGAACAAGAGGAAGAGAATTGGGGCCATAGTGACTGTTGGCTGAGGGTCAGAGTCTCCACAGCTGAGCTAAAACAGCTTTGTTAGTGTCTGACCTCCAGTCCTCACAGCTGTCACAAATGGGAATCGGTCCTAGACACTGTTTAAAATCTACTTCTCTGTTACCTCATTAATCTGTCTTCCGTTCGGCAGATTCCACTAATAAACGGCTTTCATATAAAGCGGTTGTTTTATTTAATTTCACTTTCTTTCTTCAAGCACTGCCGGCTAATGATTTATTTAGGGGCCATGCTCTGCTAGTTTCAGCTTGTCTGTTGAAGGGCTGCAACAAGAGCTTTGTTAGAGGTTGGACAAATAACCAGGAAACTCCAGTACAGCATAAGTGCATACAGTTTTAGGCGTCATCTGAGCCAAATCCCAACATAAACACACCCACTGTTAAGGAGTAATGACAATGGAGAGAAAACAATTCCCTGATCAGACCATCTAGAGGGATGAAAATGCTGTAAGGTCATTCATGTTCATTTTCTCACATTATCTTGTTTTTCACAATAAGCCAAGGTCTCATTACTAGCTGATTTATGCAATTAGCCTGCCTCAGCACTGCCAATTAAACAAGACCAAGGGTTTTTAAGGTCACGCTTAACTGATCTGTCACTAATTTGCACTACACCACCTCAGTCTCCTATTGCCGGGGCCAATAAGCCACCAACAACAAGACCAGATAAATGTACCGACTACTGCTACATTGTTGTCAGAGCACAGCACGATGTCTGCAGCGTGGGAGGCTGGAGGTCTAACAGAATGAGCCAGATAAAGGCAATAGTTGCAGACAGGTCTGAATGTGGTATCCTTGAGGCTGGAGGTGACAATGTGGGAGAGGGGACCCAGGTGACCCCAGCTGAATGAAAAGCTGTTACATGAATAGCACCTCTGAGTTTAAAGTCTATGTCTGCCTCTCAAATAACGCTAAACTCACACTATTTCACTGTTCTGAACTATGCTCCAGCTGCAATCACACACTCCTGTATTCACACATATACACGCACTGTTAACTTATATCAGTATATAGCCAGTCTAAACAACAATCTATGTCTGCTGGGTAAACCGCATATTATATAAATGATCGTTAGTAAACCAGTGTTTGTCAAATATGACAAACCTTTGAAATTATAATCTGATGCTAAACAAAAACAATAAAGTAAATAATAAATGGGGAATTATATGTTTCCTTATTCATTGGATATTCAAGACAATTATTTGTCTAAATCAGGGGGAAAAAACAAAAGAATTTATAATTGCAGATAATGAGCCAACCTAAATGATAATGAACCAAATGTAGTAATCTCTCTGGTGTAATAAGAGTCAGTGTCAGGCAGCCTATTGTAGTTGCATGGAGCAGCTCTTCTCCTGCTGTGAATTAGACCTACAGGCAGGAAACATAAAACAGTCACTCCCCATTCCTAATTAGAGGATCGAGCACTTATTAAAAACAATTCCTGTCAACCACAAATTCCAATTATTAGTTTCACCGCATTTCTATAAACAAATTGTCAAGTCACTTAACCAAGATATTTTCTATTTATTTATTTATTTATTTTAGCAACAGAAAGAATCAGGACGAAAGGAAGAAATTTCTGGTAAATTTGGCCCAATTACACCACAGTGTCACAGTGAGGCACAGTCACAGGTTTTTCTTCTGTGTTTTTCTACTATGTTGAAATTATTGGAGGTTTAGCGCTCACATGTAAAAATCCAAACAGACTGATGCAGCTGACATCAAAGAAGCTGGGACAGAGAGCCACCTGTGGCATTTCTGTCAAAGAGTGGCCTTTTCTTTAGCTTTGGTTAGCCATAGTCAGCTATCACACACACACACACACACACACACACATGCACACACAGACGGAGAGAGAGAGAGAGAGAGAGAAAGAGAGAAAGAAAGAAATACATAAAAATGCAAACAAATACACACACACTCAAGCTACTAGGAAACTTTCATATGCAGTGAGGCAGTCAAAAATTATTGCACCATTTCCAGTGCTGAAATTTGTCAAAGAACACACACACACTAAGCCTTAGTCTTTCAGTGTAATCTCAGTGAAGACAGAAACCATTTTGCTTGTGCTTGATGAAAATGCAGTGAAATAAAATTAGGGGCACCAACTGGATAAATTGTCTCTGATCCATACTGGTTTAAAAATCCTGAGTTTGTACTGAAAGTTGGAATATACACATGTAAGTAATTTGGGCACAACACTAGATACAAATTCCACATTTCTGCCACTATAAAGTATAAGGTTAATCCATTCACTTGTACTAAAACCTCCCACTTAGAATCATCTCATGTGCCTTTATATTACACATCAAACAAACTGCATGCCTGCTGGAATTGCCATTTGAGCTACAGCCTCTGGTAGAGTGTGTAGAGGAAAGCAGTTTTACCACCACAGCTCAGAAAGATTCACTTTCAAATCGAGGGAACCTTCAAATACCAAACAATGTCTGTATGCATGGTGTGCGCTAGGCTTGATTTGATTTTCCTGGATCATAACACGGAGTTGTCTTTTTCAATGAACATGTCACAGTAACACAACTGTACACAACACAGAGGAGACCAACCACTAATTACTTACAGTTAGAACCAAAGTCAGGTTTTATCTATTACTTCTGTTATATCGAAACGTAAGTGGAACATGCTGAAATTGCATATACACGGATGTATCTGCTGCATACGTATGTGCATGTACGCATGTATACGTTTTAGCTTGCCATAGTTGTGTGTGGTTATGCATTAGGCAAGTCAAAACTTGTACTTCAACTTCTGTTTGGAATTCATCCAGATCTGCAACATGTTAAAAAAATATATCCTCTCAATCCTCCGTTCTAAATCCTCACTCTCTCCTGCGTCCAAACAAGCTAAAGTAGGAATTCTGCAGAGTTAGTTATTTTGACAATAGAGGTAATCTATGCCATCAGCAGGCTGCTCCCTACCTGGATGCGGTGTGGTTATCTCTGCAGAAGCAGCAGCCACACAGTCAGTCAGGCTGGGGACTGCATGGGGGAGTTTGGGATGCAATGAGGTGGAGCTATAACAGTGGTCTCAGGGGAAATAGGGAAATTGGAGGAAGGGGAGGGAGTAGGGGTAGTAAGCGTGGAGGGCGAAAGGGTGAAGCGCAGAACATTCTGGCACAGAAATGTCTGATATAGTAATTGAACATGTGTGATTGTCTGTTAAATATCCAGGTCCATAAAGTCAGTCCTCTCTGCAGTAGCATCATCTGTGAAACATGAAACGACAGCTTCCATGCAGTGAGTAATCACCATAGCCGGGAATGAGAGAACATCTCTGGTCAGGAAACAGCTAGAGTTCAGGTAGACTGTGGACAGTTTGTCATGGATCATTTTATGGAGATGATGTTTGCAGAGTCATTGTTAGCTCATAAATTTATTCACTTCTTACAGTGATAAACTGCAGACAGCCATGGACAAAAAAATAAATAAAATGAAAGCCCAGTGCTGTGCTGTTAGAAAGACATGCTGTATTTCTACAAGAGATCCACCATATCATTGAGTTATTTGGTGTTGTAAACAGGTCAGTCACATTCAAACAGCTGTTTCATGCTCCAGCACACTGTTTACTGTCACAGCCTTACAAATCTCTCTTTTCTCCTCTTTTTATCTTTGCCCCCTGTCTCTCTCAATCTGCCTTTTTCACTCTCTGGCTGGACCGGTCTTGGCTTTGAACTACAGTGGACTAGGCACTCACAAAATGTCTAGCACCAGCGTGTCAGGGATGACTACCAGAGTGTCAGTCCAGTTAAAATATCTTTGTTGAGAGGAAAACAGTGACCAGTATTTTGGCAGAGCTGAAGTGGACTAGTGTCTGATGCAGCCGGAAAAAAAAAAAAAAATCCACCATTGAGCAGAGTTTGTTACAAGCAATAGCGTAATACACATACAGCTCTATGGCTGATCAAGGGCTTCACATGTCGATTGGCATACATTATCTATCATTTCCTCTGCGTCAAATAGAAAGAATAAAAGTCTGTTCACTGAGCAGCTGGGTTGAGGCAGGTTGAAGGGAGAAAAACGACCAGCAAATAGAATGTTTTGCTCCACGGTGGACGGCATTCAGTCTCTAGTGCTCCTAACAGGCGGGCGTGCAACATATCAATTCTCTTTGATTCCCCCCTCCACAAATTCTTCACTCCAAAGACTGTAAAGACAGAGAACACTGAATAGGCTTGTCTTTTTTGCACACTGAGACCTCTTTTCTTAACTTCCAAGATATACACATTTATTTTCTTTTGCCTTTTTTCTTTCTATCTCTCTTTATGCAGTGGTGGTTTTGTGTATTTGTGTACGTTGGGGGCAGGGGTATGAAAACAAGTCTTTCTCTCTCTCTCTCTCTCAGGTAATGTGTTTATTTTCCTGAACCCATCTTCTAGTTTACTGCGTGGTGGCGTTTCTCCCCTCTTATCGCCTGGCCCTCGCGGGGCACTTTAGCCCCTCAAATCCTGTTCACCACATACTGGTTTTAGAATCTGTGAAATGAGTGCTAGAGAAGCGTGGCCACAATGTCTGCCTGTGTTGCTGGTGGGCTCAAATGGGTTTGGTGCTTTTTTGTCCAGGGAGATGCATAAATGGAAGTTTTTAACACCTCAAAGGAGGCTGGGCCTTTGTGGAGCCACACTAGAGAAGCCTGTCAGTCTCCAGAGGAGGCAGACACACTGAGTGCTGCAGGACAAAGAGCTAGAGGAGCAGAATCAGCAGGGGCATCACTCTGCTTTGGGCACCAGGCAGACACACATGTACACCCACATATAGCTGCACTTCCACACATGCAATCACTCACATTCACATAAACATTATAAAGGTTGGAACGGCATATTTCAACTATCCTGAATACCTGTAAACATAATATGATTAAGTAAGCAGGATATGGCAAATGTATAATCGTAATATATTCCTAATTGGATTCATTAGCATTTTCTTTTCATACTTGTAGTACAACCTTGTTGCAAGCAGAAAATTAAACAGCCTGCACCGGTAACCAAAGAATAGGAAGAATAAACTCTGTACTTCCACCAGTTAAAATACAACATACACTGCCAAATAGATTCATATTTGATTGTACAAACATGTTCAATAAAAATGACAAATACAACCAGCACAACAAACGCTGCCATTTCCTACTTATTGATTTCAGCTCCACTGTTTGAAAATAATTTCCTCATTTCCATCCCAATTTTCGTTATTGAAATTCTTTTTTTATTCCCGAGTACAGCCCAACAGCTGGCATTTACAATCAGTCTTTATGCTGTTTAGATGTCTACAATAAGCATTTAGATGCAAATATCGCTGCCTTGTACAAAGGACTTGCAACTTCTGTCACAAGCAACATAATCAACCTGCAATTGTCTCCTGGCTCCAAGTGGTTTCCAGTGACAAGGCCTAAGCTGTAAGCATCTGTATTCAAATGATTCCCTATTTCAGGCACGGTTTAGTGTGGATATTTTCCAACAGCACTGCACTGAAAATCAATCACATGGTGAATTAAACCAGAAAAGAAACAACTGATCCATAAATGATCAGGTTACAACAAGGCATTGGTGTCCACAAATTATTCTGTGTTTTCCTTGTTCGAGGAGAAGCAGAGACGTACTATTTAATAGTGGCCTTTTCCACTAATGACTTGTATTACTGAGGCACTTTTTTTTTTTTCTCAAAGCCAGGCTTAAGTTGACTAATAATTATTTAGTGATGAGGTCAGCACAATACAGGCAGACAACTTTAAGTTCATGTGGTAAACCTAGCGAGTAAAGAAAATCGTAAATAACTGCAGAAAAAAAGGACAACAGTTGGACATTCATATACCATTGTGGTATATACTATTCATATAATGGTATATACTATTCATATAATACTGTACTCTACAGTATACCATATGCACAGCATGTTTCTCTGTATTCTGCTAGAAAATATGTCTCAAATGTGATAGATTTCTTTCTGCTGAGGTACTAAACCAAATATATGACTAACAAAAAGGGGGCAGACATACAGGACAGCTTCATTTACTGGAGAAAAAATGACTGAAATCTTGAATATGATTTAAGGATCTTACTATATAAATAAAATAAAAAGAAGTAAGTTATGTGACCATGATATAAATCTGATAGTGATGGGGCCACATGCTTTGTTTTGGCTCCAGTGGCCTCTGTACAGCCATTTTAACAATTAACATTATAACCTCTGTTTTTATTTTTATTTACAGTTGCAAAGGTCGTTTGTCTTTTTTTTTTTAAACCCACAATTAATAGCAACGTTTGCAAATGCAAATTAGTCCATTTGGGGGGAGGGAAAATGATCAGTTTGAGAATATTTCTGCCTTCTTAATCTTCTAAAGAGGGAAATGATTTAAAAGGAGGACACAAATCTCCAGTGACATGGCAGGAACTGTAGGGCACTTTTCTCTCTCCCTCTTGCTTTCTCTCTCTCTCCATTTCTCCATTCTTCCTTTCTCATCTCACTCATGTCTCCCAATCACCCCCCCACCCCCATTTCTCTCTCTTCCTAATTTACCTCTCCCCCCTTGTAGCCCGCGTAGGGGCGGTAGGGCCAGGACAAGGAAGGGACAAGGAGCTGAGAGCAGAGCTCTGGCTGGCTTGTCCCCTCAGAGGGAAACAAATGTAGTGTTTGAGTCACTGATCACTGCTATAATTGAGTTTAACACTCCTTTTCTGGATTAAAAAAGAACCTTTGAAATGAAAGGTCAAATTACCTCTACAGTCAGGCAATAAATAAGTCAAACAAGGTAAGAGGTTCCTGCCAGCATATGTTAGTGGCAAATTTAATTAGCAGAAAAACAGGAGGCTCTCTATCAGACACTCTTCCATTCCATAGTGCACTGAACAAAAGCAGTGCAGTTGGAAACCGAGTTGCACAGCAAAGGAATGAAAATATATCAGTCATCACTTGATTAATCTCAAAAAGTCACATTTCTCAGAGTAGGCATCCAATTTACGCGATTGGTGCAAATGTATGAACACCCATAATTAAAGAAATCTAGATGTAACATAATATTGCTAAGATAGCCACAGAAATTTTGTACATAATAAATTGCATGAAGGAAAATCTTAACTCTGGATAATATTCTTGGCCACCAGTATGCACACTTTTGAGTACATGAATTTTCCCATTATGTAATGAATCCTATAGGCTCATTGTCCATTGATTGCAGCACAAGGAAAGGAAATGGGCATAAAGTAAGACTGCAGTCTGGACTGGGAGCACAGAAGGTGGCTGAGCAATGCACAGAACAAGGGAAAGAGAGTCAGAGTCGGCGCTGCTCTACACCCAACTACCTACAATGTGGCCTTTGTGACATAATGCACTCTACACAGCAGATTGTGGAAAATAATCCAAAATTTACTGCTTCACATATCCAGCAATAACAACTGACATCACAGCCTGTACCATGTATGCCATGTTTCTGGGCACATTTTACATTTAGTGGCAAATGAGGGGGGTAAGACAAACATCGTCAAGCAGTTATTATATTCCCATCATGTCCTGGGAGCCCATTACCAAATGGCATAAGAAACAGTAAAACTGAGAAACTCAGCAGGCCGAGACTACAGGCTGAGAACTGGGGAGCACAGTACAAACCTGCACACTGTTAACTGCCGGAGGAAGGTGTAGTTCAAACAAACATTTTGCACCTACCGATTATGCGTATTTAAATTCTGGTAGTCATTAAGGTTTGATTTTTCTGTTCAACTGTTTAGCTGGCTTCTGTTTGCTACTGTTTTACTGTTTTACACAAACCACCTTCGGGTGTGTTTACAGAGCGAATAAAGAAGAAGAGAATCCAGTGGAAGGAAGACAAGGCTCTTATAATTCACTGTCCATGGTTCATGGTAAACATAGTGATCATGCGCGATCACCATATTTTTCTCGCTTGCCCAACACATGCTTCTAATTTTTCTACAAGAAAAACTGACTTTGGTCCAAGCAAAACAGAGAGGGCCTTCAAAGGCCACTACCACTCACCACAAACTAGTTTTCAAGTATATCTTACATTACATGTGAGTATACATTATGACGCTGAGTATGCTTTCAACATTGGGAGAAAATGAAAATATAGATTTATGAGATTGCATGTCCTAATTTGAAATAAATGCTGCAAGCTCAATATGATCAAAGTAATATAAAAACACACTTTTCAGGAATTTTCTCAGGATATAACAGACATAGATTTCAATTGAATTAGGCAAGAACACTTTTAAATAAATGTAGGAGACTGGTTCCCACAACCTGTACAACTGTGAGGTAGAAAGTACAGTGAATAAAACATATAAATAAATGTGCTGAAATGTGACTTCCCTCCAGCTAAATAAAAAAATCTCCACAGCTGTCCCATTTCAATTTTTTAAATGGCAAAAATAATATTTTTATACCAACAGTCATGGACAAAGTGTGTGTAAATGTGTGCATGTGTATGTACTTGTGCTTGCGTCAGTACACGTATGCAGGTGTGTGTTCATGTATCCATATGTGCTTGCCTGCTCTACACAACAGCCTCCTAAATATGGTTCTGGGGAGAGTGTGGTCTGACAGTAAAATGTTGAAATTGGAAAAAATATTAGCCTTCTTTTTCTTGAATAGCCGAGAGATAAGCACCCTTTAGCAATGAAGCCAGTGGAGTTTAAGCTTATTATGAATACCTCTCAGAGCGCAGAAGCTTGTACTGTAGAAATCAAAAGGAGTAATAGGCAGGTGAGCCAGTGTCATTTTAAGGAGGAAGTCAGTTGTGAAATTGTAAAATCGCAAGGCCTTGCTGACAATCTCCTGCCCTCAGAACACTCCCATAGATGATTTCTAATGGCAGTGGCTATCACATATCTGAAAAAGTTAGAAGTTGTGAGACGAAAAGAAAGAAAATCCAATGTTAATCTCTCCATTGATGGAGACTAATAATAATAAGGCCATTTATCGCTCTGATTAAATGGCACATACTCTGAACTTCACAAGAATGCGTGATTCTTTGCAAGTGCCCTAAGCTTCCCGAAGTAAACCTGCATTAGCAGAACATTCCTCATGGTTTCATATTCAACTGACTGTGAAAGTCCACAGCATTGCTCTTATGTGCTCACCTGAAACCATTAAAAAAAACAAGCAACAAACTGAGGCCATCTCCATTTTTTAATAATGTTTGGGGTGCAAAACCTGCTCATAAAATTTCTGATTTCCTACATAAGGCAATTGCGCATACATTCACAAAAATCATCAGCTGTAGGGTTGCACCAGCATATTCTTTTGTACATTTTGTGCCTAATAGCTTAAGCTGTAAATCTCCTCTGCTGAGATCTACTGTACAGATGATATCATAACACGACTGCTCCGCGGCAACCCGGACTTTGTAGTGCTTGCATATTCTACAAAGGCAGACACACACACACAAACACACACACACACACACACACACACACATATGCAGGCTAATACATACTGTGCTTTTCTCCTCTGAATATTCATCCATGTTTCCACATCATCTGCAGGTCTCCTAATCACAGTCACTTCCCCTTTAATCACAGGGCTCTAATTAGGTCCTAATAAACCATTTTGCCATCCTCTTGGAGCGCCTCTGTGTCACTCACACATCAAACCATGAAATACTATATTAAGGGGCTGTCAACCTCAAAGGAACGCTCCTCCAGCAGCAGTGATACAGATACTGCAGGCACACCCTCTTACACTAATTGAAATTATCGAAAGCTCTGCTTACATGCGACACTTGGCCATGTCTGAAACCATGGCCTGAAGTACAGCAGTCAAAAGCATGACAGTTGTGCCAGCACTCAGGCTCTACTGGTTTCACTGATGTGGAGTAATTGTTTAAACCTGAGTGGATATGGCACAGGGCCTCATGCTGCTCTCTTCTTCCAAGAAAGGGAAAAAACATTTTCACTAGCACTTTTCTCTTCTGTTTCTTCTATTCTAATTCAGTCCAGCATGGGCTTCAAGAAAAGCCTCGATGATTCCATGTTCATCTTGGAGAACCAGTGTTGGGGATGATGATCACTGACCACAAGTTGATAATGATGACTGTTTAATTAGAAGGCTTTCTTTGGCCTGGCCACAACCCAAACTCCTCCACCCTGCAGATGGTAACCAATAAATTTAGCTTTGCTGAGGATGAGGAGGAACATGGTACCTCCCCACTTTACCCTCAACCCCACCCCTAACCTCTCCCCGTGCTGACACAAAAGCACAAGCATTACGCGGTTACATGTGCTTGTGTATAAGTAAGCATCTGATTGTGACGGTAACAGCCAAACGTATCTTATAAAGCCTATATTCATATAGCGTGCAATTGGTAATACGGATTCAATTTAATGTAAGGTTTATCACAGGTTGTTCAATTTTTTTTTTATCACTTTTTGTCGTCTTTTTATTTATTAATTCTGTGTTTGGGAGACTTTTCTGTTTTTAATTATAACATATTGAAACTTTAACTTTAATTATCCATTGCTGCAAAGAGTTTACTGTGAATGTTTTTCATTTGTTTTCACTAGAAAATACACTCACAACTGAAGTGCAATTACATTTTTATGGTTATGTTTAGGCAACTCAAAGCACTTGGTTAGAGTTCGGGAAACACTGTGGTCATGGCAAGTACATTATGGTTTAGGTTAGGAAACTAAAACACTTTGTTAAGGTTAGGAGACAGATCGTGAACATGGTTAATATTAAAAAAAGTTTACTTTGATGGTATGCAAACCCCAGACTCCAGCATAGAAGTCATGTGGCTGGCCATCCCACCCTGACCCCCTCCCTGTGACTTTACACTGCGGTGTAAGAACATTGAGAGCAAATGTAAATTGCTGTTGCAAATTTGTTACATATGAACAGAATACAAAAGACAGAGATTCTACCAAAAGCAAAATATGCATCTTTTTTCTAAATCTGAATATTTTGACTCTTTAATCTTTGTTGAACATTGTCAGTTCACTCTCTTCAGAAATGTTGTTGTAGATTTTGCAGGCATCTTGTTAAGTGGAAAAAGAAAGAGTGTTACTGTTTCTCAGACAGGGCAACCCCTCCCATCCTCCTCTGGTCCTCCTCAGTCTAGTCCTCGCCCACCTCCTGTCAGTCATTCTTCCAGGGACCATCCTTCTCCCAGAGTTGTCTACACCCGTATTGCCTGGCAGACCCAGCATTGTGTGTGTGTTTGTGTGTGTATTGTATGTGGGCGGGTGGCGTGTGCCAGAGTGGCTATCCCCTCAGATTGTCAAAGAGGCTCATGGGAAATTTACTGCATGGGCCAAACCACAGGCTTTCTCTATCATTTCAGCAGATTTCTCTTTTTTAGTCCCATTCAAGAAAGTGATTATTGCAGTCAGTTCTTTCTTTGGCTTTATTCTTCGAGCTCTGAGTCTGGCTTTCTGGGCTTTCCTCACTATAGCTGCACTTTGCTCATAAACGTGCAGCTGAGCCAGTCGAAGATTTCTTAGGTGCAATTACAGACTGGGCAAGATGTTTCCACTGCCTTCAACAGTTTCTAAAGTGTGTGTGTTATTTGACCGACTGTCAGAGAACAAGCAGATGATTGTTAATTAAAATTAGATTTTATTCTTGATGGTTGAAGTTGAAAGGTTTTGCCCAGTTTTTGGATCTGTACTATGGTTATGGTACAAGTAAACAGAGCAAAGGATTAAGATTTTCCTAAGTCACCCCGTCACCATTGCTGGTAACGGTAGGAATCTGCAATTCGGAAATAAATGAAATGGGAAAGTCAGCTGCTACTCCCATTCCACCACCCAATAGGTATGATAAGCATTCTAGACCACCTTGAAAAAAGTGGAGATTGCACCAGCCCCATGTGTGGATCAGAAGAAAAATCAATTTCTTAGACTAAAGGAGACTGGGTTTGATCTACTTACACATCATCAGAGAGGTCTGAGGCAACAGGAATACTAACATCATTATTTGTGCAGAGTCTTTAGTCTTAGAAAGTCTCAGAAAATCTGCTCTTAGCCTGTCTTTTCACCAACAAGGCCTAAATACCCGCTCCCTTTACTCAGAGACTGAGGGAGAGAAAGGATTACAAAGAGAGCGAGAGAAAGACAGAGACCAAGCAAAAGCTTGTGGTCATGTCTGCTGAAGCCATTTTCTCATAATGCACATTAAGGGCAAAGTTTTGTAACATATCCAAGTCAGTGTAAAAAGAAATTATTCAGGAAGGAAACAAAAGACCTGGGCAAGAAGAGATGCTATGGTTAACTTCATCAGAACTTTAGCCACAAGACCCTTTCCATCGATTCCCCCACCCTTCTTCTTTGTCACTTTGATTTATTTCTGGCATTGAGCATTAGCATTTTCCACAGGAAAATGGTTGGGATCTGATTTTGGGCCCAATATATCCTTTCTTTTCAGTAACCTCCTTGCCTGTTTTGGATGTCACAGTATGCTGCTCCATGATGCAAGTGGTTGATCAGCATTTGTTTCCATCCAAAAGGGCTGCCACACAGTATCTGGAGAGCTTTAAATTCAGCAGCAGCAACGATCTAGCATGTTGTGAGGCTTGTCATCATAAATGTAGTGAATTCAACAAGTTAACGCTAAACTAAGATTTGAATCCACATTTAAAACAAGTGCAAATATTGTTGGAATAAGATAGTGACTCGGGTCGTTTTTTGCATTTACGTATTTCCATGGTGAAGGTTTTCCTGATGAAGTCACGTCTTTGGTTGTGTATTTATACTTGTTTCACACCTTTCAATCAGACTGGAAAATCTAAATATTTGGACCATCTTTCTGCATTATGGATTGAAGTGACACATTGCTCATCATGGTCATGTCACTTCAGTGCATGCTCAAGAAGGAAACATGTGCTCATGGTATCATGTGCTCAAATCACACATTTTTTTAAGAATATGCACACATTCCCACATACACATTACATATGAACGCGTAGGCACACACGCACGCACGCACGCACACACACACGCACGCACGCGCACACACACACACACACACACACAAATATGCACACAGAAACAGAAAGCTGCCAATCTGATCTGAAAACAGTTGTGTGCCAACAATACGGCTCCCTCACCCTGTAGGCCGGGCCACAGTGTAAAGAAGCCAGATTCGCTGGCTTAGTCATAACTATCGAGCATATTTTGCATCTCATGTCAGATCAAGCTGGCAGATACCAAGCTGGCTGTCAACCTCCACCAGCTGGATAATGTCTAATTGTTCAGCTTTTACAGACAGTGTAGTGAAGCCTATGGAGGGCATGAACTTTGAAAACCTGAATCAGTTATATGGCATGCCCAAACCTACATGTTGAAATAATTAAGAATTTTTTTCTGCAATAGGGTTATTCATAAGAGCTAAGAAATTCAAATTCATTGTGTGCACCATGCCATGATTGCACTGATTTACCCTTATTAAAGGGTGAGGTTTTGAAGACCTACTTCATTATATTTACATGAAAACCTTCAAACCAAGTGATATTTTCATAGAGTCCTTTACCACTTCCTTGCCCATGGGAAGGCCTGATCCAAACACAATGGGGGGGGGGGGGGTTACAAGGAAAAGGCTTGTTGGGATGCTTTTGTGTGTGAGCAGGGCAAGAGCCAACATTACACTAATCTCTTTTCCCTTGTTCACTCACAGGACACAATCTCGAGACTTCAGAGCTTCTGCAATTCTATTAGGACATAAATCACTCAGGGCAAATGCTACAGCTTCATCTTTTTTAATAATCCCATCATTCTGCAGCAAGGTTCAATATAGACTGATGTGTGTGTGTGTGTGTGTGTGTGTGTGTTTGTGGGTGGGTGAAAAGTTGTTAGACTGACCACTAAGGACAATTTTTGTGTGACTAATTAAAGGTTAGCATGATTGAAAGCTGTTGAGTTAATGTGAAAAATAATAATAATATATGAATCACAAACTGTAGCTAACAAGAAAGGAAACAGCATATTTTAGCTTTTATATCCAGGTGTCATCAGAAGGAAAATGGAGAAACACAAGTATTTGTTTTAAATTCAGTTTCAACCACCTGCAGTCTTTTCACACAACCTGACAATTCTCAGCTTTGGTTCATATGCCGAGCGCATAATATGTTTGTCTATGCTGAGTGAGTCCCTATGCTAGTGTGTGAGATAATATGTGTCTGTGTGTGTGTCTGTGCAGGGATTCCAAAATCCAGCACATTTTAATTACTGCCCGACTGCACTGTGTATCTCTTTGATATGGAAATAAAGCCAACCGACTTCACACTGTACAAATCTTCATCTGATTCATAAAAAACAATGAAGCCGCTTAATTCCTCCACCTGATTACAGTCCCAGACCTGTGTCAGAAACATGTGACCACCATGGCCCTTTCAATTAATTCTACATATTAATGTGTGATTTAAAAAAAAAAAAAAAAAAAAAAAAATCAACAGCGGCTACTTACCATTGCCTAGGCTATTGCATTTTGAAGTCAAAGTTAATTATGCACAACTATGCTATGGACTAAAAGAAAATGTCCAATTATTTTGAGAAAAACATATTCAGTGGGAGAGTGAATGATACAGATCAAAATGGGCCACTTAGGTTACTTGTGCAATTATACAGTTCCTGTGAAGATACACATATTTAATTTTTTTTTCATCTGTAATCCTTTAATGTCAGCAATACTGTTCACTTACAGCAGCCAGAGGGACACGGAGGTCTAATGGAGCTGAAAAAACTGCCCCTGCCTTTTGTCGATGTTCAGTAAGTGTTGGTGCACTTTCATGTAGGTGCTATTTGTAAAGAATGATGTGTACTCAAGTTTAATCTTTGGCATTTGACGAACCTGGGTTCACAGAAAAACATAAGCTTAAAGATAATCTCTCTCAGTCAGATTTTGGCAAATTAACCGATGAAATTCACAAAGCCTTTTTAACAACAGCTGGTGCATTACATTGGTGTTTACACTCCATACTTTCACAGCTTTTCATTTAAGACGGTGACTTTGTGGAGGTGATGCCCCACTGTTTGCATTTGATGACTCAACTGACCACTGATTTCATCAGTATTACCCCTCTATGAGAACTGTCAATGATGTGAACAGAAAAAAAGAGCCAATTTCCTCCTGTATGAGCACAAATCCTTTTCATCTAAATGAAAGGCATGTGCACTGTATTTACTTACTTTAAGCCAGGGAGCACATCAAAAACCCTATCTACTCTACCAAAAGCTACTTTAGTATAGAGAGGAAGGTGAGTTTTCTGTCACTATATGCATGTATTTCTTATACATGATGTAACACCGAACCTTTGTGTCCTGTGAAAGACAATTAAGACAGAAGTCACATGTTACTAACTTGTCATGAACTTCTTGTTGAAGGGAACAAATTACAAGAAAAGAAAGCTGCTATGACATATTCCCATCGGTTTTGATCATTATTGAAGTATTCTACAGCAAATTAGATAACACTTAGAAAGACAGATGTCACAACATGTGCTGCCACATTTATTATCTCCTGCAGTCCTCCACCCTTCTGCTGCCCCCCTTCTCTACCTTTACCAGGCCTGCTGTTGTTTACCTCTTCTCATCTTGTTTATCATCGAGTCTCCGGCACCACTTCCACTACCACAAAGAGAGAGGGAGACCAGCACCCCTCAGCCGCCCCCTTCTTCTAGAGCTTCGCTCTCCCTGCCCATGTTCTAGCAGTGTCCTGTCACTTTGAACAAAATAGCTGTCTTTCTGCAAAACACAGTATATATGGACTAGATAGCGTGAGGTGTTAAGGTCGCACTTATGCGGTCTAAATGACATCTGCTCAGGAGAGACAGAGTGTCTTTTTGGATTTTGACGTTTCAAATCAAAATCAAGAGTAGTGTTTATCAGTGTCAAGAGTGAAGACATTCCAGCAAATACCCAGGACAGACACTATCACTCATGTACACACACACACACACACACACACACACACAGAGCCACACATGCAAAAATAATGCACTTTTACACCTACAGTTCCAATGATATCAAGGGCCGAAGAGACGTTTGCAGTGTGTTTTTTAATTAAATAATCTACATATACTATTACACATATTCTTAATATTGTTTGTAACATTAATATATCTGCAAATTACAGCACATCACTAATATTTTATATCCCTTTTTGCAATATTACGTCAACGTACAAATATTTTTTGCTCCTCCAACTGTAAAATCAGCTTGTGATGAGCTGGAAATGGTTGTAATATCATTAAAGAATTCTGTTTGGCAGGGGAATACACTCCGGGTAAAACTGTTAGCAGAAAAGCAAGGCCGTAAAATGAAACCTACACAAACCAGCACTTTCATTTGCATCACTATGTGGCTTAACGATAAATAGCTGTTTTTTTAAAGCACCAAGTAATACAGCACTTTCCAATGACTAATATAGATCAGCACTGATAGCTATGCTTTGGTTTTCTTTCGTTTGAACTGAGTCAAATTCAGAATAAAATACATTTGCTGTTAACTCAAAATGACCAGATTCACCTTCTGTGTTGATAAATCAACCAAAAGCATAATCCATAATCAATGTGCATATGGACGGAGTAACACAGGAAAAAATTCCAGCAATATCACATATAAAGCACATTTCTTTCAGCACCCTCCTTCAGCCTTTACATCCCTCCCTCCCTCCCTCCTTTTCCTTTCCTCCCTCCTTCTCTCTCCCCTTCTCTCTCCTGTTTTTTTCTTTGATCCCACTAATTGCTGGCACAAGAGTTTAGTTTAGACAAGTCTTACCTGGAGATGATAAGGACAGTTAAAAGTGAGATTACAAGTAAATTCAGTTCATGGCACTTGGTCTAAACACATTTTGAGACGGGCTCATTTACAATGTTTCTCTTCCACTCAGTAAAACAAGCAGTAAAGTAGCTGTAATTGCAGCGTATAATAATGATAATAAACAATGATTCTCAGCAGCAAACTTGCTCTTGCAACACGACAGACATTGGACTTGGACAGAGTGCAGGATGTGTTTAGACAAGTGAGCCAGGTGGCTTCTCCCTTCACGCCAAAAAGAAAAAGTCTCTAAAATCTCTGAAACTTACTGGCACATCAGCGTCTGCGAGTCTAAATGTTAACGCTGCGTCCAGGTGTGAAACGCAGCCTTTCTCTGTCTTGCAAAAAACAAAAAAAAAAAAGCTCAAGTCACGCCGAGATCCACCGGCAGATTAGTCCTTGAAAATACAGAAAACGTGCAAGGCCAGTCAGCATGAAATACGATAAAGATGATATTATTGCCCTGCTGCTCCGCTATTTGCCAGCATTTAGTTTTTAGTTTTTTTTTTAGTCATCGGCTGTAATTACTGTGAAACAAAAGCGATATTGCTGCAGCAGTGGAAATTATTTGTGGAGAACAGAATTATAATAACAACACTCAAGTTTCTTCAAATAGAAAAAAAAATGGACATTCAACAACAGCGGTGTGCGAAGGGGGGAAGGTGATTGACTGAGCTCCCTGTGTGAAAAGAGGAGAGGGGCGTTAAAGGGGAGCCAAGTCCGGGTCCTTGGCATCACACGGCCGCTGCGCACCCTCTCCTCCGCCGCTCTTTTGGGGAGCGCCACGCTGAGCCGCACAAGCCGTGAGAGACACACCGTGAGAGGGACAGAGCCGAGTGTCCCTGTATAGCAGTCGGGACAATGTGCTGAATGGCCAGTCTAATTATAAATGTGCCATTTAGACCTTTTGGGCTCCAGAAGCGCCTGAGCCTACCTTATGAGGAAACCTGCGTCCGCGGGTACAGAAGGAGCAACTGTTCCAAACTAAATCAAAAACTTTTCTCCGACCCCACGAACAGGAGACGATTGTTTTTCCCCTTCGCTAGAGTAGAAAACCGCCCTGAGAGCTGGACTGAGAATTAAAACAAAAACAAAAAAAAAACGCGAGAGACATAATTAGACTGTTTTCATTAATTAGACACAGGTGTGTTTCCGTGTGGTCAAAAAAAAAAACAACAAAAAAACACGTGACCGCTGTTTAATAAATACAGGAAACACAGGGACAATTGAGTTAAAAGTGTTTACACTGTAGTCAGAGCTGAGTCTCTTTCAATGTTACCAGAAGACCCCGCTGCAGTTTTAGGCTGCTGGGTTTTTTTTGTTTTTTTTTTTGGGTGGGGGTGTCAGGGAAAACAGCTTGAAATGACGGGACGCTCCACACGCTGCCAAAAGCAAAGACATTTGACTTCTTCTTTCAGCTTATGAGAAATCTGATAAAGTAATTCATTAAATCAGTTTATAATACAGTATAATAAAACGAGCTGAGCTTTAAAATAACTACACTCTAATTCTTGTTTTTTAAAGCCTGCTGGTTAATTTTGGGGATTAAAGGAGGCATGAAAATAATCCTCATTTAGCACATTTGCACTTTTGTACAAGAGGACTTGTGTGTGTGTGGGTGTGTGTGTGCGTGTGTGTGTTTGTGTGCGTGCGTGCGTGCGTGTGTGTGCGTATGTGTTCAGCTTCAGGGCTTTCGGCTTAAATGGAAAACTGTCTGTTCAAGTACATCTCCTCTACATGGACAAGCCTTGCGATTGTTGAATTTAATTTATGGCTTATGCATTCTTTAGAGGTCAATTCCCCTGACCTCCCGAGAAAGTTAAGTAAGAGCAAATTCCCAGGCTGCTCGGGGGGCCCGAAACTCCCGGTTTCTGACAAAAAAAAAAAAGAAAAGTAAAAAAAAGAAAAGATAGATTTGTGTAGAAGACAGGGGCAGTTTGGGGGGCATCCTCCTTGGAATGTACAGTGAAAACCGTATAATGAGACATGAGAGAAAGCTTCAGATAAACTTCCTCTGTGCATCTCACATGCACACACAGGAAACCTACCAAGGGCGCACGTCATTGTCAATGAATGGTACCGCTTTGTGGACAGAAGCGAAAGTGCCACCAGCAGAGGAAAGTTACGGGACATGTAAACACAGACGCCAAAGGGCTGTCAGCCTTTAAACACTGAGCAGCTCAGTAAGAATAAGCGTTGGTTTTTAATTTTTTTGACGATTAGTGAAAATGTGACCGCTGACAACAGTCAGGGCTGGTCTTAACGCTGCTGACTACAGCCCCGTGTCCGCTTGCACGCCGCTGAAATAAACAAAGAAAAAAAATGTGATTTCGAACCGTGTACCGATAGTTCGGGTCGTTTTCAGAGTTTAGTTAAAGGGTGAACGAAGCGCGGATTTACCGACTCTGGCGTGAACCCGAGCGCCTCCAGTCAGCTCTCGTCTCCAGCGTATACTTCGCTTGCGGTGGGTGAAACCGACGCGTCAGATAATTGCAATAATAAAAGTTTGACAGTCGTTACACAACACGCGAAACCGCGTGAGCCTAACGCACAAGTTACTTTCTAAACATTGTTTGAAAGCGAGACCCGCGCACAGTGCCGGGACATTTCACTGACAGCGCGTCCGACTTTCAGGAATCAGCAACAAAACACAAGGTGAAAATATCAGGACAACATAGAACACGCTGAAAAGTACAGCAAACGTGTTGTTTACCTGGATGATTCGAAGCGTGGGGAAGATAAGTGTGCGTCCTTTCCCGTGCGTAAAGGCGACTAGACTCGGCTATACTTTGTAGAAAACGATCTCTGAGCTATCCGTTGAGTGGAAACTTAAGTCTACTCACACGGGGCCATATGAGGGGATCCCGTGTAGTCTCTGTGAAGTTCAGCTGTCCAAAACTACAAGTACCTTTTGTTGTCCGCCTATCTGTTCTTTATCTCTCTCCCTCTCTCTCTCTCTTTCTCTCTCTCTCTCTCTCTCTCACTCAGACAAGAGAAGACGATGGGTAGAGCTGCTGTCAATCTTGGCAATCAATGCGCGCAGCCATGTCGCAAGTATTCAAAGCATTTCCCGTCGTGCAACATCAGAAAGTGAGTGGCCAGGGCATTGATCTGAGGAAGCAAAGAGGCAGGACTCCCCCCTCCTCCTCCCAGACAAGAGATGCGAAGGAGAGAGAGAGAGAGAGAGAGGGAGAGGGAGAGAGAGAGGGGGGAGGGCGGGGGGGGAGAAAGGGAGAGACTTTGTGGTGAAATAAAAGTGGAGACAGGAGGATGGTTGTCCGCAGTTTAGTCAGTTTAATAAGCTTACTAGCTTACCTAAATGAGCATCACTTACAGGCTACGCAGCTACTGCAAAGTTAAGGAGGACTTTTTCACCTCTTCAGGTGCCACTTTTCCTCTAGTCAAAGTGTTAGAATTGTAGTTTATGTTAATAACGCGCTGATTTCTCCAACTTCAATAAAAATGTTTCTAAATGATCGATTCCAAAGAGACTAAAGAGCTCAGGAATTATCTCAGACCTGTGTAATACAGCAGCATTTATTCCCATAAATTAAATCAGCACCTAAAGTACACCCACAGTAGACTGTCCTTTTCCCCCCGTCGTATAACTTTTTAGATAATCATAGAGAAAACAAGAAATTTGGACTAGTGCACCACCACCGGGTCTCCAGCTTCTCTTCAGAAATTTACACTGGACGTCAAATTATGCTCCTACACATTTCCTAAATGTTTCAATTATTATTTTTGGCAGATTATATTATAAATCCTGCGTTCAACATATGCATTCTTCTCGCCATGCTGCGCGTTGTATTATTACAGTTTTATTATTTTAACGCCATCTACTTATCATTAGATAATTAAGTCATTACATTTAAAGAACATGTCAAAAATAAAAGACCCAATTTTGAGATACCTCACACAAATTTTAAATAATAGTTACAAATTGAAATAATTCAGAAGTTAAAATGATTAAGTAGGCTGATTATTAAAAATAAGTTGGCAAAGGTACGAGAGAAAATGTCATTTTTCATCAGTGTATTTCAACTTTTAACTCTCGTAGAGTGACACATTTTATTTTTTCGTGTAATATTTCTTGTGGGGATTTAACACGGAAGCTCTAACTAAAATAATCAATATCTTACATCATCTCCATGTTAATGCATACTCAGTCAATATTATGGTTGACCGATGTCATTCATTCAAATAAATCCTGTATAGTGTTTTAAAAGAGATCTGGGAAAAGCCCTTTGACACCTGAAATTAAAGCACAGTTCCAGCTGCTGACCCGGCCAACCCACAGGTCGCCTTCACTTGCCAGAACAGTAACTTTTACTATGAAACACTTATCTGCATAGAATGAGCATATGTTTTAAATTATCAACTGAGCTTGGTAGAAGGCCCACACATGTCAAACACTTAAACAAAAAAAAGTACTACTATTACTACTACTAAAAAATCAAAACCCACGGCGAGACGACTAACGGAAAAGTTGCAGAATAATGATCAACAGCAGCATTTTGTGAAGAGCCAAAAAGGACATAAAGCCCGATTTACATTAGAACACTCGCCCGCTATTCAACATGGCTTAAGCGTCATAATAGCCAACTAAAACCAACACATAGGAAATAATAAAGTTACTTACAAAGAGAGGAGACAGCAGGACGAAATTCTGATTGTTAACTGCAGAGTCACATAGAGCTAAAAGAGGGAGGAGAAGCAATGAAAGACAGAGGGTGACAGGGAGATAGAGGGAGAGAGGGAAAGAGAGAGAGAGAGAGGGAGAGAGGGGGGGAGAGAGAGAGAGAGAGAGAGAGAGGCTACACAACTCATCCACAACATCTGATCAGCTCAGACTCCTGTGCGCCTCACTTTTTTTTTTTGTCGAAGGTGAAGGGAAACGCACTTCATCTCCATCAAGGAACATCACGACGTTCAGCCGCGCGTCTGCTTTTACGCATCAATTAAGTTTCCCTTCTTTGCACTCGTCGTGCACGGGGCAGCAATTTTGCTGCTGTGTTTGTCAGTTTCATGCTGACATTTGCATAAAAGAAAATGAAGAGAAGGAAAGAAAGAAAAGAAAGACGTACCTTTACGATGGAAACTTTTCCTGTAGTTCTGCAGGACACTTCAAACTTCAGAAGTACAAGAATATTAACAACCGTCGCCCCCTTTATTAACCCTTCACATGAAACACCGTTAGACTGTGAAATTATAAATAATCTTATAACATTATAACACTGCATTTTTCAGATCCATGCATAATGACTCATATGTGATATGTGCTGTGAATGCAGCCTCTTAAGCAGCAGCGGGCTTTTCTTTCTCCACCCGGACTGAAAAGGTATGTTTGACGTGTCTCATGCGCCACCTTTTGGTCACTGCGGACAGTGCAGATTTCCTCTTAAATCAAATAGATGGCTGTAACAGAGAAACAGTAGGAGGATTTGACCCCACGGCCCTTTGCTTCTTTCCACGTGACCTTGCTTTACATATTGTAGAAATGCGTGTACCAGCTGAGACTGCGTGTTTGCAGTGCAGTCATTTCCTTGTTCTCCACTTTTCGAATGGCATTGTTTCTTTTTTCAAAATGACAATTTGATCTACATTAAAGGACGATTACTTATGGCTGAAGCTGAGCAGGCCCCGGATAGTTCTCAAAACACAAATATAGGCTGCTATTTTTATAGAGGTGACTGTGATGGCTTCCTCTTTATAGCTCAGACGCACCAAGCCTGCATGAAGAGCACAAGACAGTCCAACTTGTTGGGGGGTAAGGCAGACTCATTTGCATACCCTGTGAGTCTTTGATGCATCTTGAAATTCAAGTCTACTCCATAAATATTTGAAAAGGAGAGTCCATGAAAATCAACATTTTTGTTACATTAAATTAACATGTGTTCTTCTCCTGTTCTGCATGGTTAATTAGAGAGCACCATTCAGTCAGTGAGTAAGAATGAGGCGGGCTGCTTTGATTACACTGCAGCCACAGCACGTTTCAAAGGTGTGGAGCTGAGCCATTCTTAGGCCTACAGTGATTATATTCTCATGGAGGATTCACAATTATCTCCATTAGAAAAGTTCTGCTTTAACCTTTAGCCACGACAGTAAGCCAGTTAAGGATAACTTGTGCTAGGGTGTGGTAGGTTTTTTACATATAACATTTTATTTAATGTTTATAAATAGCATAGAAATAAGTAAATATATGTGTTTATAACACACAATGGTGCAACTGCTCACATATATGTGTTTATATGTGTTTATTGAAGTCTGTAATAAAAACTATATCTCCTTGTATGAAGCAAAGTATATATATATATATATATATATATAAAACAACGCCACGTCTTCATGTTAAATAAATGTATAAACAGTTGTAAACCTACTATCCATGTAAACAATAAGTAATTTCTAACACAAATCTCTCATAAAAAAGCTTCTAAAGCATACTTTCCATGGCACGTATATAAAGTAGCTATACTTTCTAGTATATAAAGTATATAGAAAATATAACATTGTGAATTATGATATGATTTAAATAATTTAATACATAGTTACTCTTAAACCTAAAGGATATTTTTGTTTATATTTATGTACTCACAATCAAGCGTGTGTAGCTAATCATCCTAAATTTAGACATATGCAAATGAGCTGCCACACCTTTCCTTTTGTAATGCTTGCAAACATCATTTTATGGACAACTGCAAATTTTGCTGTATCTTAAATGCACAAGGACACCTTAGATCAGATGCTATTTTGGCAGCTCTATTCAATATTTTCCCCCATGGCCGTGTGTGCAATAAATGACTCAAAAAAATAAGGATTGGTGCAGCAAAACTTTCTTTTAAATGTGTTGTTATTGAATATAAATAAGAGTCTCCTGTATTTGGTATATAAAATATGTAAGTATGTAGCATACTGCAAGAAGCTTTTCATTAAGAAGCACTATACATAAGTGAAATAATTCTGCCAACAGTCACAGCTCTTGACATGATCCAGGTGTAAAGACCAAAACATCCCCAGAACCACCACAACTGAATCATTACTGAATGCCAGGTTATGCAATTAACTCAAAAACTATTTGCATACATGCAAATCGTCTCTCTCCCAGTCGGACTTGCAAAGTGGGACACTCTGTTCTCATTAGTTGACCCAAATCTTGTACTTGTAACTCTGGATTTCATCAAAGTTTAGTCAGGATCTAATATTTCCTTTCATGTTAACAGAGAACCCCTGATTAGTCATGTTGAAATAAGGCGTGTAACATGCCAATTCTAATTATATAGTTATCAGAAACACTATTACACAGCTTGTGCCAACAAATATCTGCTCTCTGTTTCTCCTGAATACACTATAAGGCACTAGCCTATATGGAACATATTTCTGAATATAATCTGCACTCTGTTGTTTGAGATCAGGGCGTCTGAGTAGGTGAAAACTTTTCATGTAAAAGAAAACAAGTTACAAACAACTAAGAGTGTCAATTTCCTTTCTGCAGAAGCTGTGTTTGTGTTTCTAAGTGCTGCAGCAAAGCACAGGTTTTCAGATTGATGCCTTATCTGATATATACATGAATCTCCTTGCATTTATTAAAACATGTATTCATTTTTTGCTGATGCATTTAAAAGACTGATGTATCACCATTACATTGTGCTGTAGATCTGAAGATGCATCCATTGCCTTTTCACTTGACTTACTGAATGCAGTAAATTGTACTTAGCTCAGTGTGTATGTGTGCATAGAGCTGCTAGATTAAAGACAAGGCCCAGGGGCATTTGGTTCATTTACAAAGCAATTGCTTTTATGTACAAAAAGCCAAATTCACTGTAGGTATTATAAAAGCCTTCCGTTTAAGGAACATGAGATTAATTCATTGTTTAATGTAACACAGCACCTTCTCAACACAGACTTAATCATTTATGTTGGAGGAATTTTGTTCTGTGACTGTTTAATATAATAAGGCAGTAGATGTGTTATTTAATATCTAGTAATTTTACATTTGTATCATCTCCCAAATGACATCTTAATACTAAACCTAAACATAATGAATATTTTAAAAAAATGTATTGTTTTAATTCCTGAAAATAATTGGGTCAGTTTGGTGCAAGACGAGTGTAATTTTCTGCTTTCCAGCTATTCTTTTTACAGCATGCACACACATTGGGAAGAATACTCAGTGATTCCTAACGCTTCAATTATTCAACAAATCACCATTCCATTTCTTACATAATAAAAAATGTACCATATGCGGAGCTTGAAAAATGATAAAACAGCATAAAATACTATTTTGAAATCAAAGCACCTATTGCATCGGCTTCCTTGGTTTTGTATTTGTACAATTGGACTACAATCGGGATCCCCACAGTGTGCAAAGGAGAGCGCTGGCTCTTCCCGCTGTACTCTAATCCTCAGATATTCACAGCAAGTAACAATAATATTTATGTGATGGAAATAGGTATCTTTGGGAATCAGTGTAGGGTTTCTACTTTCTCTACTCCTGTCAAGGGAAAACTGTGAATATGTTACAAATGCTCTGTGCACTGAACAATACAGACCTGAGAACAAAGACAGACTCCTCAGCATGGTCTCAGTAGACGCTTCCTTTCAACCAAAGACCTGGCAAAAAAGCAACAGTGAAAACTTACACATTACTTTTTATTTACTTGTACAAAACCTGCTCTATAACAAACATTTCTGTCAGAAAGCATGTGTCTCAGTCTTATCTGAAAAAGCATTTCTGAAGCCAGTAAGTATTTAGTAAAGGATTAATGCGGGAGCCCTTGATTGCATTTAACAGAACAGGACCCAATTAGCATAATAGGCCCTCTTTCATTCTCTTTGAAGTCCAGAGCATAGAATAACAAATGTATACGAACCACCAGCCAAACGTCAATACATGGAAATGCCACAATCCTCAGTGGAGGGTATTGGGTGAATTTTTGCAGGAGGAGGGGAAAACATCCCATTTTTTATTGCAAAATAAGCAGAACAGAGGATGCGATGGGTCTTCTAGCCACCAGGGCCAGCAGGCACTGTGGGGCCCCGATCCTGGAGAAGAGATGGAGGCAAAGAGGATGTGGCTGCTGAGGGAGGTACATCCTCTCTCTCAGGTGTTTTCAAAGCGCACCACCAGTGCAGACGAGTGAAAGTAATTACCCTCCAATTAAAGATAAAGATGTCACTTAGGAGGGAGCCGCAACACAACAGATCACTATCAGACAACAGGGGAAGGCGAGAGCGTTGTATCCATTAAAAGTGTGTGCATCACATGCTGTCAGCTTGTGTAACAGGGTGATTCATGATAAATAATCACCCTGGATAAATATTGGTGTTTAGAACTACAAGGTTTGTTAATAACAGCACTGTCTATTTCCATTGCTATCTAAACGGGTATTCTCTATTCTCTATATTCTTTCTTTGAATCAGCAATTCAATAGACGCATTTCTCGGTTTATTTTACAATTGCAGTGGAGGCATAGTTCATGATTTAAAGATATGAATTCTGTACTTCAGAATCCAGAGTTATTAGTATCACCTTCTTGCTTGAAAATACACGGAATTAAAAATGCCCTTTTGAGATGGAAAATGCTTTGAACTTAAGAAACATTTCAAGAAGCCTCTCTTTTTTTGTACTGAAAGTTCACCTCCTTTGAGCATGCCATAGTTTGGTTCCCTTTTCAAATAATAGAATGAAGTTTAATAGGTCAAGGCAATCAATGTGGAGGTTCAAAGAGAATCTTGGAGCTATGATGAGTGCACATTTTGTACTTTTCCTTTGTACATGATTAGAATAAAGATATGGTCAATAAATGCATCAGTGAAACATATTAAAGCTCAAAGGCAATTTTTGTAAAAGTTCCCGTTTTTATAGTCTAACTTCCAATCACACTAAGAATAATAAAAGCCATATCTTTGGATTGGAGTTAGACAGTCTAACAAGTGCTGTTTTCCAAAGTTTAGAATAAATTTTTATTTTCGTTTAGAACAGTTTTAAAGACAGCTCAGTCAGGATTTAAAGACAAAATAAAATGTCAGTGTCGTAAGTGATGGAGGAAAGTGTGACTTGAAACACCACATACTGTAATACTGTAGTGGCTTTATCTCTGTATGGCAGTAGCTGATTGACCAACACCACTTTTTACTTAATTCATTTGTAAGTTGTGTCAGGAACAACTGTTTCACTAAAGGTCACAGATAACAGGATTCCCTTGACACATCAGAGAATTTTATACTAGAATTTTATATTTTGTGTTATTCAATTCATTCAAATAAATAGCCAGTAAGTATTGTTACTAGTACATTAAAAATAACATGAAGAAATAAATATGTGAAGAAACAGATACTTTGTTAATATCTTTAATATTTACATTTTTATAAATTGTCATTGTGCAACTTCCCCAGTCACACATAAAATATCTTAAAGGTTATTTCCATCCTGGTGTAAGCAATAATAAAATTCATTTTGGCAAACTAAAAGCTGACTGGCAGTGCTACAGTTACATACATACGATATTTCAATTGGTTTGGTGTAAGAATATTTTCTGAGTTTTGACAAAAATACTACTGTCCTGACATTTCATACCTGAAAAAAATAAAACAAACAAAAAAAAACAAACATAAATGTTCCCACATGGCAAGTAAAAGCAATTCAGTCATACCTTGAAAACATGATACAATGTACAATCAAAAGTGCAGTTACATTTAGAAAATAGTTTTTTATTGTTGTGAGATTAACATTTGTTAGCCATTTCCATAATGAATAAGCACAGCAGCTCCCACAGAGGACTTCTGTTTTCCTCAAGAAAGTTGCTTTGAGCATCTAGAAACACATTCACAAGTCAGCGCCGTGTGAGCCTCACAGAGTTGTTTACTAAACAGCTTCCACCGCTGAATGGAAAGGTGTAAATCAATCTTTTCTTGCTGAATCCAGTTGTTTGCTGTCATTATGGGATAGCACCTCAGTGTCCAGAAATTGCTTGAGCTGACAAGTGATAAGAGAGAAAGGCCAAATAAGTGGGAGAGCAGGAGCTATCAGAAAACAAGATAACCAACACTACAGAACGAAGTAAAATAAGATAATACTAGAGTGTTTATTTTTTTGTGTGTCAAGTGAATCAAATCATAGAAAAACATGCCTCCTTCTATTCTTTAAAATGCTTTTGTTCATAAGATGGAATATTAACCAAATATTGTCTTGGAATATCTAACACTCAAGTGAAACTTCACACTCTACCCTTTAAAAATGTAAAAAGCTGCCATAGAAATGTCAGAGTCATATAATAAACATATAAAAGGATGAGTGATTACATTATCCTGTAAAATAGTGTACTGATATATTCATTGCATACATATAAAGGGTCCTTTACTCACTCACTTCAATGTTGTGAAGTTTGTACCTTTACACAGTGGTGTGAAAAAGTGTTGGCCCTCTTCCTGATTTGAAGACCATTTTTGCACAGTCTCTTTCTTATGGTGGAGTCATGAACAGTGACCTTAACTGAGGCAAGTGAGGCCTGTAGTTCTTTGGATGTTGTTGTGGGGTCTTTTGTGACCTCTTGGATGAATCGACACTGGGGTAATTTTGGTCGGCCGGCCACTCCTGGGAAGGTTCTCCACTGTTCCATGTTTTCACCATTTGTAGATAAAGGCTCTCACTGTGGTTCGCTGCAGTCCCAAAGGTTTAGGAATGGCTTTATAACCTTTTCCAGACTGATAGATCTCAATTACTTTCTTTCGCATTTGTTTTTGAATTTCTTTGGATCTCAGCATGATGTCTAGCTTTTGAGGATCTTTTGGTCTACTTCACTTTGTCAGGCAGGTCCTATTTAAGTGATTTCTTGATTGTGAAGAGGTGGGGCAGTAATCAGGCCTGGGTGTGGCTAGAGGAATTGAACTCAGGTGTGATAAACCACATTTAAGTTATGTTTTAACAGGGGGGGGCAAACACTTTTTCACACAGGGCCATGTAGTTTTGGATTTTGTTTTCCCTTAATAATAAAAACCTTGATTTAAAAACTTCATGATGTGTTTACTTGTGTTATCTTTGACTAATATTTAAATTTGTTTGATGATCTGAAACAAAGTGTGACAAACATGCAAAAAAATAAGAAATCAGGAAGGGGGCCAACACTTTTTCACACCACTGTATGTTGGTGAACAGTTATGTGGACATAGTGCAGCATAGTGATCTCTGCTGCACTTCTGTATTTTTTATACTTCAAATCAACCTAAATCACAAAACTGAAGTGGCAGTGCAGCTTTTACTGACTAACTAGACATCATAGCCCACCTCTAACAGCAGACCTGACCATGAGGTGAGAGTCACAGGAAAAAAAAAAAAAGTTAAATAAATATCACCAGGGAACAACTATACACAGAAAAGCATGCTGTCACACAGGTTCTCAAGGAATGCAACAAAAACATTCAAGTCATGCCAGACAGACAAGTGGCCATTTCATGCTTTTCTGACATGAATGCTAAGTTGCACTAGAGGCCAAACTCAATTAGCTGCTCTCAACTGTTTGTTAGTGACATCTGATTAATTTCTTGTGCGTGTTCCCATGTACAGTACATCATCTTTTTTGTTTTTTTTAATCTACATCCATCATGAAAAATTTAGAAATAAAATTTAGTGAAAGTACCTGTCTAATGGATGGAGGTTTTTTTGTAAATAAGGCAATAAAATGACAGAAGCCCTGTTTGTGCATTTATAGTAACAACAGTGATATCTCCTTCTGACTTATCACTGCAGGCTGCAGATGGGGAGCTAATTGGTGCTGTGGAATGCAGCTGTGCTGACTACTGAACTGTCAAGGTGCTAAATCAAAAGCCGTCTCTTTTGTTAATTATACACAATGCTACAAACAGTCATGTTCGTTTGAGCCCTTTCTCTCCGCAACCATCCATAAATATTTTGGCAGTGGTACAAAAAAGAAAAAAAAAAAACAATTTACACACAATTATCACAGTGGGATGAGCAGACTGCCTGCAGATGTTTGTTTTGATTATACTGGGAACGGAGGCAGGGCTTTCCTAACCTAGACAAGATGTGTTTCCTACAATCACAACAGAACAGTAAGCATGCAGAGAGGTGCAAAGCACACAGGAGCCCCTTGTCAGAGAAAATTAGTGAGGCCTCAAAAACATTAGCAGCATAAAACATGCAGTTAGGCCTTACTTTCTTGATTCAGACAAACGTGTAGTGAATTCCGTTGCTTAGAGGAGAGGGAGGCGCCAGAGATACGGGAGGAAGAGGAGGAGGC
Source organism: Mastacembelus armatus (assembly GCF_900324485.2). Taxonomy (NCBI): domain Eukaryota; kingdom Metazoa; phylum Chordata; class Actinopteri; order Synbranchiformes; family Mastacembelidae; genus Mastacembelus; species Mastacembelus armatus. The sequence goes on along the minus strand of NC_046635.1, from coordinate 9,550,858 downwards.
GGTGGGGGAGGAGGGGTGGGGATGTTAGCCTGCGGTGGAACTATGATGAGAGGACAGAAGGACAGAGAGAGGGCCGTAGACTGTTAGACAAGTGTCCAGTTCTGGGACAGTTTTAAGGACACACTGAAGGCTAGAAGCGATCAGGCAACACACACTTGTTTAGAAAGCACACACACACCAAGCAGCTCCCTCAATTACTCTTAGACTTCCTGCACTCTCCATATTAGTGAGTGACACTGCGGGTGGGCTACATGGTTAAACCTAATATCACCGAACATGTCAGCGAAGTCACTTTCGGAAAGCTTTTTTACTTGTAGTAATAAGCAGGAGAGGGTAGATACCTGAACAATCAAAAATATTTTGGCTCATCTGGCTCCAACTTTTCCGATAAATGCATAGAGAGAACTGATGAACCTTTAATAATGAAAGCAACAATAATTGAAGTCCTAATGTAAAGTTAAACCCTGAAGGCTGATAAATGTCAAAATACTTTCAAAAATGATGTACCATATTTAAATATCATATAAGCATAATATTTTCAAATACATCAGGTCACCTGGACAGATCACCACATCACAGGGCTGACACATAGAGACAAACACTCACAGTCACATTCACACCTACAGGCAATTTACAGTCGCCTATTAGCTTAACCGCAACCTGTCTTTGGACTGTAGGAAGAAACTAGAGAACCTGGAGAGAACCTACACAGACATGGGGAAAACATGCAAACTCTACAAGGAAAGACCACTTAGTTGAATGGGATTTAAACCCAGAACATTTGTCATTGTGAGGCAGTGGTCCTATCCACCACATCACTGTGCCAGACTCCAGAAAATTAAGTTGGAACCACTGTAAGTTTGACATTGTTCCTTAAAAAAATCACTTTGCAAAAGTAGGAGCTAGTAAATGCTTTGTCAGTAAAGCTGCTCCTCCCTTATTTAGGAATACCAAAAAATCTGAGTGCAGATACATCACAGATGGCTTCTGTGCAATTTCAAGAAACCTATTTCTTTTTGGTTTAAATGTTTGGAAGGTGTTTAAGAAAGAAAATAATTATGATGATAAACTTCTGCACTTAACATCTCTTCTACCACCAGGCTTTTTGTGATGTGCATGCTATGGTGAATGTTTCATCTTAACAGAAAGACAAAACAATGAATAGTTTAAGAGGCGCTACATGAAGAAGTTTATTTTTGCAGAACATTCATATTTGGTTGATAATTTTTCCTGCACAAAATTAGAGATTCTTTTCAATATTCCTGACAAGTAATTACAAAATACCGAACGATTTAACCGTTCGGAATAACAAATTCAACAATCTGAAACACCTTTTTAATATATACGGCATGCAATTGCAGTGCCGAATAGTCTGCTTTTATGCCAGCATTATTGAAGTCTCTCATGCATAATACTGTGAAAAAGACTCTTCTTTTAATTTAGGGATTTGAAAGTGCGCCAGCATACCTTACTTTAACACCAAAGGGAGAAAAAGTCATTGATTCAGTCTCCACTGACAAGGTGCCACCAGTTATATTCTCTGACATTTCTCTATGCTGGAAATAATGTTATAATTGTTGACTTTGCCTCACTCTGCATATTAAGCTTCCACATACGCTGACAGCTTGAGTGTTACTGTGTGTGACAGATATATATATATATGTGTGTGCGTGTGTATGTGTGTGTGAGCAAGGCAGACAGACTGACAATCTGCTGCAGCTACAGTGAAAATGAACTTGCCTGCCTGCTGTAGAGTATGAAAGAGATGAAAAGTGAGTGCAGTGTCTTTTATGCAGGTTCAGAGCCACGTTCAAAGCAGTAGCAGTGCTATGCAGTTTGACTGAGTCATTGATCAGCACACAAAATGGTCTCATCAAGCGATTCCACCCCTGCCTAAAAGATTCTACACAGATTGCAATTAGAGACTATCTGAGCTCCTAATAAGGAATAATGTTCAGTTATTAGGAAATGAACAGTCATATTGCTCGACTCTGCACCTTATGCCCTTCTCAGCTCCACTCCAGCAACCCAGCATTCTCTCTCTTTATCCCTTCTACCAACGTGAGATATCAACTTGGTGTCAGGAGAAATTTAGTGAAACTGTCAGTGTGGATACAGTGATTTTTTTGCAGATAAATGCATTAATTATTTGTGGGGAATAATAATTTTGACACTCCTTTATAAAGTAACTATGCACAAGCTACAGGCTGCAGCAGAAAATAATGAATGACCAACCTGTGACCTGTTTGCTCTTGAGTGAAGCCTCTGAGGCGAGAGCGTAGGACATGGTGATGATCCTCTCCTGCTCCTGCAGAGCTGAGTCGAGAGCCACCAGCCCGACCTCTGGTTTGTCCACAGACACTGGTGGTGCTAGGTTTTGCACACTGTCATGCACATAAAAAGAAAACAAAAAAATTGAAAGCACAATATTGTTACAGCAGTGTTTGCTGTACGGGTACTGTCTTGCCACATGCCCACTTCCCACACCTTGGTAAAGGGCATGTCAGTATTGAGCTTTTTAAGTGTATAGAAACATTCAAAGGAAAATTGTTTTGTTTTATCTACCTGGACTTTGCCAAAATGCCCTTGATGCGCTCCACCTTGCGATGTCGCTCCTCCACCTCCTGAGGGCTGAGAGGCTCCTCAGGCTCTGAGTCCACATAGCGCTCTGGAATCAACACTTTCTGAGGCTTGGACAGCTACAACATAGACACACACACACACACACACACAAACAATCTGTCCACTTGTGATTTCTGAGTTTATGCTGAATGTTAACATAGCCTTTGGGTCTATAGTGTGGTTCACTAAAAAGCTAAGCCTATGACAAAGGAAGACGGTACAATAAGATTAACTGGTTGAACATTTAGCCATTTTGTTAGAAATGCAGGGAATTTATGGCTTAACCGCACAGCCCAGGAAGAATGCAGCTGCAAATAAAAGTCTGTAAGCTCTTAACTAATTTTAACTTTCTTCTAAGTCATTTGTTTGTCTCGTGAAATAGGCACTATTTCATACTTCTGTTCCACAAAGATTAATTTTTTTCACACCACCTACCAAAAGAGTTCCCATGTGACAATACCCATATTCTGCTGTATTTGGTTTAATGGGATGTTTTCTTTTACCTTTATCATATTTATGTACCAACATTAAACTGAATGACACATAATTCTTCAGTTACACAAAGATAACTTACCTCTTTATTAAGGTCTAGGTCATAGTCTAGTGGTTCCAGGTCAATTTCATGGCTGGGAGGAGTTGTGGCCATGGAGCGGAAAGTCAGCCATTCGTCAGAATGCGAGCGGGGTCTCTCTTTGTGCTCTGCAGGTCTTTCCTCCCCCTGGACGCTCCTAACTCCCTGTGCCTCCTCTCCTTGAACAGCTCTCTCAAGCAACTGCAGGTCAAACTCCTGCTCTCTCTTCCACTGGACAACGCACACAGGAAAAATATAAAACAGACTGTGAAACAAATTACAACATCATGTCCTTCAAATTGTCTTGATTATCAAGTAAATGTGAAACTGATTTGTTTTACTTGCCTTCACAGCTAAATCGATGCAACAAGTACCATACAACACTCAAGTTCTCACTGGTACACTAACATCATTTTAAAAGCGACAGTGTGCATGTGTGTGCGTGTAAAAGATGTGAAAAAGAAAAAAAGAGGAAGCATGCATAGATGAGTGTGCATGCTTATATGAAATTGAAAGTGTTCAAATCAGAGAATGCTGTAAATTCTCTACAACAGCGATAAGGAAGACAGCAGGGTACCAGGTTCACCAAACACAACCACAGAGTATGCATTCAGATTACAGATATAATAAATAAAAACATGGCGATATGTGTTCATTAGAAAATGTTTATTTACTTTCACACATTCACATATGAAAATGGAAGGCTTCTTATAACTAACAATTAATGAGCAGATAAAAACGACTGAGGAAACTGAAATATTTTAACCTATGTTTTGATATGAAATTGATGCCATACACATTAGTATTGTCCATATAATCTCCCTTATAAGGCTGAGAAGTGAGTCCCAATCCATAAACTCTCAGACCATCGTTATCAATTTATCTTCCTTTAAGTAGAAAAAAATCCATCAGAATAAAATGTTATGAGGTTGAAAGGCAAAAGCTTAAATAGGCATTACTAAGTGTATGTCAGTGTTTTGGTCAGTAGAAAATAAGTAGGCAATTTCTTTCTCTCTCTCTCTCTCTCTCTCTCACACACACACACACTCCAAAGGATTGCTTAGAGACAGCAGCAGCACTTAGCTGAAAAGCAGCAGGCGTTAATATCTAAATGAGGAGAGACAGGACTGAAAGCACAGCCACTGTTGCAGGGTAGTATGGTAAAAAAAAAAAAAAAAAATACAAAGTGAAATAAACCATAGCCAAGAAATGGAAGGTGAGGGGTGAGCAGGGATAGATAATAGTAGGGAAAATAGTGTAACTGATCAGTGTGAGGAGTAGATGGGACTGATGGTGTACATCTGAGGTAATTAGTGTGTTATGTGTTTAATAGGCAAGATGTAGTATTTGTTAAGACTTTGTGCAAGACCGCACCCCTATTTGAATATAAAGTGTTCCACTTCAAAATAAACACTTTTCAACAGTTCTCAGTACTGTACACATTTTTTTTGCTATTGTTTGTAAAGCAGAAACTTATCTATTTAGACCTTTTTCACAGAAGACAATCTGATATACAGGTCTAGGTAATGTAGCTGGATTTCATTTAGCTACTTGAGCTTCAGGGTCTTGGGACAGTAGAATAAAACAGAGCGATTGTTAATGTTATTAGTAAAACCTTTTCTAACAGTACAGTTAGCGCCACACAGGGAGTTACCATACTGCACTAACTGACTGTATTACTATTACTGACTGTAACTGACTGTATTACTACTTTATAATGTCAGGAACAGAGACAAGACTGACTGCTCTGTGGGAAAGCATGCGTTACTGCTGCAGAGCGCCACTCTCGGTTTGGTTGTCGTCATGCATGACAGTGTGACGTGTGATACTGTTCTAGGAACATACTGATCCCAAGTCTGCAGAAAGTGGGCGTGAGGATGAGGCACGTGATGACGAAGAGGCGTGGCGGTCTCCGTGACTCAGGGTGCGTTTGCGCTGACGGACAAGGGCCTTCTGGTGCCTCTTCATCCTCTCCAGCTGCTCATCAGCACTCATCTTCCCCCTCTGCTGCTGCGCTGGGTCCCCAGAGTACAGACGCTCCAAGGCACTTTTTGGTCTCTCCTGACGAGTGGGAGGAAAGAAGTTTGATAAGAGCAAAAGGTGCAGCAGAAGGCAACGAAAAAGAAGAAAATGCAAAACAAACGTAAAGAGAACATAAACAAATACAGTGGTATGCTAACAGTGAATGAAAAGGGAACATCAGCTGTAGCTTGATGAAGTTGTCACATCAAGATATGATAGTTGAAGGTTCTTGTGTATAAATGATAAGGATACATTTTTACCAAAAGATGCATAAAACATTCACTCAAGAAAAGCATTGATTTTTATTTTTTACTATGTGATTTCTAAATAGTAAAATAAATATATATAAGATTTTTTTGTTTGTTTTTTTAGAACATTGTTTTCAGCCTTCAAAAATAAAACCAGGCCCATTGTGCTGTCTGTTGATTTAGATACTCACTCTTAATTCACTTCTGACCATCAGATTCTTCACATTTAATTTCTGAGTCTCACCTTTACGCCAACAGCTGAGGCTGCTCTTCGGAGAGTCACATATGAGGAGATGCTTGAAGACTGATTTAGTCTAAGAGAGGAGCCAGCCACTCCTGAGGGAAAGCCAGCAAGCATTAAAATACTGCCTTAAACTGTAGCCAAAAAACATCTAGGTGGGTGGAATTTATGTGAAGTGAAATGTAAAATTTTTACCATAATAAATAAATATGCCTATTGCCATGATCATCTGTGTACCTCTGCTAGGTAATGTCTGGTAACCGCCATCATGTCCAGATGCTACAACACCAATGTGGCTGGAGCCATCTCCAACTCCCATAAGCTCTGGATCACTCAGGAAAGGCCTAAGCTCCACCTGAAACACAAAGATAAATATTAGAAGTAGACCAGAAACAGAAATTTAGACACCCGTACACACACACATACTACACTATACTGTACCTTACTGTCTCCGTTAGTGCACTGGCCAAACTCTCTGTCCCTTTTGCGTTCATCTGACTGTCGTTTGAGGCCACGTACAGAGGTGTGTCTGATGACCGTTGTCTCCCGGGGCAATGGGGGCACAGCAGGGGGATGCTCATCAGGACTGTAGAGTTGAGGTAGAGGAGGTCTGGGAGGCACATCATCCTCACCCTGCACACAGAACAATTGCTTTGACCTCTAGTGGCTGTGTGGAGATGTTTTTCTACAAGTTGGACACCTATTTCCTTTATCTCGTGGATGTGATAAACACGCCTATCAGTGGTGTTACACTATACCACTGATCAACAGGTGATCAACCGGTTCATTTTCCTACACTCTATGATGATGATAATGAAAAACACTGACACAAAAAACAAAGATGAAAGATTTTTGGCAATGACGATTGGTCACCAAGATAAAGATAGCATGAAAACTGTGATTATTCAGTCAGCAAAGCTATACAAAGCACACAGTACAAAGACTTTATGCAGGCTCTTTTATTCTGTAAGAACCAGCTGTAGTGTACTTAGGTGGCAGGACTCACTCACCCATTTGAGCCCACTGGTGATGGATATGGAGTGGTCTAAGGGCTGCTGAACGGGGCTGGAAGAAAGGGTGGGGTTGTGGCTGCTAGGGCTGAGGAGGGGGCTGTGCTGCTGCTGTTGCTGGGGCAATCTCATCTCCATAACAGACAGGCTCCCAGACACAGAAGGCACTGATGACACCGACACTGAAGGCACAAATTTCCTCTCTGGGGGATCCGATGTATATAAACATGTAACATGAATACACACACACTGAAAGACAGTGCCTTTTTTCCCATAAGAAATGTTTAAGGCATTAGTACCATTATATAATTAAAAGCTTCAATGACGAGCTACAACCGTTTTGCTTTTGCTTTGTGCACACGACACCTTCACGGCTCACTTGTCTCACCTGGGTTGGTAACAGAGGAGATAGTGACTTTGTAGTTGGCTTTACTGGTGCTGAGGCCTGAGATAACATCCTCAATCCTCCACAGCTCCTTTCTGATCTGGACTTTCTCTTGCTGAAACAGAGGAACACACACATGTACAGTCCATCTGTATAATGATACCTCAGCAAAAAAGGTTTTTAATTTGAAGTTCATGCGTGATTGTCTGGACAGATATGGATCACACAGAATCCTTTGCTTTGTACATGTAAAATCAGTAATTTTTCACTCATTCCCACACACACCCATCCATGAGAGTGAGTGACTGCATGTGTACGCTGACTGACATCGCTTAGCCACAGACCTGCGATAGATCGCTACGGTTCATCTGTCCCTGCAGGGCCGACTTCAGCCAGTCCACATCTCTCTCCAGCCGGCTATACTCATTCCATGCGTTCTCCATCTCCTGCAGGAAAAAAAAAAAAAAAAAAAGCACTTCATGTTATAATAAGACAAGAAACAGCTTACAGATAGTGTACTCATCTCCACTCATTCAATGCTACGTTAATGGCTTTAAGGTTCCACCCAATTACACACTGATTTACTGTCACACTTTACACCCATATGTGGTGAGATTTAATAGCGAATACTAGAGAGAAGGTGTCTTGAGTTCTTTAAGTTTTATTACACTTTCTCCCTTAAAATCATTTTTTGATCTGAATCACTTGGATTTCCTTCATTCTTTCCATCGGACAATGGATGATGTTCACTTAGAAAGTCACAAATGTATGAACATTAAAATGTTTTTCAGACTGAGAACCAAAAATACTCTTGTTTACTGTTCTTTTATGTTGTGGTTTATTTGTAAATGTTCTTTCGAAACTCATCTTTTTCACTTTAACACAGAATATTTTGAATATCAATGATCTTTTTCACCAAAGCCTTTTTTTCTGTGCGTACTTCAAAGTTTCTTGGTAGTCTCAGGTTTACCCCTGAGCACTCATTTTGATAGTCACAGTCAACCTGAAACATTGTGCCAGTTGCAAAAGGGAACAACTAAAAATAGAAGTGAACATCTTGTCTTGTTTTCAACCAATAAAAACAAGTGGTAGCATGTACTTAGTAGAGGAGACAGTCTGTGTAAGTTTAAATCAGTATACTGACAAAACTAAATGAGTGTTTGGTGGAGCCGTACTGCATATTTTAACACAGAAGTCAAAGGAGCTTCAAAGACATTTTCATTACAAGCATAATGAACCTGTGATTGCAGCTTATGTCTTACTGTGGAGACTTGGGATATTTCAGCCCTGATGTGCACCACATCCTCTTGTAGTAACTTCTGCTGATAGGCGATCTTCTCAGCATGGGCCGGCTGATCTCTGTACTGCTCCATCTGCTGGTGGGAAACATCCAGCACAGACTCCAGCTTGTCCTAGACAGGCATGTGAAAGACACCATCATAAAGTAGCAAGCATTTATGGACCACACCGATGCTGAGGCAAACGCATACATCGATATCTTACAAACAGAAAAAAAAAACAACATCATTTTATAATGTATAAAATAAAAACCTTGTCCTCCTTCAAAGTGCGTATCCTGGTCTCTAGGTCTTGGAGAATCTTGTCTTGTTCACAAAGGCGACTTAATTTCACCTAAAAGAAAAAAAAAAAAAACATTAATTAAGAATGAAGAAAAACAAGGGAAAAGAATTCACATTTACCTCACCTTCCTATAACTCTGTTTAACAAAGAGTGTAGGCACATTAACAGAGTGTAGACACAATGCAACAGAAAATCAGGAAAGAGATAAAGTAGAGACTGGGTTGATGACATGCACTGTTTACATCTGTTTACAGAGTTCAACTGTTCTACTCGTCTTCATTGTGCTATATTCTAACAACACAGCCATTGATCGTCTACTATAGCCTCCACCGACTTTAAATATGTCAATAAGGCTCATCTAAAAAAGCCCAGTGGAATTCCTCTCATCAGCGCAGTGAGAAATATCAAAAGGCTCTATACTGTTGAGTTTGGGGGGTGAGAGCTGGTAATACCCATTATGAGTAATCATAATCAAAAATCCATATTTTCAAATTCACTTCTGAAGAAAACCATGTTTATTGAGAGTGACAGATTTGTTTTCCCAGAAATGGGTTATGTGTTTATGAAAACAACATAAGACTGCCTAGTTCACAGTCTTTCGCACACAGTGTATTTTTTTCTCAGATCTATTTATCATTCTGTTCAATTAATAATTAAGCTGTTTTTATTTTGCTGCCATATATTGTTGTTTTTAATTGCATAAAATATTCATTGTTCAAACAAATACTGGCAATTTCTTATAAATTGTTAAAGTGGAACAATGCTAATGATGAAAAGCCAGGACATCCATCTTATTTACCTCCATTCAGCAGAAAACAAAGAATGAGAAAAGCAGAATCAGGCAAATCAAACTGAAAAATTAAACAGCTCATCTTCTAAAACTCCCATTACATGTATTTTTCCCTTTAAATTGCAGGGAGGAAAATAAAAGCCGTGGTCGATGTGCTCAGGCCCTCACTGTGCAGTGTGGATGGATGTCCCCACAGTGTTGCAACGTTACATACGTTGCCTTCCCTCCACAGCCTCTGTTTACCACAACTTAAGAACACACACACACACACACACACAAACCACACTAAATCACACAGTGAAGTCAGACTAAAGTCAGCTGCTTCTCTGTAGTGGATTGTAAGAAGAGAAGAAAGAGATGGATAAACAGGGTGCTTATCAGACTGTGTCCTTAAATCTTGAGAACATAATGATTCACTTACATCAGCATCACTTTCTGCTATTTTCACAGGCCTCGATGGTCTTTCCTTTTTTAAACTCTCACGTCCAGTAACCTGAAATTCCCAATAGCCACAAATAAAATAAAAATGTTTAATTTCAGTAGTCAACATATTTGACCTTTGTTTTAACAGTTCCAGTTAACAGATAACAATAGCTGTATGAACTTTCACACACAGAGAGACTGCTACACAAATCAAGCTGGATGGATCTAGATTTAAGAAATTAGGAAAGAAATCACACACAATAAAAAAAATAGCTGGCTAAAAAAAAAGAAGCTCTGTAGCAGCTGAGCAAAAAAAACATTTATACGGAGAGAGTTTCTGGATCTTTGTGTTCAGGGAAACCCTAAAAAACCCAAAGCTGCTCTTCAATTACACAACAGGCCATTTATATGAACACTAAGCGAGGCAACTGATTATTGAAAATTGGTTGAGACTGCAAAAAATGAAGGGTGATGTATTTCTTCTTTAAAATGCTATTGTACATCCATGTCACCTGCATGAATACTTAAAGTTACAAAGGCCTCTAGTGTCATGACGGTGTGTGTAAAGGTGGTACAGTACAGTACAGTGTGGACAAAGCCAGTGCCAGGGACTGAACATGTGGCAATAATTATAAGCAGATATCTGTGTATCTGTACCAGTCATGGCATTATGAATTTTATGAACCTCACCACAGTTTGTTAATTGTCTGGATCCTAGTTCATCAAGTGAGCAATCTTCCTCCAGAAAAACAGATCACAACTCCCTAGAGCTCTGAATGACATCTTACTGTAACAAACCTGAGTCTACAGCCATGCCTGCCACTATGTGTACTTATGCATATTGGTACTCAGAGCTAAATGCTAACACCAGCGTGCTAACATGTTAAGATGACATAATGTTTACCATGTTCACCACTGCATGTACTGTTTGGTGCATTAGCCTGCTATTAATTTTGCTGGTTATTTGATTATTAACTGAAGTACAGTATTAAATTAAATTCTGTACTGATGATGATGATAATGATCTTTTTGCTTAACCAATTCCAATTCCATGTATATAAAAACTAAAAACTGGCCTGCTTTTGAATGCTGCTGTTGATGATGCTGATTGTTCCATCAAAGTGGAAGTAGGTGTATAGTGTATCACTGAGCAGGACTACTGGGAAAAATATCAGCAATAATCAGGTGAGGACAATTAAGAATGAACCTATAAAAAAATGTTAAAATGTGAACTTTGATCAAAATCTGTTGTTTAACGCTAACAATCCTATGGGAACCTATTTTTTATGTAATCACTTCTGATATGTTTTTCTTATTGTATCAGTATAATAATACAGCAGCTGTCTGTGTGCCCTACGAAGAGGCTGTCTAGATAATGGGGCTGAGATTGCCTGCCAGTTGTTTGTTGCAGTTAGTAATGTATGAGTCTGAAAAGTGTGGGTGGAATAATCATAAGACACCCACATCAGGATCACCACACCCAGCACAGTGGTGTGGACCAGTGCAGACTCAGATTTTCACCTAGTCAATAGTGGAGTATACAGCCTGTGAGAACAGTTTTTTTATGTATTTTGTGGTTTTGGAGGGAGCTTTCTCAAGTCTGAGAAATTACTCAAGTGATCACCAGGATATCTTAGTTTGGGTTTGAAGACTACAAGTTAAAAAAAAAAAAAAAAAAAACTTACATTATTTTGGCATTGAGTGTGAAAGACAGTACAGTGGACATTTACTAATCAGCAATTATTAAAAGTAATTATCAAATTAAACAAAACAGTTTGGTCACTTTCTAAAAGAACTGTCATTTGCAACTATATTCATGTTAATAGGTAGGTGACTACACACCACTGCATATTATTGTCCATGTCTACCTGTTACCACAATGAAACTAGAGGCCCTACAATGTAATCTTAAGTGTCATATAGTAATCACATTGCCAGTATAGTTCTTAAAGAGCACCATTGGGTCGTATCTTATGCTCTCACAGGCAAAACAAAAGCAGCGTGAAGATACCAAAGAGACATCCACAAATGCTTAATGACATGCAAGGAAGCCATCTCCCACTACAACTTCCTTTCCATCATCTCAAAGCTCATGGCAATGCTGGGGTATCACACAGTCAGTGTTCGGCTTGAGGGATTCATGTGCAAAATCCTGCAAAATTTCCAGGGATGCATCACATTCCATTATAAAAGCAGTGGATGGGACTGTTTCCCTTTGTATGCACACCATCCTTACATTCCGACAGTACCCAAAACTTGGAGTGGAGTTTTCAAACACATTGTGTACTGAAATGATCATCGGGTCAATACTTTGGATCTGTGTTGGAACAGGAAATGGAGAGATGTTTCAGGTTGACATCGCCCCGTTCTCAAACACAACCAAGATTACTAATCAGTGCATTGTGGTGTTCAACATACAAATCAATCAGGAGCAAATGCTTTGCACAGGTGTGAATGGAATATATGCCAATAGCTAGATAAATGAGACAGATTGCTTAAATAAAGCAGTACTAGGTTGGCCTTTACATTTGCAGTACCAGTCAAAAGTTTGGACACATTTTCTCATTCAATTCAATTGTAAAGCGTGTCCAAACTTTTCACTGGCAGTGTATACTACTTGTAACAACGACATAGGAATTGAAGTTCACATGCTCTAACATTTAGAAATTCAGTCATGTACTTATGAAAACTTCAATTCACATCAGAACAAGCTTAGCATGAACATGTGTTAGGGTGACGTCATAACTACATTACCCTACTGAAAGTAAAGTACTATCATCCAATGGGGTATCAGAAATTTTACCTAAGTGAGAAGCCAAGCCTTGTACTATTTGTTGGATTCAGCATCTCTCCTCAAAAGCATTCATCTTCAAACTAACAATTTACATAACACAAATCAAGAAACGTTAATTCTATTAAAAGAGAGAGTAGAAAGCAAAGCACAGAACAGAGGAAAGACAGGGAACTAGGGAGGCAGATGTTGGAGGAAGCAGCAGGAGAAAAGGACTGTAGTCAACAGAAGGAAGATGAAGTAGAGGATGAAAAGGATAAAGTGGCATTTACTTTGCTGGGGCCCACCTTCAGATCTAGATACTCCAGGTCCTTCTTCAGTTGCATGTAAGTATCATCAGCCTTTAAATGAGCAACGGAGAGATACATATTTGAAATGAAGCTGCAAGGGATAATGGGTTACCAGATGCAGTGCCAACAGAACTTTAATTAACTTGATCTCAATTACAGTTTACGTCTACCTTTGTATTTTTATCTACAATAAAGCCGAACTGTAAATAAGTAATTGTGCCATGTTTTTAACAGATTTTATGCCCCATATTTGACCTAATACACAATTGAACAACACAGGTCTTGTGGATGAAATGTAGTAAAACTCAGTTTACACATCCTCCTGACTATGGATGTTAGAAACTGGGTGAAGATGTCATTCTTGAGCACCGTTGCAGCTTCACTGTGGTATGCTAATCGTTCAGTAATGCACTGTTTGTGAACAGACTCATGGGGGGACTGGTAGCTGCTCCAAAATGATAACACCAAGAGCACGAGATCTAGCAGAGCACACAGATACGTAGATACAAATGTGCTGTGTTCATTTCATATTCTTTGTGGCTGTGCAAAGTTCTACAACTATCAGACAAATGCATGTGTAAAGTCCAGCCACAGTCAATATGCCCAGCAGCATGCTTAAATGAAGGTGTATTCTACAAATAGACTAACACAAATGTTAGATTGTTTTTTCTACTTCTGAATAAGGTGGATGAGTGATATTAACTATAAAGAGTAATGTAAAAGGCAAGATAAGCCATGCCAAAATGGCTGAATGAACAAGTCAACCAAAGCAATACCAAGAGACCGCAGTGAATGACAGGGAAGTAATGTATGGGGTTGGCTGCGGAGAGGGGGACCACAATGCACTGGCAGGGATCGCAGTGTGCTGTAGAGGAGGTTAGGGAAGTACAAGGGCCCTGACCTGCATGCTGGGGCCAAGAAGGCCGTTGTGCTGGTGGTGCTGAAGGTGAGCGAACGCATCGCTTGGGCTATGCACACCAGCCATCTTGGCCTGATGCCTCCGTAGCTGAATGAGGAGCAGAGTCAGCTCCTCTGGCTGTAGCCAAACCCGGGTTTAGGGGCCAGAGGCCAGTGAAGGTGCAGAGGGATGAGAGGAAATACTTGAGAACCATCTGGGCAGTACAGCGGCTGAGCTACAGTAGCTAAGAGAGCCAAGTGGCAGACAGGCCAGTAAACTATTGCTTTCTAATAAATGGAAAAATGAAAAAGCTAGAGCTATTCAGGGAGACTGATATGGAAGGATTGATTTATTGTGTTATCAGGGATTGTTTAAATTTAAAGTTTATAAGAACTGAGAATACTAAAACTAATTAAACTAGCTTTTCAGGGGTTGACAAAATCTCCATAAAGCCCTAATAATAATTATTGGAGTTATTCCTGTTTATACCGAGAATATCTTATCCTGGACTACTGGAAAGCTACTGTAGTACTATATCACAGGTATCATTAATAATGAAACCAAGTTATGTAGTGCATGTAGATAGAGGATCATACCGTTTTGCCATGTAAACTGGGTGCACTGACAGTGTGTGTGATGTAGCCCATGGCCGGCATGGATCGCCTCTCGATTTGTGAAGTCTGCGGAAAAACAAAATTCATCAACTTGTTATTACAGATTTGATTGAGTCAAATCAAATAGAATGTTTAATTCAGAAAGTCATCTTCAACAGAGTGCTGAAAGTGAGACCACTCCCTCGAACTGAATCAAAGTTGAACCATTGCCTCCAAGTCTGCAAACAAATCTGACTACACAGCAGATTTATTTTTTCATCTATCCCTTTCTCCCTTTCATCACGCCTACTCTTATTCGGAACAAGGTGTGCCCTGAGTTTCAGACGCTACAGGCTTTGGAAAATCTGACGTTTTTGCTTAACACACAGAATTAGTGAAAACCAGGCCCACTACAGAACCTTAAAAGGACCCAAACAACAAGAGATTTAATTAACTACACATAAATTATACTAAACCTGCTTTCTTAAAATAACATTTGTTTGCTACCAGCAAGAGAAGCACTGTAAGCCATTCCCTTTGAGATTCCCATGCCACTATTTTTTGCTGTATAATAGGTTTTTTATTTAAATGCGAGATCAGAAGAAAGAGACCGCTGCTGATGTTTAAGATACAGTAGTGATGTTTATAGGGTGCTGAGGAGCCCTGGGCAAATTGGATTAGCTGCTAATAAAACATACTTCTTAATGATATTCCAGAGAGGTATACAGATCGTTCCTACTTAATCACACTCCAGCCAGAGAGCACCATCACCATCAGAACTCCATCAAACTGAAATAAGCTGGATGCACCAAAACCAAGTACACTGCAGACTGAATTTAGTTCCCATAAACATCATGCCCTTAGATCATCTGTCACTGTGGCTCCCTTTGTTAAAAATGCATCTTCTTTTAAAGGGTTTTCCATAATTGTGCGTCATTCTATTTTATGATTATAATTAGTGTCTTGACACTTGTGTGAATGATGGCTGAAACAGAGCATCTGCAACACTTTGTTTACTTGTGTAGGCCAACGTGTTGGTTGTGAGGCTTGTGTGTGCTGGCAAATGTGGCGAACGCTTGGAAAGAGAGCTTTTCACATGTGGAGGGTGTGGTGGGAAGACAGCGCAGGGTGTGGATGACAGAACGTCCCCTCGCTCCGTCTCCTGCGGTGACAGTGGTGCTGTCTGAGCGCTACAAACGGCGGAGCAGCAAACTTTTACTCGCACACGCTCACGCCACCTGTGGAGTGGGCCTGGGTGTGGACTGTGTGAATCTGGAAGAGATTCACATGAGCATCAAAGTGTGTGCGCTGAGAAGCTGGAGCCTTCTCAGGGTCCACATGCTAATCTTCCCATGGTGTCCTTGTGAGCTCAAAACATGTCAGCGACAGCCTAGGCCGGTATTACAGTGTTATAGTGCTAAAGATTACATATTAGCACACAAAATTCATGAAGGGTTGGACATACACCCATCCCTCTGAACATTATCTATACCCATTCATCCTGTGCAGGGCCGTGAGGAACTAGGTCTATCACAGCATATGCTCTGGGAAAAGAGTCAGTGCACACTCCTGACACAATGCCGGTCTGTGTGTGAACTTAAAAGAACATATTGTCTTTCTTTCATTTAACTGTTACCTGAAACTTATGACTATGAGTTCATTTCAGCCAGTCTCACTATAAGTGTGATACCACATCAGGAAGACATCTACTCACAGCCCTTGTGAACTGCCACACCTCTTTGGCAGACTGAGGAAACTGTTCCCAACATCATAGACACATGTTATTTTATGGTAATTAGGATGAATTTTAATTAATCTACAAATTATTTTATTATTTAATTAAGTAATTATTTTCACTGCGAAGAGTCAGGTCACTTGTTAAGAGAATACATTTCTGCTGGTTTTGGTCTGTTCATGGTATTTGTTGATATCTATAAAAATATCTTTATCCTTTATCATCATATTTGTTAGGTTAGATTAGGATCGGGTTAATTAGTACAAGATATTTGAGTGTTATAGTTTTAACAGTAATGCTGACCAATATTAGCACTGTTGCCTTACAGGGGCCTTTCTGTTTGGAGTTTGCATGTTCTCCCTGTGCTTGTGTGGGTTTACCCCAGGTACACCGGTTTCTTCTCAGAAGTCCAAAAACATGTATGTCAGGTTGATTGGTGACTCTAAATTGCCCATAGGAGTGAGTGTGAGTGTGTGAGGTTGTTCGTCTATATGTGGCCCTGTGATGGACTGGTGACCTGTCCAGGGTGTACCCTCGCTTTTCACAGGAAGAGAGCTGGGATAGGCTCCAGCAGATCTCTGAGACCCTAAACAGGAATAAGCAGGTATAGATAATGGCTGGATGGATGTTATACTACAGTTGTAGAGTAGATTGAGGCCTAAATTGTACAGAAAAAGATTTCTGAGAAGAATGCTGCCTAAAATAGAGAAAGAGAGCCTCTTCTCTGTAATCAGGCATGCTACCTGAGAGAGATGTGCACAAACATGGCCAGGGGAGTTGGATCTTGTGCTGTCCCCAGGTGCCACTTCATCCAGGGGCTTGACTGTGCGTCTGTCTGAAGGAGTGTGTGGCCTGCGAGGGGACAGGGGTTTGAAGGAGGAGGGGACTGATGGTGGGACTTCACAAGGGGATGGAGGCACAGAGATAGAACGCGGCATCTCCACAGTCACCCTAAAAGACGAAGAGTCTGTGAAGTTAGGGCCAGTGTAGATTGGAGCAGTGGGGCTGCCATGACGGAACTGCTGCCGCTGCTGCCACTCATACAGCTGCCACACCATTCCCTCCTTAGTGGCCATTCGCTCATCAGTGGACATACGGAAATGGCTGAGCCGGTCATGGGCATACTTGTAGTCGCTGGGCAAGTTGGATATTGCTGGAGGAGAGCTGCTGCCAGATGGAAGACGGGGGGACTTTGGCAATGACTGATAGGTGGCATCCGCTGTGCCGGCTTTGGGCTTCAAGGGAGGAGTCCGTCGAGGGAGGTTATACTCAGCTGAAGGAACACTGAAACAGAAAAATACTTGGAAGACTTGTACTGTAGTTGTATAAAATAATATTATCTGAGAATGATTAGAATTATATATCTACAGTACCAGTCAAAAGTTTGGACACACCTTCTTAATGGTAAATGTGTCCAAACTTTTGACTGATAAAATAAAATAAAATAAAACATGCAATTCTTCATATTAACCACTAGAGGGAGGCATTTACTAAAGTTTTTTTTTTTTTTTTATTATCCATGCTACTGTAAGAGCAAACTGACCTCTTTGGTGGGTCTCCTTTTTGAACCTTAACCCACTGCTCCACCTGAGCCAGTGTGTTCTTCCTCTGCACATGTTTCTCAGTATCTGTCCGTGAAACAAAGCCCCTCTGATAGACAAGATTTCCATTTTGTTCCGGTAGCAGAGCCACTTGGATTACAGTTTGTTGTCCGTTCTTGTTGGTGGCAACATCAGCTGAGTCTGGACAGAGTCTTTCTGCTCTTTCCTCCATGGCTGACTGGCTGGGCCTCCCTGTGAGCTCTAATCCATGCCTCACCTCATCTCCATGAGCCAGTCTGACGCCATTATCCTGAGGTTCCTCTCTGTCAGTCCTGTGAAGGCCTTCTGTTTGAGCTGAGTTCTTGTTCATGTGAACATGGTTTGTTTGTGGGACTGCCTGCTGTGAAACCTTCTCTGGCTTCTCCAACTCTCTGTGAAAAGGTGAGGGGTTAAAAATAAATTAATATTTACATGTCCTTCCTGTATTATAGCTGTAGATACATGAAAGCTTTTATCAAATGTCTTCTATTTCAGAATTTCACTCAAGAAAGATCAGGAACATATACGACACATTTAAATCTGCACTTTTAAAAAATAATTTTCAAACCAGAGGACTGAAGGGGAATAGGTTTTTTGTGAAAGAAACCATAAAGGGAATATCCCCAGGGAACAAAGCTCATACTCGCTTTGTCTTCATTAAATTACTATGCAATACAATATGCTGCTCTACTCAGTTTACTAAAATGATTTAATTTGTTCAATTCATTAGGTATCACATTTAAATGTGTTCATTCTTTTCCTACCTAACATAATTTAAAACGCTTAATTTAACAAACAGCATACACTTAAAGGTTGTGTAATTTCTGTAAATAGGTATAAAAGGTGTACTCAGGCTGACTGAGGTAGCTGTGTATACAGACCTCAGTGAAAAATTAAGTGTTATTCATCATTACTTCATCGCTGCAAAGCACTTCATAAAATTAATGTTTAATTTCAAGGGACCAAACTAAGACTGTCACATGGGAGCTGAGTGCTTTCCAAAATAAAACATTTCAGGAGTATTGCCTTAAATCAACCTCTAGGTGACATTATTGCACAGACTATTCAGACTATGCAGTACACCCAGCTAATCTAAGACATCTTCAGGATGTAATGCATTTAGCACAGATAAATATGCTATAGATTATCAGACTGTAGACTATATCTGACAGTGAATATTGAAAAATATATGCACACTAATATAAAGTGTACATTGAGATAACTACTGCAGAACTGCAGAACTACAAATTCTGCAGGGGAGTGCCTATGTATTGTCTCAGCT
This sequence comes from Mastacembelus armatus, assembly GCF_900324485.2. Lineage (NCBI taxonomy): Eukaryota > Metazoa > Chordata > Actinopteri > Synbranchiformes > Mastacembelidae > Mastacembelus > Mastacembelus armatus. The sequence goes on along the minus strand of NC_046635.1, from coordinate 9,531,797 downwards.
GCCAATTGCTCCAGTAAGCCTCATCTGTACCAGACCCAGATGCAGAGCCAACACAGACGAAAAAACAGACACACACACACACACACACACACACACACACACACACACTGCAGATATCTTAGTGCCCCTGAACAGATGGACAGGACTGGACTTGCTCTAGAAGACTGCTGTTAAAATAAAGCTCACTAAGGCAAAAAAGGGAGCAAATTTGAGTTATGAACCTGATATTAAAGCAGATAACAGTTCAGCACTGCAGTCAGATGCTATAGCTGATGCATAAAAAGCTCAAGACATAATACGGCAGATAATAAAAAAAATACTATATGGTTGAATACCATTAAGCCATTACCATTAAGCTCCCTTTATGATACCATCTCAAGACATAGCCAATCCACAGAGACTGCTGCTCTAGGCTAGACGTGCAACCAATGGAAGAAGTGAATTGTACTCTGTAGTGCATGACCAACCTCTTTATAGTGTGACTCTGCTGCATCAGTGCAGCCTGGTTCATGGCCCGGATCCAGCCATTCATGTCCTCCTGTGTGTCCGCACTGAAGAAATATGTCCGCATCCCGCAGTGTTCTGCCTGTGAGCCAATCACAGAGTTCTTATTGTAAATGTAGGAGCGCATTCCTGTATGGCTCGCCTATCAAAGAGAGAGAGGGTGAAAGGAAGACAGTGGAAAGATATGAGAATTTCTTATTGAAGACTGCAGTAAGGCTGAAAAAAACTTTGCTTTCTTGAGACTGACAGCTGTCAACTCAATGAGGACAAAGTTTAGGGCAACACAAAAGAGGGAAGGAGCAAAGTGCTGCAGCAGAAACAATGTGAACATTGTGCTGTTTCTTGCAGGAAAAAAAAACATAAAAGGTTATATATTTCAAATGCTTTTCAAACAGCTCTGTGCAATCTCTTTAGCACACATAAGTTAGACAGCAACTGTAGCAACGACCATATAGTAGCAAAGAAAAGGCAATTATGGACATTTGTCACCACTATAGTGAGAAAACCCACACACAGAATCACATATAAATATTAACATACCTTTTGTCATTTTCTGTGTGATGGTATACGTCCGTCCTAATAGCGCGATTATATAGTATGATCAACAAATCCTCCAGTCTTATCAAACTCCACCCAATTCTGATGCAGACAAGGAGCTATACCACAGAAAAGGAGCCATTGGGACCTATTTGCACAGTTTCAGTGCTATTCACAATTTTATATTCTCTTGTTTCTGCAAGTTTACCCTCCTTTCACAATCATTTAAAATCTGCAAAATATCAACTTCTAAAGGCAATTAGCAGTGTTTAAACTCCATAATCAACATTTTTTTTGTGATTAGGTATTTTACATAAATTGTAACTTTATCATAAATTCATGAATAGCTGCTGACACTCCAAGAACATTCATGACAAAGGATAAACTGCATGGTATACTAGTGAGCTTAGTAACAAAACATGCTAAATAATTGTAAAAATAAAATCTGAAAAAATACCTAACCCTAAACCAAAGAAAGGTCATTCAGTAAAGAAAATGACACAGTCATGATTCATTATATATATCCTCTGAAACAGACCTCCTCTTATAGTAAAATGTTATATAAACATGTAATTTTGTGACAATTTGACTTTGTCTTATAGAGGACCCAGTATGTAACAACTGCACATAGAACATGGCCCTTTGAAACTCCACTAGTTTAGGTACTTGAGAGTCAAAATACCATCTAAAAACAATACTCTAGAAATTCTGAAGACTGTAAAGTGAATGTAATCATTCAAACTTCTAGGCCATATGCAACAAGTATACACCACAAAGTAAACTCAAACGCCTGCTTCAAAACAGATGTAAAGAAACAAAGGAACAGTGTGGATCGCATATTATGTTGTAAAACAATATAAAATCAATGTGTGTACAGTAGGGGGCAAATTACTGATGGCAACAAACAGTCAGAGAAATGCAATGACATCAGAGAAGAATGACTTGAGACCCTGCAGATGAAAATATGATCTGTGATACACAGCTTGATAGGACAAATACCAGAGCCACTGATTATAAATGTATGAGAGTGATCAGTTGGCAATATGTCATGCTCAGCAAACTGGCCAGATGGCTAACTTGCTAAATATCTGGACATTCCATGTTTTATTTTTTCTTCCCTCTGGTCCAGCACATGACTTTGAGGTTAAAGTGCAGGCTCCAACCTCAGGCTTGATAAAGTTTACATCCATAGTGGATATACTATGATTCCTGCTTAAACAATTTTCTGTTTTTCATTTTGAATTCAATTTGCTTGAGTACAGTGCAAAAACAGCTATAACAAAAGTGTTACTGTCTTATTACTTATAATTAATTCAGCGTATATGAGAAAAGATGAGTTTCTCTGCATACTGTATCAAAATTAGAATTTTTGTCAAAACTCACCAAAATGTCAAAGGTCAAAATAGTTCAAACTAAAGCTAATGCCACCCCCTTAAGCCCTGGCATTGTCCTCAGATAACTGTTGCTCTACTTCTGTGCATGAGAAGACCTTGATGCACATTTAGAAATGTGCATTCGGCAGCTAGCAGCATGGCATGAAACAAAATGAGCTGAGGATGACGGTCCACTGATGAGGCTAAAGTGAAACCAAATACCTATTCATGCAAGACAGGAAGCCTGTGTGATTCAGGATGGCCGCCCGCAGAGAACAGTACTCACTCCGCCCGTGCACACACACCAGGTCACAATGGGAGGCAATTGACCAACAGGGAATGAGAGAAACACAGTGAGATGAGCAAAAATAAGAACAGAAAACAACAGGAAGTTACAGCAAATCAGTGCTGACTCAACAAGAAAGAACAGAAATGTCTGATTGTGGTCTTTTGGCAGTCATCAGAGGAGCAAATATTAATTCACTGTACATGTCAGGTCTAACAGTCTGGAACGTCCCATTGTTGAACACCAGGCATCTAGTGTGCTGTCGTCCTGCCTACTTAGCAGTAGCTGAAAATTTCCAAACCCCTTCAGATACAAGTAATGAAATCTCCTGCTTTTTAATGCATGATGGCTCAGAAAGAGCCTAGGGGTGAATAAGAACCACTTAAACACAGGGTGGCACAGCAGAGGCCAGGCACGTTTCAGGTCACATTACATACTGTATACTCCCCAGCAAGTGGTGGGAGGAGGCAGCGAATAGGCTGAATGTATAATTAATATTCCCAGCAGAACAATTATCACACAAATTCTATTGTATGCAATATGATATGCAGGAGATACATATCACACACATTCATATTCACAGACAGATGCATGAACAAAAAGCCAAAGTACAAGAAGCTGTATGGATTGCAACACCATGAAGTTGCAGTGGAGCAGCAAACATCCAGGCACTATTGTTCATTGCACAAAAGAGGTGAATAATATTAACACCACGTTCTGTAACCAAAACACATAAATCCCTCGGCTGTCCTCTGGCAGAATTCATAGAAGGAAAAGAAAAAGTCTTTGTTGCATGCAAGGAAAAGTTCTGTAACACACTTTAAGTAGCAAATACTGTCTTGTTGCTGTATGTACAAGAAGCAAGTTGTGTATCATCCAAACATCAGTGAAAGAACAAAGCTCTTTTTCTCTGCATACTGTGTCAAATTGAAGAGTATACTGCTGCACCTCTCCACCGCACTGGTGGCACTACTGAATTGCTTCTGTCCCTGCTTACAATAGCTGAATAAAATCAGACCATGCCTAAGTCTTCTTTGCTTGATGTAAATAGACTAAATGAGCGGATCATATACTTAACTCATAAAGTGGAACCACAAAACATAAAGGGTTGTACTGTAGCCACCTGCTGTTCATTCCATTTGTAAGTCATGAACAAGTTTTTCTGGCTACACATGGACATGAAAACTTCCTTCATAAATCTCATTCAATGTCACTGCAGTGTTACCTTGAAAGCGTATTTGCGGTTTATGTGGTCATCGGGCTCAACAGGTGCAATGACATAACTGGGTAGAGGGATGCTACCGAGCACTGTCTCCTCTCGGCTGTCTGTGGAGCAACAACAACACAGAAAGATTTTTGTTACAGGCATCCAGTCTCTAACTCTGCCAAGACTTTTTACGATGTTCATGAGTGAACACAGATTTATCAACAGCACAAAAATTATTGCAGCATAATTCATGGGTGACTAGATGAGGCCATGTGGCAGCATGTGGCATGAGGTGGCATGTGGCTTGTATATTATTCAGTATGATTAATGGAGGAGAGGAGGTAGATGCTATGGCAACACAAGCAGAGACTGCATCCTTTAATAAAACACTCAAGTTAATGAGGAAGAAGAAGTGGCACCAAGAGCAAACTGAGGCAAATCATGTCTGATTACAGGCTGTTACGGATCAGAAAATGTATCTTCTCACAGAAAAGATCACTAAAGGTTTATATTTTTGATTTCAGAACCAAGTTTGTCTTAATATTTGCTAAACCTTTGCCAATCCACCTTTCACAGACTCACCTTTGTAGTAAAACAAGCAGTAGTCTGACAAAACAAACCACTTCCGTTTCCACAGTCGCATTCCAGAGCTGTCCTGGAGGTGAAGAGAGACACACAACATACGGTCTGTTTAGAAATCCTCCTTGCAGGAACATGGTAATTGGTATTTTAATTAAAAAGTGTATCTTGGGAATAGGAATGAGGGGAGGGGAAGAAGCAGCTTTATGTATTTTATTAGTTTTTTTTTTTTTGCTACACTTAAAATCAGTAGTGTAGGTCTCTCACTGGGTTTAGTTGTGTGTGTGTGTGTGTGTGTGTGTGTGTGAGGGGGTGTGTGTGTGTGTGTGTGTGTGTGTCCCAGCTAACCTGTTTATAAAGCCAGCCTCTCACCACCACTGGGATGTTGAGGTTTCTTTTAATAGCATGATCCCTCTTGCCAAAACTGTGTACTTTTCCTGTGGCTCTGGAGCTCTGCAAAAGAGTTTCTTATATAATGACTTTGCTGAAGAAATGTAAGCCAGTTTACTTTGCTCACCTGCAGTGACATATAGTAATTAAAAGACAGAGCTGTAACTAGAATGCAACTGCAAAAAAGAGTGAACACAAAGAGAAACGGTCTTTCAAAAAAAGTAAGCTGGCCTTCTTCCCTGGACCATCCTTCTTTTAACACCCATAATGAAAAGAGGAAATACCAACTTGCTATTCTTGATGATGTGTGTAGCCAGTTAAACTTTTAGTTTGAAACTGGTTCATTTTTAAAATACAGCACAGCTGGTCAACCCTTTTCACAGCTTGACCTGCTGGCTGAAAGAAGAGACAAATAATGAGCAAACATATATGCATACCCAACCCCTCATATACTCATAGAGTCATAAATGTTACATTTTAATTAGACAAAAAGAAAAACATCAAAAAGTAAGCTGAAGTAGTCTCAAAAAATAATCATTACCCAAACTAGTATTTTTCACATTATTTGTTAATCTGCCACTTATTTTTTCGGAGATTTGAAAAGTAATTTGAAATGAGCTAAGAATGGCCTTTATAAGCTTCACAATCTTCCAGATCAACAGTTTACAACCACACATTTAGATATTTAGTATATCTGTCATATTAGACTTAAAAAAAGCAGCAGTGGTCACATTTGATAATTTGGAACCAGGTATTTTGCTTAATGTTATGTTATGTTATACTTAGCTATCAAAATCATTGCCTGATAATATTCAGCAGCTCAACTGATCATTTCAGTTTTTACATCAAAATAATTACATGTTTGTCAAGTAGAAAACAGCCAAGTAAAAATGAGACTTTGTAAAAAAAGTTAAACTGTTGTGGCTTTCAGATGTAACAGTACAAATTTCAGGATTCACTGTGATTTCTATTAGTGTTGTGTGCTTCATCCCATAACCAGTGACAAAATACGTCTGCAGCAAAAGTTTCCATGACCACTGGGGAACAGCATGTCTGTCAGAGAGATGGACACCACACCCCTGTCCAGTCCCATAGGACATGCCTTGAGGTTTAGTGTACTTGGGAAGCAACAAATGTATTATTCTCTGTGGCCATTAATCACAATGCCATAATGTCTTCTCAAGCTGCTTAAACCAACTTATCAACATGAACATCAAAAGTCAAAAGAGAGCATTCTTGTTATCTCTTTAAACCTTAGGTTTTTAAACTATGGGTTCCACATACATAATCACTAAACTGAGAAAAACCTGAAAAGGCTGGAAAACAATGATACTCACCTTTGTCCCTGAAGAGGTATCCACTGCTGCAGAGGTCACGGTCTTGGAAGCCTCTGTGACCATGCTGGGGGATCTCTGATTGACCGCTGACTTGGACATGCGTAACTCTATCCTATAGTCGAGAGAGCAGAGTAGATGATCCACGTCACAGACAGGATAAGAAACATTGGGATGATCTGTCTTATTTTCTCTGACAAACTACAGACATGCTGTTAAACAGAGCGTAGCCCTGTGGTGAGCTTTTAGATCTAAAGGATATGACAGTTTCCTGACATCACCATGCAGCCTGTCACAGCCAATGGCTTTGCAGTGGAAGCTTTTCATTTCAAACTCAGCGGCTACCATCTTATACGCACCAGAATAACGATACAAAAACAAACAAATAAAAAAGAACAAAAAAGAACTGCAGCCTCATGTGAAGCCATTGTGCACACACTACATACTGTATATATATATATATATATACACATGTACTATACATGTATTATCATTTGACAGCTTCTAAGGAATCTAAGCCTTACGTCACATTTCCTCCTGACATCACTGCATTGTTATGGATCTGGGAAAATCAATGTGTAAGGAACATAGCACTTAAAGTCAAATTACAACAATGACATAAACCAGTTTTATCCGATCCTCTGTGCAAAAAGAATGGATGGAACACTGCAGGAGCCTCTTCACAGATGAGAGAAGGTTTACACTGAACACTTGTGACAGGAGACTCTGTGGTGAAGTTATATCACCTTTAACATCATCAAGCAAGACAAGCTTGGTGGTGGGTCAGTGAGGGTCTGGGGAGGCATATCCTTGGAGGGCCTTACAGACCTTCATGTCGTAGCCAACAGTAACTGACTGCTGTGAGACACCAGGATGAAGTCGTCAGAGCAACTGTCAAACCTTATGCTGGTGCAGTCAGTGGGGCCTGGGTCTCGGTGGATCTCACGCCAACAAGTACCACCACAGACTGTCCATGAGCTCACTGGCTCACTGATGCCTTGATCCAGGTCTCGGAAGAGATCCCCCAGGACACCATCCATCAACTCATCAGGAGCAGACACTGTTGTTGGATACAGGCACATGGTAGCCATACACACTTCTGAGTCACATTATGAGTTGCTGTAATGAGCTGTAATAATTTTAGCTGTATATTTTTTCATAATTCTGTCACCAATTTTGTGATCTCATGCTCACTATATCCTTATTCTCATGTGTACCTGGTAACTAGTGTTACCTGGGGCAAACTTTAGAAACTGTGGCCCAGCTTTTTACAAGTTAGGTACTTGGAGATGCTCCTCTTGTACTACATGTTGACTTTTTGTTAGCCTACAGCAATCTGTCCATTCTTCTGGGAATGGACAGATAATAGATTTTAAACTGCAATATTTTTGTAAATTTTACAAGCCAGGGATGGAGGCTACTTCTGTGATGTCTGAACCACTTTGCTGCTCACTTTCAATGTTTTATTTAAATAGTAGTTTGCATGTCTGAATGCTTATCTGCAGAATTGTAGCAACATGACTTGCATAAGTGCATTAACGGTCAGATCAATTATCTACCATCTATTTATAATCCATCTGACAGGCTTAGTAGACAATCCTCTGAAATGCTTTCAAAACCTGTTCATATGCAGTTGCTGTGTACTTGGAAAAACCTCTTCCTGACTTTAGAACTACAGGAGGGGAAATGGTGTGTGACCTGTCTCTGTGACGACATTGCCACTAGCCCCCTGTATTGTTCTGCACAGGGGTTAAAAGCAGCACTAACCTTCTTGTCTTTTCCTCCTCTGTCTGCCAGAGAGATAAGTCAGAGATGTATGTCACATACTAAAGCAAAAATCTCTGCTAGAACAAGTGGAAAAAGAGAAAGACCACAGTAGAACAAAAACAGCACTGCACTATCTCCCTGGTCTGCAGCCAGCATTTTTACAGGATGTTTCTGTCGTAAGGGTAGTCTGCTGTTTTATGTGAAGCTTTCATACTGTTTACCGCCACTGTCATTGGAACAGTTCCCCAGGAAATTTGTTGCAGCTTGTGTTGGAGAGGAGTGATATTTCACATTATGAGCAAGACACTAAGCCCCATCTCTCCGTGCTTCTCTCTCTGTGATGGTAATGCATTTTCTTAGGCTGTGGGTGTACATGAAGAGAAGTAATGAATTGATTCATAGAAGAAAACTCACTTCCCATTCAGATATTATGAACAGAAAGAGGCCCAAAAATCATCATGCCATCGAACAGATGTGAGGTCATGTCTGCGTCACACACATTCAAAATGAAAACTGCATCCCAGCTGTCACACACTTCACTCAAGTATCCTACAAGATCTTGCCAAAGAAGGGTGGAAAAGACAGGCACAAAAATAGAGAGAGGAATAAACAGAAGTAGGTCCAGATGAAAACTGAGGGAGGCTTTCTAAAGATTGAGAGAAAAATTGTGAAGATGTCATCACTATTACATCTGCCTGGGCATGAGACTTTTGACAGAAAACCTTCATCACAAATGCTGGCATTTGAAATATGTAGCATAAACCAGGCAGGGATGGTCTAATGAAGAATGAAAGACATGTATATTAGAAAAGACATGTTAAGTTAGTTGATCTCTATGTCTAGGTCTATGTTTAGCTCTAAATCTGTGGATGAAGTATGTGTGAAATATGCTGATTATTCTTTATATAGGAAGACAACATTTAATATACTTATGTGCCACAGCCAGGTTTATTAACACCTTTGTGACCTACCATAGAGTCCACCAAAGCATATCTTTACATTTTTACATTCATGCACATAACGTGATGACGTATATGGAACGCAGGAAGTGCTGTAACTGACAGATCAGATCTACAGCGAAAGCCGCGGTCTGCATTATAGTAGTTTTGTATGTGCACACTTTTACGAGATTTGTGCAAACTCATTTTCGGTAGGAAACAGCGCTCTGGGACATGTTGAATGCATGACATGAGAGTGTAACTCCCCCACTTTTATATGCAAATATATCCCTTTTGGTTGCAATTCTACAGGCATTTAAAAATACATATACCAATGAGATTGTGGGCGCTGTTTTAATTGTTACTGTAACGAGATTTGGATTGGCATGTCAAAGTAAGTCATTTTGTTACTGTAGTGAATATGCACGTGCCTTAGTGGTGCTATGTATGGCAAATCCCTGCTCAACAGAACTGAACTAGAGATAATGGAATGAATGACAGTGGAAAAATTTGCAGAACAGCTTTTATTAGGTGAGAATGCAGAGGTCACATGCTTGTCACTTCATGCATGCTTCTACATACAATATATACTAAAGTCTTTGCTGTGAACACCAGCCAGCTTAAATATGATCTGACACCTGCTGCATTATATTCTACTCTAAACCTGCCAAACAGCTTTGATGGCTTTTTAGAATGAGATTCACACCGTGGCATAAAACAGTGACAATAAATCCAACTGTCATGCCATAGCAACACATACTGTAATAAAATGAAAACCAAGCAATGTTATGTGCTAGTAATATTCAGATAATTAAAATTCAGTGGCAAGTTGGTGTTTAATATGCAGTATTTTACGCTTTAAAAAGTACTTGGCACAAGGAAATTATAATTAGGTCAAAAGTAAACAGTTTCTGCTTGCATGATGTCAACTCCATTGAGAAAAATAGGTTGGATAAGCGTATTACTTTAATAAAGACAACATATTGTTCCCTGTCTTATTGCTGAGCAAGATTCATAAGTCAAGACATGATAGGAACATGGCATATGTGAATGTAAGCTGTATCATTACTATAAACTCCATGAAGTTAATAATAAAACCACCTCCAGGAGTTGTGAGTCAGATTTTAGTACCATGATGATAATGAACACCTTCAATTTGATTGAAAAAATTAGTGCTCATTCTTCAGTGTATCCGCAGCTCATTTTCCTGATGAACAATTAATTGAATGTCAACTATTCTTTCTTTGCTTGTTACTGCAAAATAGAAAGCTCTGCCCTCCTCATGATATGCATCACCACGTAGGGTGACAGTCCATTTCTGGACTCCCATCACACGACTTTGAACTAACCCCTTGATATATGTACGCATGCAATGCTGTGTGCATCATTCTCTGCAAGAAGAAAACCCACTCACCTGTCTTGTAGTGTGTATTCTGTGTTTTCAGGAGAAATCTCTCCAGTCACAGGATGCCGAAACGATGTAGCCTTCAGGTTGTGGCTGCAGGACAGAGAGTGAGGGAGAGAAAACAACGCCAAGGGAGAGAACAAAATGAGTAAAAAGTCATTAATCATAGTCCTTCCTGATCATGTCCCTGCACAACTGTGTTTCTAGACTTCTATTTGGCTGCTGCTAGAGGTTCCAGCAAACCCGCATGAAGTTTCTAAGCTTACAATGACACCTCAGTCAGCAGTAAAAAAAGAAATCTATGGTAGCACAACAGCCCGGTCAGAAACCACTGCTCATATTCTTTTACACAAACTATAGGGCTCAGCACTCTCCCTTAGCCAGCCTTATTGATTTCAATTAGATGTGGCCATTCATTGCTTTAACTAGAGCATAAATACACGTTACTATCACAGGACAGACTAAGAAACATCCAAGCTGTTAGTGGTGCTGGTATTGAGAGGATTGACATATTGCCCTTTTTTGTCATTTTTTGTCACATTCTATGTGACTACGCACAGCAAGATTTGGGCTATTTCCTTTACAGTTTTACAAGAGAATAAAACAAAACCCTAGAAAATATTTTATTTTTAAATATTCTTCTGAAATTCCATCATGAAATGCTAACTGTATGTTCCTGCACACTGCTGTTGTGCAGGATCAAGCTAAGCCTATACATTTCTTGTCAACAAACTTTTAGTCTGGCCTACTTTCTTTGTACTTGGATGATGTTTCTTAAGGTTTATTTAAAGAAAACCGACATAATATCTAACGACGTGTTTTCATGATTTAAGCACTACCACTATAAGGTGTGAGGTGTTTTAAGGTGTATGACTGTTCAGATTTAGTTATTAGCCCCTGGTGCTCTCACGTATTGTGATTACCCTTAAACTGCAACACTTCCCTTCATATACTATTGGCTTTCTAAACCTCAGTGCAAAATTTTCCCATTTTGTAGGCATTTAAGCCATTTCAGACAATGTGTAATGTAGAAATATTATACAACATAATCCTATAGATAGTATTTTATAGCATTGGCAGGTCCTTTGCCATTACTAATATCCAGCAAAAATGCCTGTTTGAGCTCTCTACTCTGAAGCTAGTGTGAAAACAGCTTGTATGAAAAACTGTGGCAAATGTCTGGGTGCAAAGAAGTAGAGAAATATTATGCTTTCAGGTCTGAATTTTGTTAGTGTTGCATTTTATTCCCCCCTGATCCTGTGTTATCTTCTACCATCACCATCACTCTATTACAGCAGAAAACCTAAAACAATAATCTTCCACACAGGCTGGAAAACATTGTGCTCACGCATGCCATAAATACTGATTTGCAAAAGCTCAATGCACATACTGTTTATTCTTAGACATAGCAATGGAATAGGTAAATAAGTGAGTATATATGTAAAAAACAGTAAAAGATAAATCCTCTGAACAACAGCTGCAAAGATCCAGTACTATAAAGGTGCACAATAAGGCAAACACAAAGTGGAGCGTCACTGCATCAACATGCAGCAGTGAGATGAACCGGCTGAGCAGGGTGACAAGATTTATTCACTGACATTTCAGAAAAGTTCAGAGAGCATATTGACCAGGAATAAAGCTGCACACACACACACACACACACACACACACACGCACACACACACACACATCAAATGTTAACAACAGACAACCTAGACAAACAAAATAGCTCTTGATCATGTATGTGCTCACAAACATACACAAACCCACACAGACACACACATGCTTGGTCAGGTTTGTTTCTGGTAACAACTCATAATTTTCTGAGCTGCACCGGGCACATTCAGCACTGCATCGGTGTCCCCTGTTAATTAGGAATCTGCATTCTTTGAGGCTTTTGTTTTAGCCGCATTATTTCTGAACTATTTGTCACGGAATTTGCAGCATCCCCAGTTAGTGTAGAAGCATTGCAGCACAGTAGGGCTGTTTGTTTGCTGAAAACTAGCTTCCATCAACACTTGTGACAACAGTGTCCCAAAGGAGAAAATGAACTCTTGCTGCAGATGAGCTAGCACACAGCCTTCTAGATAATGTAGTGGTGATGCAGCTTTGTTGTCCCTCCAAGTCAGATGTTGTTGGCAGACTGTCATAACAGGATTCTGTGCAGTGACTCTATATAAATCATGCATTATCATCACAGAATATAAGTAAAAATAGACAAACCTAAAGGAAGATTGTGATCCCTTAAATCATATTGCAGTCATGTCTACTTCTTTCTAAAAGATGATTTTTAATCACACCGTATTAGAAATATTCTTTAACCAATAAATGAAGTTACATATTGTTATATAATAACAATGATTATTATTATTAATAATAATATCATTTTTTATATAATAGTACTCAAAATATTACAAAAAGCCCCATGAATATTTTGTAAATATTAGTTTAGGCACATACCGTAATCATTAATAACTCAAAAGACCAAAATATTGAACAATCAACAAAAATATATCACCTTCAGTGGAGATATAGTGTGTCACAATAAAAACATATCCTAAGAGAAGTTCTATGATACTGTAGGAAAAACAGGGACTAGTGTGCCACAGAGCTCCAAAAACACTAACCATTACATGAAGTAGAGCTTTGGATGCCATGAGGCTGGATAAAGTAGAGAAAGAATGACAGGCATTTCTCCTTGTGGAGAGCCTCAAGAGGGCATTTCTCAAGGAGCAAGTAAGTTTTATGACCATCCTTATCCTAATATAGTGTGTTAGTGTGTTGTTCAATCACTATAGTATAGTGATTAAACAGAACAGAATGGAGACCTGGTTTTGATTTCAAGCTTTTCATAAGAAATGTGTAGAAAAAGCAGAACTGCAGTTCAGGTCATAAGAATATGTTCTTTTGGCTTGGGGTAATCCCTGTCCAGCACAAGGGCAAAGTCTTGACAGTGGGGGCAAGACTCTGTGGTTTGAACACTTCACTTTCCTACCTTTAACCTTTAAAAAAAAAAACACACACAGAAGCTCTAAACACACATCAAAGTCGGGGATCACATCATCCACTTGTCGTCTCAATTCCTCTGCTATTCACACCACACTCCCTTAGAAAAGAACAGCTCTCTACTAGCCGAGCTCTCTCTGCTTCTTTTGTATCATGCACACATTGGAGACAGTCTCACCTGTCTTGCGAGTGAATCATCATGTTATCATCAGCTGTTAGACTTGCTGTGCCGCTGCAGGTCATGAAAATCCTGTTGGCATTGTAGAATCGGGTGAAAGATGCAGAGAGGGTCTCTCATAGCAGCTGGCAGCCACAAATACCAGAGTAAAGTAGAGCTACAGTGATTGGAGTGGAGGGGGGTCTTTTTAGTCCGGTTTCTCCTGCTCAAACATGCTGCCTGAGAGTTTCATCCTACACTTGCTGAGTGGGTGGTACAGATCTCACTCCCTCCTACCAGGGGGACACCTCAGTTGCTCATCAGCAAACCAGTTTCTACCCCTCATTCCAACTTTACAACTATTTCCTCTATCAATGAATTTTTAAGTTATGTGACTACTATTTACATACTGTGCCTCAGTCCTAAAAAACTCCCCCAGATACCTGTCTAGATAGATTTTGTCGTTTGTCACACCACTGGTATCCTCTAAGTGGCAGCATTGCAACTAAAGTCATGAAGACAAGACGGCATGTTGGCAGTTTTGATTTTCTCAACAAGTAGGATAATCTCATTTTAGTGGCCAGGTCATCCACATTCCACAACACCTAATTTAGTCGCTCCCTGTTCCGCACCAGCCACATTTACATCAGCTTATGCAAACTCTCTTTTATGCTGTCTGTGGATTGTTTTGTGCAGGGATGCGCTTCAATATAATGACCATTCATATTAAACACAATACTGTGGCAAGAAGTCAAACGAAAATCCAGAATTATGGTGTACAGCAACTTGTAAAAACAGAACTTCTTCAGCTCCTTCAAGGGCACTCATTGGTGTGTACTTTTTGAAGTAACATTAACCCGTGGTGAATGCTAACAAGGAATTGTAGCTAATCCTGAGGAATGCAGACCGTAGGAGCAGGTGGTAAGAACATACTACTGTATAGGCCTGTGTTCACTGTTTTACACCTAGATTTTGTTTCCACTTTTAGTTTTAAAGCAACTGAGTTCAATAACACCTCACTTCAATTGAAATATGATCAGGGACCTATTCCAGCAAGAGCTCTTAATTGCAAGTGACTATTTTGTAGTGTCATGAATACAGGCAAGTCTCTCTCCGCGTAGGCTTCATAATAAAACAACAGACAGCCATTGTGCATGTCTGTTTCTATAGCTTCCATCTTTTCTCGGTGGAGTTTGGACAAATAAAAATAATCAATAAATTAACTGAAAGACAATTTGGTAATACTAAAATAGAATTGTCCATTTAAGTCCATCTAAAAATGAATAATGTTAATCATTTAACTAAAGAACATTTGTTTTTATTCAGCACGAATTATATATAACTATTTATGCAGTTTTATTGGTATTAAGTGGCGGTGGTGTGCTGAAGAAGGAGAGGTGTAAGGCCCAAATGCAGGACAAAAAAGGAGCTTTACTGATTCCTCCTGGGATCACCAGGGCACAGGGAAAAACACGAATTAAGACACTCACAGGTAACATAAGTCAAGGCTGATTGAAAAAGCTGCTGAGGAACACAAGAAGGGGAAAACAGGAACTGAAACCAAAATAAAAGTCCTCAGCGGGAAGTCCACAAGGGAATCATGACAGGTTTTTAACAAAATTAGTTGTAATAAATAGATATTGTAAAGGCATATGGACTACATACGGAACATTTACTTTTGAATTCACATGTACAAGCTCCTTTCCAAGGCATCAGCAGTACTTTTTTCATCATATATACAGTACAGCTCTTTAAGGCATTCATTTTCTGACGAAGGGGAATCTGTGCTGATGAGATGGCTGAATTTCAGTTCCGCAGAAACTCATCTCTCAAATTACTGTGGTGCAATAACTGTCACAGAGTAGCCTGCACTGGCCTTTGGCTATAGCTCTGGATGAAATGAAACACAAATCAATCTCATGCAATTCTACTAATCACTAGAGAACACAGCAATCATTCAACTCAGTTAGGCTGCTGACTTAAATCTTCAGACCAATTCGATTAGCTGTAAGGAATGTATCATTAATGTCAGTAAGTCATTTAATGTGAAGATGTAAAAATCCACGTGTAAGATAAAATCAAATCAAGGGCTGCTGACATGACATGTCAAATAAGGTGCCATGAACCAGTGCTGAACTCTGTAATGACAGTCATTTCTGTATCTACGAGACACGACCTAGGCAGCGTGAATGTGTGACAGAGTGTGACAGCACAATGAGAGAGAGAGATATCATGCACCTCCAGACACACAGTGTAGCATCCCCGGCCTAGCAGGCAAAATTCATTAAGCCATAATAACAGTGGTTTGTGCACAGTATCTAGACAGGGAGCCATTAAGGAGATAAGCATTCTGCAGCAGGGTTTTTACATGTTGACTGACCTTTATCAATTTCATAGCAGAGCAGAGCAGCAGCCTGGCTCAGTTTCATTTATCTGACATTTGGGGAGGATTTATCTATGCAGACTCTCCGAAGAGTTTTTGGGCGTTTCCGTTGTCAGTCAGTATGGAAATGATGGCAGCAACCAAACACATTTCACACTGTCATTAAACTCATTCACTTCTATCATCACCATCTTCATTATTTGCCACTCCAGAAACTTTGATATTGAATCGATAAATACCCTATTGGAGAATAGCTATGTCTAAAATAGCACCAATGAAACAGTAAAACCATGACCTAAGGTCTGCTAATATGGAGCTTGCAGTCATCCAGCAACCCACTCAAGCAGCATTGGGCAGAGACAGGCTCAAACAGACTGGGTGCAGAGTAGAAACTGGTGCAAAGACTTGCCAGTGTCTGAACCACTGTCAAATTGAGGGTTTGGCAGAAACTGAAAGAGCTGACACCTTATTGATATTCAACATGTAAACTTCTGGGAGAGCACAGCACAGCACATTTCACGATGGTCACAATGGTCCTTTAGGCCATGCTGTTCCAAAACATAAGCAAGGAAACTGCTAATTGCAGTGCACTAAATTCAAGAAAGGTCTGTGTTGAGGCAATAATAAAGAATCGGGATACTAGAAAACACTACCCACTCTCTAATCTAATTCTAAAACCACACTGCTTGTTGGAGTGAAAATGTTGGTATTGGTGTTTCTAGTCCAAGAACTACAATCTTTTGCCAAAAGTAGGTGCCCTGCTCAGTTACATCTCATTTCATGCCTGCTCAGCTGCAAAGTATGTATGGCTAAAAGCAACTATCAGTATCTTGTATACATGAAAGTTTGCACTCAGTGGCTCAGTGTTATAAACCTGGTATAAGCTGAAATTTGTTCCAGCACAAGAGCAAGACAGAAACTGGCCTTTTCACAAGGACAATGGATATATACAGCACTGAGTGAATTCTTCTTTTACTCCACTTAGCTGATAAATATTTATAAAGGGTGGCTTAAAGTAATTGATCAAACAAACTGTATAATGTCTCCAACCATGCCTATAAAATTACTTCCAAAAGAACTTATCTTTAGGATCAATAGTGACATGTATATTCAGCAACAAATGGGGAAAAAGAAGTTTTCTGGAGCAACCATTACTCTGTGGAATAAATCTGTGAAGGACCCCTGCAGTTTTAGGTCAATATTTAATACCACAGCTTTATCCTGAACATTAGTCACTAAATGATGATGATCCAGTTCAACCAGGAGTCATTTTTATTCCGTCTGGTCAATTGTGCCATCAAGAAAAGCTATAAGATACTTAATCTGTATTAAAATGAGGCAATCCTAATGGATAGCTTCACTGCTTCTCTACCAACACATGGATGCCCAAAGTATCAATAGATTTAATTTTGAGAAAGTTTTCAGAGCAGCATTTAGAATTAATCTGATAAAATGATGTATTTTTTTCTAAATCCTGCCTTGTGTAATTCTAAACATCACAGCGGCATAGCTGGTTTGAAAGTTCTGACATTTGATCTGGCTTGGCAAATCTCTTCCTGGGGCACTGAAGAGAGAAGACTCTGCAAAGCAATTATCTTTTTCCAAGACAAAAACATGCAATCAAAAAAAGAATTATCTACCAGACAGGGCAAAAGAGACTAGTCTGTAAACCAAAAGAGGACGCTGCTAGTCACGACTGTAGACTTTATTTGCACATGGATCTAATTAGTGGAATTCTATTGATAACACATTATTTAATACAACAGACCATCTTAAAATGTTGAATCAATCAGGCAAAGGCATGAATGTAAACTAATCCTGACTTACCCTAGCAAACCCCGACCCAAATGAAATGAAAATAGCCAATACCTCTTTCCTCTCCAACCAGTCTTTCCTCCACTGTGTTCAGCACATCAATAGAGGATGTTCAAAGGCAGGCTGCTCTCTCACCAACACACACACACACACACACACACACACACACACACACATAAAAACATACAGACACACATCTCCAGAATATTGAGTCAAGCTTTGCCATCAAAAGTCTGTGAAATCTCCAATGAAGAGCTCAAGAACAAAGTGACTCGCTTGCCTTGAGAAATCACAGGTTAATGAGAAGTAGCACAATGACCCCTGACCTCTATTCTCCAGAGGTTCCATGAGTGCTAACATTCAACCTCGGTAGGTCAGAGGGAGATGTAGATAAGTGACACATGCTAAAAGGAAGAATTTGATCATGAAAGATGAAGCAAGGGTAGGTCATCACAGTCTACGTGGCTGCAAAAACAACATGTCAGCACTCTGCAGGAGTGCAGGAGGCCACTACTGGGCAAATAAGGAGCACTATTAGTTCTATCTTTAGTTTGCTGCATGAAAAAATGTGTTTATTCTAACTGCTCTTTGAAAATACATATGTGCAAGGTGCTATACGCCTTAACTTTTCATTTGATTTGTCTGACCAAAACATTTGAAAATTATTTAAAATCATCTCCTGGTTGAATCGTGTGGGTAAGAAAAAATTGTAACAAAATGAAAACACAAGAATTAAGTTTGAGTAGCATGTTCAGCTGAATCATGTTGCACGCTTCTCCTTTTTCCACCTAGATGTCATATTTAATTGCAGGCAGCTGTAGGTATCAGATAAACGAAATCACACCTAAAGCATGTCATCATCTTAAAAGCTTATGTCCTGTGGTAGCACTTCTTCAATAAATATGCTTAGCTGACCAAAGCATATTTGTGGTATTAATCTTACACCAACTTATTTTCACAGGCAGTGATCCGTACATCCTGAAAATATGAGGTTGCAAATTTGATTTGACAGCAAAGACTATACTATGTCAGACAGGAGATGACACAGAAAAATGTTAATGTTAATCAATTGTTGCCAGGTGGTTAGCTAAAGCATTACCTAAACAAGCTCCATTTTTAAGAAACATGAATTTGCATGTAAAAGGGCAGGGGAAAAGGGTGAGCATAGATTTGATGAAGATGGTGACTGCATGGAGCATCAGATTTCTCCACAAAGTGTAATGCCTATTGATGTGTGCGCTCGACCAGAGAAGAGAAGGCTCTATTGCTTTTCTCACACTGACATAGCTTTTTTCCCATCCTGGTTGATTCCACTGCATCTTCAGTGCAGACAATTTCCAGCTTTGAACTGGGATATCAACTAAAGTGAACTAAAGCACAGTGTGCATTTACCAGTGTAAGGTAGTGAGACCTTCATCTTGTCTGAAACTGCAACAGACGTGGTAACAACCATCAAACAGATCATCATCACATCAATTTGATGCAGAATATTTAAAACAAATTTTAAGAAATTTATCTTAGTATATCAAACCACACTGTTTTACATGGCTAAGGAATATTGGACTGTAACTTCTGTTTATGTGTTGCACACTGTCTCAGCAGCTAAATGCAAAGTCCAACCCACATTGCAAAGCCAAAAACAGCTAATCGCTTAACTGTGCAATGTAGGACAGAAGGGGATGTGAAGTGCGGGGGAATGGTAAAGCCGAAATCTCAGGCAGGAGATACAGTAAGCTCAGGGCGGGGGGAAAAAAGGCCGACCAGTGGGAATGTTGTGCTGCAAGCTGCATTGATAGCGTTGCCACGTGTAACTAAACAAAACAACCACAAGACAAAAACTTAAAATCACGTGAAATATTGTCAGGTAATCTCTCCCACTGGTAACAATATAACAAAAAAACTCTCAGGTCCATTTTTAACAAACTGCACCAATGAACAACGTATGCTTGTGTTGTGAGTTTGACCAACTCACCCTTGAGTCCTTCCAGGGAGCTCCACCCATGTGTAGGGGGCTTAGCAAAATGATCACCGCATTGTCAGCAGAATAAAATTTAAGAATATTAACGAGCTTGAGGTTGTGAACAATAACAATGAAAGTATCAGACAAGTTAAAGAGATATTGGCTCCCCCACTCCTTCTGCTCATCCTCAGTGGGATTGTGCACAGGCTCCCAAACAGATAACTTATGGACTAAAACAATGCAGTGCACAATAGCAGCAGAGTCACTCTGGACCCAGAAAGTCTGGCTGACTCAAAGATTTAATTCCTCCCAGGTCAAAGACATCCTGTACACACCCCATATTTCTATCTACTTTCAACCGAAAACACACAACCACAGTGTTTGGATCACTATAACGCATGCCTAACAACTGGAAAATCCAAGATCAAGCCAACAATAGCAGATTTTGTTGTGTTCCGATGCATTCCATCACTCATTTGCAAAGGTAAACTTAATTGCAATTTGAATATTTTTATGAACCACTTTCTGTTAAATTTTCCAGAAATATTTTTCTGTTATCTTCATGCATTTAATGGAAGATGAGATGATAAACACACAATGTAAAGTATCATTAAGGAAGGCAATTAAGAGAAAAAGCTAAGTAAAAAAACTATTGCTTCAAAGACTTTATAAAAAAGAGCCAATAATAAGCAGCCTTATTTGAAAAAATGCATCTGCAATATACAAGCAACATGAAAGCTTAAATACTTCCATCCATCCATTATTTAGACCTGCTTATTCCTAACTAGGGTCACAGTGATCTGCTGGAGCCTATCCCAGCTCTCTTTGGGTGAAAGGCAGGGGTACACCCTGGACAGGTCACCAGTCCATCACAGGGCCACATATAGACACACAGAGATAAACAACCACACACACTCACACTCACTCCTATGGGCAATTTAGAGTCACCAATCAACCTGACATACATGTTTTTTGACTGTGGGAGGAAACCAGAGTACCTGGAGAAAACCCACACAAGCACAAAGAGAACATGCAAACTCCACACAGAAAGGTCTGGGTTAGCTTAAATACGTTTACATAAAAAATGTTCATCATGAGCATGTTAATATTTGCACCTTCATTTAGATGCTGAAACTCGCTGATGCTCGAAACAACCAGTGGTTTTCCCAAAGCACAGAGTGTGGTCATTAAAATGTGCATCAAGCTCACACAGACGCATTTACAAAGGAACCCTGGTGGTCAAGAACAGCTCTATAGTTGTGACATGTTTTATTCTTATCAGTGTAGTAAAGAAGTACAGAACAATTTACCTACCCACTCTGGGCAGGTGAAGGTCACACATCATCCATGTTGACAGTGGAGGAAAATATCCAGAGACACATGCACACGCATGTTTTTGCCACACAGACTAAGGTTCAAAGTTTCTCAACCATTTTTCTGATGAATGCCAAAGCAAAATCAGGAGGGTAGAGGAAAAGGAAGGAGAGGATTCTGGGAAATTAAGTTGTATATCATACCTCCACTTAGCTTCATTTTCATACAAAGAACACTATCACAGCACCCTCCCTATAATGAATCTACTTCTGCATTCTTAATGGATGTGGTGCATCGTTGCCCATTGTCTTAGCTAACTTTCTATGAGAAACATATCACCATATGAAGTGCCTATTTATACTGCCAGTTATGGCTTAGAGACTTTATAGTGAAGCGGTTTGTTGTGAATTCTGCAGCAGCTCTGCAGCACAGATGTCCGTTAGGGATGACAGCTAAAGAATGAACAATAAATGACTCTCAGCGGTCATTAAAAAGTAAAAACGATGAGAATGCAGAGTCAAAAAACAAAAGAGAATAAACCTACAGTCAGTGCTTCTTTTCTATGCAAAGACAATAATCTTCTAATGTGGTCCCTAGCTGTTTATTAGAAAAGCAAACAAAAACAAGGTTCCTTACAGGTCTATGACGCAGAATGGCTTACGTGAGTCAGTGTTGTTCATTACACTAAGCATCAATATCTAAGTAGCCACACACACCATCTAAGTGCAGTCATCAATCTTACCACAAACATAAAACAAAGAGCCAGTGCGTCAAAAACAGAGATGACCTACCTGCATGGTCTCAATGTAAGTCCCATGCAGCAGCAGCTATCGTTTGCTAGAATAACACCAAGCATTTCTCATTGTCATCAGGCGCAAAAGATCGGCCTGCTCCCTGAGCTTTTACGGTGCCAAATAAATGATCTGCAGCATGATTCTGCCAAAGACAGTCTGCCACGCTACACAGACATTCTCCTGCACACACAGACACACACACAAACACAAATTGCATATGTTTGTGGTCAGATTATCTGCCTGATCTCTAAACCCCATAATCCTGCAACATCAAAAATAAATCAAACATAAAAAAAAAACTCAGATTGTAACATTCAGTCATTAAAAAATAGAGAATCTTTCAGGTAATTTAAATGCAGTAGGTTTGAACAAGAAACCATATGTCTAGATCAGATTTCAAATTCCAGTCACGTTGTCCAATAATTAAAAAAAAAAAAACTAACTAAAAAGCTACATCTGAGTGACCTCTGCAAACAAGATTTAGATAATATAGCAATTAATAAAACTGGTGTCCACCCTATAAAATAATGACTGGTACAGTAGGCAACTAAGAATAAGTTGGTGGGTAGCTAAGTAGATAGCTTTGATGTCATGAGATGTCTGAATGTAATGGCACAGCAAAGGTGTAAATGCTGCAAGCAAACTGTCTAATGCGTGGCAGAGCAGCTTATTTTATTGTTCAGCATTTGCAGTTTTTGCACATCATTTACCAGTATATGGTCTTAGGAAAGGAAAGCTTGATATTTGGGTAATTAAGCTCAATAAGCCCTAACAACACATCTTTTCTTTAAATATAATTTTATTATATTAATTTATAATATGTGTATATAACATAAATAAGAGGCATCCACGCCATGCTACTGACGAATATTAAGATACTGTGTCTTCATGCTATCACCCCATCTACCATTTGCTTGTTATAATGTAGAGGGAAAAAAAACACAACAGGTATAGCTGAAATTCATTGTATCCTTAAGGATTACATTATCTGAACCAGGATAATCCCTGTTTCATGAAAGCCATGTCACTTGCCAGTGCCTGTCTCCAAAAGCACAGGAGCAGATCAACAATCACTGGATCGTCTAACAATCGGATTCAGCTAACCCGCATGCTGTAAAACATGCCTAAATCCCTTACACAATCATATCAGAGGTATTATTATGTCATTCCATCGCCACATACTCTCCTTCTATTCCCAGCCCTCACTCACCACACACAAGCAGGCACATGCACATAAAACAACAAGGACTTTTACCAGCAAGAAGACAGTGGAGGAATGTGTCACATCATCCAACTACTTCAAAATGTACTGTAACAATCCTAAGAGTCAAATCTATTGTTCAGACCATTGATTACATTCCATTATTCTTACTCAGAGTTATTACTATGGATTATGTACTGTATGGTAGCAAATGATTAAGTCATCACATTTAAGGAACATTACAAAAGCTACTGTATGTGGAAAAATTTGATTAGTCTGGTAAATTTTACTGCAGCACTTCTTTGCCCTGAGGGTGTCCAAGCTTGTACAGTACAGTGCAGTATACTTTGCTGCAGAGGTGCAGTCCTTACAACAGTGCTTCTGTACAGTGTATCTATAATGCATTATCAGCAAGGGGAAAAAAGATTTCTAACTGATGACCAAGATTGGTAAATAACCTGCTCTACTCACAATCTGTGTGTGTGCGTGTGTGTGTGTGTGTGTGTGTGTGTGCGTGCGTGTGCGTGTGTGTGTGTGTGTGTGTGTGTGTGTGTGTGTGTGTGTGTGTGTGTGTGTGTGTGTGTGTGTGTGTGTGTGTGTGTGTGTGCGTGTGTTCTCTTCTTTACCTGAGAGTGAACTGTGTCCAGACTGGCTCCAGGATTGGAGGGACCTCTTAACTGCAGTTCTCATTACAGAATCTCAGCAGACACACAGCGCAGAGCAAATGCAGCCACTTAACATACTCCCACTGGGGAGTTACATTACAGTGATACACAGGGTTAAGACACACAGCTACTATATGATTGCAATGCTCATTTCCAATGAAAAACATCCAGGCAACACACAGAGGCCACAGTGGCCCAAAAAACACATATCTACTAGGATGAAAACTAAGTTTTTTAAATGTATTTGTCTTGTCACATTCAGCAGAATTATAACAATATAACTGGCTTTTTCATAAACATGCTGTACACAAAGCTCAATCAGCAGTCAGCAGGTTTCTCTCACACTCTAGTCCCTGGGTTTGTTCATCATCTGGTGTTCCCCTTGTCAGATCACTGCCATTTTACATGCACATATACAAAGATGATCAAATCTGAAGCCCACTCCCATCTGTCCCTCTTGGTTAACAAAGCACACAAGCTATCACATTATAATTTTATTGAGGAAATTAAACAGATGGATTAAATGAATTAGGTGAAGTTCCACTTGGCTGGCTGAGGGTAACTGAATTTAGAGGCTATATTTAGCTTTCTGCGTCCTGCGAGTGGGTTGAGCTTGTAGAGACCTAGTAGGCTTATTAAGTCAGGCATCAGTGGAGGAAGGTAGGCCACATCTGGTGCACAGCTCCAAAACTCTAACTGGCTAGCTAGATTGAGATTTTGCCAGAACAGTCCCCTCCCTGGAATTTCTATCCCACTCACAGAGGCACATCTAAATCACAATCAAGGGGAATTGAAAAGGTCACAGTCTTAATTCACAGAGAATGCACTCCCTTTTCAAATACCTCAACCTTCTGTTAGGTGTCATCATTATGTCTATTCTTAGAAATATTGGGTCTCCTTGGAAATGAGCAAAATACCTGTGGTTAAACAGAGGTCATTTCAATTCTGTCCGCTGTACCAAATTTAGGTGTGTCATTTTTCAGACAGTAGTGGTCATACCTATTTAAAGTTGCCCACTTAAAGATATGACCTCTATATCAGCTAAGCATACAAAGCAATAGGTAGAAAGGGGAAGGGAAGTTGGGCTGGCGATGACTGGGCTGGAAACGACCAGACAATCCAACCATCTAAAACTGACCACTGCATAATCCATTAAAAACAGATCACAATGTGAGACTTGACAAATACACAAGAGGCTCACTGAGGTTAGTTTCACATGTCCTAGGTTATTAATCTCTCTGTATATCCTACACAGAAAATAATATTGATTCAAAGCTCAATCAAACTGTCAACCTCTATTATGTGCTATGCCTAGAGGTGAAATTTTGCGGTGTGGTGTTTACAACCCACAGTCTCTGTGGCTGAGAGCATAGCAGGAGGGCTGACGGCTGAGGGAGCACATGCAGGAATGATAAATAGACTAAGTAACCTTACCACAGAGACTGACATCAAGACCCTGACAGAATGATAATAAGCACAATGTCTTTCAGCACCCTGTCTGAATTGCTAGATGTGTCACATTCACAGTGTAAATACAAAGAACATAATTAAACAAAGAACTTAAAAATTATAAGTTGCCAGTTCATATAAATCTGACCATGGTTGTGTTGGGAAATCCTTGGATTTCCATCGATGTTAATGTAATTTCAACATCTACTTTATGTTAACATAACACTTTGGACAGAGGGCTAACAATAGAATTGCTTAAGTTAATAATGAAAACAACCTACAACTTAAGAAAAAAAGAAAGACAGTCCATCAGTGTGTAGAAAAGTCTGCGCAGATGTGACATTATATGTGTGTGACTGCCTATGTGTAGGCTGGGCACCAATAGCAGCCGTGCTCGGGATAGAGAAGAAACCCATATAAACAAATACATTTCCTTTAAGCAGATGTGGGGAGGACTGCATCAGACCTACTGTACAAAAACTACAGTGTAACCTATACAGATATTCCACATTAACAGTGCATATCATAATCTGCCTGATCAGTTCTGCTGACATCAACACAGCAGTCACTGACCTGTTATCACGAGACACTGCAGTATCCATCTCTCATTCCTATAAACACTGCTCCATTAGTACATATTGATACATGTACTCCCCAAAGGCAAACCAAAGGCCTGTAAACCAGCCGTCTTTACTGCCATGAGCACAGACAACAGACACTATTCAGCATGCACGTGAATTCTCTTGCCTGCACACACAGTATACTTTGTACAAGCACTTAACAGTACACAATCTGAAGTACTTGATCTCCTGCAGCTGCTGGAGAGCTTTAGCAGACACACCTCCTAAGTAGATACATACAATTACAATCCCACATATGTGTTTTCAGAGGGGCCGGAATACACACCTGTGAGTCGCCTGATACACTGGCTGCCTCTCGTAAGGGATGCGTAAGGCTGACTGTCTTGGTTGGCCCAGCATGTTAGCTGCAGGTCTGTGATTTGCTGTGCTGCGCACTGCTCTTCCCAGTGATGGCTCTGTGTGTGTGCGTGTGTGTACTCCTCTCAGCTGTTAGCGCTGCTGTTGGTGACGTCCTCTGCTGAGCACCATTGCGTCGATTCATTCAAAACATCCTCTTTCCCGCTTCTCCTGTGTCGGGCTGCTGAGGTGGAGCTAAAAATACATGCAATCACTGAGCTGTCCTCTGTCTCTGAGAGGGTTAGGCTTGTGATGGGTTTTGTCAAGGCCAGCCAACCTCACCATCTGAGAGGCCCAAAAGCTCCAACTAAAACCACAGGTAGAGAGCATTATCCATAAACTATAAAATTATGTTCTCTTCTCTTGTACTCTTGTCTTGTAGTGGGACTCCTTTTGTCCGCACCTCCTCTGCTCTTTTCTAATGTGTGCACCCCCTCAGCAGAGCTCTGCCATCAGAGCACTTCCCTGAACTAGATGCCCTCTGCTCCATTCCCACTGCAGTCATAGAGGCAGCTTGCACAGCAAGCAAGAATGAGGAAGGAGTAGAGATTTAATGAAGAGGTAATAGTGTGAAAGGGAGAGAAAGTGTGCTGCAACTTTAACATTATACATGATGTAATTATAGATAATTGTGTAAAAAATATTCAAAACATTTGAAATGTAAACTCAAAAATAGAACAGAATTGCTTGTAGTTTTTAAAAAGTTAACTGGATAATTCACACTTTTAAATCATGCTATTCTAAACTTTTGACTCTGATGTTGTACTGTGTCAGTATAGATATGGAATAATAATTCACCTTACACTATTCAGCATAATCCTAACATCTGACAGCTATAGGCTCCCCTCAGTCATACATGTTGCCACATTATTAATTACCACTGAGTGATCAGGTGTGGCAGTAATTCAAATGTCCAAATCTATCCTTGTTCTGAAAGAGTGCACCTCTTTCTGCTCTCTTAGCATACACTAACTGAGCCACTGTGCACAGTTCTATGTGGCTTAACTAAAATGGGCACAAAGAGTGGTATCAGATGGGAGAATAACTGCTGTTTCAGCCCTCTCTCACTACTCTTGATCACTCCGTAACTCTGTCAGCACTTACAATATATAGTGCTGCTTAGCCTCTTCAGGAAGAAATAAAATGATAACACCACTGCTCAGATCCTGAGGATCTAGAGAAGGGAAGGGAAAAGGGTGTGACTTACTAAAAAAAAAAAGAAAAAAAAAAAGAATTCACCACTCCCTCTGGTGATAAAATGAGCAGTAATCATCCTCATTTTGTTGTCCAGTCCACTCAAAGTACTGACCTTGGTCTCTGAGTGCAACCAGAGCCTTCCATCTTGCCCCAAGTCTTCTTTATCAGATCACATCCAGTCAGCCAGGGAGAAGGGGCTGGAGGATGGAGGGCAGACTGTAGCTGAGAGGCTGGCTCAGTTCAGTAATCCACAGACAGACATATAGATAAGAGCAGAGGGCTGGGTGGGAGTGGTTTAGATTGATATGTATGGTGGACAACCAGGACAACATTCATACTTCACTCTGTCATCTACACTGCACTTCCAATCTTGTCACTGTAGTTGCTGGACAACAAAAATGAAGCTAAAATAACACTGCATCAAACCCAATCTGACCTGTTAACAAATGAGAAACCCAACTGAACCAGAAAAGGACTTTGCAAACACTTAATTAGATGTAATTATTAATTATAAAAATGGCAGTTTCTTTTCAACACTGAAGGTATAAGCCTGCACGAAAAAAGCTTCAGTGCCAGAACACTTGTCCGACCTGTTTTCATTTTAAAAAACACACAGAAACGAATGGGGAAACTGCATCATAGAGTCAAACAGACTCAGCAGCAATATCTAGTGGTTACATACAGAACAGCATTTAACAACAAACTATACATGTGCTCCTACAGGCCTCAGTGACAGACATACATCATCTTGAGTCAAACACTGATTTAAATACTGATTTATGCCATCAAAACCAGCTCCACCCCTTATCTGGGCAATCCCAGCTTTACAGCAGTACAGGCATTAGACTGGGTGTAGGTAAAGACAGATCGCAGTGATCTTAAATGCTCAAACCACAAAGATTTAGAATACTATAAAGAAGCAATTAGATCATGAATAGAAAATTTTGTCTCGAATCTCTGCATTGAAGCAAATTAAATTAAACTGGTTTGCAAAAACTCAAACAGCTGTGTGGTCAATGTGTTCAATAAATGCTGCTATAAGTGAAATTCCCCAAACCACCAGACTTGCTCTCAATAGTGTCCAGCCAGACAATTTAATTAATCTTTTCTACACTCAATATTCAATATTCCTTTAATGGAAACAGTGATATTCAATCAAGCAATCCACAACGAGAAACATTTTTCAGATCTCATACACTGTATCTGCTACTGAACATAAGGTCACTGAAGTGTTGGGGTATTCAGAGCAGACAACATATATTAAGGAATATTTATATTAAATACCAAACCAATATCATTTCAAAATCGTATGATCAGTCAGAAAATGTCAGATTAAACAGACAAATCCTTAGAGATCTCTTGAAAATTACCCATAAGCACAGAGTACTTGAGCACTGGTGCAGAGATTTTTTTTAGTCTGATTATAGCACCATATCCTGCTCTCACAAGTGCACTGGGAACAAAAAGAAATCAGGTTCAAGGTCATCTTTTTCTTCCCATGGTTTTCTTTGATTGCTCTTTGATTTCCTGCCTTAACCTGCTTTCAAATAGCTTCTTTCTCATGTGCACAAAAGCATAGCCACTGTCAGGACACACTGCAGGAACTAATACATCATTAGCATTCATCTGTAGCTCCTACCATTCACATTAAATATGGTCATGTTTAATAAAGACTTTGATTAATGCAGTTTTAATAATAAATATTTAATAAATTAAATTGAAAGAGTCATAAATTCTGTAATTTTATTTTAGTTTTAACAGTAGCAGTTTCATAGTAGAACTAAATAATATACTTTTCATGCAATACTTTAACTTTTATCAGATGGAAATATCTGCGCAGAAACCAAACTTATTTTATCTAAATGCAAATTTTTAATGCTTGCAAGGCAGGTGGTGATATGAGCATCTCAGATTTAAATTACCTTCAAATTACTCATCACTTTTACACTCAACACTGGAATCTATTGGACAAAATCAAAAATACGTCTGCAAAAAAAATGAAACTGTGATATGATCTCTAGAAAGACTTTCTCTT
Source organism: Mastacembelus armatus (assembly GCF_900324485.2). Classification (NCBI taxonomy): domain Eukaryota; kingdom Metazoa; phylum Chordata; class Actinopteri; order Synbranchiformes; family Mastacembelidae; genus Mastacembelus; species Mastacembelus armatus. Next base: position 9,502,524 of record NC_046635.1, on the reverse strand, counting down.
TTTATATGGCATCCATCTTCAACCTCCAACTGCTGACTGCTACCTAATCACTTTTTTCTCTCCTGTTTGATGAGATGAGAACAGTGTGGGACCTGCTTCTCTCCGCAGTGGCTCCAGTCACACTCAGCCTCTGACAGAATGCGGCAGAGAGAACTGTCATTTGAATTCAGTCAGAGGGAGGGTATACAAAACTCTTTCTTACCTCCAGAGAGGCAGCTGAAATTACTCATGAAAACAGTGATAAATGACAGTAGTCTTACTATATAAGATTCTGATTTTGCCAACTGTTTGTTGCATGCCTGTTCCATTTACCTTAACAGTACATAATATTAGGGTTACCTATTCCATAATAACATTGGTGTTTAAAAACTAATGCTTACGTTACCCAAAGAAACCACTGAAATGTTACTGTGCTATAACATTAAACGAGGGTTACCTTGTCTCAATCTGCCTCTCCTCCTCCTCCAAACTGGAAGGCTCCAGCTCAGCAACACGCTCTGCCTGATGATCAGCAGATTCAGTTCTCTGACCAAGGGGCAAGCAACTGCAACAGCAGGTCCCCATCCCGGCTCGGGCATCTCCCCTGCCCTGTTTCTGTTCTGGCTCCTGCTCCAGCTCTGACTGGTCAACCCGTTCCAGCTGTCTGAACACTGAATGACTCATTCTAGGTAATGTATATCATCACACACCTCACGCCTGCAGCTCTTAATGTGTTTATTCATTGCAGGTTCTTGAGTTAAATATTGTGAGTCAAAACAAGGCCTGATGGAAAGCTTCCTTTCTATTCTGCAGCACAAATGTCCACTGTACCAGACTCTCAATCTACAAACTCACTCTTTGTTAACTCTGTTTCTAGGATCTGACGGTACCAGATTGTTTAACTGTCGCAAGCCTTGCAATAAGTCACTGTGGACATGATACTGACAACAGAGCTGTTTATAAAATTCTCTGGTCTCGAGTGAGATGAATCTTTACCTCACCAACAACCCATCTGCAACTGCTCGGTCATGAATCCTAATCAGTTTCACTGTACCTGCATCTGCTGCAAAAGATAGTGCTGACAGGGTTAATTATTCATACTTCACACCAAGGTTGCATGTCTGTTATGGGGAAATTAAGTGTTTCTAGTGTTCAGTTTAGTTTGTGTGTATGTGTCTGTGTGTGTGTGTGTGTGTGTGTGTGTGTGTGTTAGAGAGACAGAGAGGGAGAGATAGAGAAAGAGAGAAATAGACCTCTCTCCTTGCTCCATGCTAGCCACTTTTGTCTGTAAAAAGAAAATATTTTGACCATTACTTTTTTGTTGACAGTGCAAAGACAGCAAAAGAGCAGTGAATCATGTTGCTATTCTCATGAAACTGAATTTCCTTCACCCTGTCCATTCAGTATTTTCATTGCCTACACAGCATACATGGTGCAATTGTGGAAACAGAAGAGAAACTAGCTGGGAGTTAAAGGTGGGATGCTTATATAATGTCAAGAACAACTATACAAATAAACTCTATAATGATGATAGACAAAATAATGAATAACGCAAATGAGTCCTAAGCTGAAGGTCACTGTCTCAACTGCCCTTGTATTTCAAAGGTGCATAAACTGCACTGAAAGTGATGTTGTCTGTCTGAAGACACAGAAATATGGGTCCTCTAGTATTCTGTATATCCTATAGAGGCAGTTCAACAAGCACTGAAGGGTGAACAAGAAAACTGTAGGGCAAATGCAGCATGGTCTGCATTTCTCACAATGCAGAGGTACAAGAAACAAACTGTGGGAGGGTTGGAGACAGTGAAGGTACTTAGAAAAGAGGTGAGGAGGCAGACCTGCACATCTGCACTATATTGTATGTAATTAATATTTTCTCATTGGAACACACACCCAAAGCTGTTGGTTTTATGGGATGTTATTAAGTGAAACATCTGTCACTAGAGTAGGATGGACCTAATTACATACTCAAGTTCATCCTTCTTGTCTGCAACATCCAAGCACAGCTTATACATGAGCAGGCTCCCACAAAGTATAAGAAATTTATAGATATCATATTCTACATTGGTTAACATAGATGACTGGTCTACATATGTGCTTGCTGAAACAAAAGCTTTGCACTGCTCCCTCTCATGTGGGCTCCCTTTGGCAGGTAACTCAATCAGACTTGTATTCAGCATTGTGTTCTCAATCTTTCTTCATTACTGCTCATGGTTTAAAACTTCTCAGCAAATAAGTCTTATTTACAATACCCAGTGGAATTTTAATGTCAGTAAATTATGTTGTTAAGCTTCAGTACATGAGGACTCTGCAGTCACAATGTATGTTAAACATTTTTTAAGGGGTAAATGGCTAAGCCACATCACTGGTGAGTTTCTGCTGCTTTTTTTTGCTGATTTGGAAAAAATTGACTGTCTTCCTGACTGGGACCAAAGGAAGATCAGCTGTGACCACACTTAAAACGGGATGTCTGTCAAACAAAACACCTAAAATATCCTAAATCCAATGTGGCCATGTTGTCTCCAACATACCTGCCCTGCACAAAGACATTAAAAGTTTTACCTCACATTAAAAGTCAATGTCTGGTGTCAAAGTAATATGGGGATACTAAACTTCTTTTTTAGCCTCCACTAAATCGCTCTGCTTTAATGGATCAATGTGTACTATTTAGATCAAAAATAGTTATGGTTAAAAACATGACCATAACCTAAACCATAACAAGCAGCGGGAGAACAGGAAGTTCAACACTCTGACAATTAAATGAAGTTGAGGCAGAAATCTAATTTTTTTTTTTTTTTTTTGGTGCAAAGTCTATTTGAGTTTCAGTGTGGTTATCAAAACCCTTCTTCCTGGACTGTCCCCCAGAATTGTAAGCCCATTCAACAATGTGAACTGGCCTCAACAGGACACCATTGTACCTCAGTGGGGTCATATTTTCCCTCAGAGAGCTATAGAATTGCACATTTGCTACGCTACATGAGTTCCACTGATGTGTTTGAGAAAAACCCTCACTTTTAGCTGGAAATTACTTTTCATAATTTTGTATAAAAATACATAATAAAAGTCAGTTAGTGTGACTTCTAGATATTATTCTCATAACCTTTTTCATGTTAAAAAAGGTATGGAGGTATGTTGGGTGAAGTTTTTTTCCATATCCACACTAAGGATCTAAGGACAGAGTTTGTCATTTGCTGTACAGACTGTAAAGCCCCTTGAGGCAAATTTGGCATTTGTGATATTGGGCTGTGACTGAAAATACATTAAGGTTCACAACTGTTGATCCGACTGCTATTATAATTTTTAAAAGAAGCTTAACTAAGTTGTATTCTGTTATACAGTATGTTATAGACATCTCACTGCCACATATCAATTTTCAGGCTTGTTTTCCTTCTAATTGCTTTGCTTTATTGATCTACACTGATTAGATCTACATTGCTGTGTAGACCTCAGCACAGACCCGCACGACAGACTTGTTTCATCATTACTACATTGTCTTTAGCGATTGAAACTAAGGGATGATTTTCTCTTCATTTCAATCTGCTGCCACAGATGGCAACATACCTCAACTATTATAGTCTCCAATTTCTATATTTGCCTATGCATTTGTTAATGTCTGCATACCAAAATTAAATGTTGCACAATTTTAAACTATATATTATCACAAATAAATCCTGCTTAGTTTGAGATCACACACTGGAAAAAATAGAAACTTACATATTTGGTACAGTGAACATTAGTAGCAACAACCATTAATCATAACTCTGATCTGCAGGTTGCAGGCTTGCCTACAGGGCGAGGTGTAAATAAATGAGTTTTGCCACAGCAACAGAGTTTGAACAATCCCTTCTTTGTACTTCAACTCGGCTAAATTCCACCATCAACACACAACCAAATCAACCCACTGTTGTCACGGCAGCACCATGCCGATTTGTGACAATGGTAGCTGTCGTTTGTCGCTTGAGTTTGTTGCAACAACTAAGAGACAAGAAGAAAAGTGTCATGGACAGCAGTGCTTTATCAAAGAAGAACCTACTGGCTTTAGATTAAAATTTGTGACTGTCCACTTGAAAAGAGCTTCTCATAAAATCTGTAGTTTTAGCAAGAATTACGAGTGTGAGATTAAAAAACGAATAAAATTCAACTAAACTCAGTGCTAATGGCGATTGTCCCTATAGCACTGACAGGAGTTATAACGCGCTGAATTGTGGCACTTCCAAACTAAAAAGTAACACTTGATGATTTTAATAATCTGAAATAGGTCCACCGTCCCAGTTATCTCTAGTCAGATTTTTAAATATCATTTTAAGGAATAATGCTAATGAGCTGGAGCCATTTTCACTGTCTTCACTGTTTGAGCTTTGTCAGCTAACATTAATAACTCAAGTATATACTGCACATTCCTGGACAGCAGACTGTTTTTACCCTTTAAATTGTCACACCAATGCATATTTTTAAGTACAAAGTAATAATAAATTAACCATGGTCTGTATCCACTCTGATACAGTATCTTAATTAGCTGAGTGCTGGAATTATCAGCCAGGTGAGGTTAACACAAGCACAACCTATAATTACCCTGTAGACACATGGGATAGATCCAGAAACCTGGCATCACCTATGTCTGTAATAAATCAAATAAAGCACCTTCTCACTTCTCCACAATGAGAACGATAGCACCCCTTCACCAGAGAATAATAATTTGTCACATCAACAGAAAAGATACAAACTTTATACCAATCAGCTATTTCTCACAGTGATTATCCATATGAACACTAAACAGTAATATGGGACTTCACAGTCACACTGTTTCATTAACAAGGATCAGTTTATGTGAGAGCAATTGAATCTACGCTGTTTCATAAAAGTACCTCACTATCAGTACATTACCATTCACTGTGAAATATTTCCAAAGTGAAAGTCACGATATAAGTTCAAATTTCTGTTCAATTTGGAAACAAATGAACATTATTGTCATTTAGAGATGAAAATTGAGAAAACAAGATATCTCTGAATTAATTTTTCACACAGTTTCACCTATTCTGCCAAACACACAATGATTTGCCTTTCGTTCACACAAACCAAAAGAACATGGAAAAATGTCAGCTGAAAATAAGCTGAGCGGAACAAGAGAACAGTCTAGGTGTATCCACTGACTCCGAACTGAAGAAATTAGCCCATGAGAAACAAAAAATAATCAAAGAAGCAGGAGGAAAACACAACACTTCCACCAAGCCAACCAGCCGACAAGAGGTTGAGTAATTTAGCAGCCTTGACATTCACGCTACCATACATCACACGACTTCATTGCTGCATTGTTCTTGCATCTTGCAAAGCAAAAGTGAACACAATGACGGCCTTTATTCTACACACAATATAAGCGTCACCAACAACTAATTGTTAGCCCGAAACCATTTTATGTGTTTTTTGAAGACTCGGGATGCCAGAATGTCTTTTGAAGAGGCACCTGAAAGTAAAACTATTCTGTGTGTAACAGTATTTGTATTGTTAGTTCAGTGCTGCAAGGTGATGTCTGCAGAGCAGTGCATGTTGTTAAGCAAGGACCTCTTGTTAGTAACTATCAACCTCCAAAAGACTGCAGTGATGGGGATGTAAAATCTCTCCATGCAGGTCTTCTGTCTGCTACAAATGGGGCAAACTAAAAGGGCCATGACAGGACTCTGGGTGATGGAACTACAAAACTTTAAACAAGCTACAGTGGGTGGAGTCACTGCAATTTAGAAAAATCCAGCTCCAATGAGGGATTAATGCCTCCACTTTGTTCTGTTCGTCATTGTTGGTCTGACTCATCTGATTGGTTTTGGCATCATTTAACACAGGCACACTCTGTCTTTCTTAGTATCACAGTAACTGCCTGATATGCAGTTTATTGACAGGAGGAGGCGAGACTGCACACCTGTGTGCACACTTTGTACTTTATATACACACTTTATACCACACCTGTGGTATAAAACTAGGCAGATGAAAAGGCAAAAGTCCTCAACCTAGCATCTAGATAACAGATAACAGATGTGTCGGAGCAATGGTGATGGTGCCTTCCACTTGAACTCTATGATTTTGAGATAGACATGAAAATTTCACTAAGAAAAAAAAAACTTCACAGTGCAGGCTGTGACTTTGGAAATGCTGTCCTCTCTGCTTCAATAATGCAATCATGCCATACATCTCTGTCACCACACGGTCACACCCCTTTCTCTCTCTCTCTCTCTCTCTCTCACTCACACACACACACACACACACACACCAAGGCTGTGCACCTATCTAATGGAGGGAGTAGAGGTCCTGCATGGAGGACGTGAAGAGAATTTGAATAGCCTTCTTCTGCCCGTCTCTGCCACTTTCCATTCACAATGCAGCAGCAAGAGATCATTGGTTTCACGTATCTGACGGGACCCCCAGTGTTATAACACAACACGTGTGTTTGCTCGTGTAGATAAATAAACCATTGTTTCTTGCGCGGCCGTTTGATATATAGTTTGGGTAGCAGCCTGCCACAGTGACAGAGAGGCACCCCGAAAGGAGCAAAACTGCATTTTACACAGACAGCACTTTGAAACCAAACAAGCCAGCAAATGGATCCGATTTTACACGGTCAAGCAACGCAACAAAGCTCCCGGGGCCACTCACTTGATGAAGTAGCTGGCTCCTTCGTCCGTAAAGCCTTCTTCCCATCCTCTTGGCAGGTCTGTGACACGAACAGAAACACACTGAACGAGCCGCCACACACAGACAGCACAATGCAGCAAAGAAATGCGCCCTCGGTGGACCTATAAATCTGACGATTTGTGGCGTACCTGACCGTATCATGTGCCCCGAGTTAACAGGTTCACCAGTGCGTGGATGTAGCCAAGTGGTGCTCTGAGTTTTATCGCTGCAAGAGAGACACCTGTTACTTAACGGCAATAAAACAACAACAAAAAAAGAAAAGCCCTTCACACCGCGTTAACAATGAGTCGTAAAGTGCCAAGGGTTGAGTAGTTAGAGCCGCTCACTTTATAAAGAAGACCCGGCCGTCTCTACAAACTCCATACGACCAGTGGTCAGGCAGGGTGTCCCGTCCGAGAGGTGCCGCCATGATCTCTCCTCTCCGGCTCGGCTCGTCCCCCCTCTCCCTCTCCCTCTCCGCAGACTTTTTCCAGGGAGCCCCGGGCTGCATAGTTTTTAAAGGGGAAGAAAACCAACGCGGCCAAGGCTCCGTTTTTGTTGTAATCTGAGCGGACAAAAACAAAAGCGAGGTGGTCCCAGTGGCAGCAGCCTGGTACGGTCGATGGTTAAACCAAAGCTCAAGACTCTACAGCGGAATAAGAAATGAAGCCCACTGCGGAGAACAGCAGGGTGTAGCCCCCAGGGTGCAGCAGAAGGGCACTGGATCAAAGAGCTGGCTCTTTTCTCAATGATGATTTTTTTTTTTTTTTGGCACATAAATACAAAGAAAAATAAAGAAAGGTGATTCTAAAATGTCTCACACTAAGCAAAAATGCAAGCCTTGCGGGAATATTAAATGATCCACATTTCTAACCAAAAGAAACTATCCCAGCAGAGGAATTGTGCAGGGACAAAAGAAAGTTGGTCAAAAGCAAGGATTAGGCCTAAGTCAGACTACACAAAACAGGCTCAAGGCCAGCTTTGTTAAGATTCCGGTCAGAGGGCTTGTCTACATGTGAGCCCTGATGACATCAACTTAAACTGGAAGTGTGTTATCTGTCCCTGTGTGGGTCATGACGGCAAAACTATGAAAATCCAGAGTGAAGATAGTAGATTTAATACTACAAGTTTGATCAGAACAAGGTCGGCAGTCTAGACTTGCAAACACTTCAACAGAAGTCTTGTATCTAAATATCATTTGCAGAAATAAACATTGCAATGCACCCCATTTTATTGATGTCATTTTCTTGAAACTAATCAATAACAATAATGATCATCCTCATTATCTTAATTACAATTAACAATTTAAAGTTATTTGTTGAAATCAGTTATCTTATTATTGCAGAAGCCTTCCATAAGTATTGGACTCAAGAAACTGAATATATTGTACTGTAATGCTTACTGTAGTTACTGCATTAAAATGTACAAGAATGAAAAATGCACAAACCACATCTGGGGGTCAGAAGATGGATGAGACTTTTGTGTGTGAGGGTGGAGACCCTTAAAAGAGGGGGTCTTATAAAAAATATTGATTTGCCTAGCAATATCTGAAACAAAGAAAGAAAAAAAACATTTCACCAGTACAGTGTTAGTATAAACCTCTCACTGTATGTGTATACGTAACTTGTCTGCATGAATTGTACATGAAGTTTGTCAGCCGCACATCACCTTCACTGCAGTCACGCTTTGAGGACGGAGAGCCTTCTGACCATGACACATTACAATAACGCTTACGCTGCATCAAACAGAGCTGCCCAATTTACCAATGCTGCCCATAAATTTTACTTGGGCTCTTTGAGGGCAGGCAATGTTCAAAGTCACAGCTGTGTTGGCACAGGAGTGATTTTGCTGAGCATCAAGCAGAAAGACAGAAAGGTCTGACTCCATCATTACATACTCTCTTATATAATTGCATTATCATCATGAATTATCATTATGAATATTGATATGGTTCTCTCCATATAATATTACGTGCTTTACCTGAGGAAGAGTTATAAGTATACCAAACAATTATACAGAAAAAAAATGCTATTTCCTGGAGACTTTTTTACGTTTCCAATGAGGTGTAGAACAGGAATCTTTACATTTCATTTGTAAAAGGGAAATACCACAGGATATACATGAGTGGGAAGAGAGCAACAGACATCTGTCAACATTATTCATTTTTGATCAGAAACTGCCTTTTGGGCAAACTTTGTTGAAGGATCCTCTGGTGGTTTAAGGCATTGTTCTTCAAAGACAGTGGGTAATAAAACATTTCCTCTGTGAAACATTATAGCACAGTTGGTCTGCAGAAACCACTTCACTGTAAACCTTCTAAAGTCATATCTACTTGAATGAAAAGTGAAAGATTTAATCCCAACTTGATATGTTAGACAGTGCCCTCTGGAGCATTAAATCTGATCTTGCTGCTTGTATTGGCTCACAGCCTCACTAAAACACTTTCATTATTACATATGGTGGTTTTTATTTTAATTTCACATTAACTGGTGTTTTACTTTAAAGGAACAAACCACATGTGTGTATCATGTTATGGGAACAGCTCCTTCCAACAGCAAAAGATTTGAAGAAGGTCAAAGAAAAACTGGCAGAGATGAATCAGTAATACCTCTAGTGTATTGTAGTTTTATGTACAGTTAAGCTGTGTACTCCGCATTCAGTGTGCAAACTGAAGTGCAGCATAGCTGGACATGAAACATACTGCACTGCCATATAACCCCACCTGTTATCCTGTTATTTGACCTTGATATAATTTATCATCATCCCCACTACAAACACACCTACTTACATGTAGTAATTTACACACAAAAATACACACATAGTAGAGGCACAATCCAGTGCAGCTCCGCAGTATGGTCTCTGCTGCTGATTCCTGGCTCTCAGCAGCCAGAGGCTCACAATGCAGCAAGGTGACTCAATGTTATTGTCTTCTCCTCAGAGATCCTCCTCCCACTGAATCACATCTTAAAGGTGTTGAGCAGAAAATGTGATAAAGATTCTCTTGTTTGCGTGTGACTTTCAGGTCTTCAGCTTAGAATAGTTCAGATCCTAATTTGGCAGATGCCCAAATAGAAAATCAATAACAGCTTTTTCTGAAATATGTTTTTTTTTTCCAAAAGATCACTTAGTCACAGTAGAGTAGGACAAATGGTACAGTAGGACAAACAGTAAAAATAAGTACTATTTGTCCTACTATTCAATCATTAAGACGGGGTATTCTCCAGTTCATGCAGTATATTTAATTATCATATAGAAACAACAAGTTATGATCTCTCCCATCAGCTCTAGCTTACTTGCACTTTATGTGTTAGTTGTGATCGAAGACAGTGATTAATTGCCTTGCTGTCTATTGTTAATATTACACTGACATGTATAGAGCAGGGGTGTTATATTTAGTCATATGAGGGGGATGTTATATTTAGTCATAGGCCAATCAGTCCTGATAAAAATGAGATTCACTGTCTTGCTGCAGCTCCAAAGGCTCATAAAAAGGCTGTAATTTTATTGTAATGCTCACTTTCAGGAGAGAACTAACTCCCAGGCAACAAATATATATTATTATCAAAGGTGATCCAAGCAGCTGGTTGTAATGTGTTTCAGCAACAAGAAGGCATCTGATCTAAATACAATTTAAATCTTTTCTCTTGAATTGTTTTTGATTACTGTAATTATTATTGTTTATAATTAAGAAAATTTAACAGAAGAACTGATGCAATTGCAGGTGCTAACAGAGGTCATAGTTTTTGATTTGTTTTAATTATGCAATTACCTCCAGCATATTTCACCAGGTAAACTAAACCTGAATAGACAGCAGTCATGGAGTCAGGCAACACTTAACAACAGTGCCCTCTGCTGGGAAGAAATAAGTTCAGCATGTGATTCTATGAATATCCAATATTGAAGTAAAGATTATTTAAAAAGTGAGCATTGTCCATTGTCAGTTACCCAAATCTCCTGCACTTAAGCTTTTACAAGTTGTGAAGATAATCAACATTTCAGTCAATGCCGTGTCAGTCACTGTGATCCTGAAGCCTTGATTAATATTTGATTCAAAATGTAACTGCAGTAAAAGCTGTCATTTTAACCAAGTGAATTATACACACAATGTTTCAGTGATAGGTAGAAACCGAGATTTAAACAAAAGCTAAAAATTAGCCAGAAATGTTAATTGCAAATTAAATTACACAAAGCTCTGGGATCAACAGCAATATGTAGTGTTTGCAATTAGCAGAAAGCTTTTACCTCCACAAATAATGTCTTCAGAAGAATAGATCTGTTTTCATCAGCCTGAAAGATTTGGAGTACATTGAGAGACTACACCCATCTGTAAGTACAGCCACAATGTTCCATGTAAGATCGCCCCATGAGGCCAGTGAGCAGAGCTCAGGTGAGAGGTGGACTTGGACCCATTAATCACAGACTGCTGCTTTCTGAGCTGAGAAAAAATGGAAATGGTGCTGCAGTTTGAGGGAATTTTCTTTCTTAATTGTTACAAAAAACACAGTAAAGACTGACAAGAAGAAAGTGTGTCAGATGCAAACGTATATTATAAAAATGCCATCATGACCTTGAAACTGTTTTTACCTGTTAAGCTACAAACATAACATAACATAGACATATAATGTATTATAGGAGCAGTGCAATGTTTGACCAGAACTAGCTGTACATTTAAGTGCAATTATGAGATAATTGCTTTGCTCTACTCAGATTCTTTACATTTAATAACATTCTACTTTATTTGTATGATCAGTTTACACCAATGTGTATATATATATACACATTGGTGTATATATATATATATATATTGGTCCAATATTTCAATATGGAATATTAGTAACAGAGGACGATTAAGGCTGGATTACCAACTGGCAACTGCCACTCGGCCCGAAAGCCCCAGGTTTAGCCCACATCATTACAGACTAATTTGATAAGTTGCACATTTGTCCAAAATTTACACCACTGAAGTTCAGTATCACTTGCAACGTGTCTTCTGATTCTGGTCTTCTAAAAGAGACCTGTGTCAACATTTTCAACATTTTGGATTAAGCCCATCATGGTTTTAGTATATATTGAGCTCACTGAATTGCTCCTATTTATCCAATGTCAAATCATTAACCAGGTATTGTTTTCCATCATAGCAATACTGGAAGGCTGGACCCCCATCTTATAATAATTTTATTTGTTAATGTTCTTTACTCAGTGTATAAAATGTCAGAAAAGTCATTTAGATGCATCAACTAATCATTTCAGCTCTGCCCAGGGTCCACTACTGGAGCCAGTGATACCTGTATAATAAGGATTTTACTTTTGAAACTTTCATTGCATATTGCTGCTAATACTTTACTTATGCATCAAAATGCTCTAGTATCTAAGTGTTTCTTCATTGTGTTATTGTAGCTAAAAGTGATTTAGGTAGTGATGACTGATAGAAATGTACATGTCAGTCAACATCCTCTTTTTCACAGATGAAATAATGTGCATGAATTAATAAAGTTTATCTTATTCCACTGGTTAATAAATCATGTCTCTCTTTACCTTTGCTCTGACAATATGCTGATTCGCTTTAACACTAAGGCCCGCCCACCTGCTCCGTTGTCATGTCGCCACGTACGATTCAGTGCAACTCAACATGCTAGTCCGTTTGACAGAGCGCTGATCTGACCAATTGGGTCGACGCACACAGCCAAGTGTTCAGTAGCGAAGTAGTAGTGTCGAGGTAACTCCAGCTGATAGGAAGAGCAGGGCATATGAGGTCCATGATCCATAATAAAGTGAGTATACGAGGGACACACATTGAAATGAAGCTTTAAATATCGCGGGAAATACCCTCGAAATGTAACATAAGTTTCCTGCTCAGACTGACAGCATTACATGCTCGAGGAGTTAGCTTGATTCTTATTAGCCGAATCTGCCAGTGGCTAGGCTAACACTATCAGCTTCCTCTGGATATTATTAGCTGCCCAGTAATGTGTAGCGTCAAATAACAGCGGCGTAACGATCCGTGTGTAACCAGAGACACGTTGCCTGTTATTTTCACACACCGTGTAATAAAATAATTCCCCAATGTAGCTAAAGCTGTGTAAATTCTTATTTCCAGATGTGCTGGCGCCGGGCCCTTCTCGCCGGCTGTGTTCTCCTGGTGGTTCAGCTGCTGTGTTTAGAGGCAGTGCCCATCAGTATTGACAAGACAAAAGTCAAAGAGCCAGAGAAGACACCAGAAGAGTCTCCAGCCAGTGTGGTAAGAAGAGACGCATCTCTTTATATAGTTACACGCGTTGAAAATTCATCCCAAAGCATAGTTTAATTCCTGCTCTTTAGTGTTACTGCCATGCTAAGCAGCCCTATCTGCTCCTCGTGCCGCTCCTCGTGCCGCTCATTGTGCCGCTCAACATGCATCTCATCTTGCCTCTCGTCATGCCGCTCAACCGCTCACCCTGCCGCTGACCGTGCCGCTCGACCGCTCACCCTGCCGCTGACCGTGCCGCTCGACCGCTCACCCTGCCGCTGACCGTGCCGCTCAACTGCTCGTCATGACGCTCATTGTTGCCGCTCAACTGTTCAACGTGCCACTCGTAGTGCCGCTCACCCTGCCGCTGAACATGCCGCTCAACTGCTCGTCGTGCCTATCAGCGTGCTGCTCAACATGCAGATCAACATGCTGCTTAACTTGGTTCGACTGAGCAAGAATTCAGATGGGTGTCTACCTTGTCCATACATTAAATAATAATGGTCAAGTAATTCAGAAATGTATTATTTGGGTGTTTATAGTCCTGATACTATGCAGTTATGTCATTGTCATTACCTACTTCATAGTAAGGAAGTGTTACAGGATAACAGTTCCTGGTTCAATTTTTAACAAGTGATCTGATGTGTCATTACACTACAGTTAAATTATTCTATTCAGCCAAATCCATTTTCATCGTCAGGTCAGCTGCTCTATGTGTTGTAGTTTTTGCGAGTGCACAGATTGGAGATTGTGATACCTGATGTCTGTTTGTTCGTCTTAAATAGGGCTTAGGGGGTCTGTTAGTAGATGTGAATCCCATGAAGTATTTTGTTGCTCACATAGTCGTCAGTGAGACCACTTAACAAAATGCTTATGATGTCATATTGTCATGTGCCATAATAAAAAACAGAAACCAAATAGCGATGGCTGTAGGATTAGTTGGCTTGTTATCTGTATTATGTTATATTGAAAATTTAAAAGAACATATGATTTGTTACATTTCACAGGACACTGGACTCCACTATGACCGCTACCTCAGGGAAGTTATAGATTTTCTAGAGAAAGATCAACATTTCAGACAAAAACTTCACAATACAGACATGGAAGACATCAAGGTATTGTTTTTTTGGTCTTAATATGATCTAGTAGAAGGCAGGAGGTTTTCCCTAGTACTAAGTGAATTGGGGAAAGTCATTAATATTTTGAGAAATACTGCCAGTCTAATACCAGTAGACTATCTTATGTTAAATTGAGTTCTTTTGAAGAATAATTAATTAAATAATCAATTTCTTACTCAAATTATGCTTCCAAGTCTAAATAATGTTAACTTTCCATAATACAGCAAGGTAAGCTGGCCAAAGAACTGGACTTTGTCAGCCATCATGTCAGGACAAAACTGGATGAGTTGAAGAGGCAGGAAGTAAACCGACTCCGAACCCTGATTAAGGCTAAACAAGACCTTGAAGGAGGGAATGGTATGTTGTGCAAGAAAATTTATATTTCATTTAGAATGATATTTAATGTAAGAGCTACAACTTTTATTACATTAAAGGTAAAGGAGTTATAAGGTAATTGTATTAGGGAAATATTATATGTCTATCTATTTCTATTTGTCTCTGAATAGACATCGCAGTGGACCACCAGGCTCTGCTGAAACAGTTTGAATACTTGAACCACATGAACCCACATACATTTGAAGTGGATGACTTGGATCGTCTCATCAAATCGGTAAATGTCATTGCTACTTCATACCAGCTAAATTAATTCATGCTAAATTAAAGTTATGTTGACACCGCTTATTTATACTGCTATTTACCTTTTTAGTAAATTAATTGGGCAGAACATGCAAGGCATGCACACAACATCAAAAAATCCAACCAGCTCCTTCTGCAATCAAAGCCAGCGTGTGGAAGCACTGTGGCTTCTGTAAAGCTGAAAACGGAAAAACAGGATAAAAGCCACACTACAAGCAAGTTGTGTCAAACTAAACTGTTTTGCAAACACACAAAATCCTATTATGTGTTCCCATCCAGAGGACAAAGAAAAACACTTGTTACTTGCTGCTAACAAGAACACCATCAAGCAGATGATGTCAAATCTTCCACTGAACTCAGACAGGGCAAAGTTAATATTTCACAAATGTTATTGCCAATGATTTACATGGAATCACTAAAGAAAGCTGGTAGAAGAGCTGTAATATGTGATGCGTGAACAGTAACCGCCTGCTCCAGGCACACTTCTCTTTTCCTGTTGGTTCAGTGCTGGCAGATTTAACATTCTGGTTTTACCTCTTCCATTAGTTTTATTAATACAAAATTATTCTCAGCAAACTCATTATGGATCATTAGAAATATTTTGTAATACTGTGAGCTTTCAAAGTACCAAGTAGTCACATAGTGAGAAAAAAAAAAAGAAGCATCAAATTGCATCTGAATCATAATCAAACCGTGAAGTGCCTACAGATTCCCACCCCCAATGCCTAAAGTTTGGAAGGTTTTGAAAAGCTGATATTCTTATCACAATGGAAGTGTGGAAATGTAATGGAAGTGAAATAAAAGCATTCAAATATCTCAGTAAGCACAATATTAACTATTAATTTGAATGATAGCAGGTTCCTGACCTTTGTAAATTTTTCACCTCACTTAAAGGCCACTAAAGATCTGGAGAACTACGACAAAGAAAGACATGAGGAGTTCAAGAGGTATGAAATGATGAAAGAGCATGACAGACGGGAACACCTGAAAACCCTGGATGAAGAAGAAAGAAAGAAAGAGGAGGAGCATTATGAGGAGATGAGAAAGAAACATGCTGACCACCCTAAAGTCAACCACCCGGTAAGTGTTATTCAGACAGACAAGACACAAAGACATTAACGCAGTTTGTTTCAGCCAGCCAAAAGAAACTGTTCTGTTTCATGTTCTACAGGGTTGGTGGTAATTTCATTATTGCCATAGGAACTATCAGGCAAAATGTCAAAATGCATTTTTTATCCAGTTGTAATTCTTACATGATTTTGCTTCCATGTTGCAGGGCAGTGAGAATCAACTGAAAGAGGTGTGGGAAGAAGCTGATGGCTTGGACCCTGAAGATTTTGACCCTAAGACCTTTTTCAACCTGCATGGTAGGATCTTTACCAGTCTGATTCCTGTCAGAACCTTCAGCAGAAAGTGGTGTATTCATTCATCTGTGTCTTTTTTCCCATCGTTTATAACACAGACACCAATGGAGATGGATTCTTTGATGAACAGGAGCTAGAGGCATTGTTCACCAAAGAGGTAAAGACACGGCATCGAAAAATATGTCATGTTTCAGTGAATGATCTTTGTACTAACTGTCTGTGATTTCAGCTGGAAAAAATTTATGATCCCACCAATGAAGAGGATGATATGGTGGAGATGGAGGAAGAGAGGTTGCGTATGAGAGAGCATGTCATGAACGAGGTACCCACAGCCACACTGAGTATCCTATTTTCATGGTCCCCCAATTAGCTACAGTAAATCAAAAACAGCTTTGTTGAACGGGGAAAAAAAAAACGTGTAAATCTTTTCAGTATATAAGTGACATTTCTGAATAACATAATTATAGTCTACAATATCCTATAAAGAACAGTAAGTTAACACGTCGCACTACAAGCCAGAGGAGTAAAAAAAAAGTGCGAGTTATAGTCCAGAAAATATGGTAATAATGACATCTACGTGTAGACAACAGTACCACAAACACAAAGCCTGTGACTAAAGCTGTAGTCTGTTCAAGCATTTACGTCACTACAGAAACAACACAAATAACGACTTGCTCAATTTACACCTCAGCCCTGGCATTGCATCTTCACCATTTAATGGATGCTTCTATCCTCTGCTCTGTGAGACATAGAATATATAATCTCTACTCTTGTCTTCTTCATAGGTGGATTCAAACAAAGACAGGCTGGTTTCTTTAGATGAGTTCCTGGTGGCTACAAAGAAAAAAGAATTCTTGGAGTCGGATAGCTGGGAGGTGAGACTTTAGCATGCTGACATCGTTTGAGAATAATTGAATCCAAAAACTATTTGGTTAAAAGAAGGACTGTAATAAATTGTGTCCCTCAGACCCTGGAGCAGAATCAGGCTTACACAGATGAAGAGATGAGGGAGTTTGAGGAGCATCTTGCCCAACAGGAACACGACCTGAACCAGAAGGCCGCTGACCTCCAGAAACAGAGAGACGAGCTGGAGAGACAACAGGAGCAGCTTAATGCGCAGAAAATAGAACTGCAACAAGTAAGGGGTGTCAGAGAAATGTTTTTGTGCAAGGTTGCCGCAGTAGGTTTTCACTACCAGCAAATGTATCAAACAGTTAACATCCACGTTTATTAGGAAATATTAGAGTAGTAATGTTTCTTTTGTAGGTGAAATGCATGACTTCCAGATTACTGTGTGCACTTTACAAATATAAGAAAAACTTTGTTACAGGCAGTTGAGCATATGGAACGACTGAAAACACAGAAAGTGGAACCGCCCCCAGAGGTTCACGGTGAGTGTTGATCAGTTTGTTCGTCTTTTGGTGATAGTTTGGGGTTTTTTTGTTGTTTTTTTTTTTAAGTTCACCTCTGAGAACATGAAACAGTTTTTTCTTTTTTTTTTTTTTGTTCCAGTTGAAGGAAATGTAGTCCCAGAGACACATCCACTCGACAACCAGCTACATCTTGAACAAGAGGCCCAACCACAAGACCATCAGCCTGCACCCCAGGCGCATCAAGATACATCTCAGGAACAGCATGGACAACAAAACCAAGACCTGTCTCAGCAGGGTCTCCCCCAGACACCCCAGCATCTGCCACCAGCCCACCAAGAACCTGCACAAGACCTCCATAATGTGCCATAACAGTGCTGTCAACAGCCTCCAATACTAGACTTTGGCAAACCTTGCAGTCCACCGTGCGGAGGAGCAGTCCCTCGTGAGTGTTAGGCCTCTTTGACCAGCATGAAATGAAATGAAGGTGAGCAGCACAAAAGGAATCTATGCTGAATGGTACCAGTGTTTGACAGATACTGTAACTTTGGATTACATCCTCGAATTATGAAAGTTAAATCACCAACCAATGGGGTGCGTCTTAAAACGTTATATTTATTTCTCTTTGATCACGTTAGAAATTATGTGTTTGGTAATGCAGTTACAGAAAAATATAAAATTTGTTGAGCTTTCTTGTCAAAGTACACAACCTTTTAAAAAGCTATTCTACTTGCTCCACAACATCATGGGTTTGAATCCAAGAGCTAGATGGATATGCACAATGCAAGAGAAGAAGGTGTTAAATAATTTTATTGTTAAGGTTTTTTTTTTTAATCTGACCTATCAGGATACCGTTAAATATCTTTAAAAGAGGTTAGTTTACATGTGTGACTGGTGGTAGAATGCGTTTCACAGGATTTTATCACACATTTTAAAAAATGAGTACAAGAGTAATTTTTAAGATTTTCTATTAGCGCATTAAGAACAAAAGAGGAAAATAGAGCAGTACAGCTATTTTAAAAGAGACACATCATAACCTAGGAGGCCCCAGACAGAACTTTGTAGAAAATGCATTTTAATTCATTATCTCCAGCTGCTACTGTCAAATATTATGATTGATTACTCTCTCATAAAGTCCGGTTGCTCACAGTCCTAAGGCTTCTGACAGAAATTTGTTTCAACAATACATGTGCTACTTTCTTAATGTTCATTCTGGCTGCTGTTGTAACCTAATAGCTCTTTACTGAGTATGAACCATCGGTTTTTTGTTTTTTTTTTTCGTTTTTTTTTTAAGTGCATAGTCAGAGTTTCAGGGTTCACTCAGTGTACAAAATGTATGCTCTGCCTAAAAAGACATTGAAACAGGAACTGGCAGCTTTCGTCTGCTGACTAACTTCAAAATAAATCAGGGTGCTAGGTTCTTAAAATAATTAGAAATATCACCCTCCAAACATCATGCACATTTGCCTGTTTATTGACAACTCTTTTAAGACCTGTGGATGCTTAGATGGAAGTTTGAAATTAGTTACAGTATAGCAGTATGGACAGTTAATCGTTTGTAAAGCTACCTGTTTTCCATATAAAGTAAGCTGACTGTTCAAACACTGAAATAGTAAATTTGCTTTGTTACACTTAGCATGATGGGTATTTTGGTCTTTTTGTTCATACACAAAGGTGTATGCACCATTTTTACTTATGAGCTGATCATAATTGATCATAATTTTTTTATTTTGTTTAATAAAACAGTTTTGATTTGAACATCGCTTTATTGGGAGACATTAACTGGTGTGTTTGATCACAGTTGTCTACATAAAAATATTTTGTTAAAGCTATTGCTGGATTTGTTGAATTAGCTCAGTTAACTGAAAGATTGTATTAGAAAACAGGCAGAGGAAGTCAAATAGTACCACTGTTACAGTGGGTACGGAAAGTATTCAGACCCCTTTAAATTTTTCACTCCTTGTGTCATTGCAGCCATTTGCCAAAATCAAAAAAGTTCATTTTATTTCTCATTAATGTACACTCAGCACCCCATCTTGACAGAAAAAAAACAGAAATGTAGAAATTTTTGCAAATTTATTAAAAAAGAAAAACTGAAATATCACATGGTCATAAGTATTCAGACCCTGTGCTCAGTATTGAGTAGAAGCACCCTTTTGAGCTAGTACAGCCATGAGTCTTCTTGGGAATGATGCAACAAGTTTTTCACACCTGGATTTGGGGATCCTCTGCCATTCTTCCTTGCAGATCCTCTCCAGTTCTGTCAGGTTGGATGGTGAACGTTGGTGGACAGCCATTTTCAGGTCTCTCCAGAGATGCTCAATTGGGTTTAGGTCAGGGCTCTGGCTGGGCCAGTCAAGAACGGTCACAGAATTGTTTCGAAGCCTTTGTTATTTTAGCTGTGTGCTCAGGGTCATTGTCCTGTTGAAAGGTGAACCTTCGGCCCAGTCTGAGGTCCTGAGCACTCTGGAAGAGGTTTTCTTCCAGGATATCTCTGTACTTGGCCGCATTCATCTTTCCTTCAATTGCAACCAGTCGTCCTGTCCCTGCAGCTGAAAAACACCCCGACAACATGATGCTCCCACCACCATGTTTCACTGTAGGGATTGTATTGGGCAGGTGATGAGCAGTGCCTGGTTTTCTCCACACATACCGCTTAGAATTAATGCCAAAAAGTTCAATCTTGGTCTCATCAGACCAGAGAATCTTATTTCTCATAGTCTGGGAGTCCGTCATGTGTTTTTTGGCAAACTCTATGCAGGCTTTCATGTGTCTTGCACTGAGGAGAGGCTTGCGTCGGGCCACTCTGCCATAAAGCCCCGACTGGTGGAGGGCTGCAGTGATAGTTGACTTTGTGGAACTTTCTCCCATCTCCCTACTGCATCTCTGGAGCTCAGCCACAGTGATCTTTGGGTTCTTCTTTACCTCTCTCACCAAGGCTCTTCTCCCACGATTGCTCAGTTTGGCTGGACGGCCAGGTCTAGGAAGAGTTCTGGTCGTCCCAAACTTTTTCCATTTGAGGATTATGGAGGTCACTGTGCTCTTAGGAACCTTGAGTGCTACAGAAATTCTTTTGTAACCTTGGCCAGATCTGTGCCTTGCTACAATTCTGTCTCTGAGCTCCTTGAGCAATTCCTTCGACCTCATGATTCTCATTTGCTCTGACATGCACTGTGAGCTGTAAGGTCTTATATAGACAGGTGTGTGCCTTTCCTAATCAAGTCCAATCAGTTTAATTAAACACAGCTGGACTCCAATGAAGGAGCAGAACCATCTCAAGGAGGATCAGAAGAAATGGACAGCATGTGAGTTAAATATGAGTGTCACTGCAAAGGGTCTGAATACTTATGACCATGTGATATTTCAGTTTTTCTTTTTTAATAAATTTGCAAAAATTTCTACATTTGTTTTTTTCTGTCAAGATGGGGTGCTGAGTGTACATTAATGAGAAATAAAAGGAACTTTTTTGATTTTGGCAAATGGCTGCAATGACACAAAGAGTGAAAAATTTAAAGGGGTCTGAATACTTTCCGTACCCACTGTACATTCAGTGGTGATATTTTAATTGTCCGATTTCAGTGTAATATGAAAGCCTCCTAAATTTGGTTCCTTTGTATTCATTGTATTTGGCACCAGATGTGTACTACTTAATTTTAATTTGCAAAACATAATACCATGGCTTATTTTCCCATAAATAAGCAGTTTATTTTGATGTGACTGCTGTGCTGTTCCTGTAATGTAGTGGTCTTTTCTACCTGGCATTAGCCAGCTCTTGATTTATTGTGAGTTTCTGAAGTTACAGATCTGCCTTACTGTGGTTTTATGTTATATGAAATTTTGACATGGAATACATAAGTTGTTTTTTTTTTTTTTTTGCTGTCATTTTTTTCTGCCATGTGTTACTTTGGAACAATGGCATAATTTGCACAAAATGTTCAGGTGGTATTTCTGATTGCTTGCTGCTGGATAAAATGGTCATTTGAAGATAATGTACACCTCAGTTCAAGACAATAAAAGTTATCTTGCGTTTGTGTAACAGATTGAACTCTTATAGTACAACATTAAAAAAGTTAAATATGGAAATCCATACTATATATATGGCACTAGCACATTAGTTGCTGGAATAGAAATACATAGAGGTGTGACTGGCAAAATATACCTAATGATTTTATAGTAAGTGAGCTTAAATGTCTTAAGATTGTATGTGTTATACAAGCAAGCCTTGTCTGAGAATGAACAGGCTGCACTGGTTTATACTGCAATTGTCTTAAACCAAAATTGATGCCATTGTAGGAATATAAAAGATGCTGTAATTTACAAAATAGTGATAGTTGCTTTTATTACCTGATTACATTGTTACATACTGTATATGTGGCCCAGCGACAGGAGACAGACTACTGGGTACTTCCATTGTCAAGGGACTTGTTGGTTCAATGATGCACATGCCCCATTTCACCAAACCAGTCTGTCACATAAAAGCATACAGAGTTTAAATAACTATCCTTAAACAGAAGATAGTAGAACACAACTTTATTGAAACAGTCTCAACCAATAACATCAGTGTACAAAGAGGTGGTGGCGCGGGAGGTGACAGTGGGGTTTAAAAAAAAAAAAACTGCAAATTTTGGGCTCAAAAAGAAAAAAAAACATGGCTGACAGCACAGGCCAAAAGAAAATAATTTTAATGGAATCAGATCAACAGTGGCAAGGTACTGTTTACATTTATTTTGTACAAAAAATAAATTAATGAAATCTTTCAAGTTTACAGGAATATCTATTTGCTGTTTTACATCACACAGACTTGCTGATAATCCTACTTGTGGTGAAGCTCAGCATTTTGTGTTAAAACATTAAGAGGATCTAGACAGACCAAAGCAGGCTGACTAAAGTAGGCCAGGAGATTAAAAAAAAAAAAAAAAAAAAGTCACCAATGATAAAGAAAACATTGTTATAAAAATGAGTTGGGGCAAACACATTCAAAAATCCTGAATGTTCAATGTGGCGCAACTTGATGATCCTTTAGGATCGCATCGCTTGAGCATTGCCTCGAGACAAACCTCGAGGTCCTTGAGCAGCTCCCCGCTTGTAACCATGCTGATATCCCTCCTTAAGAAACAACAGGGATTTATATAAAAATCTCACACATTTAAAATGTAAAGACAATGTTCTGCAAATTTTCTGCATAAGAGATACTAACGTACTGTATCATCTATTAGGTGTACTATTAGTTATGAAAGAACTCTTACCTGCTGGTAGGCGCTGTTGGAATAGTCCCGAGATGTATTAAATTGAGTTTGACCATAACCGCCACTCGGAGCATTTGAGAAAGGAGGGCGATAGCCTTCGTAGCCGCCTGATGACAATTTACACAAATTAACAGCGGACTTGTGTAATTTCAACAAGTATACTGTTGAAATACAGTGAATAATGAGGCCACAGGACTATTCTACTCTAATGCAGTCTGATGCTTGTACCTCTAAATCCATTGGACGCTCCCCGGTATCCATTCATCATGCCACGGGCGTTCCTAGGTCCACCCCTGGGCACACCCCTGCTGTTGTAAAAGGACTGGCCCGACTGCCCAAACCCTGCACCCGGAGAGGGCTCTTCATGGCCTCCAGCTGGTGGCATGACCTGGTCCTGAGGCTGGAATCCACTGACAACTAAATGGAAACAAGAATTTAAGGTTATGACGCACTGGCAAATGGTCAGTTACAAAGTTCTGCACTAAAATATGAAATAAATTCCCGCAAGTTGCAAATACTTTGTCTCATGACACACTGATGTCCTGATTTTGACTTTTTTTACCAAAGGAATATTTTTAATAATACAGCAACAAAAAACAAATCCCTAGAAAAGACATTGTATTTTTATGAGTCGAGTCTTACCCGACTGTAATGTCTCCTGTGGAATGTCCGTCTGGCCGACAGCACTCTCTGACTGACTGCCGTAGCCCTGTCCGTAGCTACCAGGGAACTGGCTGGGCTGCTTCAGAGGATCTGTTTGGCCATCAGTGGCTTGAGGTACAGGTGCATTCATATTGAATACCTGCAAAGGGAAAGACAAGTCTTCTGTATTCATAATATTCATACCAAAACATTATCACAATCAGTTCTATGGCACGTCTGGAGAGAAAGACGTAGTTTCACATTTTTCTAATTCAGTCAAGTCAAACTTTATTTATAAAGCCCAGTATCACAAACATGCCCTCAGGGGGCTTGCTCTTTACATTATCAGGTTTTTGCTGCTAGTAGTGAACTGTGGTAGCTTATATAAAAAGTGTGGATGCTGAAAGTTTCCAACAGCGTGTAAGTCGAAACATGCTTACTGCTATACTGTCTAACTGGACCAGGACGGAAAGCATACCGCTTGCACTGACTGGAAGGGTGCTGCGTTGACATTGATGCCTCCAGTGTGGGTGGGTTTGGACACGGGGGGGAAGGCAGAGGACAGGGAACATGGGGCCGGGGCCTGCTCAGTGGACAGAGATAATGAGGCCTGGGAGGACGGAGGAAGTTTGGAAGGCAAGGAGACAAGGATTGTGGCAAGGTCAGTGTGAGACACACAATGTCTGATTTTTCACTTTTCAAATAACCCCCTATAAAACACATAACATTGTCACACACACATTTAATTAACATGATAGTGCTTGCCCCCATACTACAGGAAAAAAACTTACTTGTGAGGATTCTTGTGGTCCAGACACTGCACTAGCTTGAGCAAGTCTGGACTCCGAGTGTGCTGTTTACAAAAAAGTGTAAACAAAAAGACAAATGTTACTATGGTATATTACACTTTAGGACAATATCACAGATCTAATAAGATCAAGTAAAATGGTGCTCACCTGAAGGGCAGACCATCTGCTGCAGGTCAACAGTCTGCACAGGCTTCATCGGCTGGGCAGACACAATGGCTGGGTCCAGTGCCTGGCCATCAAACTCCAACATAGAGTCCTATGTGAAGCCAACCAGAGCAAAGACTATTGTTGGCCAGTGGATCAGATTTAAAGGCCTAGCTGCAACAAAGGTAGCTGAGACACTATGCTTTAACTCTACCATCCAGTCTCCCATGTCAGCACGCATTTGACCTTCTTAAGTCTTTGAAAGGAGCTGCTGAGAAAAGGCTGGCACTCGAATCGTCTCTTTATTTCACAGGAATTGGTTTTATCTTACTTTTATCAAGTTTTTAAAATTTCCGTTTATTATTTTTGTTTTGCAGATGACATTGTCATCTGTAGTGAGAGCAGGGTTCAGGTGGAGGAAAATCTAGAGAGGTGGAGGTTTGCTCTGGAAAGGAGAGGAATGAAGGTCAGCCGCAGTAAAACAGAGTACATGTGTGTAAATGAGAGGGACTCAAGTAGAACGGTGAGGTTACAGAGAGTAGAGGTGAAGAAGGTGGAGGATTTTAAGTACCTAGGGTCAACAGTCCAGAGCAACGGAGAGTGTGGAAAAGAAGTGAAGAGACGTGTGCAAGCAGGTTGGAACGGGTGGAGGAAAGTGTCAGGTGTGATGTGTGACAAAAGAGTGTCAGCAAGAATGAAAGGAAAGGTGGACAAGACAGTGGTGAGAGCAGCAATGTTGTCTGGTTTAGAGACAGCGGCACTGAGAAAAAGACAGGAGGCAGAGCTGGAGGTAGCAGAGCTGAAGATGTTGAGGTTCTCTCTGGGAGTGACAAGGATGGATAGGATCAGGAATGAGAACATCAGAGGGACAGCTCATGTTAGATGTTTTGGAGAAAAAGCCAGGGAAGCCAGATTGAGATGGTTTGGACATGTTCAGAGGAGGGACAGTGAATACATTGGTAAAAGGATGCTGAGGTTAGAGCTGCCAGGAAGGAGGCCTAGAGGAAGACCAAAGAGGAGGTTCTTGGATGTAGTGAAGGAGGACATGAGGATAGTTGGTGTGGGTGAGGAGGATACAGAGGATAGGGTTGAGTGGAGGCGGATGAATCGCTGTGGCGACCCCTGAACAGGGTTTTTTGTTTTTCAGTTTGTTGCCATGTGTGAGACCTATAGTTTGTTCACATCATTTTCACATGATAAGCATCTTACAACAAGACACAAGGTCCACACTCCAAAGAGTAATTTTAGTACCTGACTTCACCTTGAACTCCATGTGTAAAATGACAATATTTTGCTTGATGAATCAATTAAGTTTCTCGATGTATGAATAACAAACCCATGCACAATAACACAAGGGCTCTGTTTTCCTGGCAGCACAGCTTTAGATGCATGTCTTTACGCAAGAGAAGACAACACCGGGAAAAAATTTTTTGTCGCCACATCTCATTTATTTCCATGTCAGAGGAAGAATGCAGGCAAAAGCTGCACCTCTCCAGAGACATTATGTGTGTCAGCTTGTTGTAGCTCCAGTCATGGCAAGACTGTACCACATACACAAGCGTATCAGTTTGCTCAAATCAATGACATCAATCAAAGTCGAATTCCTTGTCACGCTTTTAAAGGAGATGAGAGGAGCTGGTGTGATTGGCAATTACTAAAGCCCACCCCACCACCAGCTGCTCATTATGAATTCCTTCCACTCACCCACTAATGTATTCAGCCTCCCTTCCACACTGCACCCATGATGTGCCAACACCTGTGGTTACTATGCCTGCAAATTTGTTGGACACACTCATATGCACCTGGAGTTCCTACCTACATTAGTCACTTTATTAGGTACATGTGTTGAACTGAACTTGATCCAATCCAACAGCCCTGCCACAACCTATTATCTTCATGAAGCTCATGATGTTTCAGTTTTTGGTGAAATGTAGAAATTCACTTTATTACTGAGGTCATAATAATAATAATGGTGTTGTAGTGGACAGTCTCACCTGCATGAAGTTGTATGTCCCTTGCATCTGGGCCATGAGGTCTTGCACTGCCTGCTTTCTGACCACTGGGTCGGTGGCTGGAGAGGGAGTGACATGGTTCACAGTAACAGTTGGCTCTGAAGCCAACTGGGCAGGAGGCTGGTGCTGGAGGGAATTCACCATCTTTGCAAAAACAACCCACAGCACAGACAGTGAAGCATACGGTGAAATGCAAGATATTGAGGAATATGCATGGTGACATTAAAGGCAGTAGTTCCTAAACTTTTTCAGCAGGGCTCCTCCTTTTTAGATAAGAATGTTTTTACCCCCCTGCTTTCAACTGCTTTGATAGGTTAAGATCTCTGTTGCATATGCAGCCTGCATGTCAGCACTGATTCATGTTAAAAAAAAAAAAAAAAAAAAAAAAAAAAATTCCACATTGAAAGCTGATATTCACACTACTAAAATTAACTTTTAAAATGTGTGTAGCTGGTTGCCAGTGCAACTTTATGTGTTTAACGAAGCGGTCTAAGAACTATTATAGTTATAATCACTTCCTGCGGTTCCTGCATAAAAAAAGGGAACTTCAAAGGTTCTAAGAAATATGAAAAAGTGCCTTCGGTCTGGCCTTTTGGTTTCCCTGCAATAGCTCTTTTGGAACCACTGCATTAAGGACTGTGAGAGTAGTTGAGTAGTAGAGTACTGGTGGCACACCTGAGCCTCCACTGCCCACTCCTCCACTTGGTCTTTGTCTGTACTGCTGTAGGTAGTTTCTGGAATGAACTGTCTGTTTACAAACTGTAACACAAGACAACATACAGAAAATGAAATACAATACTTCTTTGTGTGATTTATCATATAGCATTTGTGCAACACAGAAATCTCACCTCTGTGGTTTCCAATTTAATTGGCTCTGTGTATTTTTCAGTAGCTGTTCCTTCTGGAGAAAACAAGTAGATCTGATTAGAAATCTCATATATTTGCTCACATATGTGCTAATGTATTTGTACCTACCAGGTTCTGATGGCTGCTCCCCAGTTTTAGCCTCAGCCACCACAATCTGCTCTTCTTGTTCCTCTTCCTCCTCACACGTTCCATTCTGATGAGTCTGTGCTCTGTCAAAGTAACCACTCAGCAGCACTTTGTCCAGAGTGTCCTTCAGTGACTTATCTAGAACAAAGATAAAAACAAACCCGTGGCTTAATGGACTAAATATTAGCTAACACTGTATTTTTGTGGTGGGGGTGTCCAGAGGCCTCAAACTACTCACATGTAGTCCTTGCCACAGCCTTGTCTCGGCCCTCAAGGAGTTCCCACAAGTGTAGCGAGGCCTCTTCATATTGGTCAGTCAACCTACAAATTATACCACAGGGCATATATAGCTGTTGGTTGTAAAAAAATGCAGCTATTAAAATTAGTAGTAATTACAGTTTTAACCACTGCACTTAACATATGTACACTTAAGCATTTGTATCACTAAAAATCACAAGCACCCACACACCTGACATCATAGTTTCTATCAGGTCCCACCAGTTTGTAAAACTCGTCAAGAGATGTGAGGTCAGCGTCAGTGAGCAAAGGGGAGCCGGTGGCATCAGGCCGTTTTAGGTCCTGCCTGACGCGATCATCTCCCAACTGGTCCAGTAAAAACTGAAGCTCCAAAACTGTCTTCAGCCGCCGTTGTTCCATCTCTTCTCGCTGCAGCTGTTCCCGTCGCGCAGACTTTTTCACTGCTTTCTGAACCTGAACACACAAAGATCTGTCGTAATGAATTTTGCTTCCGCAAGGTTTCCCCAAACAAAGTGTTGCTGCTCTGTATACAGTTAATTCTTGTCATGCTATGTTGCTATGATACCACTGGAGTACGGTATTAGGTACAACAAGTTGTGGTAAGCATGATACTTGCTATTTTTTCAATATCATATGGATAAATCTGTAAAGCGAGGTTTGAAAGGATAAGGATAGAGAACAATGATAACTTAGGACTCACCTCTTGGCCCAATGCCAGGAAGCTCTTCTGCAATTCTCGAGCGAACTCAAGGTTGTAGATGATCTCTTGATACTTCGACAAGGCCTCCTTCAGTTACATCATGGAAAGAAATTTGAGATTTGTGTAAAAAAATAAATGTCCTTTTCCTAGAAAAAGGTGCAGTAATAGATGAAGTTGTGTGGTTTTCCAGAACATGGTAACACTGATGGGATTTTTATATAAGAACAGCATTTGTAATTATACTCAAGTGTATATATTATAATTGTAAGTGTAGATGACTATCACATTTTGATTGCAATAACTTACCAGTTGGTCCTGATTCAGTCTTTCTCCCTTATTCTTCCTCGTCTGATAGTCATCCAGTTTAGACTGTTAAACATTAAATGCGAAATTACAGTTGAGACAAAATGTGAGGAAAAATATTTGCAACCTTGGATGAGAGAGAGCCTAAATTGCTTTGATGGTTTTATATTTTAGTCAGAAAAGATGTGTTTTTTTTCCCCCCAGACAAGTAGGACAGACTATGACCATGGCCAAGATGGACAGAGAATTAGCTGATACTGTGAGGCGGGAGACAACGGGATGGGAGACAACACTAAGTCTTGAAATTCTGGATCTAGTATCAAAATTAAGAACACTTAAAATGAAAAATTTTACCATTTTACCCTAGCCGCTATGTTTTGACAGGCTCATATTGACCAGAGAAAATAACACGAGATACCTTTTTCTTTTCCATATTGCGAACCTTCTTGTCAAGAACACCGAGAATTTGCTTCATGGCCTCCGAATGACTTCCATTTCCCAGATCTGGAATGGCAGACTGGACTGTACTGTTGCCAACCATTGCTGAAGGCATCTGTAGGAAGAAAATGTATTATACACATTCAAATATTACTATTTTTGTAACCAAACAGAAGCAACAAATAATGGCAAAATACTTCAAATGAGAGCACAAGCAGAGACGGTAAAAATACAAGTCCATCCTTAGTAAAATGTGCAATACTGACAGCTCTGTATTCTAAACTTATCAATGGCAAGGCAATCAGGATTCAATTTATGCACTGCGCCAAACAGATTAAAATTTTTAACCAACTGGGATGAAACTGGGCATAACAACAATTTAAGTACATCGGGTCATGTAGTATTTCAGATTTTTTTCCTACCATTAGTTTCACTGATGAGATAGGTTCACTAAAACAGGGCTATTTACCACTGTTACATATAGTATACCAGCTAGATTAAATGTCCTACACTGTTAACATTCTATTTAGGTTATTCTGGTTCCTAGACAAAGCAATAATTAAACCATCTGGTTCCCAGTTGAGCAATCTTGTTTAGGAGCTGTGAATGTCTAAGTAAATCTCTGTGTGGAACTGATAAGTAAACCCATCTACTTCCACCCGAAGATGTAGATCAGGTACTGGGGTTTCCCGGTGGGCTGGTGATCACTTTTTTTTTTTTTTTTTGTTATTGTTTTTAGAAAAGTGCTGGCGCTGATTTAATAGTTTAGCACAGCTAGACAACTAACTTACTGCAGGGCTCATACCAGGATACTGAGCTGCACTCAAACCCAGAAAGCAATGGGCCGGAGAAAGTGATACCGATGATTACGCCAAACTGTCTCTGACTAAAGGACAAAGCATTTATTTTCTAGCTATCCCGAGGCATAGATTCAAATCCTGGTGGTTATGCAGTTAACTGCCCACACAAGGAGAAACTGTAGTGGCGTTAATGTGACAGAGTTTAATGTCTCATAACTCAAGTTAAAATGTCGGGCCTTCGCTTCTGGGTGAAAGTCCCAGCTCCGGTGGCGGCACCGGGCAGGTCATGCTAACAACACACATGCAGCTAACCCTGGTGGGTTCAAGCTGAAGGCTGCTCTCTTTAGCTGGGTCAGCAGCCCAAACCTTTCGCCGCTGCACGGTTGACGGCAGCTAGGCTAGCTAGCTAACGTTAGCTACATCAGACCGGTCCACAGACTGGGATCAGTGGTCCTAATCTCAGCCAGGGTCCCATTGTTAGCCGAGCAGCTAGCAAGGTTTGTCAGCGTTATTTGACTAATGCCTCAAATCAACCGTATGTCCCAAGACTGAGCGCAAAAGAGCAGTTTTTATGGGCTGATGTGAAAACAACGATGTTTTCAGCGGTGAAACACAAAGACAGCTTCGGGACGCTGCGACAACTCGTTGTGTGCAGCCGTAACGTTGTCGAGTCAGAATAACTAAAGACGACGAATTTAACAAACAGTGGTTAAACATCCGTGTACCGGTGATGACATGAATCCCATACCTTTATACTCTTTGTCTTCAAAGAGATTTCTAGTATCGGCCCTGTCGTTAGCTGTGTAAGTGCCGTCCTTTCACTTTGTGTGGTATTTTTCTAGAAGGATGCTCAGCCTCACACCGGCCAATGGCTCATTAGCTGCGGGGCTAATGGTGGCGGCTACAAGGACCCCGCTGCTAACCGCAAGACTGCCTGACAGTAAAATGTACATTTGTATATGAACAGAGGAGTCATTGAACTGTCAGACCAAACATTTCAATGTGTAGTAAATGTATGTTAATTTATTGTCATGAGTAGAGGTGCGCCTAGACTTTACTGAAACTATAATTTCTCATCTTATATCACTTCATCTAATTTATGTTTTATTACGCACTTTCTATTATTTGAATGTTTGTTTTGCTATCTGTGTCATAGGCACATAACGTGAGACCAACGTGATGTAATGAAGCACAATTTAGAAATCATAAATTCACTTTCCTCAACGAAGAGAATGCTATCGATAAATAAATCAATTTATTTATTGATTTAATGTAGATGTATTCAGTGTAAAAACACTGGATTCATCTGATAAAATCCCAAATTTTACCTACCTATATAAAATGCCTTAATTCTCTGACAGAACACAGATGATATTACTTCAGTCACTGTCAGATTTCAGTCTTGATTGTTAGTGGGGTCACACTTAATTTCACATTGTTATATCCTGGACTACTGTCATTCTTGAAATACTTATTTCCTAAAATATTCTAATAATGTGTACTGCTTTATTATTGCTGTTATTAATAGAAATGTTCAAAAGATTTAAGATCTGTTGGTTCTAAAAATAAAGGAGGTCTGCTGGCCCCAGTTCCCTGAGCTTTCCTTGAGCCATGCTCTGAGCTAACATTGACCAAAACCGTTAAATCTTAGAACGGGATAAATTGATTGAGGTGTTAGGGGACATACTATATGTTCAAGTGAAATAAACCAAAATACTAGTAATTGCAAAGAACGAACAGATGATGGCACAGGTGTCACACACAGGCTACTGAAAGAGTATCAGGCTTAAGATGTGCTAAAAAACCCATCTCCAAGCCAAGTCCTGTAACTCCTGTCTCAGGTGGTTTTCTGATAGGTGTTCTTTATGATGTGAAATTTTACATCATTTCCTCTTCATCCTTTCAGTTGTGTTTCATGGATGCAAGGGTGCAATCAATCAGCAACAATGTGGTACTATGTGTGACTTCCAAAATAAAAGAACCTAAAGCAGTGAAATATACAGCAGAGGTGGAAGAGCAAAGAATTGACCTGGAGTTCTGTCAGAGTTTTAGGCAGTACATCAGACTGACTGTCATCAGCAAATAAATATTATCAAGTCAGAATACAGCCCATTGCACATTTATACTAATTGTAATACTATTTGATATTGATAATCTAAGATAAACAGAACCAGTGTTTATACGAGACAGTGTCAAAACTTAATGGAGGAAAATGTATTTAGTTTGAAAATAATGTGTAATTAACAACTTGCATTTAGACATTTTAATTTGTTCTGGTTACACCCATTATCTGTACAACCCTCATGTTTTTATCCTATTATGGTTGTATAATTGAGGATTCAGAAACATGTATTCTATTTATATTATTTATACTTAAAACCTTCAGTGCTTGAGACCTTTTAATGAAGTTTCATACTAAATTTTCACACCTCCTGTATGATCCCTGTGTCTGACTTTCTGTCCCATGCCAAGTATGTATATAGTTTAACTAGTGAGCACGTATAGGTATGTAAGCTCCTCTCTCTAATGTGGGTTGCTGCGTAATGGCCGTACATCCTTCACTGCCCCTGTCCTGCAGCACATCTGACTGGATTAAATATGTGCAGTAGATTTATTGGCTGAAAAACCACAAAAACCCCACATACACTTTGGCCACAGACCATTTGTAGTGCAGACCAGGCAAGCACAGGAGATCATCTCTCATTCTCTAATACTAATCTCGCTTTCATATTATATATGTTTACATTTCATTGATGAACTTTTCTCATACTTTTATTTGTCTTAGTCATGTCATTATCCCCAGTGAGTTTTCTTTTTGTAATAAAACACTAGAAACACAAAGGTGAAATTGGGATCTTGCATGTTTCCAGACATTTTAGATGAGTGAGGGGCTTTTTACACTCATTGCCTCACTTCAGTTCGCTGGGCAACATTAATAATTCATGGACCACATGTGTTACAGACAGACTGCAAGCACCCTCAGCTAATTACCATCATTATCATTATTACAGCTGGAGAATTGTATTCACCATCATGCCGATTGGGATTCATGAGATTGAGGTTTGATTTTGGAGTGTGGTTTGAGGGTGAATTTGTTTACGATGCAGTGCTTTGGAACAAGCTATGATGATGATGTATCCAGTTCTTCACATTTTCAAACAAAATGCACCATTTTCTTAGTGCAGTGCGTTTACAAGACCTTACCAGTGATGCCTCTGGGGATGTGGGTATTTTCAAGGATATCACATGATTTATAATAGCCTATGCCATAGAGAGCCAATATGTAACTGGTATGCATTCATGACCACATGTACTTTTGAAGGTATTGGCAATGTGTCTACAAAATATGTGTGCAAGTTTAAAAGTTGTGACTCACAAGGTGATATAGCAGCTGAAGAGAAGCATGGTGATCCAGCTGATAGGGTCCACAGATATCCATCAAGGCACACATCCCTGCATATGTTGACTGGCACTGGGCCTGATGTTGGCCTGACATTGGATGATCTCAGTATTGCCAGTGCTCTTTATCATTTGTTTATTTCAAGTCCCTCACAACATGCCCCAGTGTAACCACATCTTTTTCTGTGTCTGTGCCTTTAAAATAAAATCCACTGTTCATCTCATAGTGCATCTTTTAATGTACCCATTCACCAAAAACAGATACTCACTCCTGTATAAAAATCTATGGACTGTATGTGCACCAAAATGTTTGCCTCTCATAATCAGAATTTAAGTATTATTTTTTTTATTTGTGTTCAAAGTATTGTCATTAATTTCATGAGCTCCAAAGAACACATGACATTCAATATCCACAAGTCTGTATAAAATAAATTATATAAATATTTTTCAAAAACATGCAGCACATGTGCATGAATCAGGTAATGTAAATTATAGTTCACATAATTAAGTCTGCATGTGCCTGTAATTAACACACCATTATTCATTTACATGCATTTACTCTTTCTGAAGTATCTCTCTGAAGACACACAACCAGATGAGTAGATGGTCATTGTTTATGGTCCACTGCTGGTGTGAACCATGTTATGATGAACATATGATGGATATGAAAGTAATGAAAATATATACAGAATTGTTCTGAAAAATACACATACAAATGACGAATACTGCATATGTTTGAAGATTAGTTACCAACTTTGTTTTAGAAGACTGAGCAGAGGTTTCTAAGTTTATGTTCGCAGTTTCCACTTGTTTGCCTGCAGTTGCCTTTTATCACAAGTTCTTAATCTACATCAGAAAGCCACACAGAAGTCATTGAATTAAAGATATAATGACATAATTTATGTGATGGCTGCTTAAAAAGTGATGATATAGATTCAGAACATCTGCTTTGCATATTGCACAGTTCAAGAACCAATAGCACATTTCAAGATGCATTGGTAATAACCAAAAGTATGTGTCCTTGTTAAGAGAGTAGGAACTTGAGGCTTGAGTGAATCTACTTTGAATGAGTAGCATAATCATTAGTAATTAGTCATTTCACTTAATTTCAGCAGACAAGAAAAAATCCCCACTTATTTATTCAAAAAAGCTAACTGTAGAAATTCTGCAACAGTCAAGTGTCAGAGACTGTATTTTTATAGAGTATGGAAAATATTGTTAACCTGTGTGTTCAAGGTTGTCATTAATTGAATTTTTCATTTTTTATTGTTTGTCTGGCTTGTGTGTTTGCACAAAACCATCAATCCATCCATCCATCCATCCATCCATCATCTATACCCACTTATTCCTAATTCTAGGGGATCTGCTGGAGGCCTCCCAGCTTTCTTTGGGTGAAAGGCAGAGTCACCTGTTGCACAAAACAAAAAAAAAACCTCAAAAATGTTTAGAATAAAAAATGTATTTTTAGCCAGGACATTTTGGTAATTTATGAATACTTTATTAAGAATACGAGTTAAGTCTTAAAAGTTCAGGCAAATAAATTTTGTTGTTGTTAGATGGTCAATGAAAAGGTGGCGGAAAGGTAAAGTATGACCTTTGAATTCTTGTTCTGTATTGCGTGACACCCACTAACTAGGTCCACTCATTGATGGAAATCCAACACACAAACTGATCTTATCTGACAACGTGAAACTAGAGCAGACCTGGCACTTCTGTCCATCAGCATCATGGGCAGCCAGCCCAGCGATGAAATATCAAGAAAGTCTCATAGTTTGTTTGTTTTTTTTGACCACCTCTAAAACTAGATTTGAAATAACATCTGTCAATCACAGACATGGTTAGAGAACCTCTGCAGTTCCAGCTCTGTAATTAGTATAAAAGGTCAATTCAGAGATGCAAGAGAGACTAAGATGCATGTTATTTCTCAGCTAATTGTCTCACTTGTTTTTTTCTGAAAATGAAAGTATGTCACACTTTTTGTCTTTACAATTTCAGAGGGGTACTCAAGTGTCAGTATGTCAATGTTGATGAAGAAATAACAAAAAAACATGTTCCAGAGCCACTTCGAAGCCAAGACTTTTTTGGAATGCAGAATAAGGGCAAGATTTGAAATAAATTAATAAGTAAATTTTTAAAAAAAATGTAAACAGGTCCATTTATAGTCAATTGGATTATGAGAGTATATCGGAACCTCTACATATGTATAGTCAGAATAACTAAAAGTACCCAAAGGCTACACAAGGTCAAAATAGTCAAAGTTAAAATAGACAGATGTTAGATTTAGGCAGATCTTCATCAGTGATGACAAGAGATGAGTTTAGCTGAAATGCATGCTTTGAAACACTTTGTGGTTTTTGTTAAAACTTTACCCATTTTGCTGTCAAGCGGATGGAATGTGTCATGTTTACTCTGCGTTTAGATTCGAATCAATTTAGATGAAAATCTAAACCTAAACTTGGTGCCAAATAACTTCCACTGTTGGTCTGTGTATTTCAAAGTTATGGAAGAGTTTCAATCTTGCGATCTTCCACTGTTACCTCGGGTGAAATCTATCCCCTCTGAAAAACCAAAACAAAAGAGATGTGGCGATAATAATGTTTCATCCAAGCAAGTCAAACTAGAAACATACTAGGATGTAGCCTGACCGTGACGACAGTATCAAACACCAACTGTGAATGGCCACAAAGAAATCATCTGACATCCTTAAATATTAGGGAAAATTAAATTTGTGTGGCAATAGTTATAAATATACTTTAGCAAACCTTTAGTGAGGTTGTTAATTACAGAAATACTCATTAATAATTTCAAACCCCAAACCTTCAGGCTTGGTCTTGAATAGCACTATCTAAAATTGAATGTCTATATAAGAAATATGAAACAGCAGGCAGACAGGGAGGACCTGTACAGAAAGAGTCCACATGACTGGGAACTCAGTGCCTAAATAAGAAATATAATACACATTCACCATATGCCAAGTCAAAGCTTAAACAAACAAGTGTGGACCTGGAGAATGACAAACACATGACTGTTTTAAATGAGTGTGCACATGCATGGTTGTTTCCTATAAGCATTCCTGCAACATCAGGACACACAGGCGGTTGACGTCTGGTTTACATCCTCAACAAAAGTCTCTGTCATGACTCCCACATATCCCAGAATTCCCTATGCTTCTGGTGAGACATTTGCACAGAAAGAGAGTATCTGGACCCTGTCAGTGTTTCCTGAAGGACCTCAATTATACAGACTGGCTTAATTAGATCAGCTTTGATTGCTATTTCAGATGATGGAAATAACATGAAGCTGTGTGTTTGTCATTCCCACCCATCTCTCGCTGTCTTATTGCTACTGGAGCACTCCGTATAGCTGTGTCTGCCATGTCTGGAGCTGGTGAGTAAGTGGGCGTTGTGACAGTGATGAAGGGCTGATGTGGCAGGTGCTCTGTGGATGATCTGGGGTCAGATTCTAGATTGAGCCTGAAGAGCTTTTAAGGAAAGGCAGGGTTTTGACATTGTGCATCAGGGATCTGTCACAGTATGTGGATTTATACAGAGTAACCTGCAGCTTTGGAGTCCATCACACTCACCCACCCACCCACCCACCCACCCACCCACCCACACACACACACACACACACACACACACACACAGCCATGCAAAGAGTGACGTCTTCTAAAGAAGAGTAGCGAAAGCACGAGGACACCACAGTGACCAGAACTGAGATTAGTCATTCAGAGTTCCAAAACAGGTCCCCATATTTATTACCCATGCGTGTGACCAGGAGGTTTCGTTTTTGCCATGTTGGTATACCACTACATACTGTATACTGCATATTACGTTATGTTTTGCTGTCTGTGTGTTTTTATTTCCATGTATGCATTTATACATATCCTTGTTGTGGTCACTAAACTGCCACATGTGCCTTGGTAAAACTGCATGTTAAGAAAAAAGGCACACTTTCAGTGCTTTTAATGAAACATTTCTAACCACACAACTTGCGTTACTTAATCACCGTACATCATTTTTATGTTCTCACAGCAGGAGTTTGAGTTCCAGGCATCAGATTTAGAAAACAACCTCACTGTACAAACGTATTGGCATTTATTGTGGGATACAACTGTAATTTTTCTAATTATAAATTATTAGTACCAAATGTGACGTAAAAAGGTTTTAGTCTTGATACAGTGTATTCTGAATTACAGTGATGTTCTTCACCCGTTCCACCAACTTTCCAAAGACTATTAAAACTCTAAGTTTAAAATAATATTTCACTTATGATTTAATACCTGTTTAACTGTAAATAACAGGGATCTTTATATCACTCCATTTAGCCTTTTTACCTCTAGTATTAAACCTTTTCATCAGTTATGATCCTGCCATATTGCTTAGAGGAGAAATACAATTATTATTATTATTATTATTATTTAGATAATAAAGTAATTAATCCAAAAGTATGAAACAAAAACAGGCAAAGTAAAATGCTTTTTTTATAGTTAACATATCTTTTTCGTGCTTCTAGGTGAAAAGCAATTTTTTAACCTACAAAAAGTGTGCCATTGGAAGTTCAAGTAGGGACTGTGGTGAGAGGCACAGGCAGAGAAAGCAGGAGACAGCGTGTGATTGACATCTGAGGCGCACCAGTTCATTATGTAGTTAAAGCTGCAGCTCAAGTGGAATTGGTGGTAGTGTGACTATGCATTCATTGTGAAACAGCTTTATGTTACATCAGGTAGAGCAAAACAGGCCACAGAAAATTGAGCTTGGCAAATTTCCCATCGTCAACCATTTAATTAAGCTGGTTTATTAAGTCTGGGAAAAATAGCCTGAACATATAGTTTTAAAACTGATAACAGAGCAGAAATTTCAAAGGATATCATCATCCCTTATACCATGCTTGCCACAAATACACTCACAATTATGTACCAACATGTGTAAGCAGTAACCGTCTCGAATTTGGATTGAGTTAGATCTGGAGTTAGAAGTTGACTTCTAAAATTTATAGTCAGCAGGAATTTCCAAACTTGTTTTCACTTAGCAAAAAAAAAAAAAAAAGAAGAAAGTTTAAGTGGGATTTCTGGACTGTGACATTTCTTAACTAAGTCCACTAAAGGGAACAATCAAGAAATAGATGAAGAAATAAATGAATAATACTATTCATGCTGATGTAATGGCGCACAGTTAGATTGTTATAAGCTACAGTTAAAATCTGTTTAGCCTTACTAAAGTAAACAAATACGTACTCCCTGTAATACTGGTGATGTGCTGTTGGGAAGCCTGCTACTTTCTAACTTGCTAATCTGCCCAGTGTTAGGCTTGCTGCCTTGCACTAACAAGGCTAATAAGAACACACTGCTGCAGTAGCCTCCATGAGTGCCAACCTTATGTATCTTGGTCAAACATGACATCTGGCTTGTCTTGCTTTGACTTATATCAAGCTGTGGCTAATCCCCCCTGTGGCTCTGTATCTCCATGTGAAATAGGGAACTGCAGTGATGCTTGGAGTTTGTGTTCAAGCTGAGGCCTTTGATGTCCCATGCCCCGGTGCCCTTAAAATAATCTTTATTGCTTATTCAATAACACTTTTTCCATGTAATCTTACCCCCTTTATCTGAAAATGAATTGTCTTTGTCCCTCTGATAGTTTTCCTAACTTAATCAAAAAGAACTTGTTTGGTTGCAAAATGTAATGAGGCCTCCATCATTACCATTCATTTAATATCAATAAACATTTTTTGTGGTCGGGTGTTACATGTCTGGGTTCCTCGGGATGGGAACAGAGCTGTGGTTCTGGTTTTAAACAGACTGCCACAGGAGGAACAGAGAGTGCTTCGGAGAATACAGACTCTCCTGTCAGTGAAATAAGGCCAAGCCATGCAGATAGCCAGCAGGGTTTGTTTCCCCCTGTCAGTGGAGAGAGGAGACCATGAACAGCGTAAACGCAGCACTTCCTCCTCCTCATGGTTTTCATTCTGAGCAGCGTTCTCCTTCCACTCTGTGTATCTCCTCCCAGAGCTCCACAGACAAAAACACACGCAGGAATATACCCACAAAGACGTTTAGGCACGGCATCCTGTCTGCTTAAGGGCAACCTATGTAAAATGACAAGAAACAGTGACTGGTCACATGTTGACAGAACTAAACAAGCAAGAATTAATTTTACATGTTTGAGGTCACGTCGTTAAAAAAAAGTTCATCTATAATTACACTTGACATAATTCTGCTACAGTGTACGTCAGGACAAAAAGCACAGGACAAAGTAATTACAGTGACCTTACAGATGCAATCAAGAGCTCAGTGTCCTCCAGCAGTTCTCTTCTCTTTGTTCCACAGGACCATCGTATGCGCTTTGTTTTTGCTGCTTGTTCTACAAAACAAACAAAGACAAGCAGAGCTGGAGCAGTGATTAGAGAAATCAACAAATCCTCGACAGGACGTGAGCGCATGGGCCTCTAGGCCGGATCAGGTTCTTTGGAAAGGGTGAGTCAATGAGGTTTTAGGGCGAAGCATGAATATTTGGGGGTGGGGGGGAGATGGGCGCTGTGGGACCAGAGGTGTGAACTCCAAGCTGACAGAACAGCCTCTCTCAATTTAGTTTACCATATCCGTCATGGGAACATCACTTCTATTTTCTTTTCATTACAAGAGCAATCTCTTCACAATCCCTCCAAACAATGGCGGAATAACAGCTTATTTGATCTGTGTGGCCTTGGTGGAAGGTGGAGTGACTGGTGTGTCCTGAGGTCTGCATGGATCATGTTGTTGAGCTTAGTACTTGGTGAAGGTGGGAACAGTCTTTTCTCTCACTGTAAAATTGAAAGTTCTCCAAAAGCCTTCTTGATATTTTTTTCTCCACTGACAGGTAGAAAGTTTAAAGCAAGCAACGAGTCAAATAATTAAAACTTTAAAAAACAGACAGATGTAATGACTGCAATTTTACAAAAAGTAGGAAGCGATAATGATGGCCTTGTTTTTAGTGATGTGAGCTTAAAAACCCTAGATTGTTTTTGCTGCACAGAACAAAACGGGACAGACATTTTTGCCCCGCTTTGAAAACACAAGCAGATGTTTCCCAGTTTACTTGGCCAAACAGGTGAAGGATGCATTGCCCGCCATGCCTTCCCACACGTAGCCTGGTTCAGATCAGCTCTGGCAGAGTGTTCACGGCAGAATCACTATTCACATACATGTGAAACACTTTAGAGACTGTTTAGAGTTTCCCTCAGGACTTGTTTAAGATCTGTTTAACTGTACAGATGACCCTGGCTTTGAGGCTGGGGCGGGTGGGTACTAGTATATCAAAAGAAGATGAAGGTGATGATGGCAGAATTATGGTTGCAGGACAAATGGTGCCGTTGGATGAGAGTGTGAAGTTGACACGGTAACATTGCATTCTTTGGCAAATGTTTTAGGATTTAATACTGCATCAAACCAAGTAAATGCTTTTGTTGGTTAAAATCCTCTGGAAATCTGGCCAACATTTAAAAGTCTCAGAAGCTGACGATCCAGAGAGAAAAATAATTAATTCCAGCCAGTCGTCTTAATATATATATATATATATATCCACATTATTAAAAGCTCATTTTCTCTAGTCTGGTTTGAGAAAGACATTAAATCAGCACAGTGTTAGTGGGAACTAGATTAATGGTTAAGCATGTTGTGCTGTGATATACTTGAGGAACCCCCGTTTGTTGAAATGTTCACGGTAAATTTCTG
Organism: Mastacembelus armatus; assembly: GCF_900324485.2. Lineage (NCBI taxonomy): Eukaryota > Metazoa > Chordata > Actinopteri > Synbranchiformes > Mastacembelidae > Mastacembelus > Mastacembelus armatus. Next base: position 9,461,719 of record NC_046635.1, on the reverse strand, counting down.
AGAGGGGTCCTTGAGATAGTTTCCTGCCATAATAGCATGTGTGAAAAAGAAGAATATGAACTGCTCATTTTGAAAATCACTTTAACACCAGAGGGGAACTGGAGAATGTCTGTTTGAAAAATAAACCCAGGACTTATCTTATGAGTGAATCAAAGGACTGTTTTGAACATTATGTTGGTAATTACTGTCTGCGGACTGTGGTGCTACCCAGATATTCAGTATGCTTTTTTGAGACAGCCAGACACTTTGTATATGCCTTTTTGTCTGGGCTTAGCTCTCAATGTAACTGCAATCAACCACAACAAGATTTTTGAGGCCCATCGTTCATCTCTCAGAAATCCCACCAAACGTGAGTAGTATTGGAATTCCGGAGCACCATGCCAACCGTGAAGTCTCCCTGCCTCTCACAAACGCTGCACGGAGGGGCAATTTTCCTCCGGCTGAACTTCCCAAAGCTGCCTCACCTGGAATCAATCTGTAACACAATCGAAGGGTTCTGACTTAAAAGCCCATTCCTTCCCTTTGATAGTCTCTTCTTGGTAGCCTGCATGACGCTGGAAACAGGGTTTTTTGTAATCTGCAGATACAAAAGAACCAAGGATTGAGACGAGTATCCACCCATCAGACTGTATTATGCAAATAATTGAGAGAAAAAGCTCAGATACTCGCTGTTTTTTTCTGATTTTTTTTTTCTTGGATGATGGGAATATTGTGCTAGCATATGGAAAATTTAAGTGTTCTTGTCATCCACTATTTTCCTTTGGCTAGTGCTGTATTATTTTTTTTAATATATATATATGATGAATATAACAAATTCTGAAACAATAAGACGCAGTGTGAACGTGTGTCAGAGCACATCTCTGCTGACCTTTCAGCAACAGGTGTGATTTGCGCACTAAGCTGAGGTAGCTCTAAAATCTACCCCACACCAGTGATCTAATTACTCTTCCAGTTGGCAAGGAGAGAAATTAAAGTTTAATAGCTGACGGTTTAGGGCTCCTGGGAAAGTTAGTCTTGAGTCAACATGTCAAAGTTGATTTCCTTCCTCGGTAAGCAAAAGCTCCCCTGAGCAAAACTGTATTGTAACCCTTTCCTCTGTAATGTAGTTCGTAGCTGATCTGTAGGCTACTATAGGTATTAAAGAAGACCAGTTCTTTTATACAACAGACACAGTAAAATACACCTGTATCCATTTCTTTCCCAAAGTTATTTTTGTACACAATTCTTGCAATAGTTTTTTGGGTTTTTTTTACTTGCTCTGATCTAAATTGAGTCATTAGTTGTAATTGACTCAGACGTCTATAGATGTAAAGCATGAAATGAAAGGGACATTTGTTCAAGGAGCTCTGCTTTTACACAGTCAGTAGAGACTCGCAGCCAACAGAGTACCTTGTGCTGGTCTGCCCAGAGTGAAGTCCTGACAAATTGTACATGCCTCTGTTCATTCTACATAATCAGCTTATCCTTTCTATCTTTCATGTTCCTTATGCTCACAGTTGGGGCCTTTATTCCCTACATCTATCATTTTGTTTTATATGCAAGGGTCGTGGATATTTTAACCATTATAAATACCTGGTCGATTTCTGTTTTGTTACAATATTAGTAAAAATATTAGTAAAACAAAAAATATAATTATCTATGATTTGACTTTGTTCTTATTGCTGAAATAAAACTGAAAATCTGCGTAGTTACTTAAAGCCCAACTGTCTGTTATTGCGAAATATCAATTCTGGGTTGTGCCTCATTGTGAGACCCTGAAGATCAAAAGTATTAGCTGAGACTGTCAAAAAATAGATGGATGACAAAGTTTCTAATTTAGGGAGATGTGTTGATACAATAGGCCCTTTCACTATAGCCATTTTGTCTGGTCATAGTCAGAAAAGCACAGATGTTACTAATAACATTAACAATGACTGTTCAGTTCATGTGTCCCTGTATGCCATGACAATGTGACAGTAAGCCAGCATAAACAACAGACACTGAAATTCAAGCAGTTCTAATTAAATTCAGCCATCATTATTTTAATCATATATTCTATACTTGTGCTTTTCCTACTGTGAGATTTCAGATTGTCTTCTTTAAAAGAAAGGCTTTTACTACACAGTCAAATGAATGGCATGGAATCTCAATCCTAAGAAAAGGAAACGCTGAAGTCCAGGTTGGGAGTTTCTCATATGACTGCCAGCCTAAGAAAAATACTTTAGAGAAAATCTATTCAAAATCACCATCAGTGTCCAGAAGATTCATAAAATACATGTTTCAACAGCACTAAAGCTTGCATGAGTGAAATTGTAAGAAACTAAACATAATCCTTTTCATTCAGTAACATTTGTTTTTGTTTTATATCAGTACCACAGAGAAGTCTATACTGTTTCCCATGTTTAATATCCAGAGTAATGCCGATACAATACTTATTCTTCTTCATGTAATTGCTGTAAGCGTACAAACTTTTGTTCCCACTGTGATTGCAACAAAAGTTACATCATTTTATGAGAAAAATATAGTTAAGCTTGCACAAAAGAGCATTATGACAAAACATTTACATTACAGGATTCTGTAAACTTCATTGTTTGGTGCTGTGTGTGTTTTTGTCCTCAGGCATTTCAGATTCCTTCATTTATCTTCTCCTTCCTCTGCCTTCTCAGACTGGTCACCTCTCTCTTTCAGTCAGCGGATGTCATATTACACTAAAACAAATTGATTTGTCTCGCTTTTTCCTACTCGCCTTCAATTTGATCTGATCAGTTTGCTGACAATATTTGAGTTCAGTTCAGCTATTCAGTCTTGTTTTCTGTGCTTCAGAGCAAGGGCTGCTGTCCAGCAAGCATGACTGTTCGTATGGAGAGGATGCTGTTATTATAAGCTGCAGTTGTGTTGCATATAAAGGCTGCATATTGTTGCACTGTCCAAGCATACTGTAAAATTTGAAAGGTCTCAGGGGGCAGACAGACTGCTCTAATTATCTGGTCAAAAAAGTAAGACAGTGTTTGTTTGAACAGACTCAGGACACCGTGATCCAAGGTTCTGCTCTCTACTTGTAAGACCAGACTCCTTCACATTTGACTTGCACGACCCCAGCCTCAGTAAACAACACATGCAGCTTTAATTGGAATCACTTGGTCACCCTGAAGCAAGATGAACAGGGCTTTGTTGCCAGAATGGCAGCTCCCAGAACCTGACAGACACATCTCAAAGGAAGTGGCTGGACCACAGCGACTATATAACTGTGGCTCTTGTGCTAATAATACACAGTGCTAATAATAATAAAATCATAATGATAATGTTGACAGTTGGTGCTGTTAAAGAGGCAGAAGGTAAAAACAGTTTTTTATTTTCATTGAAATAATTTCTATTAATGGATGGATGGATGGAGGGATGATGGAAGGAGGGATGGATTGATGGATTATGAATGTATGGATGGATGGCTGGAAGAATGGAGGGAGGAATGGATGATGGATGGAAGGCTGGATGGATGGATGGACAGATGGATGGATGGATGATGCATGTAGGGATGGATTGCATCCCTCCATCACATCTTCCTAACAAATTTGATGAATATGTGGATCCACTGTCAGAGGATAAACCAATAGGTTTAAAGGCCATAGGGCTGACTTATAAACAATCAGGCAGCATGATGTGCAGCAGAAATAGTAACCATTAATTCTTGAATGACTCCTTAAACCTCCTTAAGTGAATAAATGACCTTTTGAAGAAAGGGGCATCTGCGTGTGTGTGAACGTCCTCTAAAATTAAATAAAGAACATGACTCTGATTAAGATGCTGTTTGAAAAGATTTTTTTCTCTCACAGTTTCCAGGACATTCCAGGATATTAGAGCTGTGAGTGAGGTCTCTGTTTTCTCTTGCTGCTGACCCTTGCTAAAAAGGTCACTGGGGCTTCATCACTGGTCATCAATGTTGTTTTGCTGCTCTGTGTCAAAGCAGTGCAACACAGTCACCCATCCTCATGACAGATCCACTGAGCTCAAGACTGATGTCAAAACCTGGAAACATGAACAGTATGGAATTATTGTTGGTTTAACAATGGGTTATTGATGATTTCTTGTTTATTTGGTCATACTGAACAGATTCAGTAGACTTGTAATTTTGAGGCTGGATAAGTAAAATCTATTACAACATAACTGACAGACTCCTGATAAGCATTCATCTGTTAGATATAATTATTAATAATTAGAATTAAAGTGAAAAAATCAGGTTAATTAAGCCCATGGTGCTTTTGAAAAATGATTTCTGATTATAAACAATGACAACTGAAATGTTTTGCTGGATCTCTCTGTATGTAAACATTCAGCTATTGCAGCCACACACACAATGCAACAGAAGAAAACCACATTTCCATTTAAATACATGCAGGAAGCCTCGTCTAAGAATCTTGGTTATCACATTGGAAGTGAGAGATTTTAGTGGGGAAAAACAGAGATATTTTCACAGGTAAATAAGGTGACTTCACTTTTTCCCTGAACTGTTTGTGCTTGAATCCAGCACTATTTAAGCTCAGGTGCTATTCCTTGACATCTGTGCTCATGTTCAGAAGCTGCCCTGCCCTTTGCCCTCATCGCTGAGCATCCCACATGCTGCTGTGGCCCTCTTCTCTGGAGTCTTGGCGAGGTCCGGCAGCCCGAGTTCGTAGGTCACAGTGATGACAGCGAGCACCTTGCTGCGAAACTCCTATCTGCCCACCAAAATAAACACAGGAGGTTCTGCTTCAGCCCTCCCACAGCTACCCCTGTCCAGCTCTGACGGAGTCTCAGAGATTAAACACTAAGGATGCACAGGATCCTGCCTCCTCTAATCAAAATACTGTCCAGGTCAAAGGTCAAGCTGGGAGATCACAGTCAACTTTTATCCCAGTGACAGTGTTCAACACAATGTGGCTTTACTCCGGTGGAGGGAGAATCTTTGCTGTTTTCCTTTGCTGGACTCCTCTTTGAGGAGCTTTTCACCACCAACTGTTTGTCTTTCTCTATTCCCTGCTTACACATCAGCCAGTGTCCCTCAGTGGAAAAACCGAATGTACAAATCAACTCAAATAAAGTACATAACAGGTCAGATCTGATTGTACACATCAAAAAGTCGATGTCAGATGCCTATTTTTAAAATTGCTTTTATGCAACAGAATGAAATATCAGTATCATGTTACAGCATGTTGTAGTTATACCTTTATATGTCTTTTTAACATTTATCATTTTACAGTTCAACCATTTATACCAGAAGGTATATCGGCCTCTCCATTGTTATTTGGAAACCAAATTTAATGGATGACTTGTATCTAGTCTTTGTCTTTAATGATTGCACCACATCTTTAAGCAGTTTCTAAAAGTCCTGCCCAATATTTTTGCATAAAGTAAGATTTTGGGGGCAGTCAGTCCTATGTGCATGTGCAGCTTTTGAATGGGAGATGTTGACAGCGGTCATTGGTGATCTGTCCAGGTTCCCCACCTCTCGCCTAATGTCAACTAGGATTGACTCCCCTCCCTACAACCCTCGACAAATCAAGCGGTCTAGCAAATGGATGGATGGCTGGATACCGAGAATCTGCGTGCATAACAAAATCATAGATAAATAAAAAATATGGAAATCAGTGGTTAATCGTAATCCAAATACACTGATCCATATGATTAGAATATTCTAAACCAATAAGGTTTCCTGATATAATAAGCTAGTTGCTATTGAAACAAATCAGTTGGAAAACATAATAAAACCAGGCCAGACACTCTATGGTTTTATAGCAACTTTCATTCATGAAAGTCATGTTTCATGGTAGGGTACTGAAATTTTAGTAACATGGCTGAGATTAGCTTGAGGCAGGAGATCTTCAGTTAGGGACTTTGAAAATATCTAGCTTTGTACTTTATCTAAATTAAAGACAGTTGGCCCCAAGTCATTGTCATCTTTAAAGAATGAATAAAGTTAAACTCTTTCTGTTGGCAGCAACTGCCCTTTAGTGGTTTTACAGATCTTAACATTGTGTAGTGCAAGCATGCTATTTAAAAAAAGCTGCAAACTATGTATGAATTAAAACAAAGCATAAATTGTCAAGAATGAAAAAAAAAAAAACAGAAAACACAAACTGTGCAATGAAAGGAGAGCCAGTGGAAACAAAAAGCTGACAGCGCCAACTGACACTTCAGCATCTGGACATATACAAAGACAGGGTGGTAGGGAGGGAAACAACAAATTGCTGGACATTTGAGTAATTTATTCAGAATACAGTGTCCTCTAGATTGCTGCCTGCAACCTATTTGCACAGCATTATCTCTCAGAAGTGGTTGGAGATGGGTGAGGTGCCAGTGCAGCATTTGGAAGATTCTTCATACTGGTACACATTAGTATCACATGTCTCTCCTGCTTGTTTTTAACTCACCATATAGTGGTGGTTAAAACATATTTCATTTGTAATGTAAGCACATATTTGACACAGGGTAGTATTAAGACCATTTTTCAATGTGTGCATCACAAAATCAAACAATTTATCAAAAAAAAAAATCTCATTTCAGCATTTATTTGCTTAAAAAAGAGCATAAGAGCTTGTTGTTGTCAGCAACCTACAATATATAAAGCTGTCCTGGTTTTGAAAATACATTTATACAGTAGCACATTCTGAAACACTGCTATTACATTTGTTGCTGTCAGCTGTGCAATCACCATGCTCAAGCGTCATCATCTTCTAAAGGAACCCTGTGGACATATTTGAGGCTGTGGTTTCCAGAGAGTGTAAAGCCGAGTGGAGACCTATATAAAGGCTTTCTGCCCACTAGAGCCAATATGGTTGCTCTTGGAAGCTAAATTATAGGAAGCAAGAGAGGTTACCAAACATACCAGATACTGGACATTTAAATACCAGTGGGTGATTGCTAAATACTTTGAAATGAATTTGATAATGGCAACAGTTTTTTTCTGTCTCATTCAGTCATTGTAACTTTATTTTACAGATGTACTGATAGACAGGAAACAAACTGCAGCATGAGCACTGGCTCCTTGTTGTTTTCATCATGCAAAGGCAGCTATGGTATATCAGGATTAATCCTAATCACTACCTGAGCAAGCTAATGAACCCTGAGCTGCGCCCGTTGAGCAGGGGGAAATGCATGGTGCTTCGGAGAAAAAAAGAAAACTGCAGAATGTGACATATGGCTCATGTACAAGGTGTATTTTGTACACATTTATAGTTTTATTCTTAGCAAAAAACACATTAAAACTATCTGTGACAAGAAGGTCAGGGTGAAGTCTGAACAAATAGCAGCTAATAAACAGTTATACACCTCACTGCAGCTCTAGGAAGAAGGAATGGTGTCTTCCTACTTCTCAGTGCAGGATGGTGAAGTGGACAGTGAACCACTCAGAACAGTAACACACACTCTCGCAGTGGGAGCACACTCACTGCTGAATGAAACTACTCATTTTGATCAGTAATACCTTCCAGAGGTTATCTGGAAAATATACAGTCTGCTTATTCTAACTTTAACCTTTCTCCCCACAAATACATGAACACACACATCTGCCTGTATTGCTCGCTGTGAGTGCCAGCTGGGTGTGCTCTGAATTTGATGAAGCTAGATAATTCTCTCAACTGATCATATCAGTAAAGAAGGAGGTAGTCACATATGGGACACATTTTTCCAGATCCTAATAAACTTTCATCTGTGGATTTTGTGTATGTTGAGGGGCTGAATGGGCTGGGCACCATCCCCAGGCCTCCTGCAACTTCTGCCGAACCCAAAAATCAAGGTGTTTGAGAGAAGGCAGATGGAAAAATCATAATCCTGAATTGAATCCACCCTGTACTGCACTGACATGCCCATTCAGTACACATTAATGCTATGCATAAATGCATGCACTAAATTCTGTGAATACAAATACGCACACAAACCCAGGAAACAGACTGCAGATAAGGTACAGCAATTAATTCAATGATTTAAAAAATGGGATCAAATTCTGCCCTTATGGACTAGAAACACTGAAGTCACACATATACCTGTTCTTTGAACCTAGATATTTAAAGATGCTGTGCAGGGACTACACTGTGGCTAGTTGTCTCACTGTACCCACCAAGATGATACACCAACTCTTCTTAGAATGAAGAAGAAACAACAAAGCAAAAACAGATGATATTTTTCTATCTTTACCTCCTCAAGCTCTTTTTGTATTAGATTCAAGATAATTGCAACCACTTTTGCTTTTGCTCTTTTTTCATTTAATGTGATCAGAAAATCCTCTGACGCAGGGCGGCCCCTCACTCATGTGAAACCAATTTCAGCAGAGCTTCAAACAGACAAAGAGGTTCAGCTCATCTTCATCCAGAAGCTCCTCGCTCGGACTGCCCGAGCAAACAGGTGTGTTACCACTGGTCACTGCAGACACTAAGAGAGTGCAGACGAGTAATTTTATATTTTTAACAAACGTCTGCAGAAGGCTCACACTTTCTTACATGATATGCACATGAGCAAAGCAGCAGAATACTCGGTACGTTCATGCAAAAGACAATGGCAAAAAACAGACCACCACATAAACACACACACACACAGAGTGTGGATCTCAAAATTAAAACGTACTTCTATACCCTAAGATGTCTTCTCTCATTCTCATTGTAGTGTTAGGATTAATTCAATAGTTTATATCTAAAAAAATATTCATATTCATAAATACACACACACACACACACACACACACACACACACATATATATATATATAGATATATATTTGTGTGTCTGTGTTTTCATTTTTTGCATCACAGCATGAATGTGATCTATTGCTTGCTGTTATAGTAGGGCAATGACAGCATTTATACATATGTGTAGAGTTTTGTGCTAATATTCATCAGTACACACAGTGTGTTATCACTGTCAAAATCCAACAGAGGTTAACAATTTAGAAAACACTGTAATATGTTAGCTTTATTTTATGACACTTTTACACCAGAAGGGATGGTGTAGGTGCTAAACAGAATTTCAGCTGGAAGAAGCTTAAAAAAATGATAGTAGTTCTAGTACATTATAACACTGAAGACTGGTTCAACTTAAAATGTTCATTTTCCTGCTGCCTTAATATTGTAAGCTTGAGTGATCAAAATCAAAATCAGCTCATGAGTTATTGTAATGTAAAACCAACACTGTTAAGGCACACACGTTACATTTGCCTTTTATTACTATTTCATAGTCTGAAGAATCAATTCATCATTTGCTGCAGATGCCTTGCAGCTGTGGCTGCTCCTACTCAAGCCATTTTCAAACATTTGCTCCACTAGTACAGTGAGAACATGTACGGCTGCCCGCATTAAATTTGTTCATTTCACATTGTATAGGGGGACGGACTAAAGTGAAATGTAAACTTCAGTATGGTTAGCATTATGTGCATTATTATAAGAGGAAACAACCATGACTTAACATGCATTAAAGACACACCGCAAAGTTTCATCTTTAACTGAAGAGAGTTAACATTCAAACAACATATACTGTGAAGTATCTTGGTATGCTAATATTTAAAATTAAAACACAGTTAATATGAGGTCAATGAATACTCAGCAGTACATTCATTCAGCTCATCATTTTAGGTCAAAGGACTTCCTGTCAGATACTTGTTTTAAAGATGTAAACTAAACATTTTAAGACAGCTCACCTTAAAAACAATTTTTTAAAAAAATGTGTATTGAATTTAATTATAAAAGATGAGTCATTTCCATGATATTTCTGTATGATGTTTTGCAGTGTAGAAACCTTTGAACATTCTATAGCCTACATTTTAAACTTTGGTTCTGGGCATTTGCAAAATTAATGACCTTAACATAGTAAGTACTGTGAAAGTTTGCTTTGTTCACATTTACCACAAGGAAGTCTCTGAAGCATATTGCTTTGTTTGTTTGAGGTTTTCACTCATAATCCGCAAATCAGTGCCACTGGCTCAGATGACTGCTTCAGAGCTTTGCCCTGTACACAGTGTTCTGGACTTCACTTCTGCTTTTGATATAGTAACAAATAATTTGCAATATACGGGATACGATACATACGGCGACACTGCAGAGCAAAGTATACGCGCATAAACAAACGTGTCAGTATATAAAAAGGATTCATATTAAATGTGTAATTCACAGTGATACAAATATTTATTAACTGGTAAAAAAAAAAGTTTTAAAAACAATTATAAATGTACTTATTTTGCAGAATGATCAATTGATTCACTGCAAGAATATGCAGTGGTAAAAATAAGGAAAAACTGTTAACTTTCCAAATATTTACATTACCATTATTTAAATACACGAACTGGGTTGAGTCAAGTTGTCATCAAAGAGTCCACACACGACTGCTAACTACAGTACTGTTGTCCAACACTGAAAACTTTGTAATAGGATATGACAGGAGAGTAATCTGTGATTCAGTGAGATACACAGCAGATATTTTGCCTGTCACGAAGATGAAACACTTGAGCAGAGTTTAGCTCACCCACACTGGAAAAGACAGCATGTGGGCAGGAATAATTACAGATGTTTTACCTGGGGGCAGGGCCGCCCACCATTATGCCAGGTAGTAGCTCAAAACATTCCCTGATGCGGATTTGATCTGAGCCATTAAACTGTATTTCAGTCGTATGGTTTTAAAAGTCTACTGCCACATGTGACGTCTTCTACATAGCCCACACTGTGCTGGTTGGGTTTCAGAAATGTCCACTAAATGTCTGCTCTGTGCAGACATGGCATGTGATCCACAGTATGTTGAGAAAGGCCGGGTCTCTGTACATTGAGATGCCCAAACAGACCTCGCGAAGTTGGAATGTCCCTTAATGTGAAATTAAATAAGATCAGCTTGTGGGCCTCTCTCCTTCCTGTTCCGCTTTCCGTTTTATGTTCATTTCCATTCACGAACAAAGCCGTCTCTCCACGGTGTATTAATGCCCATGAAAGGCCTCAATCAAGTTGCTTTGCCACAGGCTAAAGTCAAACTGGAAAGGCTAAAGTTTAATGTTGCCAGCACAGTGAGGATGTGGGCTCTTGTCTCTTCCATGTCCTTGTGTTTTCCTTTAATCCCCCCCCCCGAATGTCTTGCAAGTCCGGTTAGAGGAACAAGACATCTGAAAACTAAAGGGCCACTGCAGGGTCAATGGCTGTGACAACAGTCTTACTCATTGTGCCATTAGGACAACATCTTTATATATTTCACTGAGACAATGGAATATTCAGAAAATAAAACATAATTACACAGTGCTTCCGTAAAAATTTGTCACAGCTGCGAGTGAATGGATTCTTAGTTTAGACGTATCCGGCAATAAGAAATATTAAAGAAGAAGCGGCCGAGTGTCTGCTGACGTTTTCTCTTCCTGAGTGGAAGATTGTACTTTGTATCTTAAATGAACTTCCCTTAAACTTATTAACTCTGATCTGTTGTGAGATCTACACAAACCTTTCTAACTTGCATCTGCACTGTATATGAAGTGAACAGCAAGGGTTGGTTTTTCAGAATAATTATCCTTTGTCCTCATATTTTTCTCCTGTGATTTGTAAGTTAGAAATGCAAAAACACTGAAAATCATGGATATGTTATTCATAGAGAAATGCCAGGCAGTTTGTATTTGTGCTACCACTGAGTGTGTGTGTGTGTGTCCACATAATGACATGCAATAAAACAAATAATAGACTTCACCATATCAATGCTTTATCATCAACAGTCACCACTTTTTCCTCATAAAATAACACACTGACATTGGTTGTCTCCCCAAGACAAAAGCCTACAGTCAAATGAAATATATGGTTTTATTTGACTCTTAATCACTACAGCCAGTGAAGTTAAATATTTATGTCATCAGTGGCGAGTTCTGTCTTTTTCTGCGTGTGTTTCCATGTTTGAATGCACGTTTGGGAGTCTGTATGTCTGTGTGTATGTGTGTGTGTCTTAATGCTTCTTTATTCGCTGCAGGTGGGCCTACTGTTACAGAAAAGCTTTCACTCCCTGTGCCAAACTGACACATAAAAAACATTTTAGCAGTTAGGAACACAGTCCCTCAGGTTCTCCATCTGACCATCCCAGACTGTAAAAAAAAAAAAAAAAAAAAAAAAGGCGGTTGTGCATGGTTCTTATAAGAAAGCAATTACAGTTAGTGAAACTGGGGACACTTTTCCCTTAAAATAAAATTAAATCAAATCATGTTTACGGCCACAGCATGGGCTGCCTTCTAAACATGCCAATGGAAATATAAAACACACTATAGTCCATCTTTATTTACAGCGGTAGCAAATTTCCTGGAGCTACGCTGGAAATAAAACACATTAGACAACTTTCAGATACATATAGCGTTTCAGAGACCTGCTGCTGTACTTTCTGCTTCCCGCTGAAAGCCATACGTACAACGTTTTACTCATGAAAAGATTATTTAATGACCTTTCAGTTTCAGTTCTCACTGGACAGAACCGTATTCGAAAAATCCTGCAAACTTGAAGCTTTACTGATTTACATTGTGGAAACCTGAGTAACCGAGGCTCCTTCACTAAAGTGGCAAATCTGTATGAAACCTGTTGCAATACAAGATCATTACCTAATGTCAGCTCACTGCTAAGAATAGCACAGACACAAGTATACTGTTCCAGCAGGCTGAAAAGTCGGCTAAGTAATCATTAAGTCTGTAATAGATCGTGCTGCTGACACATGGAAAGAGAGTTTGAAATAATTAGATATTTGCTTGACTGTATTAAATGAAACCTGAACTGTTGTGAAGTAATTTTAGCTTTTCCCCCCGCAAGACATTTTACAGCCGAGTGTGATCCAGGTTTTCATTGCACCAGACGTAGCGTGGACACCTTTCAGCCTGATGGACTTCATTTGAAAGCCAATCATGCAAATGGAGCAGATTTTTTTTTTCCTCCTATTTCTCTGTTGTTTTCTTTTGTCTCTCACACATGTGCTTGTACCGTATGTGTGCATGTGTCCACCATGTGTGTATGACTCTGTGAATATAGTTTTGTGTGTGTTGCAGCATGTGAGCCGACCACTTTTCCTGCTGCTTGCTCATTCACTTGCTCTGTGAGATGCTACACTGAGCTTCACTACTCCAGAGCTCCAGTATGCGCTCTGAGAAAAAACACCAAAAAAAAAAAAATTTAAAAAAAAAAATGGACAAACTGAGGTTTCTCAGTGATAAATCATGGGTATATTTTTTTTTATAAAGAAAATAAAGTGCAGTGAACATGTTTTCATTGATCTCACTGTTTCAGCATGAACGAAGGGATTCCACAAAGTGTGTCAGTTTCCTGATTTATTGGGCCAACACAAGCATACTCAATGAAAACTGTGTTATTAGGAAATAACTCAGCTGAAATTACTCTAAGGGAGACATAAACACAGATAAGTGGTAGTGTGTTGTCTTGTGTAGGCCTACAGTACATAGCGTTTTGGCATCCTAAATGTTGGGCCTGTCTCAGGCCTGCCTTAATTTAATTGTGGTGACATAAAAAAGAAAAAAAAAGGTGAATTACTCATAACACTTAGTACTATTTTGAATTAGGTTTTAACAGCATTGAACAGATTTTGGATTTTAAACAATATGTCTATTAGTGGTGCTGAGAATGAGACACATGAAAATGGTAAAGGTCCACTGCTGTCTGTTCAGAAGAATAAAAGAATACAATGAATGAATTTAACCTGATAATAACAGGTGTATATGGGACGTTATAATAAACTTAAATACACTGGGCCTTTAGAAAAGTGTTGCCATTGATATTATAGACAAGCCTTCTGTTTTTTTATCAAGCAGCACATTGCAGAATGACCTATAATGTTGTCTAGAAAGAAATTCCTATTCTTTTTCACAGTGCTTAGTTTTTCCAGTCTACTTGATATAAATCTGGATCTTGAAATGGTTGCATGTAATGAAGCTGGATTTCTCAAATCAAATCTGTTGGACACTGTTAAAAAACAAAGCTGAGAAATTGATGCTCAAAGTCTCAAATAATGTAGGCCTAAAAGAATAATGGAAAATAATTAAACATCACATTTTTGGTAAAATATAGACTTTAAATAAATCTTTATTTAGGTTCGTGTGTAGAATATATTTCTAACCTAAAATCACAACAAATTTAAAACAAAATCTTGAGGTTGACGACAAATTAAAAGGTTTTATGGTTTAAATGAATAATGAGGATGCAAGAGACGATTAACGCACTTAAAGCCCTGCTATAAACTCACTCCCTGTTTATTCATTGTTCTGTATAGGGACACAATCAGGCCTATGGATGAGTTGCCCTTGAAGAACCATAACAAATGAAGCATGAAATTGTGCCCTCTCCGCCCCAATGCCATAACTCATTGGCTATATTCATATCCAAATTGTATTAATGTCATGTGTTAAGCTGCCCCTCCGCCCCCGTTTCGCAACCCCCCACCCCCCAATTCTTTTTCAGCTAATAAGCGACCTAACTCGTTCGTGTCATCGGCATAATCACTTGGGAGAGGTCTTGAAGCCGGGGAGATCTGGGTCCCATCCTCTGAGGAAAGACTGGGTTTGTGTAACTCTCCTCAAACCCGAGGGGGAGTTTGGAGTGTTTGGTCAACGACAGTGGTTCCTGGAAAAGATCTGAATCGTCTTATAACCAAACCCAGCTGCGGGCTGGTGTGCGCTGCAGTCTCTGCGTGTGTGTGTGTGTGTGTGTGTGTATATGTGTGTGTGAGGTGGAGGTTGAGAGGGAAGGGGTGCCTGCGCTTCCCTTCCGAGGGGGAGAGAGGGAGAGAGAGAGAGAGAGAGTGTGTGTTTGGTCTTTTTCTCCTCCTGACTCTTTTTTTAAGGCATGAACGCCGAGACCTGTGTTTCATACAGCGATATGACATCCATGGATTCATATTATAGTCCTTCTGCAGCGCAAGGTAGGGATCACCACGCGGGCCACTTTAGGACATTCCCAGCCACTGACACCAAATACAGCGCCTTCCTGTCCAACAAAGGTCAGGCTTACGGAGAAAAGTCCCGGAGCCCCTTCCAGCAGGAGTGCCAGTCATTGGATGCCGCCGCAGCTGGGCAAGGCACGTTCAGCAAATACCACCTCTTTATGCAGAGGTCTTCTTGCAAAACACCGCCCGAGGACGGCAAACTGCAGCAGGAGCCCGGACCCAACGGAGCCCTCATCCCGTGCTATGGTGAGTGTGGATGAAAAACTTTGACATTATTGTGTTACAGGCGTCCACTGAACTGGGAAAGATGCCGCATCCCAAGACATGAATATGTTTTTGTTAAGAAAAATAGGAACCGTCATGAAAACGTCAGCGAGCCGTTTAATAAAGAGGTAGGACATGCAACAAAACTTTGAACCTGTCAGTCAACGCTCATTTCTCCACTTGACCCTATCACATGATGTTGGCCATCAAGGTTCCGGTAATAAACGGTCTGTGTAATGGCTGTTTCTCGACCTTCTGGCTGGAAAAGGCACTTCTCCAAACAAAACTAACTGCACTGGTTAGACTCATTTGTCCCCCCCCCCCCCCCCCCCCCCCGTCTCCTCGAAGATCTGAAACCTCCTTCGTGCGTAAAAGGCCCAGGACAACCCAGGTCCTAACGACATGGCCCACGCAGTTTAGTGCGTAACACGGTAATGAAGAAGCCTAATCTTCCAGACTATTGAACTGTGCCTTTGGCCATCAGAATTAAATTAGGACGCATTTAATGCGATAATCTGTTACAGTCCTTAATATTAGATCTGAGTCGCACAATTGAATTAACAAGTTTCCATACGGGACAAATAGTGATCTCCAAACAGACAATATTTTCATTTCATTGCTCTGCCTGATTGCCTCCAATTAGATTTAATAGCGTGCACGCTGCTGTAATGGGTGAATGATGAGGGTGTAAATAAAACTTTGACCCTCGTTGGGAAGGCGGTCACTTTGAAGCAGCATTAATTCCTGTTTTCCCACATTTAAAACGCTTTTACTGTAACATCGTTCGCGCGATGACACAATGAAAAAAGGACAATCAAAGAAAGACGCGTTCAAATTATTTTAAAACGTTGGACAAACTCAGTTCAGTTGCTTCGCCCCCAAACTGTGACACTATGTGTGTCGAATATTTCGAAGCACAAACATCAAACATGTTTATTAAAATCTTCAAAAATGCTTAATGCGCTTCACCGTCACAATTCATATCTCTCTATATCCGACACCTGGGAATATCCTTAAAACAGGGTGAGTTTCATTTCCACCACGGAATCTGGCTAAAAAAAAAAAAGTCCAAAATCCAAATTTACAAATTAAAAATGGTCCATACATGGTCCATGGTGCATATCTAACCCCCCAAAAGAAAGAGCTGCGTTTGCAAAGATAATACAATAAAAGAAAATAATCCATCCATTTAAAGGTTGGACTCTTTACGCATGAAGTCAAAACCCCTTTTTTCATGAGCTGCTTGTCCACCAGTCTCACACTCAAATGTTTGGTGGAGCCACTTTAAGGATGTTTTGACAGTTTCTGGATGGCGGCCCACAGAGAAACCACGTCTAGCTCCAAAATGTCAAAGACTCGAAATCAATCTCAAAATCTCACACGGGTCTTTTATTACGGATGTTAAAGTTTTCATTACTTATTAATCCTGACACAGATCGGCTATTAAATAAAATGTGATATTATGGTGTAAATAAGCCGCGGTTATTAGGCTGCGAATATACTGCACTTTAGTCCAAACCACGAAGAAAGAAACTGTGCAAACGAATTCTTGTTTTAAAAAAATAGAAATAAACTCTTCTAAAAATACACTTCCACCTCGATACTGCGCTTAGGATTTTGTTTTTAATGTTACGCTCAAACGGGTCAGTCGGGTCTGCGGGTCTAAAGCGCATGAAGGAGAAAGTTAATCCAGTAACATCAATTTTCATTCATTTCGATTTTCTGCGTTTTAAGATTTTTTTTTAATTCCATTCACCGGGGTTAAAACTTCAGACTGAAATACGTCAGTGCAGGAAAACAAAGTCTGTAAATGTATGATGAGCGGGTTCACCGTGAAAAAGGCAGGAAAAAAAGAGCTCTAGCGATTAATGCAGCTCAGATGTCAAAGTTCTCGGCTTGTCTTTATTTCCCTGCTCACAATGACTCCTTTAGCTCTTACACATTTTGGGATTACTCGAATAGATGTGGTTTATCACATTGTCTCCGGCGTCATTTTCATGATGCAAATTAAAAGTAAGCTCGCATTCATGTGGAAGCCATATAGAAATAAAGTCTTAGACCGCAATTCGTTGAAACTGGTAGTTGTTTTCCCTCTGATTATCACTGAGTGGATGTTCCCGGTTAACGCATCTTTTTAACCATCCTGCGCCACTGACTGGACATAAATTGAAGTCAGCAGTAAAATATGTTGAGACCTAATAGCTGAGGAGAAAAGTGATAAATGAGTCTTGATGTTTTTATTGGAAAATGCTGGAGTATTTTACTTCCTGGCTGGTTTATTTATTTATTTTTTTTAAATCAAACTTGGATTTGACACAATCACTGGCTAGTTTCAAATTGTCAAAGATTTGCTTTGTTGTTTTATTTTGTGCCTTGATCCATTCAGTCAAAGACCTAATGAGCTGTCTGAAGCTGACAGATCTAGCTGTGACATTTCTGGCTGATATAAAACAGCACAGTGGTCTCATAAAGATACAAACATAATTTACATACATCAGTGTTGCTGCAGTCACACTTGTATTGTTTTGACTCAACACATTGCCAATCATGTTGTTACATGGAATCAGTGAGGCACTTATGGGAGCAGGGACAGCTTTCAGCACGACACTCACTAAAGGCGAACGAGAGGAGGTGGACAGAGCAGTGTGGTCGAAGAAAGACGCCTTCCAACAATAAGATAACAGAGTGACAAAATAAAACGCACACAGAGGTGGAAAGTTAAAGCAGAAAAACAATTCATGGAAAAGTTAAGTGCAAGTACAATTTTTACTGAAGTAAACCTACAGGAATATTATCAACAAATGTTCCTACATAAAATACCAGTATCACTAAAAATACTCATCATGAAGAAAGGCACTGGTGACCTGTCCAGGGTGTACCCCTTCCTTTCAACCAATGAGAGCTGGGATAGGCTCCAGCAGATCCCCGTGACCCTAAATAGGGGTAAGCAGGTATAGATTATGGATTGATGGATGAAGAAAGGCCTATTTCAGAGTTTAAGCACAAATTAACGCACAAGCAGAATTTTAATGCTGCAATTTTAGCAACTTTACATAATACAGTAGTAGTTTAATGTATAGTAATGGAAGTGATGATACATCATCCATGTAAAATATTAGTCAAGAGTTTAACTGTGAAATAAATGGGCTAAATTACAATATTTGTGCCTGAAACGCTGCACAAAACGAAAAGACTTATATAAAAATACCAGTACCTTGTTTTATTTTCAATCACTTAAATACACATTTTTACATGGAGAATATGACGGTGGACACCAAACAATAACAAATATGCAAAATCGATCTGTTTACTATATCAGTATGAAAATTGGCCAGCTGGAGGGGGAAAAAAAGAAGGCACCGAGGATGGTTCACTCATTTCATCATCTTGGAGATTATACACTTCTTCCTTTGATGTGTTCGTGTCTTCTCTCAGCGTCTGAGGGTGTTGACCTTTAGGTCGGCTTTCCTGCCCTCATCTGTTTGGAGGGGAGGGCAAGTTCCTCCGCATGCACTCAGCAGAGAAAATCCATTCGAAACCGCCATCTGTAACTCTGGTGTCAAAGCAGAGCCGTTGTAACATTTGGAGTCCCGTTTTACACAGTAAACATTTAACTACACCAATGAGACGAAGGATGTTACTTTGTTGTTGCCTGGGTGTTGAATTGGAGACCTAATTATAGTGGCACTGTGTCTTTTATTGCTTTTTTTCTCCTCTACAGTGACTGAGATGTACAGGGTAATGACATTGTTGCACCAATGACAAACTGCTGGTGTAATTTGAAGCCATAAAAGGGATACAGTTTATTCCAGCCTAAACCATAAATTACTTTTTGGCCAAAGCGAGAATTTGATCCAGTCCTGCTGCCCTGCAAGTGTAAATATGTAAATGTCTGCAGATGCAGCTGAAGACAGTTATCTCTTGGAGAACCAGCATTCAGGTGTGAGTGCCTTGTGAGATTTGGTTACGCCATCTCCTCTTCTGCCTTTTTGGTCCTTTAACCCAACGCAAACCATCTCAGCTTCTCATAATGGCGCTCTGCACTGATTGGTTCGAGCAGGCAGTAATGGGATCCAGCCATGCAGCCCAGACAACTGAGGCACACTTCAGCAAGTCAGTGACATGAGTGGAGGTGACAAGGACTCAGGATCATTTTACCATTTAGTTGAAGTTTGGCAGGGCAATTTACATTAGGCTCAGTTTGCATGGCCGAGTGGGAGCAGCAGGGCCAGAAGGCTCATGCGGTCCAGGACGTCCTTTGGTCTGGTTGTCACCGTTTCATGTAAACTGAACACCGACAGAGGAGGAGGACAGCATCAGGACTGCAAATCAGAGATTCAGGTTTTTTCTTTATCTACCGCACAATATTTTTTAACTGCACTCATGATTACATGTATAATCTTTACATTCTATTTATTTTCAAGGCTGAATCAATTGGTTTCGGAAATTCTCATGGTTTATGAAAAATAGAATCTAAACATATTTTACATTTTTAAAATTTTATTCAATGTTTATTCTGTGATACTGTCACAAGCTGGTGTAGGCCTACAAAAATACTTTAATTCATTACGTTTGCGAGTGATTGTTTGTCTATCTTAAATGTTTTGAGGGGTTTTAGTGGATAGACAGACCTTAACAGAAAATCATTTCATATGATTTTGTTGGCGAATGAACAGCTGAAGTTCAACTGTTAGACACTTAATTTTTTTATATCTATGATCCTACAGAGATCTGAGATCTGAAAACCTACAACATTGTTGCAGGACACATTGTCAGGCTTGGCTTATGGAATTTGGTTGCATTTTGTGCTCTTAAACTGTGGTTTGACTATTCGGATTTTCACTTCGTGAATCTCTGCTAGGAAGAAGTGGTTGTGCATGATGTTTGTCAGTTTGCCAGCAAAGTCTTTTTGTGCACATAAAGCTTTTAGTAAGTTTTTCCCACTCGGATGGAACGTTCTGTTTCGATCAGACAACAAAAACATAAGATAAAGAAAATTCCGTTTTGCTCCAAATGTCTGAGAGAAGAGAGCTGGTGAGAGGCAGACACACAGAGAGAGACTGGAAGACAAAGAGTGTGTGAGAGGTGATTTATCAGTCTGAGCTTTTATGGATTTTTTTTTTTCTTTTTTTTTTTTGTCTGTGAATTTTGCACAGCCTGCTGAGATGGATCTTCACTCTGCTCAGGCAGCAGCATTGAATTTCAAAGTGAATGGCTACCTATCACATGATCACAGAAGAAAACTTTTTGTGAAGAAAAAACTAAAAAGGAAGGTGCTGAGTTTATAAGACATGTCAGCTGATTCCAAATCACAGCAGTGACATGCAAAATACACCATGTAAATGGGCGGTGTGCGTGGGTAAATTGTTTTGATATAAACACCTGACACCACACCAAGAATAGCACCAAACTATTCATAGTCAGGCCCTGTGATGGACTGGTGACCTGTCCAGGGTGTACCCCTGCCTTCCACCCGAGAGAGAGCTGGGATAGGCTCCAGCAGATCCCCGTGACCCTGAGCCAGGAAAAAGCGGGTATAGAAGATGGATGGATGGATGGATATTCATAGTCATGTTATTTGTACATCCAATGAGAACACAGAGAGAAAAGAGAAATTTCATGTTAAGCAGTGGTGGAAGAAGCATCACAACCCTTTACTTACAGCAGCTGCAATAAATATTTTTGCAGTAACAATATATCACGATAATGTAAAAACTATGTTGCAATGTAACAGTGGTCACTAATAGTGATAAACCTACAGAGAACTTTAATCTGAAAATGCAGCTCTACTTGGCTTTACTGTGCTCAATAATAAGGTTTGGCTTTTGTTTGTCCGAACCACAACGTCACTGTTTAGTTCACTCTCACGGCGCAATTTTCAGCCACAGCTGCTTTAGTAAAAAGCTTTATAAATGCAATACCTGCTCTGCACTAAATGGCAAACAGACTCTGACAGCAACCAACTGATGAACGCAGCAGAGTATTTAGCCACTAAAGATTAAGGTACTTCCCTTGGGGAGTTGGTGGAGACCAAAAACAGAGTTAAAAGAGATTATTAGACTTCACTGTTTTTACCAGATGGCCACAAACACAACTCCAACTGAATGACAAGGTTTCTCCATAAGTGTCGGTTATGTAAATAAATTAGCTAACAAGTTACGAACACCAACTTAAAAGGTTAGGATATGTTCCTATTGTGGTCACAGCTTTGATGTGGCAAAAAAAAATAATTATTGCAGGTAAGTAAAAGTGGCAATTTAGTATTAAAAACAAACCATTACAAGAAAGTCAAGTTTCCATACATAAGTTTTTGAGTGCAAAATGTACTTAAAGTATTACAAGCACTGGAAATGAGCCATAAAGTCTTGTAAAAAATATAAATTATACATAATTTTTCTTGAAGTACTAGCAGAATTGTAATCTTCTAGCAGCCTATGATTAAGCTATATTTAAATAACATTTAATAATAGTATTAGTTTTATATATAAAAACCTATCTTAATAATTTATTCATATAAGCGTGTGTAAAATTGGGAGCCAATTATTTTGAAAAACAGAAATCCTTGACTACTTAACTATAATAAAATGGTTTTTTTTATATTATATTTTTGAATAAACTTCAACAAAAGTCAATACAGTATCAGTTTTGAGATTTTATCATTTTTTAATATTTGAAATTAATTTGCATGTCTGTATTTATATTTGATGACTGATTCAAATCTGTGGAGCGATGTTCTACCATTTGCACACACGACATCTTCTGTACCCTTTAGACAGCGGCCTCCCATCAGCACACTGCCACCTCCATGTCTCACTGTCGGCACTATCCAGTCACTGTGGCCAGGAACACGCTAAATATACTAGAACTCAAACAGCATGTTTGGTCTGTTTTGCTTGACCAAAGAATGGGCTGCCAAGATTCATCAGCTTTCTTTTAATGTTTTAATGTTCTAAAGTTTAATCTTCTCATTTGTGAGTGATGGTTTTCTTCTCGGAGAAAGACTAACTTCATCAACCTCAGACCTTCAGTCACCGTAAAACCAGTTACCACAGCTAAACCCTGTGCTGATTTAGATGCGTTTATCCATTTGTTTTTCAAAACAAGGCTGTGTAATTTACAAATTCTGTGTGGTGTCATTTGCAGGAGATGACAGCTGATCCTTCTGTTATTGGTAGTGTAGCTCGTTCTATAGCTTCTAAAAACTGTGTATCAGTTTATGTTCATTAGCCTACTGAAACTCTTGAAACTCCTTCCGCCATCTTTATGAATTCTCAGTCTGGTTTTTTACTTGGTCAGGCAAGTTCTTACAACATGGATCCAGGGTAACCCAGGCTAAAACCCATAGTGCTGTGGTGCCCATAGGTTCTTTTATATACCTGTAATTAACCTTAAAAGGCAGTCACAGGTGTAGTCAGGATTGCTGCATTGAGGTTTTACTTTGGAGACAGTATTTTCTGTGTAGTCTTTTTAACATCTTTGTTTTCCACAGGATGTATATTATAAACGAAATCAAAAATCCTACACTTCAGCTTAAAAATAATACAATAATTTGGGAATCCTCAGTTGTATCATTCTTGCATTGCCTGGATCATACATCTGAGCCTGCCTCTGTCACTGCACCCAAGACACACTGAGCCCTATGCACTGTTCAAAGTGCCATTTTACAATCCAAACCATATTTTAAGTCACTAAAACACACACAAATAAATACTTTGCTCACATATTCAATTAAACAAAATGTAACTTTACATTCCCTTGTTTTCCCCTCTTCATCTCTTTTATCACTTTTTCTCTACTGTTTATGTCTCCCTCCATTTCAGATATTTCTTTTAAAATTTGAACACCATGTTGTTAATCTGTCTCACTTGCCGTATGGTGTGTAATTATAATGGTTCCTCTTAACACTGTGAGGTGACCTCAGTCATCCCACTCAGTAAAAAGGAAGGGATGGTGCCCTGTTGTTTTACAGCCAGTTAAATTACACTTTGATGCCCCACTCCCCCTCTTGTTTTCTGTGAATTAATAGCTGCCCGCGTTGATCGTCTGACCCACAAGGTCATTTTGACACTGATATCCACATGGGAAGTGCCTCGCAGTATTAAAAATGGTGCATGAAGAAGGTCAGCCTTTGATTTTGATATCAGTGCCAACAGAGACATACTATGTTGTAAAAATAATTAAACTGTTGTATTTGTTGCATGTGAAAATGGAGACTTTTACACAAACTCCAGTGCTGTTTTGTAGTTGAGTGGAGACACACTAAACAGTTTAGGATGAACAGTAAAGTACTTTCTCTGTGCCCACCACCAAGAGCTGCACCTCTCCTCTCTTCCCTGTGCACAGTAACTGGAACAGATGTTGACTGCTGGATCCACTGCAGTGAAAATAGAACATTTTGCGGTTGCAAGTCAAAACATTTTCAATTGCATATTCAAGTGCAAAGAGAAAAGAAATTTGGGGAGTTTGTTGGAATTTAGCTGCAATTTAGACACTACAAGTGCAACTGAAGGGGCTTAATATTGAGCAATGGCCAAAAAAAAAAAAAAAAAAAAAAAAATGTTGTAGGATATGTTTTTCACAGTCACTCTTCCTTGCCTCGTTCTATGGAGATTTTATCCTGACAGGCCTTAGTCGCAGACTTTGTTATGTTCTCTATACATATGGCATTCCCTGCAGGAGGGCCCACTGCTGTTCACCTTGGGAGCCTCACGGTTTCAGTAGATTGTATGGATAACAAGCAGGAAACTGTCATGGTATCCCACTCCTTTCAAAAAAACATCAGTGACATGTGATAAACAAAAACCTTTGATCAGCGAGAGGCCTCATGGCTTCAAACTGCCTGACAGCTCGTCCCTTGTGGGGGCTGCGGGTGCCAGCAAGGGAAATATGGTGAAATAAGTCGAGAGTATTTATGTTTGGATCAAACCCATTTGTTTCCTTCAAGCCTAACAGGATATGTTAGTCATAGACTGCAATGCAATGTTGTGGAAGTTATACCCCCAGCAAGCTGTCTGCCACCAAAATAAGGCTCCCCAGGCCAAGCACATTTCCAGCACTGTTAGGCAAACATTTTAGGAACCACCACCTTAGTGGGCATTGAATCTTGCATAGCTGAACTGCATCTATGTCTGATACATCGTCACCCTAAAACATCTGCAACATGTGCAGTGTCCAAACAGTGAGGTTTATACTCACAACAAACAGCAGCTTCATATGACATTACACTCCCAACTTATCTCTTATCTCCACTTTTGTGTATGTATGAGAGAGTCAGTGTCAGGGCTACCCATTCACCTCACCTTGCAGCACATTGCCCAGCATGGCTGTGAGCTGAGGGGTCACTGGGTATATGTGTGTGTGAGATCTTCTCTGCTGACTCGGTCCTGAGAATTGCAGACGAAGGCACACACCTTCCTGGTTCTAACCTGACAAATCGCTGGATGGGCAGATGAGCAGAGATGCCCTCGTTCCTGAAAATAACTTCACCTCAGATGTTGTCGAGGACGAAGATGCAGCACTGTGACCAGCCACTAGACTGAGCCAGAGAGAGGAGGCTCACTGGCGTTATTGAGTAGCCTGAAACACTCTCAGCTATCACATCCACCACAAATACACAAATGTGTATTAATAATAACAACGTGCATATAGTTTAGTTGCAGAGGCACATGATGAGAGAGTTGCATTAGGTTTTACAGCTCAGCTGCAGCCATGAAGAAAGCAAGTGCATGTGTGATAGACAAAGTGCAAAGACAAGCCTTGCTCTTATTTGGATCTTTCTGTTGGTCTCAAATTAAGGCCAGGGTGTCTGTTGCTCAGAATATCACAAAGTAATCTGCAAACTACAACTGGAGCCTGTAAGCAGCCAGTGACCCAAGCTATATATATATCTATTACACAGACAGGTAAACAAATAGACACACATAGTCTGTTCTGCACGACAACAGATTTAACACAGAATTTCCTCACAAAAAGCAAGAAATTCCTCTGCTGCATCCCATCAAACTCCATGAGAGATTAAACTGATCCTACAATTAAATTATCAGTTAAGTTATGCTGCCAGAAGTGACTGAATATTAAAGTGCAGTTACACTTTTTAAAAGAAAGATATCTAGTTTTCCAAGAGGGCTAATGATACATCTTGTCATTGAAATTTACATGTCCCAGCAAGAGTTAATGTGTGATTATGTGACATAATTTAAACGTTGCGTCCCAGAAGCATTTTAGAGATCCACACGCCTTAAATCAGTTTAACTGGGCAGTGTTGCCTAAATCCTAAAGAAAAGCCACAGATGACGATGCATTAAAGGCACATCTATCTTATTATACTTTTATTTGCTGTCTACTGAAACTGACAGATTATGTCTTTAACAGCCGAGTTACAACCCTCCTTTTTTCACAGCATCATGTAAAGACTTTCATACTTTCTTTTCATGTTTAACAAATTCACAAAGATCTGTTTTGATTCCATCCTTTCATTGCCTGAAATAACTATAACAGCATAAATCTCTTCTCACAGTTCTCAAATCTTCCCGCTCTGCAGGTAAAGACAGTTCAGTTGTGAGAGACTCTGATTTGGCCCCAGACACCGACCCACCAGGAATGGACCCCAGCTACCTGACTGTGAAGGATCAAGGTGTCAAGGTGGCCTCTGATAGGCCGCCAGGCACTGACTTACCAAGTCCTCTGGACAAGGCTGATGGCGGCGAAAGCAACAAAGGCAAGAAAAGGCGCAACCGCACAACTTTTACGAGCTACCAGCTGGAAGAGCTGGAGAAGGTCTTCCAGAAGACCCACTACCCTGATGTTTACGCTCGGGAGCAGCTTGCATTGAGGACTGACCTGACTGAAGCTCGTGTGCAGGTAATGCAGACCCTTCAACGGCAGTGTTTGGGGAATTTTTATATGCAGCTAAGTAGATTTTGAAAAACTGCAATAGCTCTAAATGAAAAAAAACAAACAAGAAAATATATCAGATTTCCAGTAACAGATGGAGATGAATTGGAAAGTTTTCTGTTTACAGTGGTAATGGTGGCCACAACCTTATGCAGCCGCATGCCTGTCCTATCAATACGTTAAACAAAAAAGAGAGGCAATGTTTAAACAACCCAACCTCACGGATCCTTCAACATCTGCAGCTCTGCAGAGATAACGTCACTCACAGAACAACATGAGAGACATATCTGGTAATGTGGGAGTCAGGGGGAGAGAGTGGGGGAGTGGGAGCTAACAGAGGCCAGGGGGCCCAGGGGGCTGAGGTTTGAGCTGCCTGGGCCTCATATGTGCGGTTGTGGAAGAGCAGACTTTCAGCATATGAAGAGATGCATTCGGCTGTTGAGTTTTCTTTGGAAAGTGTCAGCCACCTTTTTCTTGGGACCTGAGTTCACTTCAGTGTGTCCTGAGCCTCAGGCCTAGAACACCTCTCTGACTCACATTAGGGAAATTTTGCCTCAATTTGCATACAACCCGGTCACAACTGCAATAAAGCATTCCACTAGTGGTGAACACAGACAGAGACCTCCTCTATTTCTGTATCTGTGTGGTATGAGTGTGTATGTGTGTAGCACGAACTGCCAAAGCTCCTGGATTTTCTGTGTTTTTCTTTCATTAACATCCTGTCCAGGCAGGAATGTGTCCCTGCTGTGGTCTCCAGGGTAGGTGTGAACATCTTCCCATGAGCTTTGAGCAAGTTAGCAAGATGTTTGTGCTATTTTGAGGCATAAGGAGAATTCTATTTTTTTTTTCCAAGAAAAAAAACATTTGGTTCCATGTCAGTGGTGTACATGGAATGAGATAAGAGCTCTATCAAAACCAGTTTTCTACATGATGAGCTGGACCAGTGACCAGAAAAGCTCCACAGTGAAACACAGGAAGCCTGTGCAGCCACAGGATTATAACTCAACTTGGAGTCTCTGAAGGTATACCGCTCTGCACTACTTTGCTCCCCATACTATCACAGAGCTGTCTGCCTCAGATGGATGCAGCTTTACAGCCCCTGGCTCTCCCAGCGGCCCTCTTAAACACTCAAGTTAAAAAGATAAAAGACACGAGATGCCTTGTCAGTCAGAGAACACGGGCTCTGTGCTCTATTCACACGCAAAACGACTCACAGCTCATGAATCCTGCATCTGGAACGAAAAAATATGAAAAAAAAAAAAAAGTTTGATTCTTAAAATGTACAAGTTTATCAATGCTTCAGAGAGGAGGATGGCGTTATACTTCACTGTCTCAGAAAAAAACAACTTACAAAACGTGAACAGTCTGGAGTTGTTTGCTTTTTCATTCTGTGGGTTTCAAAGGGAGAAAGTCAGTTCAGATCTGAGTCATGTGCACTACAGATACATAGGGAAGTCAGAGGTTGGGGGTTTTCAAAAACAGTTCCGATTTGCATTTCTGTTAGTCCAGAGGGCTCAAAGAGACAGATTAGACATGTGGATTTCACCAGGAAAACACAGGTGTCACTACACGTTTAAAGATCCACACAGGCAACAGGAAAAACAGATTTGATCAACTGAAGGACAAAGGCGCTGACAGTTCCTGCAAACAGAAGCTCATTTCTCACTAGTAAACATCACATTTCTGCCATTTCACTAAGTAGTTTGACTAGGAGGAGGGGGGGGGGGGTCTCTGATGGTGACAAAGCATGAAATCACTTTGAACTTTACAGTGTTTAAAATTACATTTTTGATTTAATATATTCATGTAGTAAGGGTTAGTTTGCTGGCTGAAAAAAAAATCAGCAACTCCAAAAATCCATGCACTGTGAATTGTTTAGATCATTTTACAACCAAATATGTCTCTGGTTCCATATTTGTAGTTGCAAGAATGTTCTGCATTTATTTGTCTCATGTGATACTAAACAGAGCCTTTCTTGTTTTCAGACTATTTCAATAATTGTTCTGAGTTTTTATAAACTAACCAGTGATCAAGAAGATATGTGTGATAGGGCTGCAGCTAGCGATTCATTTTGAAGTCGGGTATTCTACCGAATATTTCAGCGATTACTCGACTAAAGGGACAAAAAAAATACTTTTGTGTTTTTAAACAATAATACTATTGTGTAATACATGACAGAAGCGACAGGTTAGCTTGAAATGACGTTACCTTGTGTCGGCTCCGCTGGTTGAGCTGGTCTGGCTCACAACCGGATGTTTTGTGTTCAGATGTTGAAACATTGACAAAGTTCTGTTGTGGTTCGCCAGTTCTACTTTACAATACACGCACTGCACCGTGTTGTCTTCTTTTTTTAAACTTTGAAATGATCCTAAACTTTGAACATTTTCTGCCTTTTACGGACGGTTTCTCTCTCTGTCATAGTGCCAACTTCTGATGCTGAAATACGTTGTGCGACAGTGATTACGGTCCGTGTGGAACAATGATCCCTAGGCGAATCAGGTCCGATAACACAAGAACACATTTTTTGTAATCGAATTCATAGAGATAACATACAATATGACAAGCTG
The DNA here is from genome assembly GCF_900324485.2 of Mastacembelus armatus. Lineage (NCBI taxonomy): Eukaryota > Metazoa > Chordata > Actinopteri > Synbranchiformes > Mastacembelidae > Mastacembelus > Mastacembelus armatus. Next base: position 9,433,110 of record NC_046635.1, on the reverse strand, counting down.
TTAGTAAATCTTGCAAATGACAAGTTGTAGATTTATAAAACCACATAACCATAACTTACATATTGTCTGTGCACACAAAGTTCTTGCATCAGTCCATTAGTGCCCTGGACTTATCTTTAATTGACACTGACTATAAGACATTATGTGGCGGAGGATTTTTTTTTAGAGAACAAACTCACATTTAATGAACTAAAACACTGGTCAGGGGTGTTCCCACAATATTATTAGTGCTTTGGGTGTGTTGGAAAACCGAAGCCAGGCTTAGCTTTGGATTTCTTTTTTACTTTTCTATGGAAGCTGGCGTGAGTGACAGCAGAGGTGGGTTATCAATCCTCTGAGCTGGTCTCTCACTTCAAAGTGTTTTCTGCCCCATACAGCTCTCCTGCTGGGGCCAGTTTGGCATTTCTCTGCTTTTTCTGTCTGGGGCTGTAACATAAATAAAGCCTCATTGAAAGTCCACCAGCTACTTAAGCTGTCAAGGTCTTTACCAATTACTGTCACAACGCAGTGTGTGCAACACAAAAATATGTTCTCTCTCTATAATAGCCAGCAGACTCGGCAAAAAGCAGAGCGAGCAGATGGGAGTTGTTGGGGAGAAGAAGAAGTATGTTACAAACGTAAATGTATAAAAATCACGAAAGAACATTGGTTTGGAGAAACACTGTGATGTTGTATGGGTCCCAAGTACATCAAGGAAAGAAGGATTACATCCTCTGATCTGTGTGCTTCTTTAATTTAGAGTGAGACAGCATTTCAAAGCCAGAGCTTTAGGCCTCAGGAAATTAAAAAGGAAAATGCAAACAAACCTTAGCATAATCCCATCTCACTTTTCAATTTCCCATTTTGCCTCCTTAGAATTATAGAGTATGAGCAAAGAGCAGATACCTGACATATCAGAAACATTTTTGCTGCTAAACCTAATCAGTCAGGTGATGTCGAGAGCCTAAGACAAATGGATATAGATTACTTTCACATATATTGATGGTAATTCAAACACACTAATGCCTCCAATAAATAATGATAGATTTCTATGTCAAAATAACTGCAGAAAACATTAGTAATGGTACAGGACTAGATTTTCTCCAGTGAAGTTTATTCCTTGTGTTCGTTCGTATGACCTCAAGATTGAAAAGGACTTTGCATTTTTGATGTGCTGCAGATAACCATGTTTGATAGTTCAATTGGCAATACTGCATGGGATCGTTTTTCCATTGTAATGGCAAACTAAGATTTGTATCTATAGAGAAGTATTTCATTCTGTTTTGAGAATTTTCCTCTTGCTGACATTCAGACAATTTCACTCTGCAGGTCTGGTTCCAGAACCGAAGGGCTAAATGGAGAAAGAGGGAACGTTTCGGTCAGATGCAGCAGGTCCGAACACACTTCTCTTCAGCTTATGAGCTGCCCCTCCTAACACGACCTGAGAACTACGCACAGGTACAATATGAGTGCTTCAGTACAGGTTTGACATTTTTTTTAGCTTAATAACTCCAAATCACATTTCTTTTTGCAAACTTGATTTCTCAGAAACAGGGTAACTGTTTTTATTTTTATTACTGCTTTCCAGGTTTCACTCACTTCTACTAAAAACGATCTTGGGTTCATTACAATGATCTTTTTTTTTTCTTGTAGAAAGTTATGTGATTATAGTGTGGTAATGTAGTGGTTAGCAATAAGAACATTATATGGTTCTATTTAAAGGAATGAAAGGTTTGACATTTTAGGGAAATATGGTTTTTTATTTGTATCCCAAATGTGAACCTAGAGCCAGTATTTACCCTCAACTTAGGATAAACACTGGAAATGGACACACAGCCCAATTCTAACAGTAAAAACTATAAATAAATTGAAAAAAAAAATCTAAAAACCTACAATATACACACATTGGAATTTACTAAACAGTCAGTACTTTCTTTTAATTTCTGTCAGGATGCCTTGAAAAATAATGAGCTCAAAAATGTGTGTGAGCTTAGAATAAACAGTGAGCCATTGGGGTTAATGCTGCAGCTGTATGACTCTTTAACAATGTTGATTTCCTTTCAACATTTCAGATTCAGAATCCTTCTTGGATTGGCGGAGGCAGTGCAGCATCTCCAGTGCCGGGCTGTGTTGTACCGTGCGACACTGTGACTCCCTGTATGACCCCTCATCCCCACTCTGCCAATGGGGTGTCTGATTTTCTGGGGGTACCGAGCTCTGGAGGTCATGTGGGGCAGGCTCACATGGGCAGCCTGTTTGGAGGATCTCCTGGCATGGCTGCAGGCATCAACACGTACGATCTCAACATGGACCCCGACCGCAAGTCCTCCTCTATCGCCGCTTTGCGCATGAAGGCCAAAGAGCACAGCGCAGCCATCTCTTGGGCCACATGATTTGTTGATAATACTGGATGAGGGACCTTGTTGACCACCGAACCTTCATGGCCACATCAAAGGCAACAGTGACTACTTTCATAAAATGTTGCAATAAAATAATTCTGCAAATTCACAGATGAGTGAAGATTACTCAAAGAGAAGACAACAAGAAATTTGGCACGATAAGTGGCGAGGCACTGCCTTGTTTCTCAATCTCCGTCTTGGGGAAAGCGGCTGCAGGCTGGTGGGAGGTGGTGCTGTACTGTCCAACAGGAGTTGCAGTGTAGTACTGTTGCCAGGCGAAGGAAAAATTTAAGATTAATTTCAAACAAATCCATGCACTTATTTGCTAAAACACAGGAAGTTGTATTTGTACAGTGCTTTTAGTGTCATTGCAGCTCTTTGTTAAGGTGCTGTTGTATTCTTACTGTGTTATTTAACGTTTGAGTGTCTTTGTTTTTCCCTTCAGTCATTTTGTTGCTGGTTTTAATTTGACAAACATTTTAGAAGGGTCCTTAAGAAAGCAATGTAGTAGTTATATGCTGTGTACATATTATTCTAAGGCGATCTTTATGAGCATAAGCATATGCTTCAGTCATACCAATGCTGAGATAAAGCTACAGAAAACTTTCTATCCAGCATATCTGTCACATTATGATGCTTCACACATCCAACACAAACATTAAAATAACCACCACTGGGTGTATACTTCAGTAACTGCAGAACTTAGAAGTGGTTCTACCCTCCAGCATTTAAAAGTCAAACAGATGAAATGTGGTTTGTTTTAGTGTGGTCAGGGTGAGAGATCCACCTGCTGCACTGACTCGGTGCACTGATGGCCGGAGAGAGGAAGGGATGGATGAGGAAGTATGTGTGGGAGTATGAGAGGGGCACAGCAGGCCTGCTGCTCTCAGGGCTGAAGAGCCTGGGAGCGTCGGTCTCCAAACAGAGCCAGCTCTGTTTTCAGGAGGACAGACTCCAAGTGGACACGACTGTGCCCCGTGCATTTCCAGTCTCAGGAGTTTCAGAGAGAGAAGTGCCTACTAGTCAGTCAGACTGCCAGAAATAACAGAGAAACCAGCAGCCGCCACCTTTGAAACAGAGAAGGCTGGTGGAGACTACACAGTGTGTTGACACTTCTGAACACTGAAAGGATGTCAGTGTTTAACAGCCGTTTCTGGACTTCAGCACGGCTTTGTTTGGCCATGATGGCATACATGATGTTATTGTGTGTTTCTTTGATTTTCTCTCTATGTTTGTGTCCAAACTGAACAAAAGAAGCCATCGGCTACAACAACGCAGAGTAACGTGATCTTCACTAAGGTTTAATTGTCACTGAGAACTCAACGCAGGCCTGAGAAAATCTCGGTCGTCTTCAGAAACCCTGAGCTTCTGTTCATCACATACACATCCACATATCTCTAAACAATGTTAGATGTACGTGATGGTATTCAGTCTTACTGAGTGAGGCTTAAGGAAGATTAAAGGGTATTACCAAGACCCTGTTATCAACCAGGCAGAGAACCAATCCACTGTATGTCAGTTGCTTTTTTTTTTTTTTTTTTAAATAATTACATCACTTTAAATGAAAGTGTTTGAGCACTACTGAAGTGCAATATCAACCAGGTCCTGCATTATGAGGCAATCTTAATGCCATATGATGCTACAAACCTTAATTATTTTAACATATGTGATGATCACATGTTGTAAAATCCTAAAGTGGTGTTTGAATCAAACTGACATACAGAACAGTTGGGATCAGGTGGTATTCTAGTGTGGGCATGCTAATAGGTTTCCTGGTCTCTGGACGAAATGTTCTGAATCTGCCGTCTGCAGTCAGCTCTGTGCACTGACACTGAGGGGAACTTGGAGGTAACAGGGACCTGACAGCAAATATTAACCCCCAAAGAAGTTAATCCAATAGAAATAGAAAATTGTGAAAACACAATAACTATGCAGCTTCTGTCTAAAGGTTTCAGTGTGGGTGTGTGGGTCTACTCAGTCTCCAGTATGGTATGGTATCTGGTAGACTTTAGTCCCAGTTTATTTCCAGTTAGGAATATGTCTGGAACCAGTCAGAGATGAGCCTGATGTCTCTGAGCCTAAATCATGTCCTTACAGCCAAATTCTCATCGCTCAAATGTTTAAATAGTAAACCTGTTTTTTTTTTTCCTTCAATGACAGAAATAGCAGATGAGGTTTAACAATGAGGTTGTGCATGTTCTTTGTTTTCAAAGCCTGATTTAGGGCCTTAACTATAACAGTTGAAGGCTTTAAAAAGCAAACCTGATACCGTGTAGTACACCTTGAAGCAGAGCAACCATTGCTAATTCTCTAAACTAAAACACATTCAATGTCCTTCTGGCAGGCAACAGAAGTGGGGCGCAGGCTATAACCTGTCAGCAGAGCAGATCACCCTGAAGTCGCCCAAATTACATCCAGTTTTACTCTGCGCTCCAAATCCAAGACATATGCATAATCCTGACTGTAGAGCACACATCTCATAATCGAGAGCGTCTCCTTGCAAATGTAGACATGGGGCCCTCTGTGCTCTAGCTGAGGGGTTGGACGGAGGGCGAGCCGTCAGGGCGTCTGCTGTGTTCCGGTGTTCTGGGAAAAGGACAGTGCACACAGCTGCGCTCAGGGGGTAAATGCAAAACAAACATGCCTCACACATGCTTCCCCCTCAGCTGTCATGGCTCTGCTTTCAAAGATTCACCCACACCCCCCCTCCCCAGTCACCCACCTCAGCACACACATACACATTGCACTGTGCCTCTCCCTTAGTTCACTTCCACAATGTCCACTAGCCAAAAGCTGCAGGGTCCAAAGCAGAGCCGCAGGCCAACCCAGGAAGGCTTTTTAATTAACACTGAGTCATGTGGAGGCTGTGGATTGCAGTATTGTGTGTCAGGACAGCCAGGACTGTCTGTCACCTGGTTGGGTTTAATGTCGACTGTTCCACCGCACAGTGCGCGCAGACTCAGGTTTACAAAATCCGTACTCACAGTTTTGAGTCTTTTCTTTTAAGCGTTGTTATTCCTGGATTGAAACATCGAGTGATGTTGTCCTCTGCAAAGAATGAGTCTTTCTCCCTTGAATTACTTCTCTTACAATCACATCTTGTTAACCTAAGATTAGCTTTACACAAAAAACATTCTTATGTTACCCACTTTGGTCATTTTCTAGTACTACTGAAGTCAAGTGATCAGTATAGGAGGAAATATATTATATATATGTGTGCTGTTGTGTGCATGTGCATTTTTGTGCATGCAAAATGGAGTTACGTGTCATAGAACCCTTGGAAATGTTACTAATCAGATGTTATTTTGTAAAGTAATTGGTCAAGTATTCTTGTGGCTCATTTTCTTCATTTGGTGGTTCATAGTAACATATTTCAAAAGTTGTGTTTCAATATTGTTTTTCTCTTGATACATAATTCTTTTAAGTTTCAAAAGGTTTTTTCAAGATTTTGTGGTTTTAAACTCTTTGGAATTGAGTGCAAAAATTTACTAATGCTTGTGTTGTTTTGTGTGTGATTAAAGTACAATAAGTTATTGAACTACAATTCAGTATTTGCCATTTGTTATCAAATAGATAGTAAAGGCATCACAAGGTTAAAGTAGTAAGACAGTATATAAAACAGACCTTTTTTTTTTCCCGAGCCAAGATGGTTGCTCCCTCTAACACCTCAGTACACCAAATATTATCACACAGAGCAGAGAGAAATCGCCACAACTATTCTCCTATTAGTGTTTAGAGATCATTCAAGTCATCCCCAGTTTCAAGAAAAGCCTTTCAAGTCATAAGCTAAAGACCCTGGTTGGCCACAACTTGTGAATAAATTGACTGCTGTTGTTAAAATAATCCAGGAATTTGCAGTTTCTTATTGCGTTGCAGGAGCCCTGCCAAAATATTGTGTCATCCCTGTAGTCACATTCTGAAATCCTCATAGATTTCACTTCCTTTGAAGGGACACGAGTGCTGAAATGAGATCGCAGAACCCACAGGAGTATCACACTAATTGAAGTTGACAAAAATACGAACTGCGCCCTTCTGAACTGCTGACATTGAACGGGGTGGATTAGGCAGCGAATATTAACAACAGGTGACAGACTGAAGGGAACAGTGGATCGGCCGTGTCAGGGACGGTCTGTTTTGGACGGTCACAGATTGTACTGGAATAAAAAAGGAAAATGTCTGAGTTCATCTTCTTCACACCTCAATTAAACACACACGAACACACATGGAAAAAAAATATTAAAACTGCAAGATGTATTGGTGTGACTTTTACTTCTGTATCATAAGGTCATATGTACAGATATATTATCTCAGTCATAAAATTACAATTTCACTGACCTAAGTTTAAAAAAAAAAAAAAAAAAAAAAAATATATATATATATATATATATATAATATGCGCTTAGTGTTATGGAGCCTGACAACTAGTAATGAAAAGGACAGAAACACCAATGCACACAACAGGTAAGTTGGGGAAAAAAAAACAAAACAAAAAACAACTTATGCATTTGCAACACTACATTACTCAAAATGTATGGAAAACAGATTACTATGTTTACACAGTGCTCATACACTTATACAACTCATGAAATGACTTGGATGCATCAATTAGCACCGCTACTTTTCTTACAAAAAAAAAATGTATATGAGGACAACCTTTGCCGAGACATCATAAAATTACTTTCCAAGATGTTCAAAGAACTCAGCATCATCATTTTTTTTTTTAAAATCAGCACTTACCCAATCTCAACAATAGATTTAAGGTGCAAGCTTAAACTGCAGAGTTTTTTTTTTTTTTTTTTAACAGCCCAATGACTGTGTAAAATGTTTATTTTATATGTGTTAACCACCATGCTGCGCTATCACATTCAAACAACCATTCAATAAAGTCTACATATATATATGTAACTGTAATATACTGTATATTGTAAAATAAACATGTATTACTTTGTATCTTAGAGTCTGGGTAAAAGCCTCTGGTCCATGGCAGCTTTCGAAAATAAAAATAAAAATAGAAAATCCTAATCATAAATTATCACTATTATACAGCATTGCTGTAAAATACAAATATATACACTGTATACACTCATTCCAGAGATTCCAGTGCGGAGCCCAAAGTTTCCAGCTCTAAAACAGTATCAGTGAGGGACCACACGCCTTAAATCAGTCAGCCTGTCAAACATCAGGGTGAGCGCCTCCAACAACAGCTCATGTAACATTAGTTTCTGCACTAGCATCGCTAAATATCTGAAAACATCCTTTACTTAGAGCTCGACAGACAAATCACTCCAATCACACTCAGATTTCAGTGTCCTCTGTTAAGACAGTAGCATGATGCCCTGTACAATTCTGCTTTTTACATTCAATTTAAAACTCAACATGAAAATCTCTTGAATTGAGAGGTGATAGGAGCATGCACCACTTTAGTCTCAATACTGACATCCTGATAGAACAGGTGACAAATCTTGTTCTCAGGCTAAGATGAGGTCCAAACATCTGTTACTGGCTGGTCAGAGGCTGCCGATGTTGGGGAAGCTTTTGAGCTTCTCTGGGAAGTCGTCTTTATAGAGCACAGGGTCTGCGCGGTGTTCCACCACTTTAAGAGGCATTGTACCAAAAACTGAAGCAAACTTGTTGATGCACTCAGATCTAGGGATGAAAGTACAACTTAATTATTTTAAAAATATGCGTTTATTTAGCAGCTTCTGATTAATAGCATTAGAATAATGATGTCCCTAAGCATGACGTCTTCTTTGTAATTACTCTTACATGTTCATCTTCTTTGAGTAAGTTTGTTGTTTTTATACATTTTGCATGTTTGGTCTGTTTACTGGCATGTAGAGGTGACTGATCACTGATCTTGTATCTTTTTTTTTTTTTTGTACAGAACCTGAATGTGTACAAAATATGCATGATAGGAATTAAATGAAATTTACTACTGAAATACTACACAATGTCAAGAGAGAAATATACATGCATGCAAAAATGGTTACACAAAGAGAGAAATATGAACAAGCGGACCAGCAGATTTCCAGCAGTTCATTCATATGCACACACACAAATTAAAAAACAAAACAGATTGAGTAACTAAAGTTTTAAGCCGCTCATTTCATCTGAGATTTCCCATAACAAAGTGCCATACTGTACCTCTCCACCATGTGTGTCTGATCCAGGGACAGTCCATCAATGGCAGTACACTCAGGGCACTTGAACTTTTTCCTGGGGGTCACCTAAACAAAAACAGAGCAGTCACACCACTAATGTCAGTTCACTTTAACTTGTTGTTAAACATCAGTAGCGCAGACAGAAGCTAATAAACTGTCCATTCTGATTAAATAAGTCTGTGATATCCCACAGAGGGGGAAATGTCTGAATTCTCATCAGCGGAGTTGAAGATGTTCAGCCTTCCTTTGTCTAACTTCCATCACATCCACACCCCAACACATGCCTGCAGTCAACAATCTGGACTCTACAAATGCATGTGTGTGTAGAAAAAAAAAAGAGGAGCGAGATACTAAGACAGACGAGGTGGGGTGAAGTGTTTTCTGAAGGAGCCTGTTTGAGATATACTTGGAGCAGGAGTGCAGAGACGTGCGCAGCTTGTGATTTTATCACAGGGTGTGCGTGAGCCCTGGTCGAGCTTAGGAAAACATACTCAGAGGGGGAGTGCCAATGAGTGACACCCAGATAAGGGAGGTTAAGGCCAGACTTTAGCATGGGCCCCTGCACCTGGGCACAGTCCGTGTCATGCGAGGGGGGAGAGGCAATGAAGTTGAAGGGTGCGAGTTGATCAGACCCAGAGATGCTAGTCAACTCTGTCAGGCCTCAGCCTCCCCCTGCAACCTTAAGACAGCCAGGTCACTATGAATGTACCTTGATGGGGGCTTTGCCTGTGATGTTGGCCACCAGAAAATTCATGGCAATATCTTCACAGTTCATGTGAGCATCCACCCAGTTCTTGATGTCTCCTGGCATCTTGTATGTGTACAAATAGTTGAAGTACTGGAATGAAAAGAGATTCAAAACAACATATGATTACCCAGCGTCATATAGATATACTGCTGACTTATTAGGTAAACTAATACAGAGATAGTTTGACTATGTTGAATTGACTGCACTCGAATTTGCTTTGAACTGACAGTGACTGTGTGAGCTGTTAAGTAGAGCTGAGATAACCTCGCTGTACCTATGACACCCTGCATGTCAATCACTGTAATCCTTTTGACTGAAATTCTAAGTAACCAAGACAGAGGTCTACAGGATACCCCATAATGTTTTCTGCAAAGGTAATTTTTATTTAATTCCTAGATATACTGGACCATTTCTTTTGAAAACTGCTTGTGTACATCATTAAGCAAATCAGCTAGGGCTGGGCACAGACTAGATGATTTTAAAATCGCACACACTAGAGGATTCAACTAGACTGGGAGACCACACACTAGCCAACTGTAGTATGGTGATTCCACAGACATTTGATTTCACAAACACTTGCAGGATCAAACGTGACGTCGTGACGCACGCCTTTTCATTGTCGGCCTTATTGCATTAACGTTATTTCATCCACAATTCGTTAAAAAGACACGTGTTGTTGGCATAATTCAACTAGCCTGTCTGCAATGCGCCTTTTGGTGCTGGTTTTGTTTTGATTTGCTATGAGATGTTTGTGAGATGTTAAGGTACTCGACAACCGGTTGGTGACGTTTTTCAGGCTGCTCTCTCTCATTGGCTATTGGGGGCACTCCGTTGGAGCTTCAACCCCCAACCAGAAATCGTACATATTGAACATGTTTGATATTTACGACCGAGGCTCCGACCCGATGAGGAGCAGTAAAATAATCATGTTGACACCACACACCTGATGATTCAGATAATCGGGTCGCGGCAAACCTGGGATCGGGCCATGCACCCACGACCACTGTTTTAAAATCGTCTAGTGTGTGCCGAGCCTAACATCCATTAGTAGCTCTATGAAAAACGTGTGAAAGAGGCAGAGGAAAAGCTCCAACAGCCAAAACAACTTAATTTTAGCCAGACTTTCACAGGTCACCTTGTGGTAGAAAGCAGCACCAGTTAGAACCATGGAGACTTCGTTGGTCCACTCTGACTCATACTTCCACTTCCCCATTTCATGGTCCCAGAGATGCAGCCGTCCAGGGTAGCCCACCAGCCTGTCGGGGAACTCCCTCCATACCTGGAGTAGGACCGAAACAAACAGGTAGACATTTTCAGGTGAACTATTGAGAATTGGTGGATTACTCTATTAAAAAAAAAATATATAGATTAGGGTATATTTCAAAGAAAATTGAAAGGAATTAAAAATTTTGTCTCAAGTTTCAAGTTTTTTTTGCTCTCAGCCAGAAACCTTTTCAGATAGAAGTAGTGTTATAATTGGCTGAAAATGTTAAAAGCTCGTCTGATCCTTGTACTGCAAAGCAACAGGCACTGTGACAGACAGCACCTCAATCCTGCCTGTAATTCCATATAATTATCCTTAAACTGAGCACAATTTTATTAAATGGATTCAGGTGAGTGTGCTGGGTAAATGGGGCCAGGCAGGTATGTGGGCATGGAACACATCAGCTCTAGACCTGTCATCATTCTTCACACATCAAACACATATACATACAGCTGCCAGTCAAATCCCAAACTAGTGGAGAATGAGACTTTAATTTCATTCAATGACTTTAAACTGTCGGATCAACTTGAAATGGTTTCTCCTCACCTCGTAGCCAAACTGCAGCTCGTCAGATGTCAGCATGATGATGTCATCATCTATTGCTAGTACAGCCTCTGTCTCGATCTCGTCGTAGGGGAAGAAGCGGTTACTCAACTTATTCTCTTTGGTTCGCACAACTTTGAGAGGAACACCGATTTTTGGCCATAAAGACTCTGCCAAAAAGGAAAACACAGTAACAGAAATCCCATTTTTAGTTTTACACACATTTACACAAACACATTACAACATATTCAGCTACTTCACAGATTTGACAGAAAATTATCTGAAAACAACAATCAGTCAAATAAAATAAGTCTATCATTAAAACAATTTCTCTCGCAAAAATGATAGACTGTAAAGACTTGCTGTTGTGTTTTAGTTTGGTCCCTTTCAGATTTTGGACCAACAATACAAATACAAAATAAGCTATTATTTTGATTATGTATTATTTATTAAGTATTTTCTAAAACAATCATTCAATCAGAGAAAATTATTTTTTGCTGCCACCCTACATAAATACCATATGTGCTACTATAGTACACTTTGTTCGTACATGTTTATGCGTTGAACAAAATGATCAGTGTCTGAAGATGTGTGAGGAGTTATGATGTCATTTACCACGGACAGAGATATTTGAAGTGTGTCCTGGCAGTGGAAAACAGAGCTCTGGGAGTTTAAATTCACTCACTGACTCCTATCGCTATGCTAACCTCAATCATGTGCAACCAACCACAGTACCATTCTTCACGAGGCAGATCAACAAAGTGTTTTTTCAGGGGAGTATTTCAAAGATCTTGGGCAGTGTCCATGGCACGGACTATGGCACAGACAGATCACACAAAATGTGTCCCCTCATTAATGGGGTAACAGGGGCCTGGCAGCATATAAGAAGAGCTCTTGGTCCTCCGAACCATGTCTGTGGTCTCCTGTCAAAAGCTATTGTCAGGAAAACTGCTATGTTAAACACCCAGAATTTCTTCTTTCACTACTGTCAGCCCTTCACTTATTTCCAAGGTTGGAGATGGACAGTAGGCGTGAGGGAATTATAAGCTATTTTCTGAATTTAGAGCTTTATCCCCACCTTGGCATGGGTCAGCAAGCACACAATCATTAACTCTTCAGCAAGTTCTTAAACTGTATTGAAGAACCAACAAAACTAAATGTTCTCCAGAATACGCAATAGATTTTATGCCTCCATTTATTACAGCAGCATGGTAGTTAATCTGCGTTGTTGTGTAGTTACAAGCAATATAACAAAGGCAGATACACTTAAAGTAAGTCAAGAGTTTTTCATTTAAGTCTGTCTGAAAACATGGTCAGATTCTTGGTCATCATTTCCCCAAAAAAAAAAAAAAAAAAAAAAAAAACCCAAAAAACATGTGGGAGCGTGTAAACCCAACAGATTACGGACTGGTGTGAATGGGGAAGAAATCTGCCTTCATCTTGGTCTGAGCCCCATGAATCTGACCTGTCAATGGCCCCTTGTTACCATAATTCTAATGGGACTCAAAACTCCAGCCAGGCGCCGCTGATGCCTCTAATGAAAAGGCAACTCACAGCCACAAGGGAGCACTTCAAAGTCATTTCACTACTTCATTACAGTTGCCAGCTCTTACAGCAGCAGGAACGCTTTCACTCCTGCTCAGTCTTCATCCAAGTTAAACCATCAGTAGGATAAGGCACGGTTAACTGATCTATACTTCATTGCCATACTAAGGAAAATAATTAGAGTGCAAGGTGCAATAAATAACAACTAATAATAGCCTACTATGACACATAGCTCAGGGAATACAACTGAAGAAGTCTTCAACCACAAACTATCAGAAATGAATTTAAAAAAACAAAAAAAAAAACAAACGTAATAATAAAAACAGAGTATTACAGGTCAGTCAGGACTGAGATTGAACTGGCTGCTTCTTTTTACTGGTGCAAATACATAAGTGTACTCTTTATGCGCCGCTGTCTGAGGTGCTGAGAACTGATTAAAGAACATCACAACTGTCTTGCAATCAATTGCTATTCTTGTTTGTTTGAGAGTAACATTCTACCAAACTGCTCCACATGTCTGTCAGCTTCTGCTTACTTTCTGTGAAACAGAAAGAACCTTGGCGCTAGTACTCCACATGTCATGACAACATTTAATTCTGGATAGATGAGACTTGGCTGCTCTTGCCATTATCACTCATCTGCTGCATATCGCAGGACTCACTTTGGACTGCAAAAACCACCACATTATAGAGAAGGATAGTAAAACTAGACCTAATGAATATACTACATCATTTTAGTAATGTTATTAGTTTAATTACTCTTGAATGTATATAGCAGTAACCTATTTTATGTTCGTGAAGATGGACTACATATTAGATACAACTCTCATTATAACAACAGTTTAACAGCACTGCAAACCATAGCCTCAAATAATAATGTTCCTCAAGCAAGGATTTATTGCAGGGCTGCTATATTTGACTATCTATTTATTAGAGTGTCTATATGGCTTTATTTTTTTGTATGATTTTCTGTTATACTCACCCTCTGGAGGACTCTTGTTCTGGTTATTCCACACCACCAAAAGCTTAGCCAAGCTAGGCACCTTGGAGATTTCTGTGATGACCCGGAAAAGACTCTCAACACGATCATACGTCAGCACCACTGCTGTGAACCCAGGTGCCCTTGGTGGGATAAGTGGCAAGAACAGAGGGCTGTTCACACTGGACCACTTCTACACAAGACAGGAACAAAGAAAAACATGAGCCGTCTGGGCCGCAAACATCTTTTTTTGTCCTTTTTCATTACTATAGAAAGCTACTGTAGAGCCTCATGTCTTCTATGTCAACCACATATGTCATGTTTTCCATGATTTAACACACTAACAGTGCTTCACTGGACAGTGAGGTCATCTGCTGTAATTTCCAGATGATGGTTTTTATTATAAAGCAAAAATCATCCAATAAAGTCTCTCAGGAGCTAACAGAGGCAGAGCACGCAGCCCCAAAAGCTTCCAGTCAAAATGTCAAGTAAACCAAGTTCAGAAGGACATGAAAGAACAGGAAGGAGTTAGCAAATGAGACAGGTTGCCTACTCTCTTGCATCTACTGCTCCTGTGATGTTATTACAAGGGGCGAAAGTCTTCTGGGGCAGAGAGGAGGAAATGGGGCAGTGGGAAACATCGAAAGAGAGAGGTTTGCCAGGTATTGTATAGTGGCTGTCTACTGTCATTGTGGAACTTGGGTTTTCTTTCATTGCTCGCCTGTGAAATGGCCTGTAAACCCTGGGAGCTTCGCCTATTCCAGCATAGATCAAATGACACCATTAAAGGAAGGAAGCTACAGGAGAGTGCTCTTGATGATAAGTGTGTACGAAATACTAAACTTTAAAAGTAATTTGAATTAGAGTGACACCAAAGCAGGACATAACTAGTTTTAGTCAACATCCAAACAATACATTTTTTGTTATCTTCAAGTTAAATCACAAGACAAACCATATATCTCATTTACAAGCATGTGCTTATACAACACTAGCAAATATAGAAGCGGCAGGGTTCATTCTTGATAAACTTCATCAAAGGCACTAAAAAAGTTCCATCCTGGGTACAGTGAAAAGTCTTAGAAGGGTAAAGAGAGCATATCTAACACAATAAATCTGTGGGTGTCTTGAAGTCCATATAAACCCTGTTTCTCCTCTGGTCCCAGGAGGTTACAACATCAACACAAGTCTGTCAACAGAGACACAGCCACTCCTTTTACACAACATCAGTCACTCCTCCACCTATAAAAATTCACTTTACTGGTAAGTGGAAACTTCCTTGTGGTCGTTCTCACTTTGTCATACAAAAAAGGGGAAATAATTAAATTAACCCACATACACAACACAGATGCATTAAAACTGAATAAAAGAAGCAGGCACCATTTAAGTCATTTGGCGAACAGAACAAATTAGATGAGAAGAAAGTCGCAGCTCAGTATGTCACAAACAGATCTGAGGGAGTTCATGTTTTTTTTTTTTAAATTCAAATATGCCATATTTATTTGATTATCTGAAGTGAGTGGTTCTTCATTATTCTTAGACATGTGAACACCCTCAAAGGTATGTACATTAGGAGCCTGAAGACCTGCCAAGCATTAAAGAAACCTTTATCTGTCTGTATTACCTGCTTATCTACAGAAGCATTCCTACTGAAACACAATTTTTTACACTTTTACATTCAACTTTAACAGCACATTTAGCAGTATACTCATGCAGAGGCACCATAGTGCTAGATCTTATCTAATCTTTAAATATATATTCCTAAATAATGCAAGCAAAAAAGCTGCAACACTAAGTACAATTCATTAGCTTTAGGACAGTGGCATATACAGTATATATTTTATTATTCTAGTTTCACTAAAGTCGCCTAGATTTGAAAAAAAAAAATGCTGAGCTTGTACTGCTGACTTTTCAGTTTTCAAAATGTTTTAAATCTATTTGAGCTGTTGACACCCACAGTAGATGAGCAGTCTAGTACTCACAGCCTTGCTTCACCCTTGCAGTACATGGTTAATCAGATGTAAATGTAAACATCTTCAAAATAAAGTAAAACGTTAGCATTTCAGTCTCAGTAGTTCATTTCATATAATAATACGACTAAGACTTCTATATGCTTGGTCACCATAAAAAGTCTCAAATTCCGGTAAATATGGGTTTGAGCTTGAGATGCCTAAATTCATATAATTCATAAATTGTACAAGTATGCCCACTACCTACAAATCTAAAACAAAAAGCAGCTTGTCCCTTATTCTGAACCCCCCCGCCCCCAAAAGGCACAAGCAATCCTGGGAAATGTGTTTTCAATTACGAGCCTAAAGACTACAAGAGGAGAGGGGGAAAATGTCTGCCTGATTTATGTAGTGCTCTGTGCACGTTCTTCTCACCATCCATTCACTGAATCCATTGTGAAAACACTAGCCAAAGGTCTGCACCCTGACACAATTAACCTAAGAGCCTGGACAAACCTTGCGACCAGAGTGATGCTGAGACTGGGCTGGGGGTTAGATGTTAAGGCAAAACATTTTGACATAAGTGGGCAATATCAAGTGTAACTGCTGATTAGCATGCTAGCTGCTCAGAGGAAAACAGGCAACCATGGTCAAGCATGAGCAGCTGTTTCACTGTAAACCTATCAATCCCGAATGACTGTACAGTTCTATACAGAACTGAAATGCCAAAAGTCAGAAAACACCACTCGGAGCACTTCATGTTTATACCAATGCAACCTGATTGCAAATGCCACCTCTTTAATCTTAGAATTTCAGTGGTTTGACTTATACTTGGATACTTCTAGACATGTGACAGAGGCGCAAATGCACACATGCTCACATGCCTGTACCCCGTTGACTGAAGATGGAGGAGACACTAGATCAGACTGGGCTGATTAACAACTCCTGAGAGATGGTTGCACAGCCAAGCTGTCTGCAGCCATGAACTCCCACAACCACAGGGATGCTAAACACACACACACCATTCTTCACATCCAGCATACTCACTACAAACACAATGAGTCAGACATGCAGGAACTTATTTTTCACCACAATGAAGGCATCCTCCTAGTGCAGAACTGCTGACACAAACTGGCTGCCTCAGAGTTAGCTGGGTGTATACCAGACTGTGAAGTGCTGCATGTGTGGTGCTTCAGAAAGAAGGAAGGCATTTACTGTCACTTTGCCACAGGGCTTTGATTTACAAGGCACAGGAGAGTGGGGAAACTTATGTGGCACTGTGAGCGTCTGTATGAGCTTCACTGTGGTCGGGTCTCATTCAGATTTCTACGATGAGAAACTTCAACGAATACAACCAGCACAGTATAGTAAAGCTGACAGACTTTATAGATTATGTAACTGTGCGTTAGAGGAGAACAGCCTTTTAGGTGTAGATATGGCTAAATAACACATACTTCTAAAAGACAAAAATGGAGGGTCGGGACACAATAAGACTAATAATAATAATAATACAATATTGCTTCAAAGTTACAAAGTCATGCAAACTGCATGGCAACATCAAGTCTACACAGTTACATACCACCACTGGTGGATTGTTCCACTGCTCATATGTGCGTGCAGCGTATGGGTAGATGCGATCATTGATGATCTGGAGCGTTGTCAGCCCAATAGCCTTCATGGAGCTGAAGTAGGCCTCCCAGAACCAGCGTGCCTACAGACAAAACACAGCGGCTTAAAAGGTACCCACACAAACACAAAACATGCTTAGAGGAACAATATTTCATTTCACTTTTGACAAAATCTATATTAAACAAACATACACTTTTTCAACTCATCTTTCAGAGACATTCACCTTACAGATGTAGACAGAGAGATGCAGAAATGGATATTTGCATAAACTGATGAAAAACAAAAACATATGTAACAAAGAAAATCTTGCCATTATCAAAACATGCTGCATACAGATGTAGGAAAATCCCTGCTAATGCTTCCAAAATAAGTTACAACAATGGAAACGTCAGTGAACAACTATCACAAAGGAATAGTTCTGTTTAAGGTGTGTACTGCAAACACACCTTATGTGGGGCTGAAATTAAGTAGTAATTACAATTCACTGTTGGTGCTGTATTGCTGCTTATAAAATAGTTTTGGTTTTTACTCTCATTTCATCCTGTGCTATATTACATGACAGAAGATAACACTGGTGTGAAGTCATAACTGTAAAATCCAAATTTTCCCCCAGGTTCTTGTCTTGCCTTTAAAGACAGTTTTGCAGCCCTCTTGAGCCTCTTGCCCTTCAGTAATTCTTCTTCACAGCCCCTCAGAAATATTCTTTGACTGTGCCTGTTTCACTTCAACAGATCTCTGATGTGAAAAGCATTAATGATAAGTGAACTCTTAACTCATACTTTAATGTTATGGCATTGGCTGCTAAAAAACATCATCTCCATCAGCTTTGATTCTCTCCTCGCATGACAGTGTTGTCAGGTACAAGATACGTGACAAAAATACCTGTGCAGTGAACTTTATTCAGATGGTTTGCTGAAGCTCAAATTGTGTTAAGGTTAAGATGCAGAAAATGAGAGGTTTAAAGGGAAATTGATGAAACAAACCTGAAAATAGGGTACATGAACTGACTGTATATTTATATCAGATACTTTAAAATATGACATTAGTGCCTCCTTGCCTCCTGCTGGCCCTACTCTATAAAGAAACTTCAACAAACAGTTCTCAGGCGAGAGAACTCCATAAGAACTAATGAAGCTTTAAACGGGCACTGTGCCGCACTGACCTGACTCTGCCACACCAGCTCCTCAATGACCCACAGTTGTGGAGTAGAAGAAGTGATTGTAAGTGTTTGTGTGTAGAGCAGTGAGCTATATAAATATCTTGTTCTCCATTTGGAAAGCACCAATGTGTATTATTGGCTAATGTGTGAGCTCTCAGTTAAACAAAGACTAAATCATCCATGTCTGTGCATGTGTCGTAGCACTGGAGATGTACAACAACACAAAAACAAAGCATGTATTTTTACACAAGGGGTGAAGAGAATCCAAAAAGACTTTCTAATCTCAGGGGGAAATCCTAACGGCCCATAAATCAGCCAGTGATGAAAGTTTCTTTTCCGACCGGGAGGAGGCAGAAAGAAAACTGTGCTGGCCCAAGGGTCCATTCCACCACCCTCCACCCTCTCCTAGCGCCTGCAGGAATTTTTATGAGCAGGGAAGAAGAGACAGCATTGCAAGACTGGAAGGGGAAACCTTTACTCCATTGTCCGATTGCAGCATCTAGCCTATAGCCTACGTTTTGTTCCTGTTCTACCGATGAAAAAAAAAAAAGCTGTATAAAAATAGAGGAACACTGACTTACTCAGTCTATGAGATTAACAATATATATATTTCACCAATTAAAGATTCCAGATTTATTTTTTTGTAAACTGTACCCATAAGCCTATTGCAACTATTGAGAAATACCCTAAGAGAGTAAGGGTCAAGTTATATTCCTGTAAGTCAAACAGCCATCCAATATAATGCCTATACCCTCATTTCCTTCTAGTTTAGAAAGAGCCTCTGCATAAATTACAGTTCTCTGTGTTCTCTTCACTTTGTTCAACTCAGTGGATGTGCCTGACAGATGATTCAACCTATCGGCCAAAACTGGCAGCCAGTGAGCTGTAGACAGAACAAGTCAATCATTAGATTCTTGACATAATCAAAAACAGCAGTGACACCAACTCTGTTTCAAGCATCCAAGCTGCTCAATGGGAACATTGTTTTGCTCAGTATATATTAGCGCCATACTTTTGTAACTGATCAAAATATCTCCCCCAACACACATGCATGAGTGTGTTAATAATAATTTACTGGTCCCACAGGTGTATATCAGTCCTTATTAAAATTTCTACAATAAACCTGTAACGATTTGTGTCTGGAGCACCAAAATTAAAGGCTGTTAAGGACCTGTTATTACAGATTTGAGTGATAGAAAAGCCACTGCCATCACACTGGCTGACGGTTCTGTGTAAGGGGAATACATGTAAATAGAAGACTGGAACAAAGTTAGAAGGATGGTAGGCTCAGCGGATTAAAAGGAAAAAGCTGTCAGGTTAAACCTTAAAGCTAAACTAATAGCAGAGGAAAAGATGAGGAATAACCTAAATTCCATCTCGGGCCAGGAATCCCTCCACTCCACATGTCTACAGTACAACAGAACTGATTTGGCAGTGCTAATATAGTAGTAAAGGTTTAAGGTGCATGTGTTTTATTTCGAGGGTATGACTCAAACGAGGCTAATGGGAGTCAGTACACACACAGTTGTCTTGAGCACAGTTAACAAATTACAGCTGTTTGTTATGTGGCCTTTTAAAATATAGCCAAATGGTTGTTTTTGCTATTGAGGCTGTTACTAAGACTTGTCCCTTTAGTTAACCAAATGTTCTGTTCCTGCAGGGTGAGCTAAAACTGCAGTGCCATGGTCAAGAAAAAAAGACCACATAAACATGTTATTTACACAGGCACAGTGAAAGCAAAGGTTGCTGAGCCCTCTACTGGCTGAACTAATGAAATACATCAGTTAAACCATTACAAAAAAGTAACATGAGCTTGTAAAGAGAAAGTGGATAAGTACCATCTCTAAATTTATGCAGGTGACATTACAACAGTGACGTTGTATGACCCTTTACATCACTACATATAGTGAATCTTGGTAGAGATGGCTGTATTGCAGATTTAACATTACCCATAAAGTGTGTTTTTAAATGTGATTTCTTCATGAAATATGAAGTATTATATGAAGCCAGACAAGTACAGTAGGATGCAGGAAATTTGTTTTACTAGTGTTTTTAAACTGTAATGATAAATACAATATTGTGTCTAAAAAAACATGTGGATACAAATTGTAATCACCAATGTGACAAGGATAACACATTGTGAAGAGGTGGATTTAAAGTGTGACCTGTTCGCAACAGAACAAAAATAAATTACATACTGTACTGTAACCATAATTTTAATTTATATTCACAGCAAAAGTACTTCTGCAAATAAATTTCTCAGAAAAGACAAGAGACCACCACCCAACCTCCACCTCAGAAACAAGTTATGTTTTTGAGATTGACTAGTGTAATCCAACCCCAAGCTTCTCTTGAGCCCTTGGCCTAAAATGTCTGTTTGGCCAGTGTAATTGGTAAATGGACTGGAGTTGATACAAGGGAATGAGGAGCAGCTGAACTGGTGCACTTCTCTCATGGTTGCCTTGAATTTGTTTATTGCGGCTCAATACAGATATCAGAATGGAAAGAGAGAATGAGCTGTAATTACTGCATTTCACTTGAGTTTATATTGTAATAGTTGAGGCTTCTGAGAGCTTCTTCAAATCTAAATTGAGCAAAGGAATAAATTCAAACTTACAAAACTTGAAGGCGGTATCCGAATGTCTGTCTTTTGCACATCACATAAAATTTGTTTTGGCTTCTACAGACCTGATTGGTTGTTATGGTACAGACACATTTTGGATACATTTGGATACATTTTGTCAATGTCAGTTCTCAAACTCAAGCTAAGCCACTTTAAATGAGTTTTGCTTAGAAATGTTTTGTGACAATTACCTGTCTCTGCATTTCTTCAACTTGTCTGTGAGGAATACTTTTTAAGATGGTGTACATCTCAGAGAGCTTCTCCTCTGGAATAACCACAGATGCCCTGTACAAAAACAGAGCAATTAGTGAAGTGAAAATGGCAGACAGTCAAACCTTGTATTTGTTTTTCAACTGTTCAGTGACTCAGGCAGACCTTTTCCAGTCAAGTACTTCAGAGAATGGCAGAATGTAGGAGTCAGCAAGGATGACGGGGACACAGCCAGCCTGCAGCACATCACTGAGTGCAGCCTGACCCAAACGGGCTCCCCGCAAAACCACACAGAATGAAGACTCCTGTAGGTACACATTGACAGCAAACTAGCTAAAACTGACTCTACTGGCCCTTTTCATTGCTAGAAACCTCTTCAAGAACCAAAGACCTTATCAGGAATTTGAATTACATTATGATTGCAACAGTCTAGTTTCCAATTTTGGTTATTGCATTATAATTTCTATCATCTGAAACGTTCCTGTTCCCAAGTAAGCACACTTTATAGAAAGCCCAAGAACTACCTGGTTCCAGGAACTGCAGTGCTTGTTATTGCTAAATGGTAAAAACCTCATATGCCCATGTACTAGCTGCTCAATATGACTTTGGGGTATCAACTTTTCTAACAGACTGGATTTTTGTGCCAAATGTAGTAGTTGTGCACTGATTAAGCTTGATAATCCTTGTGTTTATAGAGTTTTTAATGTAGTTGTGCTTCCTACCTGCAGGATCTGTGGGTAGTCATACACCTGCCCCTTGTAGCAACGTTTTCGTGCAGAGGCAGCACCCTGGGAGAGGTTGCTACACTTGTCCAGGAGGAGCAGTGCTTCTCCATTTTCTTCCTTCAAGCGCTCAAGTTCAGCACGGTACTCTCGATGGATGGCGGTTTGAGAAGACAGAATAAAGTAGTGACGCGGCCTGGGAAAATTAATGCACGATCTGCAACTGGTTATCAAGTCATACTTTACATAATGGACCACAAATTCCTTAGTTTGTAAAACCACAATTACTTTTGAAGAAGTTCTAAATATCACATTTCATTACATTCCATGTCCTGAAGAAGTGGTAAATGGCAAAATTAGGTTATTCAAACAAGCTAATGAGAGTTACTGTGTGATATGTACTCACCCAGGCTGTCTCTCTGGCAGTTCAACATCTGCAGAAAGGGGGCTGTAAACTGGTATACTGACATCATAACCTTGTCTGTAAGTCCATGTAGAAAAACCGCCTCCAGCCAGCAGCGCTCTGAAACAAAGGGGCTTTGACTGTAACAACACTTTAACACACTGAGGAGCAAGAGAAAAATTCTGATAATTAATTAGTTTGCTTCCTGTGGGCACCAATAATGTTTATGTGGGACATAGAGTGGCTTGAAACAAAGCTTAGTTCCTGGACTGATTGGTCTAATTTTTTGGAAGAGTTTAATAAAAGGTAAATAACTGCTGAATCACTGTTTAACTGTCTTTTTTTGAGGGTCACGTCAACAGCAGACCATTTTTGAAGTAATGTCTCTGTAGTGTCCAAACATAGGCTTATGCTAAACTGTTCATACATCCAATATCTATACTGGTATCTTTCCTTTACAGGGTACCCAGGAGCAGGAGCCAATCCCAGCTGACACTGGGAGTGAGGCAGGGTACACCCCAGACAGACCACCAGTCTATCACAGGACTGACACGTCGAGATAGAGAAACACTCACTTTCATACCTATGGGCAATTTAGAGTCACCAATTAACCTAATCCATGAGGGCACAGGGAAAACAGGGCTAAAACCCATATCCTTCATGCTGTGAGGTGACAACGGTAACACTGTCCATTGTAAACTGTGCTTATTTGAATTTACTATGTCAGTATGTTCACCAGTTTGATATAAAAACTGCTGGAGTGAGGAATGGCTGCCCAGATTCTATGATGTGTTCTACTGTGTATAATTTTGTTTCCTGGGTCCCAATTACATACACTAAATAAGCAAAGAATGACTGGAAAAGTACCTTTCTTTATATAGTCCACTGCATGATAATACATATTTTGGAATCTGTTCTTCTCTCAGGCAAGGTGGATATATAATGGAAACACAGTCAGTCACACACACCTGGTTCTGATGAGACTCCATGGCAAATGGACTACAGCTGGATGAGCCCAGGAAATTCCTTAAAGCTAAAGATAGTGTTCACTGCCTCAAGGCAGCATGGTCATAAACCCAAGCTCTCCTATCTTCCACCATTATTCTAGCCTGCAGGACATCACAAGACATATGGGTTCCTTGCTGGTAAATACAGTCAGATTCGAAAGGACTAAGGACTCATGAAAATATTGTATCTTCTAACTGCTTGTAAATATTTTCCATCTTTATCAAATGATTTGCCCTAACATGTTAAAATTGACTGCAAAAATGCTATCAGTGATGGGATGATCCGTTATTGCATGCAAACTAATTTCATCTTAAAACACAATTTAAAATGACAATATTATTAATTGGAAGAAAGCAGTCATCCAACACCAAATGGACCTGTGTGAAATCCATTGATCTAGCAAACCTTATTAGGCCTCTCTTTCTCTTCTATGGGGGTCAGTGTTCATCACTTTACTATTAGAAAGAAAGTGGCCAAAAAACGTCATCCACGGGAAAGTGGCAAGCCAAAAACCACTGGTAAACCAGAAGAATATTAAGGCTTGTCTGAGTTTTGTCAAAGCACACCCAAAATTTTTGGGACAATATTCTATAGACAAATGAGTCAAAAGTAGATCTGTTTAGACGACAGGGGTCTTGCTACATCTGGCGGAAACAAAACAGAGCATTCCACAGTAAGAACATCATACCTCCGCTCAAGCATGGTTAGTGTGTGGATGCTTTGTTGCCTCATGGCATGGGTAACTTTCCTTAATTGAGAAAAACATGAATTCTGCTCTTTACCAGGAAATTCTGAGGAACAATGTCCGATCATAAGCCTGTGATTTGAAGCTCAAGCACAGCTATGTTATGACAATAACACAAAGCATTTAGACCGAGTCCAACCTCTCATCTCCAACATCTGAAAGAGTCTGGCTGCAGTTGTTGCTGCTAAAGGTAGTAAAGGGTTTGCTTTTTTTTTTTTTTAAATAATTTTTAAATTGTAGATGCCTGAACTCACCGTAGTAGTACATCAGTTGGTAACACTTTTTTAGTAATTAAATTTATGCACCAATGACAGGGTCCTCAACCTTTAAGAGTTTTTTTTTCTGCACCTTTTTTCTGTTAATTGTGCAAAAAGCCGAAAAAAAAACACAAGAAACATTACGGTACACGTACAACATAATAAACATAAATGTGACCCAATGTGTGTAATTTTAGATTTAACAATGATTCAGACCATAATGCACCCACTCTTCAGTACTAAGATGACTTTAAAGATGCACTGTAACTACCTGTCTCGGGGAACATCCAAGGCAGTATTGTAGTCTGGAGGGCCTCCAGGTAACATGTTGAAAAGCAGGTGATTCATCCCTTTGTCCCATCTACCAAAACATATACAAGATTAATGCTGGAGCAATGTTTTAAGTAACAACATCCTGAGCTGATCCTAAGAATTGGTACCAAGGGCCATTTGGGTAAGACAAGGCCATTTAACTGTCGTAGCCCATTTTGATACATAAAGGGAATTCACAGTGCTTTGCAAGCGGTGCGGTGCAAGAAAGAAACCATCACAGAAATAGCATGAAATGTGCATTTTAAATAAAATTCAATTAGATGTAAAATAATAAAAGATAAACCATAAAAAAGTACAAGAGTTTAATAAGATAATTATAATGCCAATATCAACAAGTTTAAACAAATTATTTTTATTTCATAAATTGCATGATAAATTTATCAGTATTTATAGAATAAGTAAAAGTAGCATATTATTTAAAGAGGTAGACAAACAGTGTTTAGTTTAAATATGGCTACAACTGGAGCAAACCTAAGTTCAGCAGTAAAATCCATTTCATCATCAGTATTAGGGCCTTAGCACTGATAACAACATGAGATCAAATTAAGCAAGCAAATAAAAGTGACAATGCAGTAAATCTCTACTAAATGATTAAAAGTGATTAACAGATTTTTTTTTTTTAATACTGGGTCTGGTGTAATAGTTTACCTGGGTAGCATTGCTAGGGCCTGGGCAGTCTCTCTGACACGCAGGGAGTTCTGATTGAGCACATCAATAGACGGGATAAAAAGACAAGCCCTGGTGACATCATCTGTGTAGAAGTCACTGTCTGAGATGGCACTAAGCAAGTCATTGTATTCCCGAGACAGCCCAATGCTGCTGATGGGAACCCCCAGTTCATCCACAAACCTCTGCAGAGGGTAGATGTAGACCTACGAAAGAGTTTCAACAATAGGTGACCACTCCAACAAGCAACACTGCTAAATATAAAAAGTCCAGTAAAAAGATTGAGTAATCTCAGTGATGTGAGATCTGTTGTGGGTGGCAGTTACCTTGATTCTGTTTTTAGGATTGTAGCCACATCTGTACACATCGAAACATGTGTGCATGCGACAGCTGAGATCACCTCTCTCAGGAATGGGGCTGGAGACAGGCAGGCGGATGAGAGGTGCATCGTGGACACTGCGTTTATCAAGTGTCCAGTCGGCTGTAGATTCGATGGAGTGAGGCCAGAACTGAAACATGCCGGTGGCAATTAACCCGAGCAGCACCACGGAGAATAGAGTGATGTAGTAAATGCGGTGTTTGGTTTTCATCCGCGGGATAAGGGCAGGGCCCCGAGAGCTGTACTTCCCGGAGGCACACATGCCTGACCCGTCTCTGTCCAACCTGGCACTGCAAAAATAAAACATTTGATCATCGACTGCTTCGTGCAACAAGCTGCAGTGGTTAGCAGTTACAATGGCTCTGGTCATAACAGCAAATACCCTGTGGGTTCAGTTTCTCGTGTGAACAGCCTAACGTTACCTGAGTCAGGTTCAAATACACTGACTGCCTCACACAGCGGAGCCAACAGCGACTTTAAATTTACTTTTAATCTTAACAAGGAAGCTGACACAGTTTAGCTAACATCGTCGTTAGCTAGCTAAAGCAGCTATGTAAACATCCGCCCCATTAACGTAAGATGCTATTATTCAGCGGCATTAAACCATTTACAAAGATAACATATTTCTACAGTTACAGGTATATGTTTTACTCACCGAGACCTTTAACCGAACGAGGCTGAAACACTAAGATTTATTTCATGACACCGTTTGGAAAACGGGCTCCACTCACAAACACAGCGCTAACCTAGCCTAACCTAACCTAGCCTGAAGCTAATACGGAAGTACGCTTCTGAAGTCCTTCTTCCTTGCTGTTTGTATTTTCTGACACAGGAAGAAGAAACACTTTGCTTCCCCCAGGTGGACGTACAGCTACACGAACACGTTTTTAATAGACGAAGATAGCGTTAGTCTGGCTTTTATAGGGCTACCATTGTTTTACTAATTCGCAATGCGAGAAAGGACTTCATTTCTTTAGTCCAGATTGTCCATATCATGATGTTGGTGAACTATGTAAACACCAGAGGAGATAACAATGGAAATGAATCCAGTAATTCTTGTTTCTATCCCATCTATATGGCAAAATCTGTATGTTACTCCAAAATTTACTGGTGTAGTTTATATTCCTTTGATTAATCAAAAACAGAGATTGTTGCTGGGCATTAATCCCAGATTCACAAATAGTCTACTGTTGGTCTATAGGAGAAATTAATATTGGTCTACAAACAAAATAATAAAAAAAAACAACAAACAAAATGCACACATTGTGTTGTGAGTTATGGGTTTCTACATGCTTATTATGCACATGTAATTAGCATTGAAGGCTTTTCTATGCATGGTTAGCTCATGGATAACTTCTCAATTCTACATTAAGAAACAAGTCTCCCATCTCACATCTATGCTGTCTCAGCTAAGCCATGACACCCCCATAAGGCTCAACAGTAGATTCTGATCTCCATCAGACCTTCTGTACACTCATAGTGGACCTACCCCCACTCTTAAATATAGCTTGGAACAACTCATGCCATCTATGCTGAAAATTTAAAATGTCAGCAGTTTTAAAACTGATGACACATTCTTTCCATCAGGTCTAAAACACAAAGTTTTAGTTTCTTTTTGCTAAATGTCCTCCTACTGTAAGAACAATCCTGCATGTATCTAGTGTATTTGGCATCATTGCATTTATACTATTGTCATACCCAAATCAGTATACTCAAACTCATGACAATAGTCATAATTCATAATAATGCTTTCCACAACTATGAATTAAGATACATATAAACCTATCAAATCCAGAAAACTGTGGATATTCTGCTAATACTTTAAATAAAGAACCATCAAAATGGTGACAACAATATACCATGAGCACATGCTGAAAGAGAAATACCAGATATTCATAGTTATTTTCATAGTCTGTAGTTTATTCCATTACAGGCAGGGCAGTGAAGGAAGGGGGGGGGGGGGCGACTACTAAATACATTCTCATTGTGGGGCAGGAAAGGAAGGGAAGCAAACCAGGTAAACATGGACAAGACAAAGTTGAATTATTCCTTTTCAATATAGACCAATTTGTAAATCTGCCAATAATTTGAATAAATAACTTTCAGATGATTTTTTTTCTATATGTCAATACTGAAATATTTTTATATAGTCATTATCTCCTTATTATTACCTATATAACATCGTTTCCTACATGACTCAATTGATAGTATTTTTTTTAGACATCTGCATAAATAATTATATATTAAAGATGGTGCTGTACACATCATGGTGGAAAGTATTACAGTATTTACTTTCAGCAGTGTTTAGTGTATGACTGGTTGCAAGCAAAGCTACTGAATGTAGGCAACTGCTGACCATTGTATCTTGTGAGAGCCTACTTGGACTGGCAACATGCTCTGAGTAGTGTCAGACCATAAACCTGCTGGAACTGTCTGCTGTGAGTAACCACAGCAAATCTGATTCCAAACAGAGAGAGTGTGCAGATCACTGTGGTGACTCCAGGCTCGGCGGTGGCACTGTACCAAAGGTCACTGTGAGCAGGCTGTCATTTTGCAGTGTGTCTCATCACGTTGAAGCGTTCGTAAAAAGAGCATATTGTGACTATGCCATGGAAGAATGTCAACTACTTCTTCACCAGGACAGAAAAAAAAAGCTGAGCTATATAATTCCTTAAATTTTGGAAAGCCTAAACACTTCCCCACACTTTCCCAAAAACTGAGATAAAAACCACTGACATCAAACCAATCTGTCGCAAGAGCAATAAGGATAATAATACCATCAAATATAGCAATAAAAGTGATAACAACATTAAGGATAATAAATAATGCAAACGGTAAGCCACCTGTTACCCCCAGAGTGATATGGAAGATTGTATGCCACATACAGTATTTAGAACCGGCATACTTAATGTTCGAGCCCATTTATTAATTCAGTCCAACCTCAAAGACGTTTGAGATGAACCAGATTAAAGGGAAGCAAACACCTTGATGTCCAAGATGACTGTGAGCACCTTGTGAACAAGAGAAATTATATCCCCGGTCACTTTAACCACACAGAGTTTGTTCCTGTCTGGTGACCCAGGACCACTGGTGACTATGTAATAAGTCTCTCAAAGGTTTAACTATATGATAACTTTTGGAAATGCTTAGAGCTTATTCACTGTGACTTCATGACAAGACTTGTTATATATCAGCCATGCTACTCTGAAATGCATAAGCATGCAGACCCTGACCTGGGCACTTTGCTAAGAGGTCTCCAAAGAGAAAGATATACTAGTTACAAGACTAGGATAACTATTAAAAAGTATTATTGTTCAAACCCAAGGTACAGAGGTTGTGTTGACAAAATGAAAATTATGGCAGTGTTTTAAGGTCAGGATGACATCTTTTCTATGGTGTTGCTCTGTAACAGTCTATATGGGAACCAACAGTATGGCTAGCGAAATAATGATCTTAGCTTGTATTTAAATAAAGCAGTATACATATACAAAATTACATCTCATAAATACATTTGGCAATACAACATATTCAATTTTTTGGCAAAAGGGGGTTAAACTGAGCAACATGATGTGTGAAAGAGTATTTAAATGTCAATCTAAGTAGTTTAGTGACAATTTCTTTTCAAAAATAAAAATAAAGTCTTCATGCACTATAAAGAGTAACCAAAAAGACTCAAAAACATCCATAGGTGTCTGTAGTAACTTTGTCACAATCACAAAATGTTTAAAACACATGAATTCTCACCAACATAACACACTTAGGCTCTTTCTCAAAGTCAATTCTTTATAGACCTGAGGAACATTTCATATTGTTTTCTCACTTTGACTGACTTACACATAAGTCCATCTTCACATTCCTGATTTTTAAAAAAATTAAATAAAACCTGGACAAAATTTCCAGAGCTGCTGAGGGTGCAGGAAGTTGTAGAATACGTCAACCCAGATGATGTGCCTATGCTAACCTCTTTTATAATGTTTTATGTTTTTGAATCCCTGCTCAGTTAACTTTTCTCCCTTTGATTTTGTTTGGTCAGGGAATTTACCGTAATGCGGACACGTCCCTACGGGGCTGAGACGACATTGTTTTGGAATGGCATTGTGAAGCTACAGTTACTTATATTCACCCAAAAGCAGCACAGCCCCCTGGCATGCAGAGAGAGGTATCTTTTTTTTCTTAGTCATTGCAATAGTGTGAAAATGCTATAAACAGTGTTCAAAAGGGACACCTGAAGAATGGAAATAGTCTGTGAATCGGTCAGTCAATTCTGTCATCTGATGAGTGACTGCATTCCATCGCATGCTTTGTACTGTGATATGTTTTTCATTTTGGATGACTGCATCTCTCAGTTTTGGGTAAAATACATCTGAGTCTTGGGAGCACACTACACTATAGATGATAGTGTGTTCTCTTCAGGACAGTGGTGAGGGCTAGATGTTCGTAAGGAGTGCATGGCTGGGGGCCCACCCTCACCCGGGGAAAGGTCGTTGAGCTCTTCAGATGATGAAAGAGGGAAGGAAGGTGACAAAGAGATGCCTGAAGAGGGATCAGCAGATCCAGCAAAAGTGCGTGGGGGCTTGGGGACTAGGTTGGGCTCCAGTGTTGCCCGAGCCAGAAATTGTTTGTCATCCAACCGCTGTCCGTCTCCAAGACATTCGCCTTGCCCAAATGAGCCCCGGCCTGACTCTGACTCCCCATCGGACAGCTCCAAAGGTGGTGAGCTACTGCCATCCAGTCTGAACAGGGAGTCTAAGTACTGGGCAAACTCCAGCACTGCCTGGCTGGGGTTTCCATTGGACAGGCAGGTTGAAGGAGTAGAAGCTGCTGGTCTGGTCTCTGCACTTAACTGTTTCTCTGCTTTCTCTAGCTCACAGTCTTTATTTTCCCTATTCATTGATCTAGAACTAATTTGAGGACTGAGGGGAGTGTTAGGAGTGCTCCCCGGGCTGTAGACACCAGGTATCGTCTGGTGATCTCCATCAGGAAGCATTTTTGGGTTGGTTTTAGGTTCAGGCTTAAAAGGCTGTGCCAAAACACTCTGGTTTAGCAGAGCTGGGGAATGGTGTCCACTGTAGCAAGGTGTGGCAGGAGACATCCTCATGGAATAATCTGGTGTGGATGTGGCTTCCAGTGGGTTAAAGAAGGGCCCAATCTCACCCAGGTGCTCCGGTGTTGCCTGGCAGAGACAGTCAGCAGCCAGTAATTCAGTGCGAGAGCTGAGAGATGGGTTCTCTTCTGGGATTGGGGCATCCAAGGGGAACGGGAGGTTACCCAGCATTGGTGAACCCCTTAGAGCAGCAGAGGAGCGTCGGGAATCCAGGCTATAGAGCGATTCAGCATCTGAAAGACTCTCCATGACAGCCAGTGGTGCTTTTCGGTCCCTTAGCTCCACTGCCAGGCGCTCCCGAGCTCCACGCAGCACTACAGGCACGGGAGGGGGAGGGCACTCAGAGAAACCATCCAGAGATATTTCAGATTGGGCACATGAACTAGAGGAGAGGAGAATAATGGGTTGGAAAGTGGTGCCAGGGAAAGGAGGGGAGAGGGGATCCAAAACACAAGACAGACATGAAAAATGGGTCAAAACAACTTACAGAGGGTTAAAAAGGGGGGAAATGGGTATAGTGTTAGTATTCAAATTATCTCTAATTTCTACAGGCTAGGTGCATACCAACAAAACATTATAGATGGAAGGAAGAACAGTGAAAAGGAGAGACTAGGAGATTAGGAATGTATACTATATATGTGTCCTTGTATTAGCATCTAATACAGGAGACATACCATCCTAATTCAACCATCACTACCAGGAGATCACACTGACTTTAAACAGGGGCTAAATCAGAGAGAACTGAATACTACCATACGTTGCAACTGCTCTGTGGTCAGACAGCGTGCATGCGTGCATGAAAGAAGGGACCACAGTATGCAAAATTAGTATTAGCATGCTTTGCTTACCGTGACAATGGTTTTTGTCTTGTTTTTTTAAACAGAACAGAGAGAATGATGATTTTGAGAAAACAATAAGGTAGCAGTTAGTAGCAGTAGTATTGTTTAGTGCTGGCTACATTATGACAATTCGACACATCTTCATTATTACCTCTAAAGTGTAGGAAGAGATTTGCTCCATTGTATATTAAGTTAGAGAGGAAACTTAAGAGGAGGATTAAAGAAACTGTTTTACAAATATATGTAATTTTTTATGCTTCAAACACACCCACAGTGGTGCAAGGTATACTAACCGAACACTACTATTCCTGCGGTGGTGGGTTGTAGGCGTTGGCTGCTGAGAAGTTGATGATGCATCCATGAATATGTTCTCTGGGTTCAAGTCCACTTCTGTGGGGCTCACCATGATCTTTGCTGCTGACAGCAAAGCAGTTTTCCCTTTGTTGTAGTTCTCCAGCACCTGTCATAAGCACAAAGTTAGACACGTGACTTGACAGATAAAGGTGCAACGAGTGCAAGAGAGCAGGGAAAACATGAATTGGGGTTGACAATCAGCATGAACAGAATAGTAATCACACACAGAAGGATACAAAAGCTCAGTTTTAACCGGAAAAATTCTCTCCACCCAAATTTTTCAAAGTTAATATTCTATTCTGCTGCACAAAAGCAAAAATATTCAAATTTGTAGGCTAAACTCCCTGTAGTTGCTGTATTTCAATATTTTTTTCTATTTCTATGTTTAATCAATCGCAACACACACAGTTACATTTTATCCAGATGTCTGTCACTTATCACAATAATAAGCTACATATTTGGATCACCCTTAATAATTTTGTAATTGTTTTTAATCACATTATTCAATAAACAACATCTATATTTAACTGCAGATATGAATACATTTATTATTATAGTATTGAAAAAGCATAGTGTAGTTCAGATAAATGTAAATGCAATCTAAAAGTTACACCTACTCAAACTGACAAACACTCACAAAGGAGCCATGATGCCTGAGCAAGAACTACACAAGCCCTACAGTGTGATAACAGCAAACCATAAGACCAGTGTATATGTAACTTCCAGTGCATTAAAACAAAAAAAAAAAAAAAAACCCAATCCCATAATGTCTTGTCTATTTTGTGTTAATAGAAAAAAAATATAAGAAGAACAAACACAAATGGTAAACCACATCAACACACTACATATTTTGGTTAATTTTAATGAGTTAAAGCTATTGATGGAAGCACAGTATCATAAAAACAACTGGAACAATAAGAGGACATGAAAACACAAAGAATTACAATACAGTGACAAAACAACATGAAATGGCAAAATTTAATGGAAATGAATGGAAATTGAAATTCTTAGGGACACAGGTTTATTAAGTTAAACACAATATTAAATAAACATTTACTGTAGTTGAGTTATGCAGATTGTTATGGGTCACAAATGAAAACATGGCAATGTTACATGAGGAAGTGTGACCACCGAAACATGCTGCAATCCTGTCCTCCTATCAAATACATCACCTGCAGATGTAAACACAACGATCCACAAATAATAACAAAAAAAAAACAAAAAACAAAAAAATAACATGAGACTAATAACTTGGTGCCAGTAGAGAGAAATGTATACTTCAGTTTTTACTTCAGCCTTTGGCACTGAGCAATACTGTACTGCAATCCATACAGTGATAGATTGATAAGACATGTAAATTTGTCAAAGCACATTATGACGTCGCAATTACAGTGGAGCACATTAAAAATATTATTCCATTTTACTAATGAAAGCCTTCCACCGTACCAAGTGAGTAATAAGAACGTTTTAAAAAAATTTGTTCGACTCAGTGAGCAGTGGAGCTGAGCAGCGTACTCCATATTTACACATTTGTCCCCCCTTGTTATTCCATCTGCCGCTGATGAGTAATTGAAGGGATTATGAGATGGAGGAGAAGAAAAGGCTGAATATGTGCTTTCAAAAAAGCAGAAAGGGAAAAAAAAGAATCCAGACAGAAGAGCTGTAGCTACAAAAACCCAGCCAAGAAGGAAGAAAGAGCAGTTAATGTGAAAGAAATTAGGTTACCATGGAAACTTTGTGAATACAAAGAAAACTTGTTAGCTCGATGAAAAGGTTAGGAAGTTCATGCCACAGCACTTGACCAAATGTACCGTAGCTGTGAGAGGAAAGAAAAGGAATGAAGGGGCTGATTTAAGGAAAGCTGAATGATGACTCTCATTAACAAGAGAAAAGAGTGCAGGTGGGTTGCGCCTCATCATGCAGGCCTGTAAAAGGCTATTTTTAACAGCTGTGGTTTAAAGATATTACCACCAAACAACAGGCAAAATATTTCTACTGCTGAACTTCCCAGGCACTACGTCGCTTCACCTTGGACTGGCCTTTTAGTCACGGCACTAACAATGACTGACAGCTTCTGAATAAATTAACAAACCAGACTACAGACCTCATCTTTTTGTAAATAGCTTCGTGATGTTACTATTGTGGGAGGAAATGTTTCTCATGAGATAGAGTTTCAGGAAAAGGGGTGACAATCACATCCGCACAGGTGTGAGAGTTGGGTCTGATTGGGTTTGTGCAGGAATGCATGAATTGTCTTCAACGGAAAGCACCTCTGAGTGGGAGCCTGTAGGACTGCTAGAAGGTGGGGGAACGGACACCAAGCAAGGATGTGAGGCAGAAGTACGGCCTGGAAAAGGAGGAGGACAAACAGAATGTGCATCTAAAAAGGAGGTCAAAGCAACGGCAGCCAGAGGGACAGTGACAAGCCCAGTCTCTGTAAGGA
The DNA here is from genome assembly GCF_900324485.2 of Mastacembelus armatus. Lineage (NCBI taxonomy): Eukaryota > Metazoa > Chordata > Actinopteri > Synbranchiformes > Mastacembelidae > Mastacembelus > Mastacembelus armatus. Next base: position 9,398,673 of record NC_046635.1, on the reverse strand, counting down.
AGGCAGTGCAAGACACGTCTTTGTGGGTGGGACAGGAAGAAACTGAGGAAAGAGGACTAGAGTTCAAATCTGTCTGTGAGGTTATGAATATGGTGATATTGCAGGTAGGATGACTGACTTCCAATTCCACTGGTTCCGAGTTTCCCTGTTCAGACAGGAGACAAAATGGTTCCAGTACCTGCAGAAACACCAGAGGGATCACACTACAGACTAGGCAGAGCAGATGTACAAATCACCCACACACACAGATCTTTAATCATCTATTCAGAAGCATGCTGACAGAGGGCTGAGCACCAAAGAGAAGAACAAAGTTTAAATGTCTGGCCACATATATCCATCCTCTAATCTGTTTATTCCTATCAAGGCCGGGGGCAATGACTGCTGGCATTTGGCGAGAGGCGGTACGTCCTGGACAGATCACCTGTCTGTCACAGGATTGACACAAGCACTCACACTCTGACCTGCGGGCATCTTAGAGTCACCAGTTAACCTAACCTGCCTGTGTTTGGACTGTGGGAGGAAGCTGGAGCACCAGATAAACCCATGCAGACACAGAGAAACGCCACACAGAAAAACCCCAGGTGAGAACAGGATTCAAACCCAGAACCTTCTTGCTAAGCACCGCACCACTGCACCGCCCACTGTAGACACAGTAAAGTCAAATCCCCAATGTGGATCTCTTACATGCAAAGATATACTGTTATCAAAACAGATGCTGAGTATTTATGAAGAATATGCTCATAGGAATCAGACCAGTGAACAGTTCCCGTGCTTTAAGACTGGAGCAGTGTCGAGAAAACAAAAAATGGGGTAAGTTGCAGGTTATTCATGGATCACATGCATAAAAACACAATAGAGGGATAATATGTTTTCCAGAACAAGAATTCTGAACATTTAGATGTATGGTGAATTCATACACTGAATATTAAACTCTGACTTGTTACCCAGTGTCTTTTTGTTTTGTGATTTTTAGAAGTGAAATAAATCACCTTTAACCTTTTAGTCTACGACTTTCAATGACTCCACATGTTGGAATTGGTAAATTTTCCATATTGCTCTAGTCAAACTCTGCAGATGACTAGTGTCTGACCTAACAGATATTATATGGTAAAATCTGTAATGGTGTTTATTTGGAATCTGATTTGTCAGAGAAGCACAAAAAGTCTTTCTCCAGAAATAATATATTACAATTGAAACAACCAAAATGCAGCTGCTCGTTTCTGGCTTTAATTACAAATGTCTATATGTGCTCCTATACCACACAGTAAAATACAGTCATATTTAAAAGGTGGTTTTCCTTTATGAACAATTGCTGAAAATATTTGTGAATGCATCTAAATTTTTATAGTTGGAGGCAATTCACCAAGCATCCATCAGTTCAGTCATCCAGTGTTAGCAATCAGGAACAAGAGTTAGAAGCCATTTTGTCACAATTTCACATAGCTCCATCCAAATCTAACTGCATGCAGACAGAAAAAACAGACCTTGTTTAGGCCCTCCATCACCATGTGGGGCATGTGCTCATTAAGCATGGCGGGGGATATGATGACCTCGTCGAAGGCCTTGTTGTCACCCCACAGAGCTGAGTAGGTTGGCTCCTCCTGGCCACAGCTACAGAGAGGCAGAGAAAGTCTGTCAATCATGGTGAAAGACGAAGTGAACACAAATGCTTGTGGAGCAGCAGCCTGCCTCAGTGTCCTTCACACTTACAATACAGTACATGTGGGAGAGCATAATCCAAGCTATCACACCAATGAGTGGAGTATTTTTCTATCAGACTTTCCAAATGAGCTCATGTACAAAACCTTAACAGAAGCTACAAGTCAGGGCAAAATGCTCATTAGCTGCACATGACACACTGTAATTTAAAACATATGTGTAAGTTTGACAGCTGCGTCTCACAGGATCAGGATCAGAATTTCAGCATCACCAGTATTAGTGGTTAGTATTAGTGATGAAGATGTATATTACCCCTTTATGTATATTCCTATACTGCACAAAATAAAATAAAAACACCCAGGTATAAAAACAGGACCAAAAGACAGGTGCACTCTAAATATGGTATTAGACAGTGCAGCAGAACCAGAAAGACTGTGCTGCATGGCACACTGTAAACCCACACTGTCACAAGTATGCAGTGTATACCTTTTCCCACATAGCTGCCAGTTCTTTTATGGCACAGGTGTGAAACGAATAGAAGGTTTGCTTTGAGGTAACTGTGTCCACGCATCAGTTACACAACCACTTGACCATTTGTGAGCTGGAGTATGTTGTAAAAATGTATGTTTTGGACAACATTAAACTTTAAGTGCTAATACCACTCAACTGCTCTCATTTCTGGAGTCTACAGAAAACAGTACAGAACAGCATTTGGGGATTTAATTGTTGTAATCTGCTCACAGCTTTCAAATCAGTTTTCTCACCATGTCTCTGGAGGATGGTTGTGCACCACATGGATGATCCTACCAGGAGGATAGAGGGGGGTGGATGCTGAAAGGGCAATGCTGAGGTCACTGGGGTGGAGCCACAGGCGACTACTTGGGGGTGCTGCTGGCTGAGACTGAGGATCATCATCCTCTAGTGGAAGCTCTGATTTCGGGATGCATTTGGTGCCTCCCGCTATGATCCTCCACTGTTGCAAAGAAAAAAAAAATGTTGTTATGCAACATAACATCTGAATCTAAATTTATCTTTTGTATCTTATATGGTTTTCTGCAACAGCCAAGAGTTGACTAGATGATTTAATTAAAAACTTAAAAAAAAAAAAAAAAATGCAGCCTATGTGTGATGCTACTGGAATTAAGTTGTTGATTTTGACGAAAATAAAAAAATATATTCACCAAACTGATAACTATTTAATCATTCATTAGGATTTGTCCAGTACAGATGTGTTTTTTTTGGCGACTGTCCATAAAGCCTCCTCCAAATGACTGCGAGACAGCACAGCCTGTTCTTGGCAACACAAACTCTTATCTTTCCTTCTCATGCTTTCATAGAACTGATGGTCTACAGATCTCTGTTGCTCTACAATAAGAGTTGGAGTCACCTTTGGCTTGTTACTTTTCTGTAGGACTTCCAGAAGGTGGCGTCGGAAACCCTCCAGTTGTGACAGGCCGAGCCTATGACCAAAGGCAGATATGTTGTGGTACTACTGCATCAAATTAATCACTTATAAGGGATATATCAGAAGAGATACCTTGGTACCAGGTCTTTTCCTAATACCACAGAGGAGACAAACTCTTTGGAGTACTCCATGGCATCCTCACTGGGTAAATAAAAAAGAAACAGTTAAATTACATGACTCGCACATGTGAAGAGAGTAACTGATGTGAGCTAAAAGAACATGTTTTATACGCACTCTTCCAAATCATATCACCAGATTAAACAAATGTTTTAATACAAAATGTCCAAAAAATATCTAGTCGTATGAGACGAATAACAGTATAAAAAAATGTAAACTAATTTACTACCTTAATGAAACTTAAGGACTATATTTATCTAACCAATTTCTTATAACTACACAAGATTGCTAACTAATTTAAGCATAATGTATTTATAACTGATACAACATGGGAATTGAAATAATTAACAGAAACATAATCAAACAAAAAACAGAATCTACAGAGAAACAAATACTCAGTTCCTGCAGAAGAAGTGGACCCTCCCTAATTATTTGTTTAGGCGTCACAGTAAAAACAGGTGCAGGAAAAAAAAGCAACTTGATTTGCATGCAAAGTGATGACTAAAAATGGCAACAAGCAGAATCTCACAGACCTTGTAAAAGACATGAATGACGTGCATGGAAAACAGGTCTAATCATTGGTGCTTTTTGAATGAGGCAACCGAGAACTGCATGCTAAACACAAGAAAACCTTTGCAGCAGTATGTGGGACATGGGTCTTGATTTATATATAAGGGGGATGTTGGGTATGGGCCCAGCCAAGACAAGAGTTAAAGACTAAAATCACAGTGCAATTAAGGTGCACAATAACATTCTCTTTTAAAAGGACTTTTACACATTTCTATTATAAATATAGCATTACAAGTCAGATGTTATGTGATTACAGTTTGATACCAGGGGCCTTTGTTGCAGGTCACACCCACTATCTCGCCCCTTGTCTCCTGCCTGCTTATATACTGTCACACCAGGGCTAAAGTGGTACACCAAATTGCTCACACTGTCATGTTTAATCTCCAGTGTAAACATGACTGTGACAGCTTTTTTTTTTTTTTTTTAATAACAGCTATAGAAGTTACTATAGAGAATAAAACAGGTAAACAGTGGTGACCAGGATATAACCTGTTACATAAGTCTATGAAGCAGTCAAACATTTAGGAATTCTAAACATAAACATAGGATTTCAAACCAACAGGCCACTTCTTGCACATTTTCCTCAAACAGAAAGACCACTCTGCTCTTGAATAGTCCTTTGGATACTGTATGTAACACACACAGTCTGGCTCACCTAAGAAGGCCACCAGGTGGAGAGTAAGAGTAGCAGTGAAGAGTGGGGTACTGAGGTCTCAACAAGAAGGAGAGAATAGCAGCAGTGCCTGCACCAAGAGAATGGCCAACTATCACCAGTCCATAGTGCATGGTGCCCTTGCTCTGTGAGAGACAGTCAGATTCACACTTTCAACAGCACATTTTGTTACCATCATTCCATTTCAACATACTGCATCTACTGTACAATATTTGTACAATACTTCATATACAGCTGGGTTACAGGTAGGGTAATGTAGCACAACTAGTGTAGCACCAGCTAACATAGTACAGAGTGGGGTTAAGACGAATTCAGATGTTCATCAAGCTCGTCATGCTTATGTTACAGTGAATCATGTACCAAGTCTCTCCCAAAGGCTTGTGACAAGATCATTTCCTGCTCCAGTTTCTTCTTAATGTATTCTGCTGAGTAAACCATCCCCTGAGAGTGGAAAGAAAGAGAGTTGATGGTGAGAGAGAAAGAAATACTGACAGGAAGTCTGTCATTAATCTCCTATTAAAATATCCATGACGATTATTCTACTATGAAGGGCTCAAATGAACTTTAGAGTCCAGGATAATGTTACTTGAAAATGCACAATGACGAAAACAGAGAAACAAAGTGGAGAAATACAAGGAGATGTATGTAGTATAAGTCTCAGGTGAGTGCGTTAAAACAGGAATCTCTGACCTTGTGGCCGAGCCAGGTCCCATGCTGCTCCTCCACTGGGAGACGTTCAGAGTCTCCAGTCAGATCAGTCAAGGCATCCTGATACACGCAAGACAAATGTAAAAAGTTCAATGAAAGACAGCGCAAAGCAGAAAACACAAATGGATGAAGTGAGATAGGGGAAATGTAGACATGTAGAAAATTAAAAAAAAAAAAAAAACATTAAATTGGCAGGTCAGGGAGCGGAATTATAAATACCATTCATCATCTCCATCAGAAATGTATTAATAGTACATACCAAGGTCTATAAGACTATGAAAGAAAAGCATATGCTCCAGATGTTACTTTTGCTTTGTATGTAATAGAGCTACAGCCTTTGAAAACATGTTTATTTCTATTCTGCATGTTAGACACCCTTTACAGAGCTATATATTCACAAACACCTCCTGAATGCTTCCAATGCTTTCCCAAATGCTTATGTAAAAAAAAAATGGATAGGACATTTATTTCTGAAAGTGGACAGTCATGTTTCTGGTCTATGCGTGAAGTGTGTAGGAGTTGGAGAACGCAGCATTAAACTATTAGAACTTCACCTGCTCTGGAGGTGTTGGAGAGAGGTGAAGAAACTGTATTGTAAAACAGACGAGACAAGAGAGCTGACATTCACCTTTGGCGATAGGGTTCCTCTAATACTGATGACAACTTTCTTTTTCTCATGATCCACTGCCACAAAAAATGGAGTCTCATAAACCTGTGTGGAAATTGCAGAGCAGACAAATAAAAGGTGGTTAGACGGGGACAGAACATGTGAGTGGGGAAAATGAGGAGAGGAAAAATACTTCCATCACTTGCAGCCCAGGAAACAAGCACTACTAGAATCATCAACCCTCTCTCAACTTGGCACAGTACACAGTCGTAAAAGTCACCGCATGAGATGAATTTCTAAATGGAAACTCAGCATTGGCTAATGTCACAGAGAAATTCTCTGCCTTACAAATCACTGACATTGTGTGGCTTAAGTGCTAGTGCGGCTGCTGAGGGACTTCTGCACAGAAATATAATTATTAAATGTAATATTCTATGTAATTTTAGCATTAAAGCAATAAACACCTACTAAGTAAGCAAAATGTTTTAGTAATGCACCAACTTTGCCAACACACTTTAAATAGTTTCCTTTAATAAAAATTCCTTTTTATTATTATTTACAATTGTTTTTACAGTTGTGACCATTGTGCCAGTGACTACAATCGGCCATTTGTACTCACCAGCTTACTGCCTAGACATGGAGAAGCAGCAGTTTTGCTAGAAACAAATTTCCAAACACAAAAATGTTTGTCCCTCTCTCCACAGTGGAGAGATCCTGAGGCCACTAAACTGGACATTCTCCAGTCCTTGGCTGCACCTTTATATTCTTTCCATGACTGGAAACAAGGTACAGGCTACTGAGACCACATCCAATTTACAGCCGGGGGCATGGGCACAGCTCTCTCTCAGCTCATAGCTCAACAACTAAACTGGTGAGAGAAGTGTTATTGAAACACATACAAATGATGTCCAAAATTATCAAATAAATCATCTAAACTAGACTACTGTAGCTCCTAGTTTGGGGCTCTGCAGCTGTGGACACCAGTCCTGTGTTAACTGACGTTTGTTTGACAAAAGTCTTATCCGGTTGCATGAACAAACAAAAACATTTGCCTGAAACTGCTTCACAACACACATATCCTTTGTTTTATTCAGGAACCCAAGCCCAAACACCTCCAACTGCTTGTTAGCAGGCTGTCAGATTACTCACAGCATCGTGGCAGGAAGTGTAGACAATGTGAACCTGCTTGAGGTCCCTGTCCAGGAAGTGTCTGCGTATGGCCAGGACATTACAGCCGCAACAGTTATCCTCCTCCACTGTCACAGACTGAGACAACCGAGAGCCAGATACGGATGTACATCTGGGGTGAGATAGGAATGTAAGAAGAAAACAGAGCATGCAAAGAGAAAAAAAAAAAAAACAACCCAAAAATAATTAAATTCCATTTTTTTTCCATAGCAGCCGTTGGAACAGAAACAGAGTGGACAGGTAAGATTGTATCTACTATTCCAATGCAGACAATCTGTATGAGTAGTTCACTGATTTCACATTGCTTGTGTCAGTGAGTGGGTCTAACTGGAGTGGTGATGTCTCAGTGGATTACCACATGACATGCGATGATGGATGTGTGCGGGTGTATGTCTGAGTGCTTACGGGCACGAGCTGGCGAGGTGGCACAGCCCACAGGCAGGCTTCCTCATCAGGTACATGGGCCATCCATATGCAGCCAAGGCAAAGAGCATGTAATAGCACACATCCTTGTACATGTTCATTTCACCCTGCAAAAGAAAAAGGCAGATATGCATCAGAACAAATCAATAAGAATAACAACACATTTCGAACTCTTTACGCGTTGTTATGCAAATATGAATTCATATGAACACATACAAGCGTGTGCGCACACACCCATAGCAGAGGAATGTACTGTACAGAAAAACTGCACTTGTCAAAACTGTTATCATCACACTCGTTGCTGTATCTGATACAATTTAATTTTAATGTATTGTGTAAAATATAAACAAAACTGATTTATGGAGCCAGTAGCCAGGCGACCTTAGCTTTTAATCTCCTTATTTCAATTCCTCTTTTTCTCTGCTGTAATTTATGAAATTCTTGGAGAAATATCAGAACACATGTGAATCTTTTGTTGGTGTCTTTGTATATGATTTGCAATCATTTAACTGACTTTGAGCAAATAAAATTCTTAGACAAGTCAATAAGAGATATGATCATCTTTAAAAATGACTTTAAATACAAATCACATTGTAATTCAGAATTTCATTGTTTAAACCTTTTCACTTTCACAAGAATCCACTATTCATGGAATGAACTCAAGTGAACCTTGACTTGGTTTATCACACAGGAAAAAACTCACCGAATTCTTAAGGTCCAGATATCTAGTATTACGAGTAACAGGTATTCCAGATAAGAAGGCTAAAATGTCATTGTTGGCCTTAAAGAAGAGAAAACAGAGGAGACAAAGTTTTTTCCATTACATCAAATGCATACGCAGGAACCAAAACACGCACATCAATGTATTTTATGGACACTGTTACCTGGTCCAGTATGGCAGATCTCTTAGATCTCTGCCTCTGCCGAAGAAGTACCAGGCCAGCAATAATATCACTAGGCACAATGTCCAGGTCTCTGAAGAACTCTGCAAATAGGCTGGCCACTTCTGAATACGCATCCTGGGAGCAGAGCAGCACATATGAGGACACACGTTGGCAAATCATAGTAGCCACAAAAACAATGACCTACAGGAAGTTTTACGACAAAATAGACATAATTACCATGCAACCTAAAAACTTTCCAAACCTTGACTTGTACTTGCTGAATAATAAAAATAATCAATAGCAATGAAGCAAAAATGTGTATGTCTCTCAGTCCAGCTGTACTTTCATTGGCTTATAAATTAGGTTGCAAAGATTTGGCCCAAAGATGAAGCAACTTTGGCTTCTAAAATTCATCAGCATTATCATTTGCCAAAAGAATATGAGTTTTTTTGATAACTGCAAATGAACATGATGAGGTCCATTCATGCATTTCTGCAATGATAAACATTACAACTGAAGTAGACTAACCCATTAGTGTTTATGTCCATTAGAGTTGCATCTGCCACCAAGGGCACCAATGTCTGGAACAAGTATTAATCTTAATCTAGTCAGAAAATATGTTTTTCTTTTGCTGAGTAAAAGCTGATGCTAATATTTCAGAATTTTTTTAGCTTCCTGACTTTGGTCTTGTAAATGGTAGTTAATGTATTCATCTGCAGTTGTGCTTAATGTTTATAGGATTTAGCCTAAAAATGAAATTATTTTCCCTTCATATTTGATATAAAATCCTTAATGTTTCCTGTAAGTAGCTGAGCAGTAAGCTCCTTTATGTCAGTTTTTATTCATCCTGTCAGGGTTTATTTTAATGACTGGCTCAGTGGACTTTATGCTTGACGTATTTCTGGTTTATTTCCTTTCTGTTTTGTTTAAATCGCAGCGAGAAAATGGATGTGTGTGATGTGACTCACTGATTGAGTGTCCTGGGCTCTTGTGCAGCACATGAAGAATTTCAGTCTCCTGCTCCAGCTGCTAGCTTGGCCTTCTTCTAGCCTGTGCCTAATGGTGAGAAGCAGGGAAAGAATACTGTCAAGACTGAGTCAATGTGAAAGCCGGATAAGATGCACACGCACAGATGTTGTGTTTTGGTCAAGTTTTGTTCAAAGACAAAAGGCATAAGACATAAACAGATTATCTAAAGGGCTGTTGGTACCTTAGTGTATATGTTGTGAGGTTGCGCTGACGCCGACGGGTGGCTTTCAGTTTGACAAAGGTCCGACCCGTAGGATCAAACGTACATGTGAGGGTAATGCAAACGCTGAATATCACAAGCCAGTTACATGCAACAATTCCTGCAGAGAATATTAAAACATTATTCACATTTAAGAATAACAAAATGCTTTTAAATGAAAATGCCCTTTCCCATTCTCCCTTCCCTCACCCAAAGCCAGGTTTTTGGCAGTGACATCAGAGCATGGCTGGTAATACTGAACAAGCCAGGCAATTCCCACCACGGCATACACGAGCTCGACTAACAGAATAGCTGGAGAGAGAAAGGGAGAGTAAGAGGGAACCGGGGCGAGAAGAATAATGATCAATACCTGTCCAGTCAATATAAACAATATTCTAATGTTCACTTGAAAGGACAGCTAATCCTCTCAACCATTTCCTTCAGTCCTAACAAGCTTCAAGGGGTAATTCTAGTGTAAAAGGGTCACATGTACAAAAAAAAAAAAGGGGGGGATTGTGCACCTGCATGTCTTACCTAGTCGTATGTAGATGACATACTGTACAGCTTCCCTAGGCTGTGTGTACAAAATGCTACCCCTCATGCTCAACCACATGATGGCGCTCTCACAGATAAGGCAGCTGACCAGGATGCCCAGATATCCTCGGCCATGGTCCACCAACGTTACAGAACAGGACTGGTCAGAGCCATAAGGGAGGCCAAACAGAACCACAGACAGAACCACCAACCTGAGAATAATAATACAGGCAGAAAAATATATCTTCCTGCAGAAATGCACTGATAAATCAAGTATTTATAATATATATACCAAAAAAAAAAAAAAAGAAAAGATCAATGAAAGACTTTCTCACCAGATGCAGTGCAATAAAAAAAGAAAGAGGGCAGGCAGCACCAGGTCATCACTGCCAACTGACCAGCGCCGCCGAAACATCACCATGCCAGGCATCACTGCCCTGTGGAAAAACCCAAGGTAGACATAAAAACTTCATGAACAAATGACATCATTACTTCTTAGAACTTATTATACCTCCTTTTTCTTTCTACACATATTTTGCGAGAGTTTAACCTAATGATCTATACGACAGAGTTTTAAACACCAAGAGACAGAAAGAGAACAACTGGGCACATTAGTACTGGAATGGATGTCTCCTGAACAAACAACAGGTCACATCTGGTCCAAAGTGTAGCACATTCAGCACGACAGGGCTGTGACTTATTCTGTGTTTCTTAAACTCTATTTGAAAACTGAGAGAGAGGTGCAGAAATAGACTTACACAGAAGAGAAGAGTGAACGATCATTGGAGAAAGATGAGACTAAGTTGGGTAAACGGGTGCAGAAAAACCACACCACTTAATGAACAAAAGAAAGAGAACCCACTTTGATATATAGCTGGTTATGCCTATTTGAAAAAAACAAAAAAAAACCTTTCTATTAAAAACTTCATTCTTTCTATTCTCTGTTGTTGAAAAGACACTGAGTTTACTCTAGGCTAAAGTGGTAAGAATTGCAAAAGGCAGTAAAGGAAATAGTAGGGAATGCAGAGAGGCTGATGTAAGCCTTACGATGCTGATATGGGCTGATACAGCCTTTACGCTGCTCCTGTTAATCTGCTGAAAACTAAAAGAGCGTTTTCAAGTCTGTCAAATAATATCATATATACAAGCCACTAAAAGATAAAGTAGCACAACATAGTTCTAAGTTTTCTTATTGGTCACCATCCAGCAAAACTCTGCTTTTTAGAATTGTTCAGAACATTTTTTTCACATTAAGTTATTAAGAAACTGGCAGCACATTCCTTGATTCATCCTTAAATACCAGTCATCACAGTTGTTAAAGTCTCACTCTGCATCGTGCCTGCATGAAATAGCACAAAGGATAGTTGTATCATTCCCTGGTTAAAGTTCAAAGCAGGATTGTGCAAAAACAAACTTAACTGTAAGTGCTGAGGCAATTTAGTTGGATTATGACCTACCTGTTCATTTAAATTGATCAAATGTGACCATGATGTGCAACTCTGTGTTAAAGGCAGCTCCAGTTGTAAACTATCAGATTGCACCACCATTACCACCATGAAGTTTTCCATGATTGTGCAATCAATATAACCAATGTTCTAATGCTTACTTCAAACAGCTCATCCTGCCAACCACTTCCTTCAGTCCTAACAAACATCAAGAGGTAATTCTAGCATACAACTGTCACGTGTTGATGACTTGTATATGTCTGCAGAGCAATAAACCTGCAGTGAAAATAACACTTGTGGCTTTGTGTGGTCCAGGGCCTTCAGAAATGCATCCTTTTTACTAGTCAAGCAATGTGTACTAAGAGTTTCTTTGGTAATGTCCTGATGTTTAATGATGATCAATGCACATATGATGGTTTCTCAAAGAACCTGCTTCTAAGAGTGAGAACAGATAGACTCATAGTCCTGCACTAACATTAATGTTCAGGATCTATTAGAAAAAGCATCTTCATTACTCATCATAAATAGGTCGTCTAACTGCAAAGTTAAATGTATACCAAATCTTGCATCTCCAAAAACTAAAGAAGGTCCAAGGTTTCTTGAAATTACAAGGACAAGAATGGGCACCAATCATTTTAGCTAACAAGGGAAATAATCTGAAAATAAAATTCTTGTGCAGAGAATATACAGCTCTTTGTTTATACTTGACCAGGAATCCACCTAATTACCTGTGCCTTTGGGAAAAAAGAAGGAAGAAAGATAAAAACATTCACAGGAATTGTGCTACCACCTACGTAGCTCTCAGTAGGGATGTGTAGAGTACTACAGAAAAACACTGGCATTTCCTCAGTGCAGATCTGGTGAAGTGTCTTTTACAGACCCTTTTCTACACTGTTACCACACACACAGAAACACTGGAGAGTCTGTTGTCAGAACAGATTCCTATGGCCCCCAGGGTTATCTGGACTTTTAATGGAACTTTTAACTTGTAACAAACTCCCAATCCAGGAGCTTGGCACTTGCTAAATAGAAGTTTTATCCCAGCTTCAAGCAAAGTCTAGAAATATCTCAAATCATATTAAATATCAGATTTTTATATCCCTAATGCTGAGCCATATGCCAGTTCCCTGCTTTATTCTCCAAGTGGCTGGTTATTGAGCCTAGACACCTGCACTGATTTGCATTCTGTCTGAATACAGATCAAACGTTTCTACTATTATCTGGGACCAACATGAAATATGAAATATTTTTTAGTAGGATTGCGACTGTGAGGTCTATCTTTTGTTTTAGAATATCGCAGTGATTTTGCACGCATTTACTTGGAGATTTGTTTACTGTTAAACATGTGCGAGATCAGGTTTGTCTGGTACTGTGATTCCTGATTTACATATTTCAGACATTTAGACTGTTTAGATATTTAGTGCAAATATATATTTGCACCTGTAGACCTGATGAAGCCAACCACATGTCAGGTGTTAGATACATAAAAAAAACTTATATAATAAAAATAAAATAAAAATATTTTGATTTATGTAGAGAGTGAATTTACAAGGCGGCTGGAAAATAAACCAAATTTACAAATGTGCTCCATGTTCCAGGTAATTACAGTTTGTGTTGGTGACTAAATGGACAAGTTGCTGTACATTGTAGTATGGCATAATATCAAAAACATGATTAATTTGTCTACATCTGATTATATCTGTTTTTTGTAAAAAAGTGTACTACTCTGTTAAATAAGAAAAGATTAAAGGTGCACCAAGTTCGTTTTGATCACGAGTATAGCTGTGCAGCAATGCTTATATGACTGGGTCGCTGTTTTATTTCCTTTCATCACTTACTGAGTGCAGTCATTTGCACAAGTACAGGAGTGAAATAAAACACATTACTGCCAGTTTATTTTTTTTATTTTTTTTTTTAAAACGGCACTTCAATGATCTATGGGTTGTAATAACGTGCTAATGAACACAGCACCATCTAAGACACAAAGATCAATATAAAAAAATTTTAAAAAGGCTTCATGGATACACACCATGTGCTTTGTTGAGCAACAATGCATATAAACAGGTACAGCGACTGCTCTTGTGTAGTATTGAGCTGGAAATGTTGGCTTTTTATGTGCATATGCACCATGAGCCTGGTTGGGCCTTAAGTCAAAATAACAAGGACATGACATAATTCTCTATTTTCAGTTGAGCAGAAGAAATGACTGGTGGAACTATTTGTGCTTAGTCAATTACCTTCAAGCAGACATGCATTACTTATCTGATTGTGAAATGCCTTCTTTGACTGCTTGACAATTTACATTGCGTAGTGAAGAGGTCCCATTATACAACAGAACATTAACCCTAACCCTTAATGCCCATCTCCCAACACTGGACACGTCTAGACCACCACCATCACTGACAAACAACAAGAAAATACATGCTCAGTATGTAGCTGCAAAGTTGAATCCCCACACACAAAAGATTTGTGAAAATGGTATTGACTGTAAGCCTGCCAATTTTTTTTTTTTTTGTTTGCGCTCTCTCATGCATCTCTGTTTTCAGATACGTGTATGAAAACAGGTACATACCACTCTAATCCCTACATACAGTACACCAAGGCTGTCACATCCAGATGGTGGAAGTTCAGTAGAGAATATCCTTGATTTCTGTGAATAACTGACCATACGGACGTAACAAGACACAAAGAAACTGATTTCATCGAGTGGGTACAAAAAGGACTATTTATGCCAATTTATTTCTTCATTGTTTTAGTCACCAAAAAAAAGTGTTTTTCCAGGAAGTGAGCTTTTGGCAAGTGACTACAACTAACTAACTGCATCAAACCAGAGAGGTCAAAACATGAGCAGTGGAGTGACGCTATGCTTCCAATCAAAGCACTGCAACAGGTGATTCCACTGACTGGCACACCTTCAACCAAACAGGACAGACAACACAGTGACACCAGCTGCTACCAGGCTTGGTTCTAAAACAAAAACGAATCTTCTTTCACAGCAAATGGTGTGACACCTTAATATAGTGCTTGGGTACTTTCCGTGAATATTCATACAATTGAGGCAATGAAAAGAAAAGGAACAAACCAAGCCTAAAAGCCAAAATTCAGAAGAGACTAAGAATTAAGGCATGTATATACGACAACTCTTGACCTACACATTCCAACTCTTAAAGTTTATCCTATGTGGCTCCTCTGCTTTGAGGTAATGCAGGAGAGTGAAATAAACATGGGCATGTGAATAGGTTCATGTGACTGAAGTCACCTTTCAACTACTTGTAAAACTCTATCTAGGTTGAAATAACATTAAAGAGGACAGTGGAAGGAGGGAGGTAGGAAAAAGAGGGGGAAAGAAATAAGGCAACATATGAACTCCCCTCAAATCTCATTGAGGCCAAAACAATCAGGCCAATGAAATCAAGAAAATCACTTAAATGCAGAAGGGGCACAGCAGATCACAAGGGACACAGTTATCAGCCCTCTACTGCAGGCTTGTTGATTACGAGATGCCTGAAACTCAGCAGGGACTTCCACAGTGGAAAAAACATTATGACAAAATTACACAATCGCATTTCCAGTTGTAAATAAAAACTGAATGAAATATTTTTGGAACCGTACAAAAATAAGATGTTTAAATAAACATATTTTCTATGTTTTGGCTCAGATGATCTGAATTTGAACACAGTCCGTCATTGCACACACAAATGCAATATACACATGTGGGTGTGTTTGTGTGTATACTGTACATATAGAAATAAAATGAATTTAAGTCAGACTGAAATGACAAAACTGTCCTGTGGTCTGAGTTATTGACACCACATCCTCCAGGCTAAATTGCAGAGGCTTGTTAACAGCACACAGTTCAAAAGCCAGCATCCAAGATGGTTATGAGGTTGGTGGTTTGATCCCTCGCTTCACTAGTCCACACATCAAGATGTCCTTGGGCAAGACACTGAACCCTAGGTTTCCCTTGGTGGCTCTTCCAACAGCGTATGAGTCTGCAAGTGACTGTGGGTGCGAACAGGCAAATAGTGTAAAAGTGCTTTGAGTGCACTTAAGTGTAAAAAAGCGCTCTACAAGTATAAGACCATCTACCGTTTACCATGATGATATTGGGGTAATCTGTCCACACATCACATAACTTGCTCGTGGAACAACATGTGCAGGTCCATATGCTGCTATACAAGTGACACATATTTTAGTGAAGGCCTGGCTTATTTCAGTAAATGCCAAATAACATTCTGCATATAATACAACAGCAATGATTTACTTGATAAAACAGTCAGGGTGCCAGATGTGTCACCTATTAAAGACATTTACTACATTATGAAGGGCAAATACAACAAAAGAGTCCCTGGGCTGTTCAACAGCTGAAATCCTGTATCCAGCAAGAATGGGAAAACATTTCAATTTCAAAACTAGAGAAAACGGGCTCCTTGAGCTAGAGGAGCAAGAATGGTGATAAGAGAGGTGATGCAACCCAATGGTAAACATTCCCCTGTCCCAGCTTTTTTTAAAAATGTAACTTGTGTTGAAAATGAGCACATATTTTTCAAAAACAAACCAAGCATATCTGTTTCAACATCTGATATGCTGTCTTTGTTTTGTTTATATTAAATCATGTATTTTAAACAGTTGGCAGATCATTGCTAATTTACACAGCATTCCAGCTTTTTTTGGAACTGGGGCTGTTCTGAAAGAGATTAGAAAACAACTGGACATCTTTTTTTATCGTGCACTCAATAGTTAGTTCAGGTAAAAGTAAAAGTAAAAAAATCTTATTAAGTAGATTCAGTTCCTTCAATTCAAGTATCTATGACCTTTCTAAACTGCTGTTCTGTTCAGGGTCAGAGAAATGAAGACAAAGCCAGCATGCACCAGGGGATTTATGATTTCCAAATGCACCTTTTTAGTGGTTACTTCTTATTTTTTTTAAACAGTTGTCCCAATCCCAACTCCAAGGCACTGTTACCTAACCAGTTTTTAATCCTAACTAATGTGGCGATCAAATTAGACATCCTCAGGGAGAGCAATGGTTATCGCTCCAGTATCGTTTGCTTGAGTTTACAATTACATTCATTCACTCAGAACCAACTGTTTTATAATTTCAGAATCAAGAATTGGCTGACAGAGGGTGTATAATGTTTAGTTTATTATCTGAGTCCAGCTTGGAATGTACTAGATAAGGGCAGCTGTGTCCTACACATCAGATTTGAATATCACTTTTAAAGCATTTTAAAGTCAACCTTATCTCCTGCATGCAGTCCACCAGCCTGATGATCTTATAGCGTAGGCAGTCTACCAAGCTGCACAATGACATACACAAAATCCAGCTCATTATTCTTATAATCAGTTCTCTGACCTCCGGTGAGATCAGCTCTGCTCGCCTCATACTGATACTCCAGCCATCAGTACATGTCGCAACTCAACATCTTCACTAATAGCAGTTGGCTCCTCAAGGGCTTTCCCATCCATCACCCGGGGGACATGGGCCTATTAGCGTTGCTGTTTGGTTTCTACTGTAGACACCAGCAGATGCATTTAGACTTCTTTTCAGTTAATCATAAAATGATTCATACTTCCATTACAACTAATTTTCTCTTCCAACAGAAAAGGATGAAACACTTTCTTAAGAGATTTACATTTACAGCTCATCTAAAAAGAATCACACCAAAGAGTCGCATGGTTTTCAGAAAAATATGGCTTGGTTGTGATAAAAGGAACAACATATCTGAAAAGTATATACACATCCATTGAAGATGTATATCAGTTGCATAAGTGGGTTTCAACAGCAAATTGTTAAGGTGTTAATTCCTCACTGGACGGACACACACACACACACATGCATGCACACACACACACGCACACACACACGCACACGCGCGCGCACACACACACACACACACACACACACACACACACACACACAAAACAACACTTAGATGACCAAGTCAACTTCAGTACATTTTAGTTTAAATTTAGTTAAATCATATTTTCATTCTGCAAAGTATGGTCTACATACACAATGTGCCACTGTTCTGACTGTGGTTACTGAATGCGAATACATAACATGTTGGCTCAGACACTAATTGACTGTGTAACTGAACAGGTCTCAGCTACAGTTTCGTTATTTCTGTGGTTTTGTATTCAACTAATATATGATTGGCTTATATAACTAAAGGGACACCTTATTTTTCTTGGTGAGGATGTACAGTCAAGATAAAAGCAAATACCAAATCAACCCCTTACTGATACTGAGAGAACAGCAGAGAGGTTCCCAATGTTATTATTATTGAATTTTTTTTATTTATTTTTTTTAAAAAGGCTATATTTTTAAACCTACTTCAGCAACTAATTCATTTTGTTCCAGCACCTGTAACTGGCACACACCACACATTCTGCTGAGTTTTTGACCAAAGATCAAAAGATCACCTCAATGTCTAAAACCTGACCTTCAGGGCATCACTACTACACAGGCAGCTCCAGTTTGAGCTGCTGCTCCTGACTACTACGATATGCTGTGTGCAGAAAGCACACAGCATGAGTCATGCAAACTCTCGAATCTCATCCTGATCTAGCGACACCCTCTGAATCCAAATGACATGTGTTTTGTGAAAAGACTGTGACATATTCCTACATGCAAGCAATGCTTTTGTGCTTCACCCACTGTGCTCTTGTGTGCCAGGCCCAGGCCTGTACCCATGTGATGCTACAACAATGACAGGGCTCCCCGTCCGTCATTATGTCAGTGTCTTTGACACAGATGTACTAAAACAAACAGGATGCGGACTTTCAACTCAGAAATGTTTAACTCATAATGGCAGCGTTTGAATAATCTGACACATCTAAGACACATGCAACAACCTACCGAAATCTATAAAAATATTATTTTTACTTACACAGGACTGGTAGGTACTAAAAATCCAGATCTGTAATCTCTCCGTCCAGTTGGCATAC
Source organism: Mastacembelus armatus (assembly GCF_900324485.2). Classification (NCBI taxonomy): domain Eukaryota; kingdom Metazoa; phylum Chordata; class Actinopteri; order Synbranchiformes; family Mastacembelidae; genus Mastacembelus; species Mastacembelus armatus. The sequence goes on along the minus strand of NC_046635.1, from coordinate 9,380,221 downwards.
ATTCACATCCAAACCTGCTAATAAAAAGTGAATGTTAACACTCACCTGGTCTCACTGTTTGAACAATGACACAGAACACTGTCAGTAACTCACCCTTGAAGCGGAGCCAGATATAGGACCTAATGCTAAGATCTACACAAACAGCAAACATCCCCATCTGAGCTCAGCACTAACATAATGAAAGACAAGGAGCTCCTTGTTGTACGCTCACAGACAGCAAGTTGATCTGGAACGACTGGAAGCAGGTGCTTTAGTACCCCACTCTTCCATCTCGCTCACAGTGGAGTCTGCTGCAGCAACAGCAGCATCAAGCCAAGCTGTGGAAAACAGCCTGTTGGTTACAGCCTCTTTATTTTCTATCACATTCTCTTACTGTGTAACCTCTCCATCTATCACCACTCCAATGAGCTTCAAGAAGAACATGTACTTTGTGTAGCAAGTATATCTATACACACACACACACACACACACGAGATCTGAGCTTCCAAACTGGTTTGAAAACAAACAGTGAGAAATACTAACCCATATAGAGAAATACAACTCCAAGGTCATGCTAACGATTAATATGTCACTGAAAGATGACAGTCACAAAGCTCACTTTGCTATCAGAATAATGAAAAGCAGCTCTACTACTTTTAAACAGATCAGTTCAACTCTAAACCTAGAAAATCTTAATACAAAGCTTATGTTTCCTCTTGTTAAAGCTGCAGCAAACCTGACTTCTGTACAATGGATTCCAAAACTGGCCAGTTTTAATGTTGGAAAAACTGTCAAAACACTCCTCATAAACCTCTTAAAGTCATCCAGAATCATCTTAGAATTTTCCAAATACATTTCCTCAACTGGTAAATCCATGGCACTGAGCATACACATGGACAGCAGATGGCTGGATTTTGCTGTAAAAACTTGCCATCAGCAGAATCCATTTCAAAGACAGGCACCTTTCAGGCTGTTTCATTATCAAAAGACACATTTTTAAAGCAAGATACATAGTGGTACAGTCTCAGCAGGTGCTCTTTCACAGGTATTTACTTTTAGCTACTAAAACAACAGGCCCGTGACTGAAATATGGAAGTCAGCTGTAGCCATGCTCTATGTATTATTCCAAACCACCATGAAACGTTGTTCCCGATGCTCAGCTGAGTGACAAAATGGGCATGCTCTGCTGCACTGAGCATGCACTTTATAAATACATTTTTCCTGAGAAATTATGGCTATCATTTACATTGGTGAGTGACTTCCAGCTCCTCTTCAGTAATCACACTGGATCAAAATGTTTTGACGTAAAATTTGAGTTGTGTGTCTCCTGACAATATGTTTGTGTTGCTGTGTTAATCAAATAACAGTAAAGTTCCAGTACTGATCTACAAACCCGCCCTGAAATTTCACTCATGTGTACCCTGCAGATATAAAACACTTAATTAGTAAGGGCCTGATTCCATCTCTTGTTCTAAGTTCAACCTAATTATGCACATATAACTTTTCACACATTTATATGTCAGTATGGCATACACCAACTTTCAAAAGATCTATGTAAGCTCAGGTATACCCAACAAAAAAGGTGAACTGAGGATACTCCAGTGTTCGCTGAATGTGTCTGAGATTCAATGCAGCTTATTTAGTTTCTGCAGCACTTCTGAATGTCCTGTGCCTCTGAACGTAGACACTCATGGGCTGCTTTTATTTGTTGAATGAAAAATAAAAATATCTTTTACAATAGCTAAGAATATCTATATCGCTTTCAAGACAGGAATGACTCACAATATTGTAATCATTATTCAACTAGTGCACAATTAGCTGAAATATTGCTAAGGTAAACCCTAAAAGGCATCAAGGTATGCAGTGACATCCCCATCTACTGAGAATGCCGAGGTTACATCGGGTTGGCATGATGGTGCAACTGCAGCAGTCCCAAATCTCTCGATCTCCTGTGCCTTCCGCTCTGTCATCCATCTGTTCCGGCGTGTCTCTTTTTCGGCCTGGGTCAGTGTTACACTCTGCTCAGACTGAGATTGTGTCCAGCATTTGTTACATCCCTGGCTCTGCTCCTGCTGTCTCTCCACATTCTGTCACAGTACAGAAATATTTAATCTATCCTAAAGACTCTTACCCTGTCCTATCTCCATCTCACCCTCTGCATTTCTCATCTTCTGTCTTCCCATCTTCATGCTCTCTCTCCTTATTCGCCTTCTACCCACACACTCATTCAGCGTCCACATTTTAGAGGACATTTATAAGCGTGAAACCGAGCATGTGCATCTGCACCATTTTCAGTGCAGAGGAAACCTACATTTACTCCTCTAGCCTTCCCCTGTCCCTACCCTCGTCCTTATCTAGCTAATCCAGATTCTGGTTTTGGTTTCGTGTTGCTCGTCTTTTTTTAGACTGAAAGCCATGTGCCACTCACTCCTACTCTCCCTCTGCCTCTTTCTCCATCTTTTTCTCCCACTGCCACCCACTCAATCCCTTTCACCTCTTCCCACTCCAATTTCTCTTCTTTTGGTTGATGTGATAGTATGTGCACTGCAGACTGCACATGTGTGTGTGTTATGTGTACATGTGTGTGTTTGTGTGGGGTGGTAACATATGTGCTCTGCCAACCTGTCTGTGGCTTGCTGCCATAAAACATGTACATATCTGTTTGTCAATGTATTGGGTCAGATGGGGAAAACAAGTGCAGCATTTTTTGTCCATGCAATACATTACTACAGCCATAGGTTTTCAGCAGTGTTCTGAATGTGTTGTCATACATTAAACTGGTGTTTTTCACACATTTGTATTGAACAGTTGTCTATTAATGGCTTTGCTGCAGAATCACATGATTTCAATTCTGCAGCGTATAGATTTTGCACTACATGCAGATCTGTCTGTGATGAGACACACACAACATCAATCAATCAATCAATATGATCAATTCCACCTTACGGATATTGTCACACCGATGCCCTTTTAGTCATGTTAAAAAGAGCAGGTCTAAAATTAAAGTGCACGCTATCACAATGAAATCTCCACAAGATATAGGGGAAGACCTCACATGCACCAGATATAACAGGATATTATCAACTGCAAACTCAAAAATATTAATCACCTTGTTATCTTCATGAACTTCAGGTCTGACAACTACATATGCAGAGCTTAAAGGAACTCATTTTCTACTGTTTTCCCAAAATTTTGCTATAGTGTACAATGTACTGCTTCTTGATACTATTTCACATTATACAATAGGCCTATTGAAGGAGTATCTGCACACTGACAACAACATGAATTAATTTTTTAAAGGCTTGTCACAAAATACTTGCAAATTAGAATGAATTGTATATCTGGGCTGAATATTTAGAGTTTAACTAAATATATTTTGTTTCCCCTCACATAGCTTCAAAATATGTTCAGTGTTAGTCCATGATAATTCTACTTTAAATATTCATTTCCTACATGGCATTGATTGAGACATGAAAGTGCATACGTCAGTGGGGGTTTATGGATTCTGCAGCTTCACACACATAAAACCATGCATTTACCTTATATATTTCATTTAAATATATAAGATGGAGAAGGAAAATTATTCATTAGACATTCACAGAATAAGCTGGATTTTGATCTAGGAAATTATAATATATGAAAAAAGGATAAAGACTGAAAAATACAAAACTATAGGCAGTAATGCCATATAGCACAGTCCAAACCTTCCGTTTTAAGTAGTGCCTGAAGGTCTATAATTACACCTTAATATATGGACAAGGTATAGTCATGTTATATTCCACTCCCTGCTGAGCAACTATCAAAAAGCAACAAATTTGAGGGTGTTCTGCACCACTACATCATACCCGTTTTGTATGATGTCTTTTACACAACCTTACTATTTTGGATGTGAATTCTAACCATCCCTGCATTTGACATGCAAGACTAAATTTGTGCTGTCCCTATTCCCTGTGCTTACCTGCAGAATCCAAACAGATGCAACAAATCAGCCAGGACCCCTAGGAGGCACTTTGTTTCCACTAGGATGCCTCTGATGTAGAGCAAGTACAGTCTTTAAACACCCAGTGTAACCTTAAAAAGGGGGGAATTACTATATTTCTAAAGGATGCACTCTATGGTGTAGTGAGCCACGTTCCCCACTTTTTCCTAATTTTTCTTCTTTGAACACATTTCATAATTTTCTGAATAACTTCTGCTTTTTAAAGTCCTCAGAGGTGTTTGCTGGGCTTTTTAGGTCTGCCTGTCACTCTCAAACTGACACCTCTGGTCCTTTGTAGCGAAACACTGCCTAGTGAATGAAAGTGAAACTTTTCGCAGCATTAATAGAACGAAAATAGATAAGCACCATATCCACAACTAGAAGACTGAGGAAACTGTAAATTACTAGTCAGATATTCTCAGTGTGAATGATAAATAGGTGTGACATTCCTCTTACTGTGCCTGGTCCTATAAAAATAAATAAATAAACGGATCCATGCTATCTACTGCACAACAATTAGGTACTATATACTCATCAATTAGCTACTATATGAGCAGAAAAACCACCAACACTAGTGATATAGTCTGTCAGTTTACTCAAAATGACTGGGGTTTGGGCAGTTGACTTCAATTAGACTAGGAAACTATCAATGGATCCCTGTAGCTGGACTGGCATTTGTTGTTATTTTCAGAACAAGGCTGAAAAATAAAGGAGAAATAAACAATAATAATTTATTTAAAAACTCCGCTGAAGCTAGCTGCATCCCTATGTGTTGATATGAGCAGCAGCATCCTGATGTGTGATTCCAACAAGTAGATCAGCAGCAGCGGCACTACAGTGTCTGATCTCTGTCATCAGGACAGCTTTAGAGGTGGCATCCTGCGGGCCTAGTTTAGAGAGATGTGGCCTAAGAACCAGCACTAAAACACGGGCTAAAAAAGCCGGGTCATAGCAGCCGAGCCGAGCCGAGCCGAGCCGAGCCGCGGCGGGCTGGCGGCACTGCATGTGCATAGCTTAGCTAAAGGTACTTTACCAGTTAGATTACTCGGTCTCCCCAGCAGGCATCTGCAGCTCACCTGTATTTTGACGATGCCTTGCCAAGACCCAGTGCATCGGTTCTTCTCGCTCTCCCATATCCTTCCGACTGGCGACCCGCCTCAGCCTCGCTCTCCCCGACACCGGCTCAGGGTTGGAGGGGATGAATTCATAAATGTCGACGGAATTATAATAACAGTACACACGCCATTACGCCAGGCGGATGAATGAACCCAGAGCCATCCAAGAGCCGCAGCTTCCCCTGTTATCTGCCGGCTGTCAGGCAAACCTGACACATGCCATCTAGGAGCGACAACTTTAAAATAATTACACGGTCGTTTTCAAACCACTGGAGACCAACGGCTTCTGGTAAACTGCAACACGTCGTCGGCTGTGGCAGTTCACTGAGTGCGGGTCTAACGCATGTCCCACCCGTCGGAGCTCGGCGTGATTATGTGTCTCCACAGAAGATAATAGTCCTTCTCGGGTTGGACCGGACAAGACGAGCCCTTCAGTTTTCACGCCGTGATCAGTAGCTTGTGTGTGCCATCAGCCGGACAACTCCCGAAATCCCACAACGGATAGCAGCTAAACGGAGCCAGCTTTTCCCGAGAAGATAACCCATCCCCTTGGGCACATTTTTTTTACGGAAGAAATACGTACAAACTGGCTATTCCCCTTCCGTGTTCGGCTACGCAAATCCCGTATACCGTTTGTTTACGCACACCTGACGCGTCTGAGTAAATAGCAGCCTGTACCACTTGGAGATCCTGCGGAGAAAGGGCGCCACTGGTGGTTTGTGAATATCAATGAATCAGCAAGTGCCCCAAAGAGAGCCTTGTTTTTCGAGAGGCTGCCACTGACTTCCCTTTTGTGAAGTCACCCTGAAAACCCCGGGACCAGTTTTTGACCAGTTGTTGTTATGTAGATGTAAAAATAGCATTGGAGAACGCGCATGTGCAGTTTAGTATTTACCCAAAGCAACGTACGTTACCACAGCGACGGAGGAGAGACGCAGTTAAAGCCAGAGGTTTACGGAAGATGAACATGAATTTTAAGGAACATTTTGATTAAATTTATGCAAACACAGGTTTAAAACTTTTTACCGTTTGTTTCCAATTCTTGCCTATGTTAACTTCTTCTTCTTATTATCATTATTATTATTATTGGCTTTTTTTTGTATCACATCATGACCCGACTCGAAACATCAAAATTTGTTTGGCTAATATGTATACTATATTAAATTGGCATAAAAGGGGAGTGGTTGATCAGATTTGATTCTGTATATATATTTTTTTACATATTTCACATCTCACCCCGTTCAGCATTTTTGTTTTTCATCAAATTCTGTTTTTCACCGCCAACTTCGTACTTTACCGATTATTATCTTGACATGCTACCCTCTTCTTTGGTTGACGTTTCTGGGCGTGGATTCATGAAGACATAGGCCTCCATTTAGACGCCATATCCGGCTTGTGAGGCGCGTCTCGGCTTCTATATATATATTGTTACATAGCTTGTTTGATAATCACTATAGACAAATGTCCCGATCACAAAATCTCTTAACTTTGTTCAAAGAGTAAAAAATTAAAAAAAAGGAATATTTTGACAAACAGGGCTTATCCACATTGAGCAGCCTAATATCCATCCAGTTTTATACAGTCTACATGTTTTACATATAGGCTATGTTAATTGGCATACCTATACAATTAAATTAACACTTTTTTTGCCCTCAATAAACTGTTGCACATACACTGTCACTGCAATGAATTCAGGCCATTGTGGTTTATTATTACATCTTTAATTAATGTGTACACTCCCCACACAGCAGTTTATAATCAATAAATTACACACACTGGATATTTTATTATTAGAATTAAATATTCAATTAGTTATATATTATTATTATTATATTATTCAATGTAGACCAATATATGTATGTGTACACAAATTCTTGCTGTGTTGGCTCTGTACTCTATTACATTGAATGAAACAATGCTAAAGGCTAAGCTCTGATTAGCATGAACAGTATACATTCTCTATCTGCCATTCTGCTCTTGGGCTGTCAGAAAATTTCAGGACTATATCAAAAGGTTAGGCTTCACAGACTGTCAACAATATGGACAACAACATTCAAACACACTCAAATTCCGATCCTATACAAAGCCTTTATTATACTTGATGATTGCTGAGATAATCAAGTAATGGGCTTTGCTTCACTGAACTAACCCTGGCCCTAATTCAGTGAATTCGGAATGTTTTTAAGGGTCTAAAACCCAGGATGTAATCAAAGAATAGCCTCCCCCTTTTTGAGAATCAGATGGTACATCCCATGCTCTCCTTCTCATTCTCCTCCCTCCTCCTGTCAGTGTCCTCCATCTCTTCGCTTTCTCTCATTTTGTTAAATTCAGGATATTCTGATTTCAGACACTGCTGTGGTTCCTGCTCCACCTGTTATTTTTTTTCTGCAGAGCTATTGGAGAGGTATGTAATGTCCATATTTTCTATCACCACATCACTATAAGATTTAATAGGCAGCATTTTTGTAAAGAAGTGTGTAGCCTACACTCTGTAAAGTGCAAGCTGCTATGATGCTTTCATTTCATTTCAGCTGTTTCTATTCTTCATTCTTTTTCCTCATTTGCATTTTCACAGATTTCCTTTATCGCAGTCACTGTAGTTAAGATTTCTCTCCTCCATCTTGTCCTCCATTTATAGCACATATGACTCATACAGTTCTAAAGAGAGAATGAAGAGCTAGACAGAGGAAGAGATTAAATCTTTAGTTTATTGCATCTGGACTAGGCATCAGTGGGAATCAAACAAGTAAAGATTCATTCCTTGACGATAAATAAGTTGTGCAGCTGCAACGCAATTCTTTTCCCTCCATTACTAATCTAACAAATTGTCCCATGAAAAAGCTTCACACAGGAAGCTGCAGTAACATTATGTCTTCATTGGAGCATTATGTCATGGCAGCTGTGACCAAAATAAATAATTCCCTGTCCCTCTAAGCATCGGAGCATTCCCCTCAATGTCATCTTTTTCCAAGGTCACATTTAAGGCCCCACTGCCACATGACGGCTTCATTGCTATACAGTGAATACAATAGCTAGTAAGGCCTGTTTCAGTATTTTTACACTTAACAGGGTAGATAACATGATGTTTTAGCCTAATTTAGAAGGATAATCTGGCTGTGTTTGTTTGCTGTTTTTTCTCAGTGAAGCAGCACAGAACAGTACTTATAAAGACTCCTGACTAGACCACACCTCTGTTCGAGTCCATGGAAGTCAAGGCCAAGTCCGGGGCTCCAGCACCCAAGGCAGCATCTAAAACAGAGAAGAAGGAGCCAGCAGCCCCACGTAAGACTGACCCTGCCCCTGCAGCCCCTGAGCCTGGGCATCCTCCTCCTCAGGATGGGGCAGCAGAAGGTGAAGCAGCAGCGGCAGGTGATGAGACTGCAGCATCTGGCACAGACTATTTGGAAAACCTGAAACCCTTTCTCCTTGGTGGTGCTGTTATTGCTGCAGGAGCCATCTTGTTGGGAATGTTGCTACTGGCAAGAAGAAAGTAAAATGAAATAAGTCTCTCAAATTACGGTATTTTATTGGGTGATGAGTTAGAACATCGTTCTCAATTGGTTCACAGACTATCATTGTATACATGGGGGGTGGGGAGTCGTGCACCTAATCTTTATTTTTCTTTATCTTTTTTTTTTTTGGCCTGCTTTCACTCAATAGTGAAGTGACTCATTCAAATTTAGATTAAGGCTGTATATGGAGCATAGTTACTCATAATACATGCATGAAGTTGCTTCAGTACTGCATCTGAACTGTAATAATTTCATAAAAAACTCCCACTGTAGACCTGAGCTTAAAGTCTAAACTAAAGGTGGCTTATTCAACTGCTTTATCTTATTTAATCCAGTGTGCACAAATATTGACATAAACGTGAAATATTTGTGTATTCTTGCAAAAGAAATAAGCTTGGTTCACTAAAAAGCTAAAGGTTTATGAAAAAATGTATTCATAATGGCCATTAACATTGTTCTTGGTATTATAAATTTTAAATATGACAATTACAAGAAAAAGCTTGAAAATAGCTGAGAATATACATTGTGATCGATTCCACATATTTTGGCTCAATTAACACCTAAATCAAAGGATTAAGTTTCTCTTTCTTCACAGTACCAGAATGAAGGACCAGTGTGCGTATATGAAAAAGAAAAAGAATGAAAGAAAAAAAGTCACAGTGCAATTAAAACAAAACCTTCTTTTCCAGAGACAGAAATATAAGCATGTAGTGCTGTAGGAACAGGGTGTAGGGAATTGTTGGAGATAAAACATGTACAGTATGTAGCAAAGAAGAATAGTGATTTCTTGCTGTAGAATAAGAACAAGTTTTCTTTTACTGTCAATTGATGTCACAAATCAATAACCTTTCATGTCTTACGCAACAGCCACAGTCATGCTGGTTCAATCTGTTTACTTCTTACAGTAGATACTTTGCTGTAGCAGGCTGAACAGCCATTAGTGTTGCAGTATCCAGTTTTAAGCCTGCTGCCAAAACACAGGAGTTGTTTCTTCACAGTGCTCCTTTTATGTGGCTTTAGGCAAAATTCTTGTTTTCAAAACCTCATTATTAAAGGAATGCAACTCTTGTAACAAAACAACATCATAATTTGCAGATACAGTGACAGTGGATTGTAGAATAACTACTGTTGTATAGTTTAAAGAGAAGTCACGATTTCATTGCACTCACCTGTACAGCTGTACTGTAAACAATGTTGTCCACTCACATGTAAAGCCCATGAAGATGTGCCTGTTACATAAGTAGATAGTAGAGACAGTGCTAACACACACCATTACTTATATATTTTTTACTTTTATTTGTGAGAGGATGTATGAATTTTACAACACATTACTAACACACACACATTCATATATATATAGATAGATATAGATATATATATCTATATCTATCTATATATATAGAGATAGATATATCTATCTCTATCTATATATATGTGTGTGTATGTATGTATGTATGTATGTATACATACCCCAATACCCCAAACACATCCAAAAATAGTAAGCCAACACCAAAACAAACTTCACCTTACATTGTACAATACAGTGTACAAAAAAAGAAAAATCTTATTTTCATAAATTCAACAGCGTATAAATGCAATAATTCAGATAGGACTCCTCATTTAGCAAATGTGCTGTAGCAAGTTAAAAGTACATATATGATAATGTAAAATATTGTTGATGATGACGTATGATGTTAGTGATGGCAATGACAGTGATGTTTCAGATGAAGATGATGGTAAAAATGATGTTTTTCATGGTGTAATGATGATAATGAAGGTTATGATATATTTTTGATAGGCCTATACTTCTAACATCTTTTCCTTATGCATTTTCCCCCAAACTCCTAAATGTAAAGAAGGAAGCAGTTGTAAACCAACTTTTATTAAATGCAGTGAACCAGCAATGAGAGTATTTCTTTGACAAAACCTAATGCTTTATTTAAAGTTATTCACAATGAGAGATCATATTTGCAGGCAAAAGCTTCAGAGGTAAGAATTAAATGAAGGTGAAATTGTCTTTTAGTTGAACTGGTTTTTCATTTCAGTTTGTGTAATTAATTTCCAGTATCTGACAATTTAGTAATGATATTTTGAAATACAATTTTGAAACAGGGGCCATGTCATATAATCTCTTCTCTATAATTCTATAAACTTTGAGACTATTACACCACAAAAAAAAAAAAAAATTGTCAGTGTCCAAAGGCTGTTTGTCTAAAATATTTAAAAGCACAAAGCAATTTGAAGGCACACACTTGTCATTTGAACAGCAGAGTCTGTGTATAGTGATACTCTTTTATGCTTCAGCTGTATAATATCCTTGTCTTACCCTCAAAATGCCAGTAATCACTTTTTCTTCAAAGTGTATTGAGTAAATTTTATAATAATTTTGGAGACTGTACTTTGTGGTAATGTTTTGCACTATTCTACTGCATGTGTCATATTTTGTTCGTACAATTTTAAATACTGAGCATTCAATTCAATAAACTCCAAGTTGTGGAAATTGCGCATTTATTTTGAAGGATTCGTGCCGGAAGTCGTTTTAGTATTGTTGCGGACGGAGAGTACGAGGGAAGCTGGTATCATTTTCTCGCAGCGCTTTTTACTTCGAATAACACAACATTTAAGCTTTAGGTAAACAAGATTCGTGACGGTGAGTAAATAAACACGTGTCATTTTCAGTGTTTTGACTTGTAAACTAATATACCCACTATTGGCGACATGTTATTGGCGGTTAACATTAGCTCTCAAGTTACTGTTATGCTAATCGCGTGGCTACAGAGTAACCTTACAGGCTAATGTTAGCTTTAACGATGGCACTTAGCTACCATTAAACTGTTTCTAGTCGCCTTTTAGTAAATTTGTGTGATGTTCATATAAATAGGAACCTTACTTATCTAGCGCTATGTTTTCCACGCTGGTACTGAGACTAGCTTAAACCCGGCGTGTCTCTGTCCCCAGGTGCCCTAAGATGATCATCCCTATCCGCTGCTTCACGTGTGGGAAAATCGTGGGTAACAAATGGGAAGCATACCTCGGTTTACTTCAAGCCGAGTATACAGAAGGGTGAGCCGGCAAATATCTGCCGCTTTGTATTACTGTGGTCACTGAAGATCGTAGCGTTAGTTCCTGGTGATATATTACCCAACTCGTTCATACGGCCTAAGGCGAAACCAAACTATAGTAAAAGACGTTTCTGGATGCAGTGAAGTAGAAAGACAATATTCATCAAAACCTTTTAGCATATTCAGCGGTTAGAGTCAAAGTTTGTTTTATCCAAGGTTTGATTTGTTTTGTTTTTTTCAGTTCTACAGTTAGACTCAGTGCAGTGATTGAATGAATAATGGCAATGACCTAAGACCATTTAGGCTGTTAATGCTGAATGTTGTATGCAGTAATAGCCCCGTACTTATTCATTGATGTGTATGTCATTTATTAGTGCTAACATTATTTCCTTTCCCTTTTAAGCGATGCGCTTGATGCCCTGGGCCTGAAGAGATACTGTTGTCGGAGGATGCTCCTTTCTCATGTGGATCTTATTGAGAAATTGTTGAATTATGCTCCACTGGAGAAGTGATGGGAACTGGCTGCCTTCAAGAACTGCATGGACTTTGTGGGACTGTGGCATGGACAGATTCATGTTATACTGACTTGGGAAAACAAATGCGGACCACAGTGAAGACATTTGGCATATTTGACTTATTTTTTTCCTGAATAAAACCATTAAATGACATTACCTGTATTACTGGCTTGTCCAACTTCCATATTCTTTCTACCTGAACTATAATTTGGAAACGACTTCCTCCTTTATGTCAGAGTGTGATGCATCAAAGCAAAGCAGCACCTCAGGTATTACCGGAAAAACACTGCTAGTAATTTAACTGCATTTCTGTACATTTTAAAACAGGCCCCAGATCAGTCTTGGAAAACAGTGTTAACCAAAAAGTGCTTCCAGTGCAAAACCTCTGCAGTACAGGTGTCAGAATGGTAAAAATCGATAAAGGGATACAGTCAATAAGTTGCTTTGTGTTCAAATACTATTTTTAATGTCTTTCCAGCATATGAAACACTGAAATTACATTTTCTGGGAATGTTTTTTTAAATCAGCATATTTATTACAAAAGAAAGTGATAAACATTACACTGTGTTACATAAGTTATTAGGTGTTACTATGCATGCAACTACTTTTTTCACAAAACAGGTAAAATTCCCATTAAGTACAGATGAGTGGGGAACAAAAAAAAAAAAAAAAAAGTACACTTCAGACTTTTGGAGATACATCTTCAGTCTCACCTTAGATTCCTCCAGATTTTATACATCTTGGTGCAGAAACAAAAAGTCCTGTCTTTGCTCTGCTTCACACTTTAAAAGAGACACCATCAGTCTGGGGATGAAAATAAACTGTTCAAAGCCACATTTACAAAAATCAAATATGAACTGGTTGGTTACCAACATATGGAAAAAGCCTCTGAGAGGATTGTGCTAACTTGTACTTAGAGCTACAGTATGACTTAGTGTGATTTTAGCCAGGCATGTTTTGGCAATGGCTGTCAAAACACTACAGAACATAATCTGAGGTGTTTCACCAAGAGATATAAACCACTGTACTAACTCAAAATAATTATTTCACCCATCACTCAGTAAGCTCTGAACACTACCTATAGCATATGCCAGAGTTAAAGCCATGCTAGGACTATTTTTCAGCTCACAATAAGATGTGAAATGAAAAATACAAGGATGATACAGCCAGTAAGGCTGGTGCTGTAATGAGTTGCATCTTTTTAATAGCTGGTTGCAAAGTAAGTACTTATTAATAAAAACAACCATTCTGCCAACCTTCACTTCATCAAGTATAATCTGTTTGCAGTAAAACAGCACTGGGTACCAAAGGGATGGAGTACTGTTAACATTTTATCCATTACAATTTAAAACCAATTCACATGACTGAAACCGCGGAAACAGAAACAGACCGAAAACAAAACATTTAACAAAATGGGCAGAAATTCTAGAAAAATTACTGACATCCATAATAAAGTTAAAACACCAAAGAAATATGAGCATCTGATGGAGTCATAGTCATATTCAAGTGGTTTCATAATTCTCTACTTCACAAACTTTTTGAAATAAATCCAATAGGATGAGAGTTTTCAAGTTATACAGTTATTTAAGAGGTTATTCCTTTTAAATGGTGCAAAATATTGGAGGACAGTATTTACTCATAGGGTAGCTTTAGTAGAAGGTCCATACAGTTGAAGGACTTAGATAAAAAAAAAAAAGTCTATAAAATCTGTTCAGATCGTTTTACATTTGGGATTTGTTTCTAAAGTTTAGAGGCCATGTATAATACAATGTAGTAAGAACCCCAACAATGGAACTGAAAACACAAACAGCAAATAATGCAGCTGTCTGATGAATGACAAAGTAAAAGTATAAATATATATAAATCAGTGGGAAGCTTACCAAGTCAGCGATATCGGTCTCTGTGATCTCTGTGCCTTTCCCGTTCCCGTGAGCGTTCCTTGTCCCTCTCCCCACTCCTGGAACGTTCTCTGTGTCTACGAGACATTCCCTCCCAACCAGAATCTTCTCTGTCACGTTCTCTGTCTCGCTCTCTGTCACGACCCCTGTCCCGGTCTCGGTCTTTGTCCCCCGAACGACTGCTACTCCTGCAAACAAATTGCAATTGCAAACATTTGTGTGATACAGACCGATAAGTGAGCTTATACTAGTTCAATCCCCAGCTTCAGTTTCTCTGTGTAGGACAAGATGCATCAGGTCTTAGAATCCTGAAGCATAGTTATACAAACCTGTAGCCATAGTTGCCCTGGATAGAGACGAGACAGTCTTTGAGTGAGGTGACCAGGGCTTGGCAGCGTTCATCTCCATACACTCTGGACTGCTTAATGATGGCGATGGCTGTTAGTAGAGTCTCCATAGCCACACGCAAGTCTCCTGCATTAGAAATGGGAGGTATTATATATTACACAGAGCTGCTATTAAGCACTTTAAAGCTTTCATGGAGGGGGTTAAAAACACATGGCTGACATCTACCTGCACATACGGTAAAGTTCAAAAGAAATCTCAAGAACAAAAAGACTAGAAAAAATTAGCAGCTGGTTGAGACTCATGTTCCAGCAAAAACCATCGATGACAAATTTCACCCTGATTAAAATATATATCACACCTGAACTACACCATCTACACCACAATGGCAACATTCAGAAAAAAGCTAGTGACTCCTGTATATGGCCTCCATCTTTCACATTCTGTTGCTGTAGTTGTGACTAATTGACGAGTGACTGCTTTCGTAAATGCTTGTTTTTCGTTTACATGTGTCCATGCTCACAAGTCTTTTTTTTTCAAGTCCAAGTCAAGTTTCTCTTTTGATTGAAATGAGCGTTCTATCACCTGCTATATGCCGTTCAGACTGCTTCACAAACTGCACTGATATAGCTAAGGAATGTGAAGCATGTACTGGTACTGCACTGTCATCTCTCCTTTACCTATAAGCATACAGTATGATTCATTGTTTGGTGTGTGATCTTTAATCAGGCTACTGCAATGCAATATGAAAAAAAAAAAAAAAAAAACAGTAATCAGCTACTAAATCAGGTAAATGATGTACATAATGTTGATTTCCTTCCACATCTGTAATATTTTCTTCATCTGCCAAGACACATTAAACTCAATACTTTATGTAAAACAATCTCTGCAACTCTCCATCAATCAAGTGTACAATGAGTGTAGGCGAAACGCACTGACTTTTAAACATGCTGCCATTAGTCAAAGTCAGGTACCAGTCCTTCCCCCACACAGCCTATTACGTGTTCTTTGTTTCAGTTCACAGACTTTTATGTGCTGTACTTACCAGCTGTTGCTCCAGACACTGCCTTGGTGATGGCACTGCTGGCAACAGCTCTATTTCTGCTCATTAGCTCTTCAAAATCTCCATCTGTACTTTGTGGTGTGTGTCTGAAAAATACATCCATTGCGGTCATACTCAGTGACAGAATTATTTAACCACTGCAACAAGTATTACTAAAAACACCTTTTGATAATTACTATGACATTCTGTCTTTTAAATTGTCATTTTACTACTGTAATTTTTAAAATGTTCCATTGTCATTTGTTTTATATTTTGTATTTTCATCCTGGTCTTTTGGTGTTCTACTTTCCACAATAGCATATGTTATTAAGTTTCCTCTCATTTGAAAAATAAAAACATCACTGTTAGCTGTATAAAAATATGTCTCACTTCTGTTGGCTGTAGGCTTTGCTGCTGTGTCCATCTTGTCCATGGTTGAAGAATGCTGGATTTATATGCAGACTGGGAGAAGGCTGACCAGGAACATGTATAGGATGAGGAAACAAATGGGGTGGCATAGGTGGAGGGATGTGTGGTGGTAGATGAGGGAAGGGAGGAGGTGGCTGACCAAGGAAAGGGCTGGGAAACCTGTCTGCAAGTGGCAGTGATGGAAAAGGTGGAGGCACAGGAGGAGGGCTGGGATCCTGTGATAATAATGAGGGAATCTTATCTGAAGAATCGGAGTCCTTGGGATCTTTGGAATTAACACGCAGGGGTATACCTGTGGAGAACACATAAGGGTTTTTTTCCATGAAAAATGACAGTCATACTGGCATTTTGCAATATAATGTAAATTCAATAGTATCTTCTTAACATTGCAGTAGTCTTACGTTTATTTGCTATATCCTCAAACACAGTGAGATTCTGGCGAGTGGCAAAGCGACAATCTATCCTTTCCCCATTGAGTTCACATTGGGGTATTTTTTCCAACAATATTTTTAGTGACTCTTCAGAGGTTACCACCACTTCTGCATAGCTGTATTACAGAGAACATGAAACAACACATGAATGCCAGCCACAAGAAATGTTATTCATTCATGTTCTTAGAGATTTTTGGACATCTTCATATTTTCTAAATGTTGTATCTGCAACTACTTACCCTCGTGACTGGCCATTGACTCTGTTTTCAGCAAATTTGATCTCTGTGATGTCCTTCACACCCAGAGTTTGGGCCATGGACATAAGGTCCTTGTCAGATGTCCACTGCAAATATTAGTATGTTTGGAAAGAGGAGGTGAGAAAACAACAGGCGAGTAAATAGTTTAGAATGTTGCAGAAATGCAAATTGAGCTGATTGAGTCCATGAAAAATTTCTTTTTTTTTTTGAAGTAGTGAAGACATACTTTTAAACCTAAAAAGAGGTGATAAGTCTAACCATAGGTTACCCGTAGTAACTGTAATAAGCATTTCCTATTCCATCAACACAACACAAAAGTAAAACAATCCACTTGAGATCTTTTATGAAATGCCATTCTAATAAATATCCCTTAAAATTAATGTTATTACTTTTTATTTACTTTAATTTAAAAAAGTACAATGTTTTGAAAAAGATTTAAAAAATGTAATAACAGAGATTTTAAAGGAAGCATCTATTATTTTTAGACTGAAGAGTAGAGTTATGTTTTGCACCGTCATGTCAGGTGTGTTCAGCCAATTAAAAGCTGGAAGATACCATCTCATATGATGGTGAAGTGGGGAAAACAAAGTGAACTGGTATCTTCCACCTTCTGATTGACTGAATACACCTGATCCAGGTAACCAGCAGTGAGCAGGGCAGGGATAGCTGGAAAACAAGCAGTCCAGTGGCTCCCAAGGAACACTGGCTACCAACCACTAAAGTAGACTATAAAACCAAAGTCATCAGTGTGTGGTGAGGTTAGGCAAAAACTAAAGCTGTAGTGAACCATGAAAAACAACTACATAAATTCACTCGACATGTCTTGTACAGTAAAATGTAATCAACAGTAATACAGAGTGGATGCTACTCACCCAGGAGAAATTTCCAATATATAAAGACAGTCTCCTCAATGAATGCCCTCCTTGTTGGATTTTCACTGCTGTTGATTTAGCCTCATCTTTAGCTTGTGTCCCCTTAGGAATGGACACAGCAGGAGTAACTTTCTTGTCCTGATTAACTGAGCCAGTCAGAACAGCATCAAACAGTTCATTTGCTTCAGCAATTCTGTCCAAATCCTGTGTGAGACAGAAAATAATAAAGTCATCTCATGTGCTGCCGTCCTCTATATCTTAATATGCAGAGCATTAGTTGTCCGAAGTAAATAGAAATTCTTCATGGATCAGCTGCAGGAAGTCTAGAATGAATGGAGATCATTGCAGTAATTTATGGCATGTAGTACAGACATTTTAGCAGAACATAACATGAATTATTGACATTCTTCTTGAGCCAGTGTACTTTCTATTTGGGAAACTGTAAAGTTAGTGAGAGATACCAAAGATATACCGCATGGATATTAAATTAGAAACTAGGGGGCAATCTCTTCTTCAAGCATTAATAACCTCAGGTAAATCATCACTGGAGTCCATTGTCCTATACAAATATCATTTTCATTTGGAGTCTTATGTCTCATTGTGTAAACTTGTTTCACCTTTCAGTTCATCAGACTAGGTCTTATGAAAGACTTATGTTATGGGCTGGGCATTAATAACAAATACTTCCTAACTGTCCCATGTGCTGCTGTCATTGGTTCACTAGCTGCTCACCTCGTCGTTCTGGTTCAGGTCACTGTAGACATCTATGAGATCTTTCTTGGAGGTGCTTGGTCCGGCTGCAGCTCCTGCAGCAGCCATCCCGTGGGCCTAAAACGATCCAGTTGATGGCACTGCAGCGAGTATATTTTGTTTGTTTGTTTGTTTGTTTTCAGTGCAGTTCACACACGCCCAGTGTGTAGATTATCACTGCACACCCACATCAGGTGCAGTGTCGAGGGTTTTGATAATCGGTACGCCTCGCTCCGAGCGTTAGCTGCCGTTACCCAACGTTCTGCTCGAGCCCTCAACAAATGAAACTGGAGCTAAATCAAAATGTGATGACGAGAATACGAAATAAGTTAAGAAATCATAGCGTTATTTTAATGACCACTTTGAAAATACATGCACGGCTTCTCATATATGAGTACACAAGTGTTTTCGGGCTACTAAAGATTCGCTCCTTGATCAGCTAAAGCTATTGTTGCTAATCTGTCGGTGCGTGAACCTCTGACGCTATGTGCGTCAGGGATATTTAACCCGTCGACAACAACAATTAATATTTAGTTCCTATGCTAAAAATACCTTCAGATTCTAACGTGAGAAAAATACATTTAACCAATACATTCATTAAACACATATGTTAAAAATACATCAAGTCAAGAACAACTCCATACCAAATCGACGGCACATGTATGGTTTACATATTATTACAAATTACGTTACCCTAGTATTATGACGTCATGTGTGCACCTTTCCCAGTCCCCCCTCGTTAGTTTCCCGTTCCGGACGCTTGTCCTGTAGTTTGACTGTTGTGTCTGACATTAAGGACAGGAACATTTTTCACGGCGTAAGAACAGTTTGTGTAGACGTGTCTCCACGTAGCGACAAAGAGGGCAGAAATGATGGCTTCTGTTGTTGCGAAGAGAGTGAGTTATCAACCAAACGTTACGTTTATTTCTACAGTTTTTGCTTAAAGCTTGAACACTAGCTAACGCTACTGCCTCTCTATCATTATAGCTTGTCGACTAATATTCAAAGATATAATTATAGCCTTGGCGTTCATTTAAATATTATAACGTTACTATGCTCAATAATATGATTTACCAAACATATTTAATGTTGGAATTAATTTTTCATATATTTGGATAACACTGTCGTTATGAATGACAGACCAGACGCAAACATTGTAATTTTGTAAATTTACATTGTGATGTTGCTTAACTTTTTCCATGCTGCTTTACTTCAGTGTGTTTTTCATAACATCTTGTTAGTCTGACACCACGCAGACACACTGATGCATATCTATCCACACTCTGTATTATTAGATGTATATAGGCCTATTAGGTGTATTTGCTTTGAAAAATATACCAATAATACCAAAATATATACATCTATAAATAAGTACAGGTAAATAAAATGAACATTTTGCATTCAGAATGGAGATGGTGCTGTCACAGCAAACACAAAACAAAAACGAAAGCAACATTTTAAAAAGAAGATAAAAATTGAAATGACAAGGCTTAAAAGTGACCTCATATAGTCTGTATAAAACCCCATTCAGACATGCAACTCATTATATAAGTGTAATAGCTATTTTACATGTTAATCTAATATATGAATGAACACTTTCAGGTAGAAGTCTTAATGGTAATCTTATCCAAAACAAAGGCAGTGTTTGTGTACATATTACAGTGTATGTGGTGCAGTCTGATGGATTATGTCACTCCACAACCACACTGCATTTCTGAACAGATTACACAGTGAATCTTTTAAGTTGTCACATCTACTGGATGATACAACATGTGACAGGACCCTAAGGTGCGCTTGTTGCTTGTCAGCTGGTGACAGGGGTGTGCCAGGCAGCATGGAGACCGGCAGTCATAGGGATTGTTTCGTCTCGTGCTTACCGTGGACATGCACCAGATGACACCAGGGGTGACCTGATTGAGATCCCTTTGCCCCCATGGGAGGAGAGGCAAGGCGAGCCCATTGACATTAAGAGACGCCGACTTCTCTATGAGAGTCGCAAGAGGGGCATGTTGGAGAACTGCATATTGCTCAGGTTGGTAACCTGTACCGTTTTTCTTTATTTTTATCTATTGTCCTGTTTCTGGGCAAAACATAATTCTTATGTTCAGCTAAAATTAACACAAGACTTCAGTTATTTAAATCAAGCAGGAATTTTTTACAGTTAGTGTTTTTAGTACAAAGTTCCCCTTTTAAGTAGCATGTCTCAATTGCAACATGTACACATGCAGTATGAATATTAAGGAATTTGAGTATTGTTTCAAAATAGACTTGAAAACACTATGTGGACCTATCCTTTAATATATTGAGAGGACGTGTGCAAGTTGTAAGCTGGACAAGTGTTTTCACTTTTCCTGTGAAGGTTTTTACATCACGCCACTCTTTCTAATTTCAGTTGCAAGTGTGTAGTCCATTCACCAGCAGCTCAGATAATTACTCATTAATATGACTGTCCATTTAGTAGAAAGGCTCAGTCTTAATTGAGTTCTCTATCTCTTGTGTAGCCTTTTTGCAAAGCGATATCTCAACACACTGACAGAGAAGCAGCTGCTACAGTATGACAGACTCATTAATGAACCAAGCAATGACTGGGACATCTACTACTGGGCAACAGGTGGGTTTCTCCTCAAACATGTTATTTCATCTATAATATGTTAATAAAATGTCATCAGACTCCAGTCTAGAGACATTTCAGACACTGAAGGAAATTCAGATATATTTAATCATACTGTGAAATATTTTATTTTATGTCAGTTTTGTGATATTAATAATTATAGAAATTGCAAATAAGAAATACCTGCTTTGACTCATGGTTTTATGTTAATAGAGCTAAAGATATCAGACAGATGAATTGTAAATTCAGTCTGTAACACAACAAAACATGGTAAACTCCAGCAGACATAATAATTATAAATGACCTTGTTTTTAACATCAGTTTTGCTGCTGTGATTTTTTTTTTTTGTAGACCTTACTCTGGGACCTCATTGACTGATTGTCCTGGGATAACTTTACATTTTATTATTGTAATTTTCTCTTAATTTATATCACTTATGTATCTGTTTGTTATGATTAACAGCTGAATATTAACACATTTAATTGACAGCACTGCTCTAGAAACCAGACTTCGCTGAAGCCATGCTATTATGCTTATTAGAAAGTTATTAATTTAGTCTATTAGTTTAATAAACAGAGAATATCCAAGGTGACTCAGTCTGTAACTTTTGAAGCCTTGAATGTGCACTATGCTGTTAGTTTAATAAACAGAGAATATCCAAGGTGACTCAATCTCTAACCTTTGAAGCCTTGAATATGCCCTATGCTGTTAGTTTAATAAACAGAGAATATCCAAGGTGACTCAGTCTCTAACCTTTGAAGCCTTGAATGAGCCATATACTGTTAGAGATGAGGAAGACATTCATTATTAATTAATACTTAGTACAGTTTATTAAAATAAGTGGGTCTAAGACACAAGAATCTAATGTCTTCTATAAAGAAGCTGTATTGTTTCTTGTCCCTGAAGGACCACAGGTTGCCTATACCCATTACTAGTAAATGAAACAAATACAAAGGTTCATGCATATTTTGTTTTATCATCAGGAGCAAAATGTCATGTTTAATAAACCTATGTCAGCTTTTCAGGTTTATGTCCTCAGCTTGTCCTAAAATAGAACAAGGTGATGTCAGAAAGGGTCCCCCTCTGTGTGTACTCACTGCTCTTCAGCCATCTGTCATGATTCTCCTTCTTGCAGAAAATGAAGAATCTGAACTCTCCCTTTGCTTTTTCGCCAGTAAAGAGTATGATAGAAGCTGAAAATCATTCAAAGTTGCTCTCTCCTCATACAGAAGCTAAGCCTACCCCTGATGTCTACCAAGGAGACGTGATGGATATGCTGAAGGAGTTCACAAAGAACCGCAACCATGAGCAGAGGTTGGATGCACCCAGCTTGGAGTACTTGGATAAGGAAAGCCAATAAGGTCTATGGCACTATGGCCTTCCCAGAGACTCATTTAAGGCACTGAGTAAATATCAGTGTCTCTGGAAATTAGCTGTGTTTCTCTTATGAAACACAGCAAAATGTACATAATATAGTGGAATGTAAAATATTTATAACACTGTACTATCAAGTATTATCCAGCATTCGGCCTTACAGGAAAGATTTATGGAAGATTCAAGGGGATTTTTGTTTGTGGATCAGATAAATATTGATGCTACACAATGTTAAGAAGTTATTATGAATATTTTACATCAACTGTCTTGTAAATTTGTGTCAATATGGGAGATGCATGCTAAATAAACCAGCTGTAGTGAAACAATACCAGCTAATCTATACAATGACTTAACAGACATTTTCAGTTATCTAATAAATGCTGACCCCCCTACTGTTTTCTGCTTATGCTGTTTCTTTCATGACTTCTATCTTTTGTCACGGCACTTGATCACATGACTGGAGGGTGCCATGACTGTCAGTACGAACAGTATTCATTACATAATGAAGGTTGTTTTAGCTGCAGTGTCTGTCTCTGGACACCAGATGGAAGCAGGTCACTTCATTTTCAGTATGTGTCAAACTGAAGTGCCTGCTGATCTTGGCATCTCTATGGCATACTAGTCTCTCATAATTCATGCAGCATACAATGTGAAAATATCAATTAGTGGCCACCAGGCTTATTTGAATGACCATCTACTGAGACTCCATGCAGTGACTTGTAGAAAACTGATAGCCATGTGTTTTTATTACAGCTTTTATAAGACAAAGCGTCAGTAAAATTGTCAAGATGAGTTTCCAATAAAACAAAATATACTTTTGCTCACAGCTATTTAAACAAGCTTATATTTCTCTTTTGCACTGCTGCTGCATCCGCGTGTTGACTATGGGGAAAATTTCTTGCCTGGCTTCGTCATGTCGGTTCAGGAGAACCTTGTACTGAGAGCAGAAGGGAAATGCCCTCCGGCAGGAGATGTGCACAGAATCTCAAACCAGACGACAAGCATGTTTGTGTACGCACATAGAATTATAATGTCCATTCAATCTGCTGCTAAGCTTTTACACAAGCGAGGTAATCGTACGATTGATATATGTCAAATCTTGCCGTTACTTTAAAGGAAGAAATGTTGAGCAAGTATTGCAGCTTTTTTTTCTGTTCTCATCTTTTCCTAAAAACTGAGGTGAGGTCAGAAGGGCTTCCCTCTGATCTCCCTCATTATATATCTACAACAGTAGTGTAACTATAGTAGTTTTTGCTTTCATGTTTTTATACTTACAATGTAGCAGGCTAGTTTCAAATTTTGGGTTTTAGATAAAACATTTGATAAAATACAATGCATTACTATATTAATCTTGAGAACCCTTTAAAAAAGCTGTGGGGTTTGAATCCACTATGACATGAGACGCCATTTGTTGCACTACAATGAGATTTATCTACTAAACTTCTTGGGTGCTTTCAAAAATGTTTCAGGGCCTAAACTTACATTTCAGAAAAAAGATCATATGATGAGTCCAGCTGTGTAGCACTGGTTTTTCTTTTTTCTTATCAAAAGTTCATGACTCAGATTTATCAGAAGGGGTCATTACTGTTTGTAAAGTACCTCACCCAAAACGTGAAACCACTGGACTAAAATACCTAGTTGTATATAAAGTTATTAAAAAAGTTCCACTGCAATAAAGTGTCACTTACATATTATTGCATCCATTTAAATTACCTAATATTTATAATATAATGTTATTATAATAACCTACAATCAGTTGTCACCTAATTGTGTCTGTGTAAATGTCCAGCACTACACACTACAATTTATGTGACAGTACCTAAATGTGAACCATGCTGGCTGTCACAATAAGAAACAAAGATGCCACCTGTGGATCCCACATGCGGGGAATGCAATTCACATCTTCACTGCTCTGAGGCTTGTTTAGAGTGTACACTCCTCAGTTGCCCACACACACCCACTGTGCCTATCTGAAGCAGAGAGCTCCTGTCATCTTCCACCATTGCTTCGTGTGTCGTGACAGCTCTCTGTTTTATCCTATGCTCCCCTGGAATTTCAGTCTCATATTCTCTCGCTCCCGCTCTCCACTACGACCACCAGTATCCCTAGCCTGCACCTGCTTCCCATGTCCCCTGGAGAGGTGCGTGCAGAGGAGCACAGAGGGAAACTGCTTTCGCTGATCAGAAGAAAGAGATGTCAGGTTCAACTTTCAGGATGGAAGTGTTAGATGAGTTTGTAAATTAAAACCTTTCTCAACATGACATATACACACAGCTTTCCCTTAAATGTTACCTTGTGTTAAGATGCAGTCAAATGTAGTGTGTGTAGGAGGCAGAGCAGACAATTTCATTAATTGTAGAGATTAGCACCAATTCTATAAGATCCATGTTAATTATCCTTAAAAGCTAGGACCTATTTCTGCCTGAGCTCAAAGAGAGAGGAAAATAGAAAGCAAATGTCGCTATGTATTTCCAGCAGCGTCTGTGATAGTTATGGCTTTATCAGATGGTCGATGCATTTGCAATTATACTTGTACAAAAGAAGTTGATGCTATCAGCACCACTGTTCAGAATGAACTCTCTGTGAGTTAGCGGCAAGGCTCTGTGACGTTTGTTACTTCAGTGAAAACTGAACTTCAGGTCTACCAGTCTGCAGTCAAAGTTTTCTGGTTTTAGAGGGTTGGATCAGTCCTCTGCAGACTGGTGAAAATGAAGTACATTTATTCAAGTGCTATATTTTCTTTCTTTACACAAATATTTCTACTTCTGTATTTAGAGTGGAAATACTATTCTTTCTAATCAACACGGACATCTGCAATCATAATATCCCAGGTTAGGATTTCACATCAAAACCATTAAGCTCATAAAATACCAGGTATTGTTAAAGATTGAACCAGAGTTTTGACTTGAGGCTAGGCCAAGCTGAGACACTTTAACCTTTTTGCATTGTAATATATAATAACAAACATAAGCTTTTGAAAAATACATAACAGTATCAGACCAGAAGTATCTTTGTTTTATATACACATTTATATTATTATATACACTATACAGATTTCAAAAAAATAAATGGTTGATATTTAACATTGTGCAGCCCACAGATGTATAACTACAAAGAGAAACAGGAGTGAAACTGGGGTCTGAGTGATAGACAGATATCAACAATCCCAGTAAATAACTATGATTTTTTTTTTCTTTTTTCCATACAGGACACTTCACAATCATTTGTACAGTACATAAATTAAAATGTTGCTGGTTAACCTCTCTTTATCTCAAACAGAATCCCCTAAGGCAGAAACGCAAGCTTGTCCAGAAAAAATTGTCAGTGTGTCATTTGGCCAGTGAACAGTGTAGAAAGATGATCCAAGGTTGCTTTCTTCAGATTAAAATATAATATATACTTTGTAGTGACTTTCACTAACCCTTTGCAATGCAGTGCTTTGTCAGCAGCATTTAAAATAATGCCGTATTTCACCCACAGAGCCACCAGTACAGACAAATGACTGTGTTTCTGGTTATTTTGGGATGCTCTGCTCAGACCTGAGACGTAGCTAACAGTGATGCAAAGAGGTGATGATTATCTCATGTCTCACCTTTTTTTTCTAACCCCTCCCTGACACTTGGTGAGGGCGCGCATATGCTGAAGAGCAAGGCGTGGCAGGGATTATAAGGCACACAGAGAACACTGTGCCAGAAAGCATGTGTGCACAACAGGGATGTTTTGGGAGAACGTCACTTGTGATGTTAGGGAGCCCACCCTTCATTTTTTGGCCTTGGTGAGTCAGATTGGACCAGATTGGAAGGACACATAGGACAAAATGTAGCTGTCCTAACTCATAATCTGTTGTAATGGTTATCATAGAAAACAGGTTTTATCTAGGGTTGTTTTAAAGCTGGTTTGTGACATCTTTCCCTTGACCTTCACTTTTAGCTTATGTATAAAAGATTTTCCTCCTGCCAAACCAAGAATCCTTTTAAATCACACACAAGAAAAAAAATCCAAAGATGGTGAGAGGTTTGTTCCAGCATTGTTGCCAACAAGAACACTGAGTCAAAACATATTTCTTTGTACATCTGGATTGTTTCATACAGAATAAAAACAGTAAACAATGTTGTTCTGTATTAAACTGGCAAAATAGAACTCAGTGCAGATATACACAGAGAGGAACTCACAGCAAACACAATCACACAAACTGAAGTTCAAATGTTGACAGTCACCAACATGGCAAACACACACACACACACACACACACACACACACACACACACACACACACACACACACACACACACACACACACACACACATCCAGTAGACAAACAGTGGAATGTAAAAGAACTTTTCCCCCCATAAATTTATATTCTTGTCTGTGGCCATTTATCCAGTTAGCACAGCATGCTCTATGGGGAGGTCACATTCAGGCAATGAATCACATATCTTGAAAACTGATCTGTACTTAGTTCGAAACAATCAAAACAAAACAAAAAACAGATCTGATGTCTCCCTTGGACTAAGTACTCTGTGAAAATGAATAAAAAAGGATTCCAGGTTTAACACACAGGTTAATGTAGCTGAAACACACACTGTAAAATGGGTCCCATGATAGTGCTTTTGGTTGATTCATTTCTAATGTTTACCATCTGTAATCCTAAAAGTCATGTAGATGAATTTGCTCAGCTGAATCTAAGACAAAGGAAACAAAAACTGCTGTTGAACTTTTCTGACTCTATTTCAAATGCTGTAAGCACAACAGTGCAATCCAGTTGACTTTCTTTTTATTTGAGGGTGGCAGGAATGATTTCTGGAGAGCAAACCCATGACCTAAACATCTGAAACCATCTGTGTGGCTTTATACCACTAGAGTCATGTTAACAAATACTGTATGTGCCGCAGTGGGGGTGTGGTTATAATATTAGTGACCTCCTTGTGTCTTCAGCTAACTTCAACACCACAAATTCTAATAGTACATTCATTTAACCATATGTATCAAGGGCAATTGTGTTTTCATTAATATCTTTGATTTTGTTGACCAGGTCCAAAATACTCACACATTTCATTCACACACACAAACATGAACACACAAATTAACCTACACTTCCACACTCATGGAAGTGGGTTTTTGCTTATTTTCAGTGTCTGGAAGAACAGGTTGATCTAGGTTCTTTTGAAAACCAAAAAATAAAACACAACATTAATCACTTTACTTTTTTTTCTGTCTATGGGCATTTCTCTTCCAAGAAAATAGGAAAGTATATTTGTTTTTTTTTGTTGTTTTTTTTACACTTGCCCAATAGAACCAAGTTTTCATGTTCATATCTTTTTTTGTTTGTTTGCTTTTTTTTTTTTAAGAAGTTCATTTGGGGATTACAGCACATCACCCACAGCACGCACAGACGACGACGGGTTCCAGCCAAGGAAGATTTGTTACAACGGTGCCAGAGATAGAGTGAAAAGTGAAAAGTATCAAACATGAGTTGAATGTCCACTTCTAGTCCAATTGCATTCTAAAATACAGACCATCACTTTTCCATTGCCTGGGTCAGCTCTCCTGGGTTTTCAGGCATTTTAAGGGTATAGATGAATAGTGATAGTAACAGAAGAGGACTTCAATTAAAAGGTGAGGAGCCACACCAGATGTAATTGGTAAATGGGTTGCGCAGATCAGTGCCATTCACACTCAGGTGCATGTTTGAATACAGCCTTTCTTGCCACCGCATAGGATAGCTGGAATATCAGTTCAATCCGTTTTTGGTTGGTAGTTCATATTCAGAGGTGGCAAGAGGTACTGCTCTGTTATTAAATACTGAGAATGGGTAACAAGGTGGAGGAAAGACTAAAAGACATCTTGAAAAAAATCTCACAGAAAGAGGGCACAAGGATGAAGTGAGTAGAGACATCAAAGATTTTTCTGAGTTCAGACGCAGGGATGGCAGGGGGGTTAAGTGGGAATCAGGACTTGATAAAGGTTGAAATTTAAGGATGGTGTCACAAGAACCAGGAGCAAGGGATATCAAAGAGGCCTGAGAACAAAGCAATGACACACATTTTCAGCAGCCCAAGACTACAGTTAAGGAGTAGGGGACATGTGCTGCGGTCAGGGGCTTAGAGGCTGAATTCTGAGGGGAAAAACACCGTAGGCAGTTCGGTCGTTGGGTCCCTCAGGCCTTGAGAGAATGCCACTGGGCTACGGCAGTGCGAGGATGACCCATCATGTCTTTCCAGTGTTTTACCTCAGCAGGGCCACTCTTCCATGAAAGATAAATCTGTGAGAAAGAGAGGATCATGTAATATCACCCTGAGATTGATGTTATTTGTGAAGAGCCTTCCCAAAACATAGTGGGGTACTAAGTAAGCCTGCCATGCCAATTTAACTCAAATACAGGGCAGAAAAAAACATCCATTACAGGAAGAGATTTCGCTACTCTGAACTACTCTGACAAAGATTAATGCTCTCACTAATGAAAGATCAGTCACTGAGTCTTTAAGTAATTCGTGTGTAAAAGGAAACCCCATATCTGTCACAGGAAAAGTGTTTACACTGTCCTTCAAGCTATATATTTGTGTATCATGCACCATGTTATAACTGACAGATATTACAGAGCTCGTAGCTTTTACAGTGTGTGAAGGATTGAGGACTTGATGTGGGTGTTTCTAGTATTTTAGACAGTATTGATCAATCTGTAAAACTGTGTTAGTTCTCTATTATCATGTCTATACTTGTCAGAACCCAGGCATTATGCACAAGGACTTAAGGACTTGTTGAGCTGGGGTTGAGAACTCATATGTGAGTCACTAATTGTATAAAGTTAATGTGGATGAATAGTAGAAACTAAGTATGTGCTTTATTTTTCGGGTCTGTAAACTCCTAATAATTTCCCTAAGAAGTCTCCTGTAGAGAATAACATCATTTTGGCAATAATTACAGCTGAAGAAGAGTCAGTGTATAATTGCTGCACTTCCAATGAATTAATCTTAATTAACTGTTAAGGCACCATAGCCTAGACATTTTTATTCAGAGCACAGCACCTCAGCAGAATTTGCAAACATGCGACTTTGTCTACAGGCAACTAGCATACAGTTACCTACTCACTCAGTTGGCATTTTATTAGGTGTACTAATCTAATACAACTGTCTCAGCAAGTCTGGCAATCCTCCTTTCATGAAAGTGATAAAGAGCTGTTGATAATTGTACTTTGTTTCACTGACATTATTTTGTCCCATCCGTTATTATCAGTGAGGCATGATATGTGCATCATTGGTATAAGTCTAAGTGAATGGAACTCTTTCACACACACTTTTCAGTTCTTCTCATGTCATATATTGATTCATTCATGCATGTTCCAGCAGGGGTCAGTAGAGACTGGCTCAGTCATTAGCTTCTGATAGCCTGTCAAAGAGTCAGAAAAACAGAGAGGAAGAGAAGACTAAGAAGAAGGAAGACACGAAGAAGAGTGAAGGAGATACCTTTCCAATGACATCATTGCGACTGAGCCTGTCCTTGTCCATGACAGTGATAATTATGGTGGTCTCCCTTAGCACGTGGGCAGGCACATCAAAGGGGAAGGACTCGTTAAAAACAGGGTTCAGACAGCGTTTCATTACCACCGTCTTCTTCTTTTCCACACGCTTGTCCTTGTGCATCAACCACACTTTTACATAAGGGTCTAAAGAGAGAGGGAAATACAACTGTTTGTATGGTGTTTGCAATACCTCCTAACTGGGTAACAGAATGCAGTGCTAGATTATGTGTTGTCATGGATTAAAGTGGTTTTCTGAAAAATAAACACAACATTCTCATTTTTATTTTGAAGCAGCAAAGATATAGAAGGACAGCAATAAAAGGGCATCGGAGATAAAGGAGCATCTATACCAGAAGTGCCTCCGATGTCCATGGCTTTGAGGTTGCGGGCTTTGATGATGCTTACAGTGATGGTGTTGGCTGTGGGGTTGTAGCACAGAGACACCAACAGATCTCCTCGGCTCCCCTGAAGAAATCATACACAACAAGAGCGAATTGTTTACTTTTTAATCACCCTTTCATATTCTCCCTTCTGTTGCTTATTGTGTATTTCTGTTTCTTCCTCTGGCTGGTTGTATTCTTTCCATCTACCTATCAGCCTTTCCATATTCCCTCCTATCTCTTCCCCCCACCAGCGCGCTGCCACATTTCCCCTGGGAGCATCACGGGAGCCAGAAATGACATCATCCAATACATTCTGTCCCATCTTGTCTTTCCCACTCCTCCCTCTTCCTCCTCTACCTCCTTCCTTCCCTTCCCCCACTTTCCCTCTTACTCACACTGCCATCACTACATGGCTTCAGCTCTTTCCAGAAAGTCTGCATGTTGGCCAGATCCAGTTTGTTGAGGGGGATGGACACCTCTCCTATGGGGTCATTCCTGCTGAATCGGTCATAGTCAAGAACCTGCAGGTATAGAGTCCTCTGGACCACCTTCTCATAGGGGAACCCTGAGAATGAGATTGAAAGAGGATCACAATAGGAAGTCCCAAAACAGAATAATAACAGCTGGAAAATGTCTGAATGCTCTGTAAATATTTTTAGGTTCATATCTAAGGAGAGCCTCCTCCATCAAACCTTCAAACAGGAAGGTCTCGTTCCAATGGGGGTTTAGATTCTTCCTCTTCACTTTAGTCTCCAATTTGTGCTTCTTGTCTGGCAGCAGATAAAGTTTGACGAATGGATCCGAAGTACCAGAAAAGTCCTTAGCAGGCAAATCCTGGCCTTTCAAAATTTTGACGGTGAGGGTGGAGTCCTGAAAACTGTATCCAATGCTGAACTGAATACGACCAAGCTTCTCACACACTGGACCCTCATGTTCATCTTCTTCTGAACCTGGAGACAACTGAGAGACAGAAGAGAACATGAAGGCAGATTTTTTTTTTGTCTTTATTTTGTCTTGGTGGTTGTGCTTTGGTTGTATTGTAATGAAAGAATATTCAGTCTCCTGTTGTATTTTAAAGCCACATATCATATTTTCATAAATTTGGTGTTCATTAGGTATGATTCCTAGTTATAACGTATAACGAACATCTCTCAGAGGCAAATAAAAATCAACTTGAGATTATATTCTTTTTTAAGAAAAGAAAGTGATTTGTTTTATTATAACCAGGAAAAGGTGTTTATTAAAAGTTGTACGTTGCGTCATTGTTGAATTTTATTGCATTACTTTATTTATTTTTATTACATTTAGTTACACTAATGCTAATAGTCTACATTCTGTGATATAGGTACATTAAATCCGATGGACAACATATTGAAAACACATCTCAGTATAACACGATACATTAAACAGCACAAACCTCCCAGAATGACCACAATGCTGTTGAAAAAAATCATCTTAAATCAAAGTGCACATGCTCTGAAGTTTTCAGCAGTGTCACACAGTCGTCTTTAGCAGATTGAGTTTGCGCAGCATAAAATTTGCAATTTGCCATGACTCCTAACACATCTATCCAGCTACAGTATGTTAGCTAACAGTAAAGGTTTTGCTTGACATAAGTGAAAGGCTGTTGAAATCATTCCCTGCCTCATACATAATGGACTCTATTTGCTTTCTGCAGTTTCATTTTGCATGTCCAAAGTCTGCACTGTATACTCCCCACAAAGGTTTGCACAAAATCTTCAGTTTAACAGTGAAAAAAAAAAACATTGCACTGAACCAAAAATAAGAAATGAGGGAGCTGGTGTGCATATGATCAAATTCAATTTCCAAAACCCAAAAAGGGTTTGCACAACCACATCAGTGTGACATTTCTTTTGTGTTTAGTTTAAATTAAATGAATGCAGGGCCAATCAGAGATTCACCTATGCCTTCATCAGTGTGCAGTAGGGCATCAGCTTCAGTTGGATCCTTTCCACCAACAATGAGTGTCAATCAAGATACTACCAACAAGTACAATAACAATAAATTCAATACTGTATATTTAACAACTACAAGCAAAACCACATATACACATACGGTATACTATATTGAGATTATGTAAGCAAATAAAAGTGAGCCATATCAGGAATCCCAAAAAACATATTTCTAACCACTCAAGCTTGACCATAAACACCTCTAAAATGGTCTCTCTTGATGTTTCAGGACTGATGTATTATTGTACAACGTTAGTTTTAACTAGATGCACCCACCCGAAGCAATTGTATAAGGGTATGTATAATTCAGTACCATGAAAATTGTATTACTATTATCAGACTACAGGGTCAAACTTGGCTGTATTCACAACACGCGCACAGTGATAAAACATCTCCAGAGGAGCTGACAGGTGGTATCACATATAATACTAAATGAGAAACTAGGGCTCCAATCCACAAGGGGCACTGCTTCTGTAGGTTAACATGAAAAACACAGCTCCTAACTATGAACAAGCTTAATGTTTTGTCATGTGGCTCTTGTCTCATGTGCAATATGGCATGAGTGTCCATGGCTGTGTGGAGATGACAAGCAGACACACTGTCTGACTGGTGATGGCCTGAAGGGAGGGAGAGAAATCCAGTTGTTTAAAAAGTGCTATCTGATGGGGAAAGAGCTGAGGACATTACTCAATGAGCAGTTCCAGAAATGTAATATCCACTGCCATATTCTCCCACACATTTCTGATGCTGCTGCTCAACCTCGTTCTCCATGCTGAGTATGATCACTTTTCATTATGCAGTCCACCACCCAACAGCTGGCCTAAATTGCTTTTCCCAATTTTCTTCATTGGGAGCTTTCTCTTTTCCCAGAGTCCTTTCTTATTCAATTCCTAAATTCTCTTCTCACGTGCTATAGATGCAAATTCTCTTAGAGCATAAGACATAGCCAGACCTCTGCAACATGTATGTGTTATATATTAGGCAATCCACTGAAATGATCAAAAAACCTAAAATGAACTTATTATGTAAAGTCTTATTCGTCTTGTCCATTGGCCTCTGTTGTTAAACCAAAATGAAAACTGGGCCACATTTTCTTTATTTAAATGAATACATGAATTTGTTTATTTTGTGTCATTTCTATTTTCATTGTCCTGCTGCTGTAAATATTCACTAGACAACAAAATATGTATCAGTCCACTGCTGAGAACAGTCCCCCACCAAACGCGCCATTTACTCTTATTTAACTACCATTTACCAAAAGTTAAATTGCCCAGCTGTTTCGGCATTATCCATGCCCAATTTCTGAAGATTTACTTCTATAAGAATGAATGGCCTTGGTGCTGACTGCCAAAGATACGCTATTCTGTGGAGCTTAAAAAGTTTTGTGAGACAGACTAATGTATCACTGGTTTTGTTCTTGTCATAGGATTTGTTGACAGTAACAAAAAATACAATACCATCAACCTTATCCTGTAAACAAATAAAACACATCGAAATCTCTGCAAATGTGTGGATATGGGATAACACAGAGGCAAAGACGCATTCACACCTCGCCATCTGTGGATCTGTGAGCATCATATGAAATGAAAGCAGTGTCACAGTACATCCTGATAAGAACCATGTGATACTAACAGGACCCCCACCCGCTCTCCCGCAACCCCTAACGCCTGAGATGCTTCAGAGGATTGGATGTATATGTACCCTGACATTCAATGCTATTTGCACGGTATCATCCCTTTCTATACAGCCTATGAAATAAATCTATACGTACTGCCTTTGCTTTTCATTTACAGCAGCACGAGTGGCTCAAAAGTGCTAGATGGGAATGTTCAGCATGAAAGGAGAGTTGTATAATATACAGATGCCTTTGGCAAAACTGCAGAGAATGAGTATTATCATTAAGCACCACCACTGTGAATTCCTTAGACACACCATGAGACCCACATAATTATACACTGCTCATACCCATCTCTGCCATCTTCTCACAGCACCCACAGCACTGCATGTTTTTTCACATCTAATTACCAAACCTCACTGAATAAGGCGCATGTCCCCTCCCCTCTGAGTGTCTCACTTCAGGGTGATGATTACTGTATGTTTCAGTTAGCTGAGATACGGTATGGCAATAACTAACAGTGATGCTCTACAGGTGGGTAAGAGGAGTGGGATGAAGACAGTACTTTTTGAGTGATGAAAGGCTTGGTAGGAAGAAACACTTCTCAGAGCAGTAGGTTTTTACAGTAGGTTTAAGACAAATAAATATAAACATTTCTTAAACTGTCTTTTAAAGATAATTCTGTCTTTTTACTAATTTGGTCTAATGTTTGGTCTTATATTGGTATTTATTTTTTTTATAAAATACACGTCTGGTTATAAAAACAAAACAATACACTCTCCAAAATTACAACTGCGATCAGGCAAGCAAGGTATGACAAAGTTAAATCAGGAGATCGTTCTGTAAATAGCAAAGCTCTTGACACACCAAGTCAATGTCATGCTGTCAGTGAGTGTTTGTTGTCCTATAGGTGTGTCTCACATCTTTGGCACTAGTCTGACACCTGTCAGCTCCTTCTGGGCCAATTCAATATGTTGAGCCCATCAGTGAAAGAGACCACTCTGATTGGCTGTTCGGCTCAGTGTAGTGTAGTGGATTTACAACAGCGTTTTGGCATTAGCTTTATTTAGTATACATTTTGTCTTCCAAATAAGCTTGGCTGACCTGGTGGTTGGCTTAAAACCTGTCTGACTGCTTGTGTCTCACATCCCAACTTACACTTACATTTTTAGCATTGCTGCTATGTTCCCAGCTACCAGATATTTCCAGTAATTAAGGGTTATGATTACTGTTAAAACTGAAAAATATGGCCTATATTGTAAGAAAGTAGAATCCTATCATATCCTGCAAAATGTTTGACTTGACAGCCTCACCCTGTAAGTCAGCAAAGATGTCTTGGAAACCATGTTTAGTAAATAAATATAAAATAGTAAATAAATATAAAATAGTAAATAAACATACTAAATAAAAAATGCATTATAAAATATCCACAGAAGGTTTTGTTCTTTCCATTAAAACACAAAAACAGCAGAGATATTGTAAGAATAGTAATGGGAGTGCTGTGTACCTGCATTAATATGCATTAATAACTAGAAGTCCAGTTGCCATGACTCAACCTCTAGATGTAACAAACAAGCTGAAAAGTATAGGCAACAGAAACATACAAATAAACAGACACCATATAAAGGCATATATCTCTCACTCAATGTAAACTGGGATTGGCTCAAGCCTCCATTTGATTTTATACCAGTGTTTATAATGGTGATTAATTCCTGATATGTAATAGTCCTATTTTGAGGATTTTCCATAATTTCATCCGCCTCTTTGGCGCATCTTCCATTTCCTTGTCTGACAGTCTGCACATAACTTCCATCTTCAATTAACAACAATGATGTGGAAGCACTGTTCAAGTTTCTCATCTTCCCATCTCATTTGTCATAATTTAAAAGGGTTTGCTGACAGCACTCCTCCTCCTCTTAATACAGATGAACTCTCAGCAATGCAGAAAACAAACAGACCATGCAGGAGCTAATAGTGTATCAATAAAATGTGTCTCATGGGGCTACAGATTGTTTGCAGATTGTGTGTTACCATGAGCATATCACTGGTGACTGAGTTGGCCAAGTCAGAAACAGAGGAGTTGGCATCGTGGCTCGGCCCCTGCCTGCGTCCACTTTCGTCTGGTGTTTGACCCCTGGGGCTGCTGCTGGGTTTGTTACCTGGAGTCCTGTTAAAATGGACACAAACACACATATATTCACATAAACGTGATCAAAGCTGATAAACGTACACTACATTTTGGTGTCTGTTATTCACAGTTTAGGTCTGGCTCTTCAATTCCAATTAAGGCAAATCTTCTTGCTACAGTATAAAAAGATATTTAAGGAAATAGATAAGAAGTTTGTGGCAACAGTGTTAAGGTCCCTTTGTGTTTCAAAATGCCCCTATGAAAAAGAAGAGATCCATAAAGACACAATGTTTCCATGCAAAACAACTTGACCTCAACGCCTTTGAGATGGAAAAGCAGTTGTGAGCCAGGCTGGCTATTTTCAGTACCCAATCTCTCTAATACTCTTTTGGCTGAACAGGAGCAACTGAGTTCCAAAATGTTGCAGGAGCCATCCAACAAAACAAGATTATCAAGGGAGACTCTTCAGGGACCACTACAGACTGCAACTCGAATCTCGAGGTTTGTGTGTGTTAGGCTACTTTTCAGTAGGCTTTCCGGTCTATGCTGTTTGTACTCTTAATGGAACCAGCAGGTAAGCACAAAGAAATCTGTCAAACGTGCTACAGGGAATGGGAAAAAGCAGCAAACCTTAATGAACCTGTGATTGTTCTGTTGTTTAACCTGTATTTAATTATGAAATACCTTATTTCTGTGTTTCAAATGAGGCCTAATCAATGCAAAACAATTGCTGTATAATTAAAATATACTTTGTTATTTTGGGAAATTCATAATTGATTGCTAAGAGTTATAATAGAAGCTCAATGCCACATCTGATGTGCCTAATATATAGCTGGAGCCAATAGCCAGTTAGCTTAGCTTCAGTTAAAAAGTGGAAACAGTGGGAAACAGCTGTCATGGATCTGTCCAAAGGTGACAGAATCCAGCTACCACCTCTAAAGATCAATAACTTATTATATCGGGTTGTGGTTTTGCTGAGAAACTAGTGACTGACACCTGGCGACAGCGGTTTTTACACAAATGGAGTAGGAAGAATAGCTTCAAATATATTGTAAACACATGAAAGTGATTTTTTTTTTTTCGTTTTCCATTTTACTCTTGATAAGAAAGTACCTAAGCACATTTAATGCTCATGATTTTGGTTCAAGTTGTATAACGGTGTATATGCAGTGTTTGTCTCTCAAGCAGACAAGGCTGTGGTGGGCTTCACTGATTTGGACTGCATTACTGTTGTAGTAGATAATCACATATGCAGTTACCTGGAAACAGTTTCTTGTTATATTTGAGTATAATTATATAAAACCAGCCTCCAAGCTAAATATACACAGATATGAAACTTCACCACATGAATTCACACACTGAGAACTGTATTTGTATTAAAACACAATTTACAGTCCAGGACCTTTAAAGGAACAATAATATATCAGAGTGATAATCCTTGAAACAATACCACAGAGAAAAACAAAATCCTAAAATTAGTAAGGAGTAAAAATTGCTTGTGGCTCATATTATGTAACAATTTGGTAGACAGGGAATATATAGCTGATACCAGTCTAGGCGTATTGACAAATAAGACTAATGAGCACTTAACTCTGTGAGAGAGACGACCCAGGGAGAGGCAGTGAGTGTGAGAGTCAGAGACAGAAATAGTGAGTGAGTGAGCAGGTGGGCTGTAACACAAAGGTAAAAGCAGAAGTGTGATTAGGAGGTGGTATTGTGGGAATTGATCCAAAAAGGAAAGATACATTTGTAAACCTATCTACGTGCAGAGGTTGAGAGAAAGTGAAAAAGAAGATTTGTCATTAAGACTTGGAGGATTAATAGAATGAACAAAGTGGGGTTACTGACTCAGATTAATATGAGCTCTCACTAGACATACACAATAGCACACACAAGCTGAACGAAAAATCAAGGAAAGGAGTGAGACAGGATAAAAGCCTGGAAACAAAAACATACCAGATTTGGTCTGGGCAAAGAGTTAAGTGCACTAAAGTAGAGAAAGGAGGCAAACTGAAACGTTACACGGGCAAACAAAACAGAAGGATGGAGAAGGAGGGGTGAGAGATAGACAAGAGCTGTACAACAAAGAGACAAGCAAAAGCAGAGTGAGAGTGAACAAGAGAAACAGAGGTGGAGAAAAAGATATGGTGTGGAAGAGAAAAGAATTGATTCGTCACTATGAATTTATTTCCTGCAGGTCAGAGCAACAACAGTTCAGCACAGACTGAATTTAAAATATAATGATTTCTGTTTGAGAGACTAAAAAGAAAAGCCATTTGTTGCATATATCTGCTGAGGAAGACATCTAAAACATGACGACATAATTTATTTTTCTAACAGGTCAGAACCGATGTTCACAGGCTATGCTAAAAATGTCCAATTACATCTTCTATTATCAACCTCTACCACTTCAGGGAACAATGTGATTGCTTAAACTAATTATAAAATACATAGCAGTCACACACATAACACCTGGATTTCTCACATTGTCACTGACTCCCACCTGCATTATAGTCTTCTGTGTTTAAGGACCATATCTACTCTTTTACCTATTTTGACCATTTTATGAAAGATGTGGGATTTTTTAAAACACTGATCATTTTACCAGAATATCAGATCATTTTCGACAAGTTTCTTTCTTTCAGGCACACTGCAAAAGGAAAAATGCTTGAATTGATAGTTGGTTTATTTACATTGACGCTAAGATGACCTTAACTTATACACTGAGAATAGGATGAAGGACTTCTTAGTTTTAATGTAATAAAAAGTTTTTTACCATGTACAAGATCAGAGTAATAATCATATAATCAAGCATCAATACAAAATAGCAAAGTTAAAACTAGAGAAATATGGGATGACAAGAATGGCATGATTGCATTTACATTATGATGAATATATTAATTTAAACAGACGTGCTTTGAACTGTGATTTGGATGGTGCAGTAGAGTCCATCTGACAAGTGTGTAGCAGTTTGGACTTCCAAAATCTTGCAGAGTAGCTAAAGGATCTGGCACCCGTGGTACTGAATCTAAAAACAGGGACAGACAGCAGAGCAGCTGAGAATGAGCGCAAAGAACAAGAAAGGGTGTAAGGATGGAGAAGGTCAGTAGGGTTTGGGGGGGCAATTAAGGGGGGCTTTGAAGGTAAGCAATAGAATCTAATAATGTCTGTTGATAAACAGAGGCAGGATGAGGCAGAGCAGGATAAGGTCGGTGGACTTGGTGTGGGTAATGATCCTTGCAGCAGAAAGTCATGATTTAGAGCCAATGGAGACGTTTATTAGAATAGCAGAGAATGGCATTGCAATAATCAATTGAAGATGTTACCAGAAAGTCAATAAGAATATGACTGCTGTGATAAGAGAGAATGGGACATAATCTGAGTTTACTGTGTAAATGAATATGGTTACATATGAAATATTGTTGATGTGGGGACTAAAGGAAAGTATATTGTCAAATACAGTATAACAGTTTTTATAAGACTTTTTATTTGGGAAGAACTAGGGACTGGACAGCCATGACTAGAAATATTGAAGTATTTGTTTTGAAAAGGGTTGTCTTTGAGCAAATGAGGAAGATCTCACTTTTATTACCATTACAGTTAAGAAAGATCTTTGGCATCCAGGTGCTTTTAGCATGAAGATGGTGAAAGCAGAGGGAGGAAGGGGGAATTAGTCTTTGACTGATGGCTGTTATCCGTGTAAGAGTTAAAGTACATCTATATTGCTGCAGAACATTTCCAAGGGGAAGGTGTCATGACCTGGACTGCCCTGTGTTGGTCTTATATTTTGTCGTACTTTCTGTAAATACTAGTAAATACTTTCTAGTAAATCCCTGACAGAAGGAGATGTATATAAATAGAAGTGAACCCAAAACTAGCTCTTGAGGAACACCCTGAGGCAAGATGGAGCTTTCCACATGGTCCTCTGTAAGAATGAAAAAAAAAAAAAAAGTTTTGCTAGCACCCTAAAAGGTTTTGTCTAATTTTGA
The DNA here is from genome assembly GCF_900324485.2 of Mastacembelus armatus. Classification (NCBI taxonomy): domain Eukaryota; kingdom Metazoa; phylum Chordata; class Actinopteri; order Synbranchiformes; family Mastacembelidae; genus Mastacembelus; species Mastacembelus armatus. The sequence goes on along the minus strand of NC_046635.1, from coordinate 9,340,442 downwards.
CTCACTATAAAATGAAACTTCTGCTTTATGTTTTAATGAATGTTTACAAATGTGTGGGAATAGCAGGAGCTGGTATGACAACTTTGTTGTTGGCACAGCAAATGTAATTATCTTCTAACATTTGTGGACCAAATGCAAATATCTCATCAGTACTTGTATCAAAATATAAAATTCACATTATTCTTTTCACAATGATTCTGCCCAGCTGGTTGTTTACCTCCCAGGCTGATTTTATGGCATAACAGCAACCACCTAAATTTTCACTTTCTAAGCTCTTAAGATGAGGACTGTTGAAGAGTTGTTTTAGATACAAACCTTCTATCACCCCTCCCCTCTAAGCAAGAGAGCAATGCAGCTCAGCTACATGGATAACTACAATACAGACATTCCCCACTTTAACTATAGAGCACATAATATATGCCTGTCAACTGGGCCTTTACCAAAAGAGTCTATAAATGCATACTTGTAGGAGGGGTTGGCTCAGTGACAGCCCATTGAACCCTATTAAATCGCCACCCCAAAATACAATGCAGACCACATGAATCTTAAACAATCAACCTTACATAAACACAGCTGGACATTTTCTTCATTATTTATAATGGAGATCTCCATTTCATTTTACCACAGTATGCTACTGTGACTGTGTGGATAGAAATCATGCGGGCCATGCAAAGCACATGTAACATCTTAAAACAGTGCATATAAAAAAACTACTGTAGTTATACAGGCCTGCATACTATATTAGGCATGTTTTAGCCTAGTTGTAAACATAGTGCCTGTTCTGTCTGCTCCATTCAAAAAGAGCCAACCAGAAAGTCGGACTGTTTTTGTAATATAGCATTGTAAAAAAAAAAAAAATTAATCCAACATAAAGTCTAAGACATTGTGCTTTAGTGTACAAGTAAAAGTAACAAATGGTAAATGTTTGTTGGTCAATAACTGAACAGAGCATATATTGAAACTTGTGCATTTCAATCTAATTTGAGCTACAGACACATAATTAAATGTTTTGTTGGCAGGCAGACACCGGAGAAGAAATAACCGACCAAAAAATTGTGGTGAGAGGAAATTATATGCATGTAAATTAGCAGTTCACCAAGTGAAAATCTAAGGAATGAATCTGTCAAAAAGCAGAAAATTAAAGCTATACAGAAAGTTTCATTACATTAATAGCAAACAAATGAAAGTAATGTAACATTCTTATTTCAGGTTGTTGACCTAATATATGATCTAAAATTTTTCATCACTTTTTCCCCACTAATTATACAGCTATTGTCTCTTTATAACATGTAAACATTTCATTTCAGTCATAGTCAAGTTACAAATTTAGCTGACAGGAGATAAAAACACAAATATGACTTGACTAATTAAACCAAATAATTTTTAGTAATATAAAAATGCATCCTATTTATTGTGTGTAGCTGTGATAATGTTTAAGTGTCATATTTTAAGAGACTAATGTGTTTATGAGAGGCAACAGGTGTACTTCTCTAACACTGAATTTAATTTGGGTACTCTGCCCTGAAAATGACAAAAACATGAGATTTTTTTTTTTTTTAACCACTGGAGTGTGTGTCTTTTTTTATTGTTTTCGAGCCACACTTATCAAAAATAAATCAGAATAAATATACTGCTGTTGCACTGACACCTTTCATTCTTGATGGACTTATATGAGAAATGTCATATGTCCTAGTCACCACAGATTGCCATATGGTGACATGGAAGACAAATAAAGACCTGCTGCTGTACAGAGCGTCCTCGAATCACAAGTGTTGACATGCCAAAGGCCCGAGGGACATGGAACATTTGGCTGTGGTGTTGAGGTGAGTTCATCCATGTGTGTAAGTATAGTGTACATATTTACTCATTGTCAAATACACACACCAGCAGACACACATAGGCTGCAGCAGAGCACTGGTGCGTGATAACATCCTCAAATTAGCTTTTTATCCAGAGATATAAAGAAAATGATGACAAGTGTTGTGGAAAAACTCTCTGTAACTCTGAGGAATAATTATCCGTTGTTCAATTATTTCACACTAAAAACAACTGTATTATTCTCATTGCAGCCTATTTTAATTCAACAATAAAAATCAACATTTTTGCAATTATTAGGAAGTAACAAGGAGTCCACATGCATCATGCTATTGCAATGAACTTCTTCCAAACTGATGTAAAAATATCTGTAGCTATGAGTTGCACCTTTCTGCCTGCTAGTGAATTTCATCTACACAACATCAGTTACATAATTCATCCTTTAGAGGTTGTTGTAACCATGACTACTGAAATGTGTGCTCCCACTTAAGGTTGTACTCACTACCATCATGTATTTTACACAGGGTTGCAGTAACCATAGTAACAAGAGCCTTCAAAAGAGGGCAGGAAAATCCAAGGAAGTTCCACAGAGAGGGGCATATATTGAAAATAGCAAAAAAAGCCCACAGCGGAAAGGGACCAAACATTTAGAAAGCCTTCGAAACAAACTCTGACTTTCCTCATACCTACACTTCTTCAACCCAGTGTGACCCTGTGAAAACACCACAGCACTTGGGTATGTGTGAGCTGAAGCTGAAAGGGGCTGAAAGAGTCATGGCAAAACAATGCAGAATGACCTCTTGGCATTATATTAAAAACAAGTGGCAGATAGAAAAGAACAGCTATGGAGTAGCCTTCTTCCTCTGTTGAAGCAGTCTGGATCATCAGACTGATGCTCTAATCTTACTCTGCACTTCAATTTTTCAGTGGTAGGGAAATGGAAATGAACTACCAGCTAAATATAAAACCATACAAGTACACACACACACAGTCATGTCTCACTATAGTGTATGAGTGAAAACACTCATACACATAATAAATTCCCTAGACCCTAACCCTTACCATCACAACTAAACGCCTTACCCTAACCCTAACCTAAACCTGATTCTAAGCCTAATCCTAAAACCAAGTCTTACCCCTCACAAAACATTTTGATGTTTCAAAAATGTCCACACAAGAATGGTATCAGAGTAAAATGTGTCCACACAACCATAGAGTCACACACAATCCTCCCGGAAGTCAAAGGCAATGTCCCTGAAGAACTACCATTTTAATCTGACACACTGAAACTCAAAACCCTGACGTTTTGACCTAATGAGCTCAATCTGCGACTGAGTTGTAAGCTAAGCAGGTCATTACATTCCAGGGGACAGATGCAGAGACATCTTATCTTCTCCTATGTCACAAGTCTATTGTCCGTTGGAGAGTCTGTAGAGCTTTGATTAAGAAAGAGCGAATAATGCTTCATTCTCCCAGCTTTGATACAGGTATATCATGTATGCACCAGGTGTGAGGTGCAATTACAGATGAAAGACAAAAAGACAAAAAAAAGAAAGAAAAGAAAGAAAAGACAGAGGTCTGGCAGCAAAGACCATGAGTAGGAGAATCTTCAATGAAGATTCAAAAAATGCCAACGCAACACATTGAGTCCAAATTTACTATACAAATAAGAATTTAAATCTGTTTGTATCATAGCTTTATCTTTGCTCTTTGTCTTCTGTTCTCCATGTGTACCGTGTCCATCGGTACTATCATCCGCTCACATAGCTTTTCCTATCAAACAAAATGCGTCTCATCATGCATTTCTGCATGTCTTTCTGACATCTCTGCTAAGATAAGAGAAAGACATCTTCAGCTTAATCTCTCCAAGACAGACGTTCTGGTCTTCCCAGCAAGTCTCATTTTTGCTCAACCAAAGAGGACGCATGCCACTCCATTAGGAGTGCAAGGCTTTAACTATACTTAAAGTATAGACACCTTATATGAGGTAGGTACAGATGTGCAAATATGCATACACTCTATGGGAGTCTGGCTGTTGTTTCTCTACATTTGGTACCTGCTCAGACATAGGTCTGAGGAGGAATGTAAACTCTGACCAGAACAAACGAGGTGAAATTCCACAGTGAATAAAATGGCTTGCAGTTTATGAAGAGGGTCTCCAAGTAAGGACTGCATGACTGTTTCAACACTCTGACATCTGTACAACAACTTTCATTAACATAGAACAAGATTTCAGTTCCCTTTTTTTTTGATCACTTCATGCAGTAGCCCACTTGGAGAAGCTGGAATCCTGGCAGCCGAAGTGGGCTGTCTGAACCAGGTCTTAGTGAAATAGAAGGTGGCTGAACTGCCAAAGTTCCTATTGAAGTACCTCTGGCACCAAATGAAGGTGGCGTGGAAAAAGGTTATCATACCAAAGGTATGGCGATGGGCAGGAGAGGAGGGATATTCATTCCCAAGGAGAAGAACTCCTCAACAGTCAACCATTTGGTCACCTTGCTAAATGCTGGAAGGGAAAATTTTGTTCAACATTATGGCTCATTCATTCTTGCTGAAAAACAACCTTGCTGACACCTCAGTGCGGAAGGTGGGGATAAGTGGCTTCTCGGGATGCATGGAGCATGCAAACATCATCTGGCACCACAAAGGAAAAGAAAGACCTGCAGGTGGTTTTCCTAGACTTTGCCAATGCCTTTGGGTGCCACACAAGATACTTTGGACAGCCTTCAACTTCTCCTGTGTCTCAGAGAGAATAATAAAGCTGGTCAAGGCTTACTTCTAAGACTTCTAGTTTTGTGTCACTACACAGAATAGCACCACAACCGGGCTGCAGCTGGAAATTGAAATAATGGCAGGCAGCACAATCTCTCTGCTGGCATTTACCATGGCAATGGAGATTATTATTTGTGCATCGCGATGGGTGGTTGGGGGATAATGGCTGGAGAATGGACTGCATCTTCACCCAGACAGGGCATATATGGCTGACATGATGAATATAACTACAAAGCCATGCACCAAACACCTGCTGGGTGTAACTCCAGGGTAACTTCAACTGGGCACGCATGGAAATCAAACACAGCAACTCCTGCAACATCACCATTGTCAAAGGCCAGCTCGCCAATGAGAGGTATTGCATGAATCAAAGGAAGAGATGTATTGTTGATTTGTTTAAACAATACATCTCTTCCAGGGAAGTTGAAGTTGTGGTGCTTCTACTTTGGGCTGCTGTTCCATCTCATGTGGGAAATTGTCATCTACGAGGTCACTTTATCCCACGTCACTCGACTGGAGAGACTGGTGAATGCCCAAGTAAGGAAGTGGCTTGGACTGCCAAGATGTGTGAGAAGTGTTGGGGTTGTATGTGAACAGGGCTCTTTCCTTGCCCATGCGAAGTCTGGTCGAAGGTTACAAATGTGTCAAAGCAAGACTGGAGATGAATGACACTCATTGTGTCCCAGGATTCCTTGGCATGTGGCACTGCTCCCACCCTGGCAACTGGGAAGAAGTGGAAGCAGTAGCAGAAACAAAGGTTGCCCTCAGACACCGGGACATAGTGGGGCAACATGGCAGAGTAACCTTTGGGTTAGGAGCAACAACACCCATATGGGAAAAGGCTACTCCAACTAAATGTCATCAAATGGTGGAGGTGTGGCGCCAGGAGGATGTGGCCAGATGTGCCAGAGCAGTCGCCCAAGTCCAGCAAGTCCAGTGGATCAGGTTGGATGGCATAGAGAAAAGAAAAATTGCCTGAAGTGAGCTGTGGAACATGGAATATAATAGGCTAATGATAAGTTTTATCATCAGAGCCACATACAACATTCTGCTCTCTCCAGCAAACCTGCACCTCTGGCTAGGAGAAGACCCCTTTTGACCCTTCGTGCAGCCCCTGTAACCCTCAAACAAATTCTAGTGGATTGTAAGATCTCTCTCACTCAAGGAAGATACACCTAGCACCACAACGAAGTGCATAGCCTCTCCAATAGAGCACAAGAGAGTCACAACCATCCCACTAAATGTCCAGACTACTTTCCCAAATCCTACAGCCTTCATCCGAGAAAGGGAGACACAATCCCCACACCCTCAGACTTACACATTAAAAGCAGCCAGGGATTGGGAAATGTGAGACGACTTAGGCCAGAGACTCACTTTCTTACCAGAGATTGCTGTGGCCAACCTGTGCCTAGACCTGGTTCTGTGGTTCAAGTCCTGCTATCCTGTCTTCATTGTTGAGCTAACGGTCCATTGGGAAGATGCCATCGATGAAGCATACCAACCAAGATGATGTTTTAAAACCCACAACCCACAGACAAGTTGAATCATTTGAGAATGCAACACCTAGTCTTATTACATAATCTGAAACCTGTTTGAAATACATAGTAATGAGGACATTGTCCTGAGCCTGACACAACTGCAGAAACAGCCTCTTAGCTATGCTACTGTTGCACTGTAACTGCTGGTGTGATTGGACCAAGTGATTTGAGACATTAAAAAAAGTCTTAATTTACCCAGAATTCATAGCAAACATGGCCTACTTAAGATAGTCAAGAACCAGACAGTTTTGTGAAACATGTAAACTAGGTGTCTATCTGAAGTCTGACTACATGTCACACGGCTTGTGCTTTGAACACCCACCATTTCCCTATCACTTTTCATTCCCTGAAATAATGTTGCCACTGAACATAATCCAAGCAGTAATAACATTTCTCATCAACATCTGATTAACAAAACAAATTAGTATTTGTAAGATACGAGTGAAGGTGAAATGTTTCATTATTTTATCTGTGTGTATAAATGTAATATAGAACATTTTTTAGGATACATGCTTACAGTTTAAATGTCCACTCTGTGCATTTCGACTAAATCCTGATCATCCAGAAAAACTGTAGTACATAAAATAACATTTGGGGCCAAAACTTCAGTCTTAGCAGTTACAAGGAATGTGGACATTTGAAGGTGTTAGGAGGATGTTACGGAAAGTTCATGGATGTGTTATCAAATATACAGTATATCTATGCACAAAAATGCCCAGCGTGGAATCTCCTTTTTTTTTTTCATTTTCAGCAATCTATATTAGAGTCTGGCAGAGCTGACAGTGATCTACTCTTGACAGAGGAACGCTACCATGACATCATCCTATCACAGCTCCAGTCAACGCCCTCAGGAAAGGGTGGATTAGGTTAATAAGGAGATAGTGAAATGGAAAAAAAGAAAGGAAAAGCGGCATATTCACATAATAACAATGCAAAGTCAGAAAAAGGGTGTAATAAATGCAATTAAATAAAGGGTGAGGAAGACATAGAAAGAAGCCAGAGGTGGAGATAGATCGGAGAAAAAGATAGAAGACAAAGTTTCACTAAGAATCTAAATGAGTGCCACTGAGGGTAGAGAGGAAATGGTGAGGGGTGGGGGAGGAATGGGAAACAAAGAGTGGGGTAGGAAAAGTAGATGGATAGGTGAGAATTTGAGGAATGAGGAATATCAGTAGGGTATATAGGAAGTATGTTTGTTTAAACATACTGTATCTGGGTCTTTCCGATCATCCACTAGCTCTAGGCACTAGGAGACGATGAAATGCAATATAGGCTCCACGCCCCATGATGGATGAGGGCCAGGCTCCTCTGTCAGCCCACTCCAGTACTCCAACAGGGACAAATCACTCAGTCACTGCCCCCTTCAACACACATGCTAATACAACTAATGGAGCCAGCTATAGTGTCAGGACTGGCTGGATGCTCTTTGAATAAACCTTTTTTGTCTTGTTTTGGAGATTTATCTCCTGGGAGTTGCTGTTTTTGTAAATCAGGCTCCATGTATTTAGAGGGGAGTAAAATAATCCGTAGTGTTGTCATATCCTTTTCAAAATTATAATTAAAAAGAAAATAAAACAAAATAAAAATGTTAAATGACTTAAAGAACAATGTTTTTTTTCTTTCAGTACTCACTGTCACCTTTGCTATGACGTTTCTCTCACTTTCCTTTCATGAGCTCTGTTAAATCAGCTCCCTGCTGACTAGGGAGAACAGGGAAATGGTGAATGAGCTCCAGACTTAGATCTGACAGGTTTTTAAAAAAAGATGCTTCGTTTGTGCTGACCTACATTGCTTTTTCTTTCCAATCATGTTTCCTTCTGGGCTACTGCCGGCTCCATGGGATGCCATGGGGACCAGTGGTCAGCCTGCAGGGCCATAAGAGGGCTTGGCTCACTGTGATTGCTCGCTCAGACAAACAATTGAAACAGTTGGATTTGCCAGCTGATAAATCCTAAGTGATTAATATTGTACAAGGTGGCATGGCGCAACCCAGCAACTGCACTATAACACTACCAAGATTAGGATTTTGATTTCCACTGACACCTATGACAACAATATACTCATCAATGTACTAGCACCCATCAAGTGTTAGGCACTGAAATAGTTTATCCTCATTTTAAAATAAAAAACTTTATTAAAACATATTTATCAGCTAGCTGCTAACTTTGTGTGCTGTTTGGGCTTAATACAGTGGGTTTATCAGATTTTTTTTTATGGTAATGCTGAAATAACACAAATAACAGCAGTGAAACCTACTCAAATAGTATAATTGGGTTGTTTTAGCAGCACATACATTTTGAAATTTTTTTATTCATCATATATCTATATAATATATATATATTCTCCATTGTCACCAGTCTGTAAGCAGCTCTGCACTTTAATCTCACTGTACTTGTGAGGTTTCTTCTTTACCATCCCACTGCTTCGAACTTCTCATGGTTATGCTTTTTGTGGAGACACCAGTGCATGTCGCTCATTTATCAGACTTGAAATACTTGTTTCAGTGAATGGATCTTTATATTGTATTGCTAATTTTCAGAGATTTAAATTTTATGGCAGTGTATATGAGCACAATGGATTGTTGGCTTCATCTGAGTGGAAGCAAGCTGTTGTCCATTTCAGAAATCATTTTTACAGCTTCTACAAACTGTACAGGCCCAGCAAGCTCTCTAGGGTTGATTCATATTTATTTCCCTGTTGCGGCGCTGTGCGTGATGAATCTCTGAACTCATTAAGATGCAGCTAGGCCTTCCAACAACAGACGATAACAATACAAACAGCTTCAGAGCTTCCATCATAGTTACCTGCAGGTGGGTGATTATGTCCACTCCACCGCAGGGCATTGCCGGCTCTACCACAATGACCCAAAGTGACGTACATAACAAAAAGCTACACATAAGGACCTTGAACTTAACATAGAAAACACAGTAACACTGTCTGTAGGTAACAGATCAGCCAGAAAGAAAATGCGTCCTTTGACAACAATATAATGTGCTGTAATCACAGCATTAGTGTTTCAAGGGATTTGAACTGAAAAATGTAATCATTTTTTAAGCTTCTGTAAGCAACAGCTACTGTATAGCTGCTGCTGTGTCCCACATCATGGATTAACATTAACATACTAAACTGGACTCTTTAGTCCCCCTAGCTTTATGGACCTTTTTAGTGTCTTTTATATAATTGTTTTGGTTTCGCAGCCCAAGGTTCAAGTCTTTCGCTTCAGTCTCATTGTTTCCACAAACCTTTTCTCCAACAGCAGCGGGAAGCTGTTTTCAGCTGTTTTCAGTAAAAAAAAAAAAAAAAAAAAACAAAACTACCTTCTACCTTGTCAGCACCAAATGACAAAGTACACAAAGTCAGTGAAAGCCTGGTGAACATAGTGGAGTGTTTATCACGTTGTTCATGTTGGTGTGGGTATGATGGTTGTGAAAAGCGAAATCTTTGTCTGCAAAAAAAAAAAATAATAATTTAATGCAGTTTGTCATTATATTTCAAATATTTGTTAATATATGAAATGATGAGGACAAGGTGCTGCTTGGCCTGTTTGTTTTTGCTCCATATTTAAAGATTATCTGGATAAATATATTTTTGACTTAATACACAGTTCATGTGACTTTTCTTCAGTGTTAATTTTTTATTATCAGACTTGTGCTCCGAGCTGTATTTGATTTAATTAACAAACCAAGAGAATATCAAACCCCAGTGGAAGTGCCTATTTTTATCTTGTAGCATATTTCTCTTGAAAGCTGAGAGCAAAGGTTCCCACTTTTTCTGTCTCTCTTTCACTGTCTGACAGCATCTTGTCTGGTCACATATATTCTTGGAGGGATCATCCTGTTCCATCGTTCTCAGTCTGCTGGGCTCCATGAAAAAAGCCGGGAGCAAGCCAGCAGACGGGCGCAGAGAGCTCACAGGGTAACGACAGAGACAGACAGATGAGAGAGATGGACAGAGATGATGATGGAGAGCTGTTATTAGTTGTGGAAGGACATTAGACAACTTGGCCCATGTGACCCCCGGGGTAGAGGCTCACTGGCTGGCTGTGATTAGAGTTAGGTACTTGACAGACCTTCAGACAGAGAGCAGAAGATCGGATGACGGGGGGGACAGGAAGTAAACTGGTCCTCATGCTATGACTGGCCCTTAGACATTTTTATATTGAATTTTAAAAGCATATTCAGATAATAATTGTTGTAATAACATAAAATAGACAACAAATTTATCATCTTTTCTTCCAAAAACTGCATTTTTTTAAATCCACCATAAATTCAAAGATGACCTAGTTAGAACAGCACACTGCACTGCAGAGAGGTCTACTTTGATTACTTTATGTGTTGTGTTGTGTGTTTTAGAAATTTAGTTCAAAAGCAGCATTTCTGTGAAGACACAGCCATCAATCAACCAATCAAAATGTATGTGAAGACAATGTATGTGTTTCTTTACCCCAGGTTTATGCTCAGCCCAGCATTGTCAAAACAAGAGATCAGAGCAGTAGTGAAGAGCTGCAGACAAGCAGACTAAAGAAAAAGTCTGGACTGAGACCACAGAGGACATGAAACACTAGAGAAAGGGACCCAAAATGTGAAAGAGGGAAAACAAATGTGGTTATATGCAAAAAAAGAAAAAACAATACTAGAAAACTTGAAGCTAAACATGATAGCTAAAGGAAAACAAACAGAAGGGAAACAACTGAGCCAGAGACTTTAGTTCAGGAAAAAAAAAACATGGTTGGAGAAAAAAAATTATGGTTAGAGGCAGAGAAATCCAATTAATATTAGGAGTATCAAGCAGGGCCACAGCTACCACTGAGAATACTATGATCATGTCCTCTCTATTGTTTCTGGGAATATGGGTTTTTAATTGCCCGAGGAAGAGTTTACACATAATTACATCAGCAATAGATTACACTTGATTGGAATACACATGATGATGGAGATAATTGTCTTTGTTTTTTTTTACTCAACAAGTTTAAATGTCATTGTTTCTGGAAAAAGAGTGGAGGCATGTTAGAAGTGGTGTGGTACTTGAGGAAATTGGGATTTTACACCACTATTTCTTAAAATCCCAGCTACAGCCTTGGTATTAACCCAATATTCTCTACTATTTTAAAAGTGTGTGAAAAGAGACAGTTCTGAAACACTACAATGTATTAGGCTTAGGCAAAAGGACATTCAAATGGATTATATGTAAAATTTGAAAAGTGAATCTATTCTAGGCACAAAGTGACAAATGGCTATTTATTTTTTGTTTTTTGGGGGTTTTTTGTTGCACTTCTGCCACATTCCCCACATTGTGCTCTCTTTTTCTCTCATTACCTCTTTTCTGGTGTGGTTTCATTTTCTTTGCTGGCTGGTGCTTCCTGTAGATCTGGGAGGTTGGCAAAGTCATCCTGTTCAGCCAGCCCGATTGCTAGAGACAGAACAACCATCTTCCCCTCACTGGACACACAGACAAAAAAGACCGCACGGGTGTGTAGACAAATACGCACAGGGACACACACACACACGCGCGCGCGCATACACCAATATACACAAAAAACACAAGCCATGACACAACAACACACTCAGCACACATTCATGTCATACAAAGAGAGAGTGGGAGAGAGGCGACAGACTGTTGTGAGGACACTATTTCAATTTAACAAATGCTCAGTCAATAGTTTACATTGCAGTACTTTTTATCTAGAACTGTGTGCTTTGGAGTAAAGTGAGAATAACACACACACAAACAAACACACACATACAGACACTATTAATCTTACACATTAGGCACATAAATGCATTTTGTGCCATTATATATATATTATATATATATATATATAATGTATATATATATATTAAATAATATCACCTACAAACCATAACCTACAAAGACAGCTTATTAAATGGTATATTGTTTTACATCTCACTCCACATTATACTGAGTATGTGGCATGTGAACCGACACCAAAGTGACCTTAAGTGTGCATATTTGAACACTAACATACAGACCTAAGGAACATTATGTGAAGATGTTAAGGGTTCGAAGGCTTGCATACTTTCATCCTATTGTAGGTAGATTCAAACTATCAGGAAATATAATCTGTCCTGCCAGTCATGAGTGATGCCCCTTTACAAATAACACATAACTAATGCACAACCCTCAGATCTTTTTTGTATCAGCCAATTAGACTACATTAGAGGTAAAAAGAAAAGACATCTGTTGTTTGTGAAAGAAGGTCTAAAGACATTTTTCTCTGCCCTTTCCTTAACTAACTGTGAAAGGCTGAGGCTGTGCTGTTAAAAGCTACCCAGCCTTTGAACTAGTACAAGGTCTTAGTGTTCGCACATTTTGGATAATCTATATAGCTTGTGCTTAATATACTATATATATGCAGCATTAGCAGGAGCAGTTTCTACTGCAGAAAGCGAGCTGAGCTGATTTTGGTGCCAATTAACTGTTACATGCAGACTTACTTTAATTTTTTCTTTCACGCTGACATAATGTTGTATAGATTCTCTTGGGTACGCCATGCACATCTAATATTAATGCTTTATAACCAGGTATAAAAATGAAAAAACAGGGAATAATAGAGGTGATCATGGGCCATCCATTAACATATAAACAGTTTCAACACTTAGAACCAGTTTCAACACTTAGTTTCTTAGAAGTCATTATTAACATATATGAGATTATATAGTGTATAGTGTACAGTGTGTGTTTGTACGAGCACAAGGATGTATTCAATTACTTTTGAGGTTATTTTTTAATCCACTCTAGATATGGTATTCATTGAATTTGTTTCACTGTAATCAGTATCATTAGCAGAAAGGCTGAGAACCTCAGAGTCCCCCATGGCTTTATCGTCTTCTGTTATCTGTTTCCTTGAAAGATAAAAATGTAAAAATAGAATAGCAAAAGCCTAAAAGAAAGGTTTGGATTGTTTCAGACAGAGGCAATTGAAATGACATGCAGAAAAACAGAGAAGAAATAGAATAAAAAGCAAAAGTAATCCATGAAAATTGAGGCAGGCGTAACAAAAACCTGCAACAAAGAAACATCATATTGTCTTTCAGTTGTTATTTTCCCTCAAGTCAAGTAATTGAAATTACATTTTAGTAAAGTATGCTGCACCCTGAATGTAAGATCCCATGCAGTCAGGGACCTTAACAAATGAACATTTGTCCACAGCTAATCTTGTCATTCACTGTCACAAAATAACAACACACGTTGGCACACAATGTAAAAAAATCCAGGTTTCTCATTTTTTTCATCCCCTCTACTATGTATTTTTATTTCTTTATAACATCTGCAACACAATGTGCTCATCCAAAGGCAGCCCAATTTTTTAAAGAGCAATTCCAACATGATTTTGCTCATTGCGTATATGGTGTGCCCTATTTTGAATGCTGGCTTAACTTGGTTATAAATGATATAAGGCACTAATGCAATTTCAGAAAATGTTAATAATTACTGAAATCATTTATTTGGGGAGAAAATGTAAAGGCTTTTTTTCTGAAATAGTCTGTGGCTTGGAAACAGTAATCACATTTTTTTTTTGTAAAGGTAAAGGTTTAAATCCTGCAATGATGAGTCGGACTGAATACAAATGTTTACGTAGCCAAAGACTATACACAGTCACCAGTGGTATATTATGTCGTTGTTTTTGCATGAAAGGTATTTGTATCTGTTTCATCTGAGGTTTTCCTTTGATCATCTCTTATTATATTACACTTCTGAGCTATTTTCCTAGTGTAATTGCATTTTCCTTAGTGTAGTCCCTCCTTGAAAAGAAGCTGTTTTTGAAGCAATATTGACAATGAGAGGAACACATTAGCACTTGAGACACAACAACCCACTGGGAATGTGTAAACAGGACCAACATGAGGCTCATCAATAAGGTGGATGGATTTGTATAGATGACCAAAAAAGACGCGTGCACTCCAACCAGACGGTGCAGAAATCATTAGCACCTAACACCAGCTCTACTGATCTGAAATATAAACAGGATGGCTCTGTCGTCACGCCATGTGACATTATAAATCATGAACATATGAAAGGAAAACTGCTGCATTTGCTTGTTCATACCCCATTCATAAACACATGATATTTACACTGCCCGCAGTGTATCCCCACCCCCCCCAGGTGTCAACAACAAGCATGCTCAGTGAGAATTATGAGGACAGTGACAAAAGGGGACGGCGCCTCCCAGTATATGTGTCCCACCTTACTTGAATTATTATTCACATAGACATGGGGGTCACTAGCCTGGAGACAGTAAATGGGAAGGCATGGAAAACGCAAAGCAGCGTGGAGCTGCGTTTGTGGATGTTGACAGTCAGGAGAGGAGGTGGTGTTTACGTGAAAGCACATCGTTTGTAATCTATCAGTCAAGTCAAGTGGAGGAGGAGCGCACTTCGTGTTTGGCACCTCAAACAATCAGTAGCCTTCGCAAACCAGCAGTTGTCCAAAACAGTGAGTGAATCAGACAGAGAGACGGTAATGATCTTTTTTTAGCTCTAGAGTGAAACAATATTTGTGTTGAACCTTAGCTGAGTTAGGGTTAAGATCATTTTATTGTTTTTTAAGCTTAATCTTGTTTGTTTAAGCTTAATCTTTTACATTTTACAAAGCCGTACAGCTTTTTAAGCAGTTTTCTACTTGCTTTTTAATGATCAAATAATGATAATTACTTTTGTATTGTCATGAATCTGTTCTAATCACAAAACATCCACGAGGGGATACAGTAACTATGTTACACTGCAATACATGGGGGTCCCTCATAAAGTAGTAAATCATACCTAATCTTAAACTAAGCTAGAAATCTGAAAATTAGGTAAGCAGTGTATCCCACACCATCAGGATGTAATGGACACAGTGTCACAGATATTTAACACTTTCCTAGAAAAAAACATGACACTTACAGGAATGACTTGACATCCAGCCCTCTGTTGCGGATCTGCTCCATCATGTGATCCCAGCTGCCTGGATTGGACCTCGACCGACCTGCCCCTGCTCCTCTGTACCGGGAGGCTCCAGCCGGACTCCCCCGGACCCCTCGCGGGCCCCCGCGGTGGCCCCCTCCACCTGGGCCTGTGTGCAGCTGGCCCAGGCTCTGTGAGGTGACTGGGGGATCGTTGGGACCCGGAGGGGGCTGGTGAGTGAGGGGCTGTTGGAGGCTCTGCTGCCGGACCAGGGGACGAGGGCGTGCCACAGCCGAGGACGGGATGTGCTCCAGGGTGGAAGCTGATGAAAGGGAAGCGTCCCCGAAACTGAACAGACACATGGGAGCGCAGAGGTGGATATGACAAAGGAGACATCGGAGTTAGAGATAGCATGAGAAACAAAGGACAGAACAGGAACTTTTGAAATGATTTACAAAGAATGAAAGGATATAAAAAAAAAGCCAAGACACAATAATGTTGACGTCAGAAGGTAGGATAAAAATGGCAAGAAGATATATAAATACAGCACAGAATATCCAGGGGAGAAAGGATCAAGAGAGCATAAACATCAAAGCAGACCACTGAAAAAAGAGAAAAGGGAGAGAAAGAAATGAGTTGTCAAACAGCTTTAGATTACTGATGTACATCTGAATGAAAACATATATATAGCATTTTAGCTATATAGCTATATATAGCTATATAGCATTGTAAACTTATACTGTATGACAGTCTGTGACAGTGTGTATGGATGGGCTGGCATGCAGTCTGTAAACATTCCATTGTTCTTTTTCGAACTGGTGTCAAAACAATCCTTTGCTTAAGTGGAATTAATTTCAACCTGCAAGTTTAAGTATCATTATCACTTAACTTGAGTCTCTGTTCTCCATCTGTGCTAAACTGTTCCTGTATATTACCTCTCTCCCTAATTAGTCGTGACCTACTTCTACATTCCTGCCTTGTTGCCTTTGTGATTCCAGGGGTCTTTCTCTAAGGTCCTCTCTGCTCCTGCACTCCCTTCTCACTCCTCACTTCACCTCGTTGCTTCTGAGCTCGACTGCTCTCCACGGTCCATTCATCTTTTCTCTACCTTCACCCATCAGTCTATCGCCACACTACTTCCAATCACTGTTCCTTAAGTCTGCTCTCTAATTACTGTTCTGTCACTCTTACAATCATATAACAGTACTTCACTCCTTATCCTCCCCTCAATCACTGCCCTGCCTGATGACTGTAAGCTTGTGCTAAACAGCTGTGTCTGGAGTTAATGATGTAAGGGAGGATTTAGTGCCTGGACTTGAGTTGTGTTACCGGCGCTCTCTTCAGTATCAACTCAACTCTAACTCTGCTGAAGAGCCAGGGACATGCCCACTAAGGAGCAAAGCAATGCTGAATCAAGTAAATACAAGGCAGAGCACAAATACATGCATTCATGCACACTTCTCCTCATGCACACGCTCACATACTCCACAACATTAAAGTCTTTCCTAAGGACAGGCTTTGATGAGAAGGTTTACTTACTTGTGCATCATTTTAACAGAATAAATGTGTATTAATCCAGAGAAATCATTATATTAGAATTCTGTTGACTTAAAGTGGAGTTTTGAAGTTGGATGGGGATATTTGGAGACGTTAGCGTTCCAAGTTTATTTTTTGCGTGGACAAACGTTTGGTGATCGGTACAGTAGTTGGAGCAGTTTCAAGGCTTGGATGAAACTCCCAGTTGAATCATCAACACAAAAGATCTGCAACTGCTTTCAAAAAATAGCTTTGATAAAAAGTCATGAGCACAAGCCTGTGTACACAACAACTTCATTCAAGACATTAACTGAGGTGCATTTTGGGGAAAAATAAATAAAGGAGCTTTTATCTGTGCCGGTAATGGTGAGTGACAGCGGAAGCATTCTTCAGTATTAATGAATCAAATTTTGGGTTCTTTTGAATCTTGATAGAACTGGACATTTTGGCAGTGTCTATTTCGCAAAAGCAACAAGGACATGTTTTGAATTTGCTACAGCTCTTACTGGCTTCTTCTCCATAGAAACTGAGGTTGAGGTACATTGTTATATTCAGAGTCATTTTCCATACTGAACCCATTTAAAACACGATTTAATCACTCATGAAAGACCTTTTCCTCCACATGATGTATTGTTCCTCCAGGGAAATTATGAGCTGGACAGTGAAGTTAAAGGTACAAAAGAAGAAATAAATAAAAGGAAACATGTAAAAACTTAAGGACTCATTAGAGGGAAACTGCTGCTATTACCTAAACGTATAAACCAAACATTGCCACGGTCAGATGGCCAAATGAAGAATTAATAAAAAGGGCCAGTGAAACACATAGAGAGCTCTATATTGCAAATTAGTCCAACAAATATGTTACCATAACTGACATCATGCTAAATCACACACCTGGCTGAATTCATGGTGGCATTATGTGAGACGGCAGGCCTACCGTGACTACTTTCCTCACAGCGATTCCCTTGATTGTTGTATCTGCATGTACTTTCATTTACTGTACATCTTTATTGTCATCCGTACTATCTGCCCAACACCTGCATCCGTCATTCATATGCCCTGTGCATGCGCCCTCTATATCTGCTGTATCTTCTTACTGACTTAGAGGGTTATATTCACATTTTCTTCGAGCTTGAAAGTCAATTAAGATGACTATAAACCTTGAATGATTTTGTAATTAAGGAAAATTGAGGAGGATGAAAAACAAGGAGACAGAGTCAGAGTGAGAAAAAATAACAGCAGTGAAGAATGAAGAGGGGTAGAGAGACAGAGAGAGGGGGGAGAGGCAAGTGCACAAAAATAGAAACCAATTCCAGAGGAGAAATGGAAATACAGGCAGATTTGAAAGGAGAAGTGAAAGCGAGCAACGAAGAATAAACCTAGTGGAGAGCTGAAAATAAAGTTCAAGTCCAAATAATATATTGCAGGTCTAATTGTCATGCCATTAAGGCCCAGTGAGATTTACTTAATACTTTGTGAAAATCTGTCAAACTGGAAAATAATTAATTATTTGCAGAAGCAATTTATAATGTCTAAAGTCTAATCAAGAGGCAAATATTGATCTGAAGGCAGAGTATTGCTCTTATGTTTCTAATTAATTTACTGTGTTACAATGGAGACACACTATTATAAATAAATCATAGCTGGATAATTGTTAGTGTATGGAAAGCTGACTAACTCTGCACTCTGTTAATCTATTCGGCTATAATTTACTCCCGATTTCCTGAACCAAATTTAATCTTTAAATGATACAGTGACGTTTGATTATCTGGGCTAAAATGTACATACAGAGATGGCAAATTCATTATTCTCCTCAGTGTGATGCTGGTACTTTCCAAAAAACATGCATCACCAACCATAAATTTATTTAAACATTTCCGCATCCAACTCATGAATAAAGGAAAGGTTATTATTTTTTGAAAAAGCATTTACGGAGCAATGTCTAGGCTCTGACCTTATCACTCCCTGCTAGCATTTCCACCAATGCTCAGTGCTGTTGGCTATCAAAGAGCAATGAAAACAAAACCATGGTCTTTAGTATGCCAAATGTTTTGTCTTCAGCTACTTGTTTACATCAGCCATTTTCCCCCAAAAAAGCAGTTGCCCAAAGTTTTTCATTAGAGCAAGAATAAAGCAAAGTGGGCTGGAGCAGTGGTTCCTAACCTGTGATCAATGTAAGACTATACCTGTTGAATAAAACTGTTTATTTTGTCACATTAAGTAGGATCATTACTAGTTCTTTGTGAAATCTACAACATCTATTTAATAATTAGGATTATGAAATAATCAGTTTAAGACAATCCTCAATACTATGCACTTACTGTAGGATGTGGGTCATAAGTAGATACCGTTTTATTTTAAGGGGATACAAGTATCTACTACTGCTATTGAAGTAGGTTAAAGTCGATACAAAGGCCATTAATCTCTGTGGGATTGGCAGAACTATAAACAGTGAAAATTTCAAGGTTCAATGAGTCACTTGGGTTATTTGGAATAACATAGTGTTTGTTATTAGTCACTGTTTTAATCTAATCATGTTGAATGTAGTAGTAACCAATAGAAGCTTGATTGCTTCTTGCAATCTGATAGGTGGCTGAACAAACCAAACTGCAAAACAAAGAACCTGTTTACAGAGATTAATACGAAGTGAACGTTGGTTAAAATTACATTGCATTCACTCATGCTGCAGGTAAGAGTTTCATTTGTAACACTAACCTAATAGAGCTGCTTTCCTGCTGTTTGTGCAAAGCCCCTGCTACATTTAAAGAGCCGTTACTTCAGATGAATAAACAGGCTATTTCTTAAGACTATCTCTGGGCATCTGTTTCATTTGAAATTCTCAAAACTGTCGCAGCATTCACCAAATTGGAGCCTGCAGAGAAACTGGGACTGTGTAGATTCACTTTGTTTCAAACTGTCCTGACATCAGCTGGCAGACGGTTGGCAGCTGACATACTGTAAAATGGCATTTGTTTATGAGTGACGAAGTTCTGCAAAGTCAAGAGACTTCAAGAGGCGCTCATGTATCACGGGTAGATCTATACTCTGCAGCTTCTCTTTCAGGCCTACTTTATTTGAACTTCAGCTGCACAGTGTCAAAAATAGCTTAACCTCCATGCATGCAACAGTGCCATTGATGATGCTTTTACAAACTTATACTCTTCCTTGATATCCACACCATGCGGTTGTTTTGCCCACTGTTGCCCCTCATGCGGTGCCCCCCCTCCCGTAACAACACGCCACTCACTTGCTAAACCGCAGGCCTCCGGCATGCATGTGGCTTTGGACCATCTGCCAGCGCCCGGCCTTGCTGCCCCCCGTCACCATGCTCCGAACGCTGTCACTGCGACTGGGCCCAACCCCAGTCCCAGAGCAAGCGCCACCGCCACTGTCACTGGTCCCCGGTGAGGGTCCAGCACCGCCCTGCCCACCCTTATCCGCAGCCCCACTGGGAGGGACAGTGGGGGGGATCGAAGACAAAGAAACATGGACAGACAGGAAGAAAGAACCAAGAAAGGATACAAAGAAGAGAGAGGGAGAGAGACAGACGCACAGACGTACAGACGTACAGAGCCGGAGAGCAAAAGTTATTATTATTAAGAGTTAGTCAAACCAATAAGTAAGACACTCTGTTGGCCCAGTCCTGCCACAAGTGTCTACTTACTGTACAGCCAAACTTGCTGCTGGTCTGCCAGACAAGCAGGTAAGAGGTGTGAACAGAGGATCACTATATAAATTTGAGGACATAGTTTTCTGTTCTTTGGCCACTTGACTGAGACAAAACTTGTAGTGGCCAATTCACTCAAATGCAAAACACTGGCAAGATGCTGACAATGCCTATCATGAACATTTAGCTACTGCAGTTACCTATTTGTTTATGAAATAATCTAAAGTAAGGAATGTGCCAAGAGTTGCAGCATATATGGCCCAATTTTCTCCACACAGGGGAACAGCAGTGACAAACCTGCTGGCTCCTGTGAATTGAACATAATAGCTGAGTAATGATGATGATGCATCATCTGCAGATTTTAAGCCTGCAGATGCCAGTGATGAAAATAAAACACTGTCTAATCTCAATCAAGCTCACCTGCAGCTCATGTTGAAAACAAAGGCATTTAACTTTAATAAAATGTTGCATGTTTTATATTGAAAATATTGCATATATTTTCTACAAGAAAATACAGTATTTTAATTCAATTTCATCATTATTTCCCATTATACCACCTGGGCCACCCCAGATGACTTGGACTTAAACACCACGCAGACAAAACTTCGACATCAGCACAAGGACCTTCCAGTGAGTGAGGACAAAACACACGACACACAGCGGCAACAGTGTTCAACAGTGTTTAGACATTAAGTGTAGACTGACAATAAATTTCTCATTAACCACTGTGATAGTTTTTGTGTACCTAGGATAAACAAGGTCAAACAAGGTCCATACCTCTCACATATGATTAATCTGCATTCTAGAAATGCTCCTCCTATGTAATGTTTTTAACTTGTTCTCCTTGAGAATTGTGCTTTTAAATGTTGCTCCATTGCAGTTCTAGACCTTGTGTAAAGTATTTTGAATTGTCTTGTCTTTGAAAGATGAGAAGCAAACCTGCCTTGCCTGTCTAAAAGCTTCATTATTTCAACATCAAGGAGTTCGAAATAGTTGGCTTACTGTTTTGCCTAACACATATCTCGGAAATACCACCATTATCTGCCTATTCAAATGTAAATAACTATGTCAATAACATAGCACAATGCAATCACAACAATCACCGCTGCTCACTGATAAAGTATAATTTCAACATCACTGCACAGATAGAGAATAATTGATCTCCCTGTGGTTTTGAAAGAGTCAAGTGAGATGTAATTAGAGAGGATAAGAACGAACAGGTTCACTTAATGTCTCAGTGATGTGTGACATGCATCTAAATGATGGGATGGAGGTTGATACGAAACAGACGTTTTGCCATCCAAACACTTAATTGCAGTACTGTTCACGATGGATAGAGTGTCACTATTTCTGAGCAGTGCTCAATAGACCAGACCCAGGAGGTCAATCAGGCAGCCTCAAAGCACTTATAGTAGTGTGAGGCATAGTGGGAGTAGTGACAACAAATGAGTAGAAAACACAGGGCGAGTGGAGGAAGAGGTGAGAGGAATAAAAGCACATAAGGATTCAACAGTTACAAAACAGAGTAACAGTGAAAGAAGCAGAACAGAAACCACCCAGTTAAAAGTTCAGTTGGATATTTTGGGAAATATGCTAATGTGATTTCTGGTGGAGACTAAGATAAAAGAATTCATAACACTGTCCATTAAATATAGAGCTGCAGGTAGTTAGTTTAGTTTAGCAAAGGACTGGAAAGATAAGGAAACAGTGACAACATCCATCTATCAGCACCATCTTTAATCTGTATATTCAAAAATTATGTAAAAATTTCTGTTCACTTTCTGTTCAAAATTTTTCGGGTAGTTGTACCTACTAAGCTATCCTCAGTGGCTCCTGGCTGCTTCCTCTTTAATGAAGTATGTGTGTATGAGATTAGTGTTGATCTTATTCTCTACCAGAAAGTAAATACTTCTTCCCAAAATGTCAAACTATTCTTTCAGAGTAACCCAAGTAATGATTAAAAACTGTTAGAAAATCAACAACAGCCAACCCTCTGTGGAAACTCTAATGACTAGGTCATTAGAGTAGGTACACAGCATGTTTGTTTCCCGAGAAGCAGATCTGAATGCTTGGCTGTACTGTAGAAAGGCGGAAAAGATTCAGGTGAAACAGTGAGATCTGTTCTCTGAGGGCTGTCCGTCTCCATGGTAACAGTCCATGGGCTGCAGGTGAGAGGTAAAGAGGGTCTGATGAGGATAGCAGGGCTGTAGGGAATGGGACTGTCAAACCTTTTCACTTGTACAGCCTGTACACTGTGAGAAAGCAAAATAGTTTCTCTCCTAATGCATTTAGTTTTTTTTTTTTATAAAACTGGTTGCTCTGGAAATCTTCTGCCATAAACATTAATGATTTACAGCCTGTTCAGTGTTTTCTAATCAGATCTATCAAAGAATTTTATGTGTTTTTTGACAGACAGAAGCACTGTTGTTATCTAAAATCATTTCTGTCACCGTTAGGGAAGACTTAGGAATCACAGCAATATTGCAGCACATCTCTATCAGGTGCTATGTGGCCAACAACGCATACTAAACACCACCTGGCTGTGGCTATGCCTGAATGCAAAAACATGGGGATTACCAGGGATGAGAAGAGAATTCTGTTAAAACATATGTGGCCAGAGAGCAAATTTTGATATTTCTGTCCCACTCCCACCCCCCATTTGGGCTATTACATATGAATATTTCACTACTCGGGATATAATGACCAACATTTAGCTTTGCTTTTGGTGCTTTATTTGTAAGGTAAGCCAAGAATTTGCAGAGCAACTTCACAACAACTAATTTGGTGTGTTTACCTTGATAATAATGTCCAGTTCTATTATGTCAACCAGTCATATAGTTTTGTGGGGTTATTTCAAAATGTTTAGAAGCCCCTGTTCATTACAGCCCTTCCCAGACAGATGGGTCCCTTACCAGCCATAACTGAGACTCACTTGGGCGTGAGGCGAGGGTCTCCGTAGGGAGCATAGGGTGACATGTTTAAGAGGAACTCCTTGGGTGGGTAGGAGCTCCACCTCTGTTGCACATTGCTGCTGTCGTTGTTATTCCAAAAGTCTCTGTCTAGATCACTGTGACAAGAGACACAGAGAGAGGTGAGACTGGTAAGAGCATAAAAAAAAACAGTTATGCAGAAGTAAAACACACAGATGAGAGGCATGTCAAGAAAGGGGGCAGAGAAAAATCATGTTGAAACCTAAATACATCCGTCCATAAGGAATGAGTTGATTTTAAAACTGCATTCATCAAATACAAGTTTAGAACAGGACTGACGTAATTTGCATGTCTAAAAATACTGACAGCATGAAATGCTGCTATATGACAACACATTTAGAATGGACAAAACAAATGTAGTGACCTGTGCTTTTATCAGAGAAGGAAGAAAAGCCAGTATAATACACAAAAAACAACAGGTTATTGAAAACACAATGGATTTAAACAGAGAATAAAGTCTAGGAAACAGCACATAACACAGTCAAATTATACAAATCACAAAATGTTAGCTCTGAGCTCTTTAGTAACTTAAATCTTTAAATAATTCTAACCACCCCAATGCTCTCAATAGAGAAATTAGTCTAAAATAATATTGCTAAAGTTATGCAAGATGGCTGCACCGTTCAACAACAAAAAGACAGTTATGTATGAATTATGAATTATTATAAATTTCACAAAAAGTGCAAGACAGAAGTGTGAGTCACTGATCATTGAGTCATTAGTCAAACTTTAAAATATACAAAGAGAATATACAAGTAACTTTCCTACACTGACTTGGAAAGTGATTGTAAATTCATGAGAAATATACTCATACTGTACAACAGAGCATCATTTCAGGGTGGATGTTTCAGACGTTGGGGGCTACATGGTTAGCTTTCCAATAAGAAATGGCTGTTATCACTACATCATATATCACTTCCATATGCTTCCATCTACACCCGGCCTGACACCTACTTGATGGCTTTATTTTCCCCTCGACCTCTCACAGAATCTGGAGAGCTGGCAGCCTCCACTCCAGGCTTATTCCTCTTCCCCTGCAAAGGGACAAGAGAGAAAGAGAGACAGAGAGTGATGGGGAGACAGATATTAGAGCCATGTCTTGATGGGTATTTACAAAAGCTGTTTCGCAAGTGAAGTGCTCATTATAGAGGCTTTGGAACAGCCTCAGGTTCCAACACATGTTGTAAAATATGATGAATGAGGGAAGAGCAACAAATTGGTTTGATGCCAGGACTACAGCCAGCTTCTGAGGCTCAAAAGGTGACGAGGGACCACTTACCTAAAAATGAGATGCAGAAACGCACTCTCACTTGAACATGCATGACATATGCACAAACATGTCTTTATGCACAAATAAACGGAAAGCACACTGGCACAATGCACAAAGTGACCTTTACACCAGCTTCGGAATTAAATCATGCACATGACGGGATTGATGTAAACACAGAATACTGAATATTTATTAGAGTTCAAAACACACAGTCATGTAAAACTAAACAGGTATGAAACCTTAAGGTGCTGACATCAAATTATTTATTACACCTGCAAATGCGATACTTAAAAGTTGTTTCTTAAGGGGTTACCAAGATGTAACCACAGAGTCTGTGCACATAATGTGACCACATGTCCAGACAATGGCAGCAATGGGGATACTACTGATAAGAAATTAGCTTTTTCTGCATTTGTATTCACCTAAACTCTGCAATGCTGATGCAGATTGTTATTGATGCTGATGATGGCCTTAGCAAGTCTTCTAGCAAACGCCTACCAAAACAATCACCACTACAAGTCTTCTGTTATCTGTCACAGTCAATGAAAGAATGTAAGGAAGAAAGCAATTACTGCTGTAAATATGATATGGAGCAAGCCACATTTGAAATCATATGCATAACTATAAATCAAATCAGTCAGTCAGAGTATGTGGAGTGGAACTGCCCATAAATCCTGATGTCAAGTAGAAATCCAGCTAACAAAAAAAAAAGGGAAAAAATGCAAATGGAAAAAACTTTTACAAATGATGTCTTCTGAGAGCATACGAGTGTTGATATTACGAGCTCTTCTAGAAGAGAAACAGGCTCATTTGCTGGGTGAGATTGTAGAAATTTTAGCTAGCCAACAAAAATGCATACACTCCTACTGCAATACTTCATATATCTCAGTTCTGCACTTTACACACTGTGCAAATCTTTACCACTTAGTGGATAGGGCTCTCGGGTGAACAGCATACAGCTGCTACAATTATGAACTTTGTATGTTTTTACTAAATCTACATATATTTTTACTGATCAACTGAGGGTGATAACACTAAACTCTTCCCAGCTGAGACACACTCTTACACAACACATTTCCTTCATAAGCTCACAACATGAAGAACCTGAAGACGAAGTGGCCACATGCCATTAAATGTCCACTACATAGACAAGACTTCTCCTCATTCCTTAACCTGGTGTGAAACACAATTAGACCGAGATTTATCCATAAAAAAAACATTTTGGTTTTGCTCCTGCAGAGCTTGGATATCTCAAAGACACTACCATCTGCTGTTGCAGATAATTACCTACCACATAAATTAGACTGACTTTTAATTACATATAATTGTATCTAAAGCAGTAGTTTGAGTATGACCTTTCTGCATTAGCCATCAATAAATAAAAAATCACATCACATGAGACAGATTAAAATAAAATATTTGAAGTTGAAACTTAAAAGTTTTTTTCTGTAGATACTTTTATTAATACAAAAAAAGTAGCAGTAACAGTTACAGAGTTTTAATTGCATCTATGATTGAGGTTGATATGAAATTAAACCATCACTAGCCTCATTCTAATGAGTTACATTGTAAGTATTGAGCATCAAATAAGTGTAATCATAGTGGCTTTTTCAGGAACATTTAGGTGATTTAGGTGTGTGCTGTTTCATTCTTACACTCTCAGACATGCTCCACTTGACTGCAGAAGAACTCAGTGATAATCAAATTCATAACGTCGCCCTTTGAAGTGTCAATTCAACTCCTCCCCTATTCATCAAAAGTTCAGCAACACACTCTGCATCAAACACACAGCCGAAGAGAACAGTAGACTGTGGCGTGATGATGTGACGTTACAGTGACGCAAACAGCTTATGAATTTGGAAAATTGTATATTTTAAAAGAAGAACTGAATGCTGTTATGCTTTTCTCATAGATTAGCATCACACAAACTAATTAGTCCTTGGTGTTTACCTACATCTTTATGAATCTTTCATGTCACAGGTCCATAAGTGTTTCATGCTTACACCCAAAAACAACTTAGATTTTCCAGGTGATGTGGCTTTCAGGTCTTTGGACTATTGGAGCAAAGTGGGGCAGACACACAAATAGAGAACATAAAAATTTAACACTGGGTTCAGGGCCAGTATGTTGAATGTGGCAGTGCTAACTTCCAAGCTGCTATGCCTCCATGTGAGCGACAAAATAAAGTATCAAAATGGGGACAGTCTGACAGTATGATTTACTGAGTTGACTGAACTTGTCTTATTTCAATCATTCATGAAATGGGGAGAGCCAGTGAAGAGCATCTTTTAAAAACTAACAAAAATAGCTTTTTGATTATTTTGCAGTTTTTACCAAAATATTTATTAACCCCACTCATTATTAGAACACCTTAATGTAGTAGAGAATAACACATATAAATGAGATATTTATAGAACTAAAGCTCAAAAAACAGTTAGGTTGACATAATAGCGCCTGTTGTACAGCCTTGTTTATGGGCCCTGACTGAAATCAGGCACACTGCCTACAGTCTGGATAGTTTTGAATGCGGCCTTATGAATATTTTAAAGCTGTCTGAAAACTCTGGAAGAGATGGGTCCAGATGTAGACAAAGAAGAGGCCTGAAGAGTCAAAATGGCACATATGACTACAAACTACCTGTACGTCTTTTCTGATCGACCACATCTGTGGCAAAAGTCTATGAGACTAAAATTTAAAAGGTCACACGTGTTGTTGACACCACTATTAATGTTCAATGGTTGTTGCTGCTTTTCAAGAAAACACAGAAATATAAGGATTCAATCAATTTCTGTTGCTTCTATTTCTTTCTTAATGTCTTTAACGTAAAAAACTACTGAAAAGGGAAATTAAACATGTATCGTTAATGTTTTTTTACATGAATGATTTTAATCTGATATTTTTATAGCATTTTCTTTCTTTTTTGGATGGTTGAGAGATTTATTCCTCAATTTTTAACTCAGCGATATATATGTGCTTGTAAATAATTTTACCTCCAGTGCATCCTAGAGGCTTTAAGGCGCAGCACAATGTTTATCTGAATGCGGTTTTCAGTGACTGTAGGCAGGTGGTCTGTTCAGGAATTCTACTGTATCTTTCTCTGATGAATCCACAACATGCTCTATTATTTATCAATCACATCTCATATGTCCAATTCAACATTTTCACCATAGAGACTGAAGCTTGAGGCCTGTCCTGACCTGTTCCTACATCCAGCCACTACACAGTCGACACATGGGTATAATACAAAGCATACACACAGTACAGAATCATATTAGATTTAGGGACTCGGTGAAGGATAGATTTCTAGCAGTCAGGATGGTGCTATCAAGTGCAGCTCATCTATCATTAACAAAAAATCATAAAATCTTCAGGAGGCGGGAGAGGAGAGGGTGGAGAAGGTACAATGTTGAGAGAGTGTAGGAGGATGTGAGAAACAGAACGGAGGATTGTCAGGATGGGGAGAAACAGGAGCAACTGTATAACGACAGAGTAGAGGGTCAAGAGAGAAACAGAAAGTGGCAGGATAAGAGATTTAAAACAGAACCCAGAATGATGAAGGTGCGATTGCTGTTCAGAGGAGATTAAAGATGCCACAAGAGATGAACTGCAGATGTGAGAGGGACAGATGGGAATCCCTGTTCAGAGCAATGTGGCCCTGTTTCCCTCTGGTGCATCCTCCTGAGTGCTGCTGTCAAAATGTTGGTCACACACCTGGATTTCAGTAGCATCTTCTCCTCTTGTCTGCATGCATGACTCGGTGGCTGCTTCTGCCTCTGCCTCTCACTTCCCTCCTCCTCCCACTCCCCTCCCCACTCCACTCACATAAAACAACCGATGGCATGAAACCAGTTCCAGACTGCTTCATCTCTTATGGAGCAAATACCTTTGTATGAATCATTTTCTTTTCAGTCCAAAAATGTAACACTGATACTTTGTGTGATTTATCAGAAGAATAAGTGATCTACCTCTTGAAACACACAAAACCTGAATTCACCCATCCTAACTCCCGGAAAATATGTTTATATTCTACTAATTTGATGTCCCAGTTACTTTTTGAATGAAGCATAGTGTCTAAAGCATAAATTGTTTAGTAGTGCTTTAGTTGCTATAAATATACATACACAGGAGCAGCTACTGTATTGTAACTAACAGCATTTCCTCACAGTGTTAATGGAAAGGTCAGTGTTCTCTGGTCAGCATTACAATTCCCTCAAAATCTATTTGCTGTTGCACATTAGTGCCTGATAATGGATTTTAATGCCTCCCTTATGTTGTTACTATAAAATATACATAAGTAACACCCTCAAATGTTCATGGAACTATCTGTTGTTGGATAATACACTAATCCACATAACTGTTTACAAAAAAATGTGTTATATATAACAGAAAAATGCAGTAGCTGAAAACCACTTCTCTTCTGAATATCCTATACACAAAACCAGCTTGACTAACCAGAGCTCAAGCAACTAGTTGATCAGTTGATCGTGAAGACAATTTGCAGCCATTTTAATGCCATATTCTCACATACCGCACGTATTTTTACCTGTAGCTGTTTGGTTATGTATTTTTTGAGTGTGACACTCAAAGCAAACAAAAGATAACGATATGGAAGATAGAAAAAAGACAGGAACTATGAAGGGGACACTACAGTGGAAGTAGAGATGACAGAAGACAGGGACAATCCTGGAAAAAATCTGTGACTTTCTGACAAGGACACAGAGATAAAGTGACAAAGGGACAAATACAAACCATAGCATTGAGTGTAGAATGGAAATCAAGGGTGCACAAAGACAAAGACAGAGACAGAGATACTTTAGGGTAAACACAGATAAGAA
The DNA here is from genome assembly GCF_900324485.2 of Mastacembelus armatus. Lineage (NCBI taxonomy): Eukaryota > Metazoa > Chordata > Actinopteri > Synbranchiformes > Mastacembelidae > Mastacembelus > Mastacembelus armatus. Next base: position 9,311,116 of record NC_046635.1, on the reverse strand, counting down.
ATAATGGCTTTGTTTGTCCGATTTGGGGGTTTTGTTTCTCCAAAGCAATGACAGCAACGTTCCCCTAGAAAATTATGCCATTTAGCATAGGTGTTTTTCCTCTGAATAGCCAAGTTAGCTATCAGCTTGTGTATCTTTCATCAGCTGTTGTGCTGCATAACTCCTCAAACAGACAGACAGAGATGAGAGAGTTGGACAAGAGAGAGGCAGGGAGGGAGGAAACCAGGACACAGAGTAGGAAATGCCAGCAGATCAAAATGTATTGGATGAATTACAGTACAGTTCCAGCAGCAGCCGAAAGCTCTGAGTGATGCTCATTTGCATATGAATCATTAGCATGGCGCTGGAGGCTAGAGCAACCACAATGCACAAAGCTCAGAGAGCACAAAGCCATGTTTACACAATGCACTAAGGTTTCTAAACGTGTTTGCTGTCATGGCTAAACAGCCTCTCCCTGATGCCCATGCCAGAGAGCACAGAAAGCCAAACACTGTTCAATAACCATATACATATAAATATATACATTCAATTCAAGGTCACAGTACAATCACAAGAAAGAAAGCCTGACTGCCCAGACATCTGCAGTGCCATACAGTTGGTCAGAAATATGTTATTAAAGAATATGGAGGCAGATGTGTTTTCATGGGAGACCTCAGTCGTAGGGCTGGGTATTGCACTTAAATACTTTTTTGGTATCAATTTCAAAGCATTTGTAGCAAACCAAAGTAGCTGAAGATGAAAATCTATTTCTGGTCATTTCTAATAATTATCTATTATACATAATAAATGGTATGCAATAAATAATCTACTATTATATTATCATGATCAAACACATCTTGATCATTTTATTAATTATTAGGTACATAAAAGTTTCTAAAGCCCAAGGTGATTGGTATCATCATACTCTATTACTTCATCCCATTTCATTTTCTCTCCTCTCCTCTTCTCATCTAATCTCTTTTCTCTTCTCTTCTCTTCTCTTCTCTTCTCTTCTCTTCTCTTCTCTTCTCTTTTCTCTCCTCTACTCATCTCTTCTCTTCTCTACCCATCTCATCTCCTCTCTACTTATCTCTTCTTTCTTCTCATCTCATCTCTTCTCGTCTCTTCTCCTCTCTTTTCTCATCTTGTCTCTTCTGTTTTGTTCTGTTCTCTTCTCTACTTTTCTCTTTTCTCTTCTCTACCGTTCTCTTGTCTTCTCATCTCACCTCATCTTATCTCATCTAATCTCATAGTAAATATTACAACCTTTCATGTCAATTACAAACATTTTAATGTATTAAAACCGTACAACAGCATTTGTTAATCTGATTACCATACTGTATAATAGTGAGTAATGAAAACCTAGTGTTGTATGGCATTTTTCTCTGTCCATCCCCAACACAGAACCCCTTTCAGTGCAAGCAAAAATTCCCAGGAGTGTCCACCAGTTTCAGCTCAGTTATATAGAAATAAGCAAATGTGTGAATAAGAAGCACTGTAACTTACCAGTTTACGTTGACACCAGGTGCAGACACCACACAGAGCTACCAGCCAAACAGCGCATACTGCAAAGGCAACAGATACCAGGAATACACTGAGAGACACTGAGCCTGAGGAGAGAGAGACGCACACAGAGAGAAAGGTATTAGTGTATTTAATGTGCATGTAACACTTGGGTTCTTGAGGTTAAAATCTTAGTTTATCACTGAAACGTTGAACTATAAAACTCAAAACTCCCAATTCTAGAGGGAATATAAAGGTATAATAAGGGGTGATGTCTTGGCAATGAGTCTTCCTTCCTTCTTTCCTTCCTTTCCCCATTCATTTATATCATCCTGCATCTGTCATCAGTTAGACACAGAGACAAATGTAACATGAGTGAGGGGAAAAAGAGCCACTGAAATTGCTTCATGCTCATGCTCCCTGCATGTATTAATAGGAGATGCACACATGTCAGGAAGAGATAATATCAAGGGGCCAGAGGCCATGCAATTACTAGCTTCCGCTTTCTGTTTTCAATCTTGTAAATCCTTTAGCAACTTTGTCTATATCTTGACAGATGAAAACTTCTTCCAGAGCTTTCTGTTCCTCATCTCTGTTTCTTTCAATTGCTGCCTCTCAACAAGACCATTCATTCATTTGTCTGCCACCTTGTCTGCCAAGTAATTCAAAATGCAATGGCACGTTGGCAGAACCATGTCAGTAAACAATGAGCTCATAACTGCTACATCCTTTTTCTCTGCAATACACTCAGCCTTTTTGAGTGTCTCTGTACCTACATCTGACTGATGATTCTCTCCTTTATCATGCTTTTTCTCTTCTCATCCCTGCGCTGAGTGTTCTTGCGTAAACTGTGGTTTGCTATGTGATATCCCCAATCCATACAAGTGTAAAAGAAACATATCTCAGAATGTCTCCAAACGTGTTCTGGGCACATTTGCTTGTGGACAAAGAAGCATAAATCCAACCTTGTGCAGACATGCCTCCCATATCTGCTTTTCTCGAGCATTATTGTGCCTTGTGCATTATTGATTGATTGATTGATTGATTGATTGATTGATTGATTGATTGATTGATTGATTGATTGATTGATTGATTGATTGATTGATTGATTGATTGATTGATTGATTGATTAAACCAGAGACAGCTCCCTGGGTTGTTGCATCCCTCTCTCTCTAGGGCATCAAATAGTCAATTGATACTTGAACAAAAAATCTCTGCTGTTTAATTTCTTCGCTTCAAAAGACAAAAGAGAAAGGAAAATTTGAAATCATGGTTACCTGAATAACATTTAAAAATGCACTGCTTGAGGTAAATAGATTTAATTAAATATTAGATGAGTGGTTTTGTGGTTCTTTGATATTTTTTCACAAGAAAATTAACTGCAGTGCCTACTGGCATAATCTAACACTGCATCTACTTGTGTATGTCTCCCAAAGGCTCATACTGTTTACATGTATGCAGAGGTTTGTACCCATGCATTCCTGTTTGAATTCCTCCAATTGCTAAAGTGTCAGCTCCTTTTTACCAACCAGGCTCCCCAAAATGAAGGTCTATTTTTGTGTTTGAGAAAATATCAGATTTCAGATGGTGAAATATCAGGCATGGCAGGATATTGTAACAAGGGGTTGATTTTTTCACTCCTCTTCTTGCTCTGGGTCTTTCAGTCTGGCAGAAGAAGGTGTGTTGTGGTGACACTGCTTTCAAAAGTGTTTCAGTGCTTAATAGATACATGGTCTCATTCTTACCAGGGTTTCTTGCCAATTTAGAACAACAAATACAAGGCAGCAGAAAGCTAGTTCAACTTAAACAGTTAAATAAGCTGCTTTGCTTCCAGTTGTAGAGAAGAGAGATGGTTTTCACACTGTTTACAACTTGTGTGTAGACACACACATCTGACAGTTTTTCACTTGGTAGGGTGTCATCAGTAGGGGGGCGTGATGATCTCAGGCACTAAACCACTAGAAAAGAGTTTGGTTTTTTTTCCAACCAAGATATAATGACGACCCCTACACAGACAACTCAGGCTGTAGTTATTTTCATCAGGGACATCTAGACAATTCTGAGGTTTGTTACTTTTGTATATATATATATATATATATATATACATATATGTGTGTGTGTGTGTGTGTTTTTTTTTTTACATTGCTGTACAGGATTCAAATTGTACATTCAAGTTCAAGGGATTAAAAAATGATGTATGCACATAAATAAAAGTAATAAATCCACAAAATAAAAGCCTGCATGCACACTATCCAAGAGGTATCCAATAATATTACTGATTACCTAATTTAGTAGTTCATTGTTAAGAAAACATGATACAGTGAATTGTGTTTGTTTTGGTGCACTTTATACAAATACAACAGTTGTATATCTCGTAGATTAAAGTAGCTGTTCAAGCATGTTTGCTGCCAAAATCTTCATGACTGCACTTAAAAAACACCACCTGAACTTAAAGGAACCATACAACTCTTCCTGTTTTTCTATATCAAGCTGCTTTGCAGAAACCTACTCATATAGAATTACATATAATTATATATTATATAAAATAAGGCTCCAGCAGAACTCTAGCTAGGAATAAGCGGGTATAGATAATGGATGGATAGATGTCATCAGTAAGACACAGAGACAAATGTAACATGAGTGAGGGGAAAAAGAGGCACTGAAATTGCTTCATGCTCATGCTCCCTGCATGTCATCTCATCATCGCTCATATTGCAAAATCACTATCTGTATACTGTACTTGAAATACAGCTCACTGAATGGTTTCCTGTCAAAGTTCTCTGAGTAAACTCTGCAATTGTCTAATCTCAGACAACGATGACAGGAAGTACAGAGAACTGATCCAGGACTTTGTGGACTGATGTCTGTGTAACCACATTGAAATCAAAATGAGGAAGACCAAGGGGCTCCTAGTGGACTTCCAAAGGTGCAGACTCCTCTTGCACCAGGGAACATTAAGGGAAAGGACATTGGGAGAGTGGACTCTTATAAAGACCTAGGTGTTCACTTCAACAATAAACTGGACTGATCAGATAACACTGGCGCACTTTATTAGAAAGGCCAGAGCAGGCCCCAGCTGCTGAGGAGACTGGGGTCATTTGGAGTGCAGGGGACACCCTGAGGAACTTCTCTGATACTGTGGGGGCGCTAGAGATCTTTTATGTAGAGGTGTGCTGGGGCAGCAGCAGCTTGACTGTGAACAAGAAAAGACTGGATAATCTAATTAAGAAGGCCAGATATGTACTGAGAAGTCCCCTAGACCCAGTGCAGGTGGTGGGAGACAGGAGGATGTTGGCCAAGCTAACATCCTGCTGGAGAACACAGTTCTGCCAGTGACAGACTGCTCCATCCTAATTGCGTGACCGAGCACTACCACAGGTCCTTAACTTCCTGCTGCTGTCAGACTACAACCACTGCTCCTAGTAGATTGCCCAACTGTCCTCTACACCTATAGACTGTAAAAAGTTGTAATATACCAATATATCAGACTGCAGTGTTATTTCAGCTGTGGGACAAATGTGCAACATATCTATCTATCTATCTATCTATCTATCTATCTATCTATCTATCTATCTATCTATCTATCTATCTATCTATCTATCTATCTATCTATCTATCTATCTATCTATCTATCTATCTATCTATCTATCTATCTACATACTGTATCCTAGTGTCAGGGTGCTAGTAAAATGGCATTATTGCTGTTGACCCATCCTCTGTGTTGCCACTTATCCTACATGCACTTAAACCTCGCTATGAGCTATGTGTGCCCAGTGTGATAACTTTTCTGGGAATAGCTTTATAGCCATAGGACTACAGCTCAGCACCATGGAGAGGTTCCATCCAACTGGTTCTCCACCCACAACCTCAACTGAGATCTGACTGGGCTGAGCTGGAACAAATAGGGCTCAGTAGCATGTTTGCTGTTTATATAAAATAAATGTTTTGCTTTTGATCTTGTGGATCAGAAAGGCCCATATGCAATGCATGTATGTTTTCTGAAGAGTGTTTTCTGTCACACGGAGAGGCCAAAAGCCCTGCAGAGACACCCCATTTAGGGACTCTTTTAACTTATGATTATAGAGGAAAATTGCAGACTGTTTTGTCATTCTGCTCTGACTTTAGTATTATACAACACTTGTATTATCTCACCTGCTGCGCCCCCTAGCAATCTGTGTGATCCCGATTTACCATCATTTGAGGACAAGAGCTATAGGGGATAAACCCACACCATGCAAAATCAACTCCACACTGCAGACGCTTTCATATAAGGACCTACTGAGCATCTGTTGCAGCAAATGACCTAATTAAAATGTACTAATGATTGTGGAGAGGCTTTTTTTAAAAGTACTCCACTGGGAACAAAGATTCAGTGGCTAATTTCTGACCTGCAGTCATTCTAAAACTGCCAGGGGTGCCTTAAGACAATGACTGCAAAAGGTGAGCTAATGATTTTACCCCCCCCCCCCATTTTTTACACAGGGGGTGAATTAGTGTAATTGAATAGGTTCTCAGGTATTGTTTAAAGTATTATGGGTCTGACAATACTTGAAGTACCAGTACAGCATAACCCTACACTAATGCTGTGCAAAAAAGAAATCTAATTGCTGAGATTTGGTGATGTTACCGTCACGTTCATGCTCCTGCATAGTTTTTTCATAGTCTTTAATTTGGAACTTTCAGTGATTTTGCATCTAGCTCTGATACATCTTCATGGATGAAAATTTGAGTGCAACTTTAACTTCCAGTTCCTCAGTAGCTGGTATGATTTATTCATAGCACTTTTAAAATTCCTTGTGTTTACTAGTTTTTAGTGTTTACTGTTTAAAGACAGTTAAAAGCTAGTAAGTGGATTTTAAGCTGTGATGGTTTTGTCTTAACATTTATTTTCTGTTCTCAAGCAGGAGTTTTGATGCTTTTGATGCTGAAATAATTGTTAAAACACACTAAGCACAGCTTCTCTATTGAGAAGACCCTTGAGCAAGGCACCGGACCCCCAACTGCTCCCCGGGCGCCGCAGCATTGGCTGCCCACTGCTCTGGGTGTGTGTGTGTGTTCACTACTGTGTGTGTGCACTTTGTGATGGGTTAAATGCAGAGCACAAATTCCAAGTATGGGTCACCATACTTGGCCATATAAGTCACTTTCACTTTCCCAATTAATGAGAAATGCTCATTTGGATTTCTGAAAGTGTCGTTTGTTTGGTTTGAAACCAAACTTAATGAGCTTTAGATAAGCTGAGTTTTAGAGGCAGTGTGTCTTTTCCACCTGCTTCAATTCACGCTACGCTAAGCCAGTCCACTTCAACACTGCATAATGTCCTTTTCATTTAAGCTATTAAATTGGTCAGTACAACTTAAACAATATAGGAAGGAAGGTCAAAACCACTTTATAAAAATAAAACCAAGTTGTAAAAAAAAAAAGGTGTAATTGTCCTTTAAGACTTTAAGGCTCAAATAGTTGCCCTTCTCTCCCTGCCTCCCTCTCACTCTGGGCTCCAGTACCTCTCTCTCGTCCACATGTGCCCCTTACTCTCTCTGCATCTCCTCTTTCACCTGCTGTGCTTATCTATTTGTACTCTCTTCATTCAGCCCCTGGTGGTGCTGGTGCCTGGCACGACACAGAGAATAAGCAATATTAGTCACTGGAGACCTCCAGAGAAGCATCTATTGCTTTAGGTCGGTACAACACAGAGAGGCTCGCCACCATGGGAGGTGACCATTGACTGGTACTGCCAGAAGAGCAGCTACCAGTGGGAGGAACATGGGTATCCAATTATACAGAAAACCAAAGAAGAATGAAAGCGAAATCATAACTCTTTTTTTTTTTTAAATTTAGACTCAGAAAGCTCATAATTCCAGCATCTCTGCTTTTTGGACTGTTTATAGGACAAGTAAGAATGAATGGTTATAGATCATTAACTCTAAAGATGACTTTGTTTATGCCACAAGAAGAGGAAGCTCTGAGACGTCTGGCAGGTAAACAGCCAACTCAATCTTGAATTCCCAGCAGGTGTGTGTCTCGCATGGACCATCCTCACTGCACAGCTGGCAGTGTTCGGTTTCACTGAACCTTTCTGTCAAAAGTACAGGGTTAAATCAGTGGGAATTAATTTCTTCTATTTAATCATCTGTGAACCTGCTTTTATTATTAGATTGATAATTACATTTCACAATGGAATATACTGCAATAAGGACAATAAATTGGCTCCTTTATTGGACTACTTTCTTCACCTCACTCTATTTGATCACACAGATCTATTCTTTAGTTTTACTTACACATCACTGGACTCCCTTAGGACTTCTTGTACTCAACAACTCATGCTACGAATCTTTGTCCAAAAACACTGGTTGCCTTGAGGGGATCTCATTCTTCCTACTGACTTCCTCCAAAGTACAGCCTGCAGCATTTTACAGGGAATAGAGAAAAAAATCACTACCTCTTGGATAATCAAAATAAATGCTTTATCCATGATTATATTTTAAGGAGGTTAAAATGTACTTAATAATCCCTTCACCTTAGGCCTATATTCTATAATATATTGTTTCTTTTAAGCTGGTTGAAAAGCATTTATTCAAACTTTAGTGAGCACCAAAAAAAAACAAAAAAAAAACCAGGACACGTTAGAGGGTGCCATACCAGCTAGTTTCAGTAGCAAAACAGGAATACACTGAGATATTTATCATGGTTTTGAGTAAGTACATACAACTTGCATTCACAGTGTATTTTTTTTTTCCATTGCACCAGCCATTTCTCCCCTCACTTTCAATGAGCCATAAATTCCCTAATGCACGCCAGCTGACACCATTACACTCCTGCCAAACCATCATGGTGATTCCGTAACCCTGCAACTCATTCAACTGAAACGTCAAAAGCATTCGCTCTGATGCCTGCTTCTTACCCAAATCAAGCCCCACAAAATACAGGCATCCAAAACAATGGCACCTTTTCAGTTTAAACAGTCTTTTCTTCATTCAATACACTAGTCTATCGAGAGAGATGTATGACTACTGCAAGCAAAAAGAGAGACCTTGGGCGAATCAAACGCTACTTTTCCCATTCATCGCTACAGTATCTAAACACAGAGCACCAGGTGTTTTGTTTCAGCACATATGAAGTGCAGCGAACAGGTTGTTGTTTGCTGCCTCCCAGAGCCATGATACCACAGACCCATGACAGACACATAACCTATTACACTTGACTGGCAGATGTTTTTATCCAGGCAAAACAGTCTGTAGACAGAGCCATCAAAGTGTGCTCCTGTTAAGATCTGTGATATGTTGTCCGTAATGAGGAGGATCCAGAGTGACAAGGCAGGCTATGGGTGAATGAACACAACTGAAGAGTCATTATGATTCACACAGAGATGTTCAAGAGTAGGAGAGAAGATGAAAGCTTATAGAGCTTCTTAGGGAGACATGAAAAACTCATAATGTGGTGGACTGTATGAAAAATCAGAAATGCTAGCCTGTGTTACAAGGAGAAGTGACACAATATCCATGGTGTGGAAATCAAATTAGTTTTTTCAATCAAACTCCATTATCAAAGTTTTATTATTATTTTTCTATTCATTAAAATTCACACAACATAATTCAGGATGCCATTATATTGCAATTCCTAATATGCAATAATCTGATATTAGTATATATTAGTATCTGATATAGTATAATACAGTTTATTACGGCATTTTTTATTTTAATCCTTTATAATAGAATTTGTCTGTAGCTATTAAAGGATATACGTGGTGATCATCTAAATTAGACCTATATAGGAGCATTATAAAAGTATTGTGTAGACAACCCTGTCATATTCTTCCACTGCTGCTCGAAAACACATCAATGAGACACACTGTTGCACTGGGTTCTCTAATTGACATGGCAGATATTGTTTGTCTTGAGGCAATCACACATACACCAACCTACTGCCTTAAATAGTCCCAGACCAAATTTTATTGTTACCAGCTCATTTATTGCAATATATTTGGTGAGGAGATATTGTTAAATATTATTACAATATTATTACTTAGTTGGGAGTTATGGGAGTTTGAACTCCTATAATTTATTTAGGTTATAGCAAAATATGAACAGTTCTTCCCTAAAAAGAACAGGAATCAGCTGCAATTGGAATATTACAGACTTTGTGGATTCATAAGAGCCATAAAATTCACCCTGATCCCGTGAAAATAACCCCGAATGCATCCTTTTTCATTTTTAAAATGAATTCCATATGCAGTGTGACACTAACAAATAGCATACTTTATACTGCATGGTGTTTTCACATCAATTTTCATCACCTTTGGTGATGGTGAAAGCCATGTAATCCTATTTTCTGCCCTATTTTGTAATTGGGTAAAATGGTAAATTCTCTGTTTTCACTCATTATTTCACACAACATCATGCTCTTGTTTGGTAAGTCAGTGACACATTGGCTGCATCCCGCCCAAAATAAATATTGGTTTGTTCAGTCTGGCCTAGGCTGCTGTCACAGTTGGTGTGTGAGTGTAATGCCCAGTTGGCACTGTTGCCTGATAGAGACATTGCTTTTAGTTCTTACAGCTCTGAAAATGCAGACTACACTGGCATGTAGTAACCTACTTGCCTAAACTTGTGATGTGACAGAAAGCAGTCCCATGAGACTTATTCACAGATGCAGCTACACAGAAATCTTGCATAAATTTCCCATGTTTTTAGAGAGTAGAAGCTGGAGACTGGAGTTGATATACTGGACAAGATGATGGAGCAGCCTCCTCACTCAAGACCTTAAGCTGTTTCGAGAACAAATGCTAACTAACTGTCTGATGAACAACTCAGAAGAACAGTTCTTAATTTCTCATTTTAAGGCTCTTGGAAAACTTTATGGCGCATTTAAGTGCTAAGCATTTCCCCTTCTAACAGTCTGCTAGGGGTTATTGATCTTTTAATGTCCCAGTTGTTATTGAAATTGTTTACCAGAAACCTCCTAATTTGAGCAGTTGAAGAACCTAAATTGCCACGGGGAAAGTTGTGATTGAAGTTAAACCGAATAATAAAGATTTCTAGTGAAGAAAAGAAATCACAGGTAGTGCTTTAGTTTCATGACATTCTTTCCTTTCAATACAGTGTAACTGCAAGCATGTAAATAGCTCTATTGAGGTACATTTAAATGTCTGACTTGTTCATGGCCACATTTCTCTGGAGGACTTTAAAAAAAAAAAACAGTGTGAAATGTGTCCTTTTCAAAAAGGACTCATTTGCCTCTGAAACAAAGGAGCCTGGATATGATGAATAACACACATTAATGTCAGAGCATCTGCTGTTCCATCTCCTTCTTCTTCCTCCAATTTGTACTCTTGTTAGTGTCTTGCTGTGCCCCAGTTCAAGAGTTGGCTCCTCTGAAGGACATGTTTTTACAGAGAATATGTTAGGCCAACATGGCCTGTCCCATTTCAAAGACTCTTCCAAGTGCAGTCAAGAAACACAGCTATTTAATACAAGCAGTTATCCCTTACAGCGCTTAGGCTCCCACAATCCGCTGAGTAGTGTCTAGTGTTTCATTAAACACTTCTCAGACCCATGTCAGGTTGTAAAACCAGGAAAGATCATGTGACCTGATCATATTGACAAAGTCTGACTCACACTCAGCCTTCTAGCAATGTGATGCCATGTGTGAATGAGCGTTTGGCTGGACTGTAAATAATACAATGAATGTGAAAGTGGTTGATGAGATGAGTGAGGAAGTGTCAAGAGACGTGGAGTAGAAAGTCATTGTCAAGCTTTCTAATAAAAACACCATTAGTCAACAACAGAGTACTCTGGAGAATGAGGGAGAAAGCCCTCCAAACAAAACTGAATTGGACAAACAACTGTATTACAAGCTCTGTTATTCTTTAACATGTCAGTCAGTGGCAAATATGTGCACCACCTGTACTTGCACAAATACATCAAAGCGAAATAAATAAGGTGACCCTGAAACTCAGAAATTCAATTTTGAAAATCTTTACTATACAAAGGCATTTTTCAGCCTGTGTGGATGGAGCGCCAGGAGACCGGCCGAAAGAATTGAATACATTTCACTGCAACAGCATGCTGAGACCCAAATTTGAATGTCTGGTGAGGAGAAAGTACCTCTGCTCCACCTTCAGGCCACCTGCACATTTTATCTGTAAGAGCCTACTGCTGTTGTGTGTGAACAAATATTCTCTCTGGTGAGGATCCACATGTCATTCTGCACAATCCCCCAAGCAGACATCTTCTCTCCATTCAGAAAGTGGAAACAGCTCAGTCACCACACTTTCACTGCAGGACTGCTGGGTTATGTTCACTATGATTGTGTGAAATTGCTTTTTTTTTTTTTTTCTTTTCTCATAGCATTACAGCAGCCACCACATTCCTCTTACTACTGTACCTCAGCTCTTTGCACTACAACTTTACATCTATAATGTACATATTATATAGAGATTTTATGTTTTTTGTAAAGACCACTAAATAGTGTTTTTGTCAAAATGTGCTATGCAAATATATGTGACTAAACTTGTATATATGAACATACATAAAATGTAAACTTTTTATTTTTAAAAACAGTATTTTTCCAGTTCTATGTTTACTTATTCTACCATTTATATTGTAGTATTGTATATTTTTTTATTCAATTCAATTCTCTAACTCTTCTATACAATTGTTGTCTGTGTGACAGGCACAGAGCTACTGCACATAACTGCCAATAAAATTTAACCTTGAACCGTCAATGGAATACCTCATACAACATACACATGAAATAGGTTTTTCTATTTGGACAAGTTCTCTGCTAGTACATGCAAAAGAATTTCTATTAACTTTACCGCTTATCCTTCCAGGGTCGCGGGGATGGAGGGAGGAGGAGCCAATCCTGTCCACGCTGGACAGTTCATCAGTCTATCACAGAACTGACACACAGATAGAAAAAACACTGACAATTACCCTAACCTGCATGTGTTAGGAAGCCAGAGAGAAAACCCACACACTGTGCCACTCCCACTAAATGTAAAATATCAAATTAAATTAAAATAAAATAAAAACTTTAATTATTTTGCTTAAAAAATGGTGTGCACTGATGAAATTCTCATGTGGCTTAAAATGGAGCGAATAATGTAATGACTTTCATTAATGTAAAATAAACTGTAAATAAGTGTTCTGGTTTCAATTTCATTCTTTGAAATATAATTTGAGATTCAGTTTCAGACCTGCTGATTATCTGTTTGGCAAACCTTTATGTCGGTGGGTTAAAATGTCCCAAAGTTTAATAACGTCACGCTTCAGAGACTAAAAGTTGACTAAAGTGACAGATGTGTAATGTGAAAACAGTGAAGGCAAAGAAATGAAAAAGATGGAGAGACAGTTTACAATAAATCTAGCCAGCCAGTCTGCCTGCAGTGCTCATCCTTTCTGAATATAAAATCCAGTCTAGCTATTTTTACCTCAGAATAAATATAACTTTTTTTTTTTTTTTTTTACATGTGCTGTCAATCATAACTAAAAGCAGATGGAGCAGCTCAGACTACTAGTGATCTTTACATTAGAGCATCCAATTATATATGAGTTTGTTTTCTGTTTTATGAAAGGCAGATTATATTTTAACATGCCCACCAATGATCAACAACTTCCAACAACCCTGATGAAAGACATATTTTAAATGCCTGAGATTCACCATTTTTCCTTGTTCTTTTTTTTCTCCACATAAAATGTTGCATAATTTTCCCTCAACAATATAGAGTGTTGACCTTAATTTCAAAGCTGGGGACTTATGCCAGGATTCAAATTCTAATCTTCTCAGTGTAACATCACTGTAGCGATAAGATCAGTCTTCCATCTCAGCTCTTCCGCTGCCTGTCCAGTTCCTATCTGATCTGTCCCTTTCTTTGTGTCTTGTTTTCCTTCTTTCATTTCTCAAAGACGCCAAGACAGACACACAGATAAACCTTCACACATGTTTACCTCCTACACAATATACTGTATGTTGAAGACACTCCATAAAGATGGATGGTGGAAAAAAGTATTATAGCAATGAATAATATATTGACAGCTGATGACTGTAGATAGCAAGCTTCACCCTCAGACATCTACACCCTCAGCTAATTAAATAATCTACTAGAAAATATAAAACAGACCTGAGTATTTGGTTACCAAGCAGCCCCTCCCTCCACTGACCCTGTGTTATCACCACGCACAAGGTCAGAATGCAGTCAACAGTTCAATTTATTATACCAAATATTTTCATATCATAGGTTATGATAATAATTTATACTGAATTTGAAGGCATGATGGCACGGTGACGTGGTGGTTTGCACTGTCACCTAACAGCAAGAAGGTTCAGGGTTTAAATCCTATTTGAAGCTGAGGACTCTCTGTGTAGAGTTTGCTTGTTGTCCCCATGTCAGTGTGGGTTTCCTCTCAGTACTTCAGTCTCCTCCAACAGTCCAAAGACATGCAGGTTGTGGTCAGGTTGTGGTGAATGTGAGTGTCTGTCTCTGTGTGACAGTCCTGTGATAGACTGTCCAGGGTGAACCCCACTCCTACCCAATGTCACTTGGGATTGGTTTCAGCACACTCGTGACTCTGGATGTGTCGGAATAAGTGGTCAGTGATGGATGGAAGATCAGATGAAGGCATTATAGTCATGGGATCAGTGAGGTTGTTATCACGCATGTACATCATTTGGGGACCATGAATTTGTGCTAATCCATATCATAGGTATTGACATATTTAAAAGCATATGTATAAAAGTGAACTGCTGGTGGTAGTACAGAAAATGTCAGGGAGGGACTCACTAAAGAAAATAAGTACAGTTCATCCCCTAGGGGGACCATGGATGTATAAAATTTTATGGTGATCCATTTCATAGTTGTTGAGATATTTCAGCTCAAGTGACCGACGTTGCAATGACTTAAAGCAGGCATGCTAATGATTAAATATATTCTACAAGTATTATTCTCTTGTGCCAAAGCTCAACCTAATGTTCCAAAATTACATCCATAACACAGAATGACAAACCCTTTTCTATACACTGTGTCAAATCAACTTACTCCTCAACTTCTCACCCAGTAAGTCCTAAACACACTACAGGTCTAAAAGAAGCTGTCAGATTGAATGCCTTCTGGCTGAAAAAAGGCTTTAGGAAAACATGCACCTGCTGAAGTTTAACTCTGTCACACCCCACCCTACTGTTTTTTAATGGTAACATAGCAACAACAGCTCAGTGGCATACTTACTAGTGCATGCCCTGCAGCAATGTGACTGGCATTTTTAAACCTCCATGACTGTCACCTTAATCACATAAACACAACAGGAAGGTAGGGACAGAGTTGAGCAGAGCAGACATCATACCATCTGAACCAGCCAAACCTTACTATCAACAATATGGTATGGTAGTGTATTATACAGTATGCTTTTCTTCTTTGCTTTGTCACACTGACTCGAAGAATGTAAAGCTGAGTAAGAATTCATGTCAGACAGACCATATCAAGCTGGTGTGAAAGATTTGAGGATCAAGTGGAAGGAAACACACATTATGAATGCATACACATTACAGCCTGACCAGTAGTCTATTATGTTTTCCTGCAGAGTCATTTAAAATGCCATTATAAAGGGTCACACACTGAAAGGGGTGCAGTTGCGTAGTAACTGGGGTAATGTCTCAATTGATTCAAATCAGTTGTGCTGATCTACAGTAACAACAAATGATATTTTTTACAACAACAAAAAAAAAAAACAACTGACACTGATATAATTCATTCATTTTTTGGGTCCAAATTTCTCAGCTTCCAAAAATTCAGCAGTAAAAGTTAATATGTCATGTCTCATGACAAGCCATTAAAAAGGATTCTCAACTTGTAAAGTTATACATCATTAGTTTGCAAAACAATTCTATATTTTTGAAAAGTACCTTTAAAGTATTTCTGATAATCCCTTACATCTAGTTATTGAATAAATGTGACCCAGTGTGACAGAAACAATTTGTAACTGGGAACATGGTGTTTAAACTTATTAATAACACATTTTTTGGCATTTCTACTGCAAATTCTTATTACATAAACATAAGCTGATAATGATCTGCTCATGGAGTAAAATCTATCAATAATACTGGCTAAGACAAAGCCACACACATTAGCTTAATGAAAATTAGTTGGCCAAAAAAGTACAAACTTCCAATTGCCTGATGAAGACTTGCAGCAGATGCCTTATCAGTCCAGTTTTACAGTGGCCAGCAACTGGTGGTGGCAGTTGCCATTTCTGGCAGCATTGTCACTTTAGGGTCCCAGTGTGGAGTGTTTATGACTTTATTACTGGCACTTAGACCTCAGAACAGTGTTAAACCTGCTCCACAGCATTATGATGGACTGGCTGGTGGAGTAGCTTTGACAGGGAAGTCCATGTGGACACACCTCCCTTAGCCCATCTGTCTGACTGTCTCTCTGGGGGACCCGACTGGGTGGCTCTGTCATTGCTCTTCTTATCTCCACCTGCTACTGCTAGTGTAACTTTTTCCATGGTCTCTTCTGCTCACTGAAGAGAGACTTATAGAAACATCCACACCGTCACTCATGCATGAAGACAGACAGATGGACAACAAAGACAGACTCGCATACATACACCTGGGCTGTGACATACAAAGACCAGCTGTGCAGAAGGCAGAAGAGTTATCAGTAGCAATGTGTGTGCGTGTGTGTTCAAGAATGTGTGTGACTTTGTGTATGTAATGGTGACTCCAAACAGCCTCAGGACCACTCAGTCAGATCATCAGTCACACTGTGGCCTGTCTGTTTGATAAAAGAAGATTTTGTAAGAGCTGTACTGTCATCCTACACTCTAGTTTCCACCCATTATTAAGCACCCAGGATGCCTTCATCACCCATTACATCAGGACCACTTGAAGATGGCCTTGATTACAAATGACAAAGCTTCAAGGTCAGAACCAAAGAAAGGAACTGGACCATTGTTTCCTGCTGACCCTGTGTCCTTACTGCTTTGAAAAGCTTTATAGACATCACTACATAAGATGAAAATGATGCAGAAGTAAAGTAGCTTTAACCAGAAACGCATTTTCCCTTATTGCAAAGGTCTTGAAAAATCCCCCTTTTCTCTTACAAAATAAAAAGGGAAATCATGTCTCTTATCACAGATGTTTTGTCGAGTATTTATGAAGTTAGGCCCAAAACACCTAAATGATCCATTAAATACTGGGTCAAACCAGATTTTCAGCCCCACTTGGCACTAATCAGATTCACACTCAGCTGCAATATCTCATCATAAAATATAAACATGTAACTCATCAAGTGCTACCTTCTAACCTTGTCATTTGTGTGAACAACTAGGGATGATGGAAAGGCAGGCCCTTCAGCTCACTCAGCGGCTCAAATCCTGAATTATACTAAGAAAAGGTTATGACACCAGAGCCACCAGAGTGGAGAACATTTCTGTCTGAGAAGTTTTATAAGGTGATCTGAATATTAATCAGTGTTCAACTTAACAAATACACTGTTAGAATTATGGAGGTTGAATGCATGAGTGATTTTAATTGTCAAACACTGAAAATTACAGCTAGTTCAACAAAACAGTGCTGTCTGAGTATTCTGCTATTGCAAACAAAAAAAATGTTTTGCACATAATTGCCCTTAAACTACTGCATCCTACTTTTTCTATAATGCAACTTCAGCTTCTGTAATACCCTCTCTCCCTGGTGAACAGCCACATCTTTCACACTCTACACCCCCAGTTTGTAATGCATGTTTTTTCAATATAAACAACTCATTACATCCATGATGATATAACATGGCATCATCAAGGTTATTTTCATATACTTGACAAAGCTCCTCTATAAATCAGAGCAGACTTTACTCAGCTGTTTTCTCAGGCTGAGTAACAGCGTGCCAACTAGTAAATTTCCATGTGTAAAATTGGTGGCGTGCTCCTTTAAGATGCAAGAATAGTTTCATTCCAGTATTTCATGCAGATTGTTGCGCTTGAAAGGAGCCATTCATCATATTTCTTTTAGCAGATTAATCCAGGTGAATCAACATAATTTATAGTCAATGCAGTGATGCAGCAAATGAATCCTTACCCTTGTGGTACTTTGTCATTCTCAAGAATGTGGTTATAATATATTCAAATAACTGTAAATTACAAAAATTGAGGTTCTGTCCAGTAGTGGAGCTAATAACACCTCATTTATTTCCTCTTGTCATGAACCAAATACTGATCCACATGGTTAAATAACAACATTTTGCAGTTTACCAGACTTTAAAATTTATTTAATTTTAGGTTCAACAAGGTGATTTAGCATTCAAGACTAATGTAATATTGCCCAGTGCATGGCTCCTACACAAATCAACAGACTTTGAATATTTAATCTCCAAAGTAGATTATTTCTGTGGCTAAGGTCTACGTGTTATTTTTAATAGACACTGGAGGTAGAAATTGTCTCACCTATTGGCATTTTATATTGGTTTTGTATTTATATTGCATTCCTCACATGGGGATTTTCATTGTTTAAAAGCTGCTTGGAGGCATGCCAGCAGGCGTTTAAGAGGCAGTGTTGCTTTAGAGAGATGAAATCAGATGAGGACAAAAACATTTACACATTAGAGTCCCTTGCCTTTTTCCATTTTAAAGAATTTCTTCAACTTTACTGCGAAACTTTTAAGCAATGTAAACTCAATTAAAAAACTAATCAAAACCTTAACTTCTAGCTCTTCCTTCCAAGATGCACTACCAGACGTAATGAAATTCAAATGGCAACCATCTTTCTGAAGTCATCCATGAAAAATCTTTAACGTAAAAATGGCTTGTTTCAGCTGTAAATATCTTGACAAAGCAAAGTACGTGCAGAACATGTAGACAGAGAGAGCTATTTAAAAACTGTGGATCAAACTTAAGGAAGAAGATGGAAAAGAAGACAAACTGAGCTCCACTAATACTTTACCTTACTGGCAAGTCACAGCATCAATAAAGAACCTTAACGTCAGCTCTGTTGAGACACACACTTCTGATACTTTCACACATTCACTCACAACATGACAAAGTCAGGTTAACAACAGACTAATTGACAAGAGATTAATTTAGCACAAGGCACGAAAGGAAGTCCTCTGACCGAAATGACCGTAGAGGTGGTTTGTCCCTATCCTCTGACAAGACCCATGGGAGCATTTCCTGAATTATTAAAATACGAACTTTGTTAAGGTTGGAGGCTCTTCATCATCATGGCTACAATAATAGTTGAGTGTCTAAGGTTATGGGATGATCAGGGACATGGTTAAAAGAAAGAACACTGACATTGAACAGTAGTCACCTGCCCCTGAAATCAAAAGAATTTTTCATTTGACATTTTTTAAATGATGGAAGTGATATTGCGATGTTAGTGACACAGGTCACCTAAAACATCAAAGTTACTGGTGTGTGGATGATGGGCAACCACAGGAACACAAAAAAACCCACAAAATTTATATTCATTATTTTTAGACATCTTGCCATAGACCAAGGTGTCCGGGGGGAAATTTATCCTAATGGTGTCAATCGGTTATACACTGGTCCCAAAAATCCATATGACAAGGACAGATATTTTGGATTATTATTTCTTATTCACAGCCTGAGTTATTTTCTTTATTGAATTTGCAGTTTGCAGGAAATGCTGAAAAAGTCGACTAGAAATCAACAGACTGAGAATCTGTTTTGTAATGAGGAGCTTAGAGTCAACCTGGTCAGCCAAACCATTTCCCTGTTGCTGCAGAGAGCAACACTGTTCAAATTTTATAATTATTGGTTTTGGTCTTCCACAAACAATCTCAAGATGCAATGCTGATGAATGCATGATAGCTGGAAATGTCTGGTGACATGTTTTTGTTTTGATGGTTTTGGTCTTGTGATAGAATTATAAGTGTGTAGGTGCAATGTGGTGAAACTAATTTCACCTTATCACTGCTGCAGAAAAGTTTAATGTTTGTTGTTGCAAGACCTAAATAACTATGGCGCTAGTCATGGTAGGTGCTCAATACTGAAAAATGTAATTTCTAATACATCTCAGCTGACCTTTAACACATTCTTGTCTGAATCCAAGCTAGGTCTCTATAGAGACACTCATCTTATATAGAGTTTCATCACATCCACTGAAACTTATCAATGCCACATATGTGTTTGAAAAACAACCCTTTAAAGATCTGAGAGGGTTCAGGGTGAGATATGCCTTAGCGCTACTGCCAACCTAAAGTATTTTTAGAAATAAGTAGGTGTTTCCAGTCCTTAACAGTCTTGGGAACTTCACAGACTACACAAGACATCAGATGGTGTGCACTGACTTCATGTTTGCAAATCTGTAAAGATGCATTTTTTTATGCCCTCAGTCTCCCCATCTTGACTTTTCTTGCCTAATTTCCTATTTTTCTCCCAGCCAAAAGGTTTAGTTGTATGTTGGATTGTGGTTGCCTAAGACATGCCCTCTAAATGTGTGAGCCTTATTGAGTTAGTTAATGCTGTCTAATCCCTAAAGAGGCTGAAACACTTTAGGTGACCTGTGATTAAACTCTGTTTTATTTTTATTTATTTATTTTCCTCTAAAGAAGCCTTGAATGTATCACACTGTGTTTACTTGATCCCCAGTTGGAAGCTGACTCTCAAGAATGCAGGTGATACTGTGTAATGTGTAACCCATTAGTGTTTATAATGCGTCACATGAATTTTAAGGGGTTTTGGCCAGCAGCATTAGAATGCGATGTAATCATACACACAAACCTAATGTAGCTACACATGCCTAACCCTGTGAAACTATACTTCTTTAAAAACTGCCATTACTGTATTTGACCATTATCAGTGTTTCTGCAAAGCAAGGAATTGTTAAACAGCACTATTTATTAATTGAGTGTTTCTTAAGCATGGCATGGTGTTATGTCTGTCAAAGTTTGTTTTCAATTAAATACATTGAATGGAGTTTGCAGAGAAAATGGTGGCAGATTGACCTTTTTTTGTTGATCTCTGTAACTTTTAGTAATGATTTAGAATACAACCCCCAACTAACAGCATAATTACACAAACTATACAGTTACTGTCAATGTAAAAATGTAACCTAGGTCTACATAACTAATTTGATATTGCCAGACTGGAAAAAAAAATGACATGGTTCAGAAATGTGGATAATCAAAAAGGATAGATCGGTCAATCTCAAGAGTCTCATCATTGGCTTAGATAATAAATTAAATTACAGAACACTCTGTCTGTAATACACACATTAGGTAGAGATGATGAAGTAGCACTGACCATATTGCTCACACATATTTATCATATTTAAAATGAATTAATTAATTCATAGGGTTTTTTGAAATTCAAATGATTTGCCTGCAAATCAGAAATGCAAATGATTTTGTCTCCCAACTTCAAGCTTTGTTGCCTTCAGGGGAGCTCAAGTCTTCAATGAGCACATAAAGCTCCTCCTGGCTCCCCTGTAATTTAAATACTCTGTGAGACCTACTGATGTAAGTTAAACATTAACTGCGCTATCAATATTAAAATATTTTCTGCTTTATTGTGCTAGGGCTGGTTAGTCACTCTACCTTTCTTTTAACCATATGTACTGTCATTTCAGGACAAGCGGGATGGGATCAAAGAGGTGTGAGAGAACCACCTCACACAGTAAACTAGAAATGACAATGTACCCAGGGGAACAACATTATTACAAAAAAGTACACTGTAGATTTCTGACCTTTTCATGCTTCCAGCTAAAAATCTTGCAGTAGGGGGTGTCAATAATGCACTTCACAGCAACACACAATAATTGTGCTAAAATTAACAAAAGGGTGTATTTTCCAGGTAAAAAAACAAGCAGACTGAACATGATTGAGGTCCTAAACTGCCACACTTCTGCTGATTTGAAACATGAGCCACATGCATAGAGAAATAACAATAACTTGAAAGCCAATTTCCTTACAAATTGTTCAGTTATGTTCTTTACAGTTTGGCTCAATCAGAAGCAATGATATGAATCAGATCTACAGTAGGACCACATATATCCATACGTGGAAGTGGCCCCTTGGATTGTGTCTAGATCATGTCAGCATGTAAGGTCAAATGCAGCTTTAATGAGCAGCATTATTCTTATACTGCAGCGTAAGGAAAGTATACACCTCCAGTCAAACTGTTTGACTGGCAGCATAAAATCAGACAGTTCTGTAACAAACATAACCCTGTTGGGCTGCTCAGCTTACATACCTGTTTGTATTTCCAAATGGTTTGTTTAACCTTTAACTTTACAAGAGAAAAGGCTGCAGAACGAGAATACTATCCCTATACTATGATGTTGGCTTGTGTTACTAGAGTGTAAACATGCAGAAATTCAGCGCACGACAGAGCCTCTACTTTTATCCAAAACTCTGAAAGCATCCAGGACCTGCTTTCTACACCACAGACAATTTTTTTTTTCTCAAATAAACTGTCTGAATCTATTGTTTGAATGTACTGTTGGATGTTGGATTGATATTGATGGAATGTGTGCAAATTGCATTAAAAATTCACAATTTTTTCTCACCTGCAATTTATTTTTTAACCTCGTGCACTGAAGCATATATTCATTTCATCTCCAGATGCTTTACCGGGAACCCAATTAATTGAATACTGCCATTTAGGAGAAATCGGTCACCAGGGTGGTTACCTCTAATTAATCAGGTCGACAGCATGTAATTTGTCCAATCAACCATCAGTGATACGTCTGCTCCTGGTTTTCCTGTGGAATTAACAGATATTTTTCTGAGCTACAGCAACGTTTGAATAATTAACTTCCTGTCTTGTTGATAAATATTATTTTCTGTGAAGAGCACCCTCCTTCTGAAAACACAAACACACACACGCAGACACACACATCTTATTTATCACAGCTGGTGCAATAATAAAGATAAGTGAGCAGCTCACTAAGATCACATGCATGTAACAAGATCAGATGGTCTTATTCAACTTACTCAGCGCTTTTGTGATTATTCAGTATTATTATCTGAATAGTGACACAGCAGTTAATGCAACCTGTCAGTGGTACTCACCAATTATCCACCTGCCAGCTACCAATATCATTTGACTCAAATCCCACCTACATTACCTGTGTCTCCATAAAAGCATTGTGTCATAGTCAAACAACTACTACACATATACCGTACTAATTATTTTTTTTTAATCAGTATATAAAGGAACTTCATGGTTTTTTCATGATTTTAATGGGTTTTACTAAATGGAATATAAGCATATGAAAATGTAACTTTCCATGAATCATGACACTTTTATCCATTTTAAAAAAAAATTAAATAAGTATTCAGGTGAGAAAAAATTTTACTCACTTTTCTTTGACCTGACTGCTGATCTGTCACTTAGAAACAAATTGAAAACACACTGACTTTATATGTGAGTGAAAATGCGTTTATTTGTATGAACTCTCTGATTAAATAGCAGCCAATGCCCAATGCAAGCTAGGATGCATGGATTGTGATAACCAGATATTGATAAAGGATGAACGAATCAATGAATAGGTTTTAAGAGTAACTCCAGACAAGACTTTTTATAAAGGAAAAGCACTGGTGCTTTGGTTGGTTAGGCCCACTATACGCTATTAGCAAGGGAGTCCCTTTGAGCCAGTGTGATCCATTGATTTTCTACAGGGACAGCGGTGACACAACACAGCCTTGGGCTTTGCACAGCGCACCGATTACACACATCGCTACTATCCACAAAGAAATTCAGTTCATTTTTGTTTGTCAGTGATTTTACAATGCTTTTCAATGACGGCTGCCTGGAACATAAAATGAAAGGCATCCATGATGGACATAAGAGGATTCAAAAATCTTCAGTTAATTGCCAGTGCCTTGTGTTTTAAATTGAAATACACAAGTCACAGAAAGCCTTTGTTTGGCTCATTTTTTGGCTTTTCAGATTTCTTTGCACCTTCCTACTAAAAGTGGGAACACAGAAATTGGGAGCATTGTAGCCACTGTTACAGTGCATGGGGCTTTACCACTTACTGTGTTTTCACATTTATGTTATTTTGAAAAAAAAAACACATCATGAGCTTTCACACACATTGAATAGTACTTGAAAATCATAACAAAGATGTAAAAATGTATAAAAAAAAAACAACGATTTGTTTGTTTGTTTGTGGTTTCAGGTCCACAGTCCATTTTTTTAAAAATCTGCTGTTTTTATTCCATGTTTCTGTGTGACTCTGTCTGAAATCACTTTTTCATTCACCACATTTGGAGACACATTTTCTCCTAAATCTTGGGAAGTTAATGGTGCATAAATGTTAGATTTAGAAGCAATTATAATGGGAATAAGTAAAAATATGGTACCAGATATTTTTTTGGATATACATTATTACTGAATTACTGTTCTGCGCTAAGTGTGTGCAGAAGCAGCCTGCTTGACAGGAGTGGTTGGTTCATTGTCTGGAGGTATCTTCAGGTGACTGGTTACCCAGAGGAGATCAGTCTATATAGGAAGCCAGACAGACCTGCTAGTGCTGTTCCAAAACTCTCATCCCATATCTCCTAGCCCAGCAACACTGACCTCATTTGTTGCAGTCATGTAATTATAAAACATTGTATGTGCCACAGAGAGGGCAGTTTTTTTATTGGAGAAAGACTGCACTTAAATTACCCTCTGTCCTGTTTTTTAGTTAGGGAGATAAGTAATTATACATGATGTTTTATGTAATTAATTGATTGTATTCTACTTCTTTTCCTCGTTGCTGTGTGTTGCCCATTGTTTTCTCTGCACTAAGGTGATAAAAGGAAGGCTAAAGGAGTGCTTGGCTCTGTAGCAACTTGTAAATACACATTATAGAAGGTAGACTGTTTTAACATTGGAATTAAGCTGAATTCAACTGTGATGATTAATTTAATGCACTCTCTAATATATCATATCTAATTTATAAGAGAAGTCAACTTCTTCTCACTAAGCACTACTGCAAAAGCCAGAGGATAATCAAATGCTCCCTGTCATGAAGTGCATGAAGCTGCTCGAGATTAGCAATGATTTTTTCTGTTCTTAGAGCTGTGGGTGTATTTGTTAAAATGCAGGAAGAGGATTAACTCCATCCAGGCACTGACATTAGAAATACAGGTGCATAAAACTCCACTTATTGTTGCTGTACCATTTCAGTAATGGAACAGCAACCCCTGTGCTTAAAGAGATAAAAGAGGAAAATTTAGACTTTACAAATGCCAATTCTGTCAGTTGCTCAGACTGACATTAGTGCTGCATGAAAAAAAGTAACCCCATAATCATTTCAGTAAGATTACTGCATTGACTCAGCAGGGATGCCCACACAGAGTGAGCTGGCAGAAAAACGATCTACCAAGAAAGTTGAACGTGGTTTAACATTTACTGTAACACAATATCACATCGCCTGGTGTTGCTGCCGTTGAACCAGGATTTCAGGATTTAACCATGTCCTTTTGCTTTTCAGAAGGAAGGTTTTTCTACATAAAAGACACAGGTGACCGTTTTGCATCAATTTAAGATAGACAGGATAATCTTATTATTTTACTTTATTAACTTTGAATTTAGTCCTTCATGCAGGAGTTGAAGTTTCAGAAAATATTCACAACCTAAATTTAAATTTAAAAATTTTACTTATATGAATACTTTCTTGATCACTTCAAATAAATATACATATCATGTTTGTCTGCACTGCCTGTTGTGTGACACACCAAAGAGCTGGAAGTGATAGTGGGATATAAAGAAAAAGCACATAAAGAGAAGAGATAGAAGGAGAGAGGGACAAGGCAAGATTTGAGATATGGGAATTTAAATAAGGTTGTTGAAGTATGTTACAAGTTCCAGTCTTAATACTAATCACTGAATGTTGGTATTCTGTACCTACACATCTTTTCTATCCACAGCAGAGGGGGAAGATTTAATACTGCCTCTACCATATCTTCTCTACCTACCTAGTGTTGAAATTAAACTATGAAAAACGAACATGAACTGAATCACAGCTTTTACCAAGTGAATCTGGATGGATGATGTAACAAGTGAAAACTTTTGGGTAATATGGAGAGAGAAGAAAAAGAATTACCGAATTAACTGAATTAATCATTCAAAGCAATGAGAGGAATATTTCTTTCAATGCCGATTCAATAACACCAAGTCTTGGTATGGAACATGGAAAAGAGCATTCAACAACTTAAAATATATTATTTTACAGCCTATTGTTTTGAAACCAGTATTCACACATCTAAGGTAATGCTTATAATTGTCTGAAGTCTGAACATCTGCGCAATGCTGCTCCTTACTGTATTCTGTTCATCTACCAGCTGTGGAGGAAATGCCATGCAACAAAAGGAATAGACTACAAACACAAGTTAATTTGGCCTCTTTTCCTTTTGTCTATCTCTCAGTTTATCCTCTACAGAGTTTCCATATCCTCTATTCTCCCTCTCTACCATATTATCCAGCACACGCACCTCTGTTTGTCTCACACAGGCCCATGCGCTCACATCCGCACACACAGTTTCCCTGTCACACTCAGTCCGTCTCTTTTGCTATTTTTTGCTATTTATCTCTGCCTGTGTGTCTGATTTGTGCTCCTGTGATCCATGCTGCATGCCATTGTTTTATGATTCTGGGTCCCAGTGCCACAGCAATCTAGGACATCATCACAAGGAGCAGGCGCTGCAAATAGTGTGACGTAGATAGTGAGATGGTGGAAGGTTGGGGGTTTGGTGAAGAGATTACAGAATGAAGGATTTCTAGCTGCCAATTTTAAGATGATAGTGGATTTATATACATACATATGTTGTCTGTCAAGTGGCTTGATTGATAAAGCATTTTACAAATGTGACCCAACACAGCTTCACCTCCTCAAGTGTATCTTTTCTGAGGACATGATAAATCTCACATTACCTTGAGAATTCAGGATTAGGATTGTTATCCCCTGGTTATCCAATATGGAAATACCTCACATGATTTCTTGATGGCCAACAACTCTGGAAGGATAAGCAGTAGATAACAAATGGATGGGTGACTTAAACTAAATGAACAGGTTCCATATTTAGCACTTCAAATTTTAGAGATTTATGTCCCCCATAGGACCTGTCCATGGTGTACCCCTGCCTTCCACCCAAAAGAGAGCTGGGACAGGCTCCAGCGGATACCTGTGACCCTGGTTAAGGAATAAGTGGGCATGATGGATGGATGGATGGATGGATGGATGGATGGATGGATGTCCCCCATAGTATTCTCACCTAGTTATATCATCATGTCAAAATTTTTGACTGTCCAAACCAAATACCTGCAAAACTAATGGCATTCCCATCAGCCTCAACTGTACTTTAGCAAATATTCACATGGTAACAAGCTAAACTACATATGATGGTAAGTATGGTAAACATTGTGTGTGCTAAATAGCAGCATTAGACGCTCAAAGCCCGACTGTGCCTACATACAGGATTACATTAGCATGTCTGCAGACTCAGCCTTGTTCATCTTGGTGCTCAAGTTAACCCACTGTACTGTAGATGCAGACATTGTTGCATTACATAACATGTTCACACACACATCACCAGCTTTCATGCAGGATGATGTATGCAGGGTTTCAGAGTGCTGGTTGCTGGCCTGGGTCTTTGTACTTTAATCCACATTAAAATAACATACTCTGTAAAGTAAAATAAATGCTACAAAAATACACAAAAAGGCAGATGGCCCCATTGCAGACTCACAGAAAAGAATACCTGTGTGTATTACCGTGCATAAACTGTACACTGGCATAAAGTAGTACTACATTACCCTTTTAATTCATACAGCAACCAGGCTTTTGTGCTGAAAGCAGTGTCAGGTCAAGAAATGGGTCAACAAAAAAAAAAAAAGTGGTTCAGTCCAATCTCTAACACATTTTTTTTCAGTCACTCTGTCTGTCTGAGAGGGGTGAAAATGTCTGGGCTAAGTAGTGCATGACTGCAGGACTATTGCATATTTAAGATCTCAGCTTCCACAGCCATAGTATTACTTTCCTATGTTGTCATACTCTTGATGAATGTAGTTTTACTGCATTAACTTCCTTGTTTATTTCAATCTATCTTTTCCTACTCATAAAATCACCTCTACTTTGTCTACTCTTCTTTATCCAAAATTCTGAATGGTGTGCCATCGTTGCTTTCCATCCTTTCCTCCCATCTCTATTGTTGGCCACTTTCCATCACAATAAATTAAGCATTGCAAAAGTATGATGGATTTCGATACACAGGGAAAATGAAAACAATCCATTAAAAGCATGGGGAAAAAAACTGAAGGAGAAAGGTGCAGAAGTGAGACTGGAGCAGCAGAACATGAGTTTGACACTGAAGCAAAAATTGACATGGACGTTGTCACACATCACTGCAAGCACAGACGCGTATGCATGAGCAAACACCCTTGTTTACAAAAAGATGGGACCTTCCAGATAAAAAATATTTGTAGTGAATTGTGATGAATTGCCCCTTGGATCCAAAAGCAAACCAACAAGACCAGGAATTAGGTGTTGGCAATTTCTTTTCCTTTTTTTTTTTTAAATGGGAAACTCTGTTACAGGTAAGCAATGATCAGGTCAGGTAGGCAGACTGGGCTAAAGTCTGTTATAGATTGACACATCCCTTTATCAGAAATCAGTTTGTGATTGAACACAGATTAAGCATTGGAGGAAAGGACGTCTCATGTCTCATAAAAACATCCTTCCTCCAGCTCCACTGCTTCAGGACTGAGGGGTAGTAAAATATGGGAACCGAGAAACCCATAATGAGAGCATGGAAAAGATTTGATTAAACACTTTAATACTAGAACGGATCATGACAGTAAATAGTAACCCAGGGAATTCACAGGTATGCACAAATATAACGTACCGTATATGAATGGAAAAATGTATGTGCTGCACAATGAGGAAGAAACATCATAAAAGACATTTCAATATAATTCAATAAATATTGCTCAGAATTTTCTTAAAATAATTTACTGCCTCTCAAAAGCATGTACAGTCTGTTCTTCAGGAGCGAGGCTGAGTCACCTCCATGCCCTCACCGCCTCAGGAGAGGAACACTGCTGCACAGTGACCAGGTGCTGAAGCCTGTGGCAGACATCATCCTTAAGGGCTCTGTCCAAGGCAAGCCACCTCATCTAGCATTGCAGTGCACTGCTTTCATCAGTGGCAAAGAGACAAGTCAGGCTCGCCAGGCCTCATAACAGACTGAAACTGGCAGCTTGAAGGGTCAGGGGGGAAGTAGCTCAAACTCTCACACACTACACAGCATGAATTGTCAGGTCAGAAGATGTCTGAAAGAGCAGGTAACGAATGTTTTTGTATTCCTCAATCACTTCAGCCGATTGTTTTACGGAGGGACGGATCAGAGAATTGAAAGAGGGTTGTAATGGACAAAAATAAGTTTCACCAAAGCTTTAACATCATTTAAGTTCTATCAATATAAAACTTGCTAATTAGCCCTAAAACAAAATCCAGCTCAGACATACTTAGTCTGGACCAAAAGCAAATCAAACAATAGACAAACATTACACCATCCCTGGAGTCAAACAGCTGCTGTGATTCATTTTGAAGATTTGTTGCTCTGTTTATATTCATACATCATAACAGAAAATCTTAATTTTATAGTGTTTTGTAGTGTTTTTGTTTGGACAAACAAGTAATGTGATCGCTTCAGTTCTTGGAACTGGTGATGAGCAATTTTCACTATTTCTTAAATTAAAAACACTAAAAACAAGAAAAAACAAGAAAATATTCATGAATAATAAAAACATTTAATAATTGCAGACCTAAGCCTCATAAATATATTGTACAATATACTTGCTATATTAGTTCGCTGGGAATGTATTCAGCTAGAAGGCAGAAACTATGGGGAGGGATTTAGGTAATGACATGACTCAGTCCCACTCTCAATAACTTCATGCTGCAATTGCATGACCTTATGTTTCACCTCAGACTTACAGAAACCGGTTCTGGTGAATAATGCAAGACAAATTTGACGCTGTTCCTTGAAAAGCTGCCCTCAAGAAGCAAAGACCTTCAACAAGGCAGCAAATTAGAACATTTATCCAGTCAGATGCGAGAAAGGTTAATGTTGATGTTTCATCTGAAGAGAATACTTCATTTATCGTACCCTCTACTTAGAAGTACGTCTTTTAAAAGCAAATACCTCTTCAGAACACGATGAGTGAAAAAGTAGAGAATTTGGTGGGAGAGTGACAGAGCCCCTGGTCAATGTGTCCATCAAGGCAAACTAAAGCAAATATACACACCAGCCTTTATCCACTGCTGGCTCCATCCATCCATCTGTTTTCTATACTGCTTATTGTGGTGCATGTATGGTCACCATGGGGTTGGGGGTTGTGTGTGGTGGGGGTGGAGCCAATCCCAGCTGACATTGGGCAAGAGGCAGGGTTCATCCTGGACAGATCGCCAGTTTATCACAGGGCTGACACATAATGACAAAACACTCACACTAACATTCACACCTACAGGCAAATCAGAGTCACCAAATAACCTCAGAGTCACAAAATAACCTAACCCCAACCTGCATGTCTTTGACCTGTGGGAGGGAACTGTAGTACCCAGAGTAAACCCACACGGGCACAGTGAGTACATGTAAACTCAACACACACAGACTCCAGAGATGAATGGTTGCTGTGAGCAGACAGTGCAAACCACCAGCAATCCACATGCTACCTGGACGCCAGGATGTCTGACATGTATCAGACAAAGTATAATACCTAATTAACTGTGAACTAAATATTTGCACTGCATTTAATAGTCCCTGAGAGCTCCTTTGCTTTGGCTTATTTAATTACATTACCCCTCTACTTCCAGTAATGAATAATTTACCAGTCAAACATAAACATTTTTGCTGGGAATTAGAATCCAAAACCTGATCAAATGAAAGTGCAGTATATTATGCAGGCATCTGTGTTTTTCAGTATTCAAATGATACAATAGAAAAACTGGAGAGAGGATGTACATGAGGGTTGGTACAAAAACAGAACATTGAATAAAAGAGGAAATAAAAGATAAGAGGATAGAGGAAATTACAGGCTATCATTGATGCTCTCTCATCAAGACTTTTACAAGTCAAAAACTATGTTTTTATGTGTCTGTACATGTACATGTTGACACTTTTCTCTCAGTCTTGTATTGGCAGGAAGATCCTGTCTGTGCATACTGTAGCTCTGTCTCACCATCTGTTCCTGGCTAGACTGCTGATATCTGTTCATATAATATCCTGTTAGCCTCCCTCAGTCTAGGTAGGGTGCAAACATCTTGTATCTGGATTATTTTCTATACTCTGTTATCCATTCATCCAGTCATCAATCCACCCATCACTCCAGCCAGCCAAACATCCAGACAGCCATCAATCCTCCACTCAAACAATTCATTTTTTGTACTCTGTTGAATAATATGGGAGCGCCAAGTTGCACTCTTGCTCTTGATGTGACAGTGTTCCCTCTCTCAGGCCTCCATTCTGGGCAAACCACAAATAGCACTCTGCCTTACTCATCCTGAGAGCCTCCCAGAGTCAAATAAGTCCACTGTGGGCTGAGGCGGGGTTCCCAAAAGATATCTGTCTGCCCTATCCTGCAAATCTACAAAAATAAACTAATCACCATATTAAGTTTGTTGTTGGAGATGAATGCTTTCCAGGCAGGTTCTGTTCCATCCACTTAAAATGTTAATCAGAGAACCTGTAAGAGGCCAAGAAGCTTCACTGTTCAATCATCTAATAGAAAAGTATGACACCTGCTGTACTCCAGTGAATGCTTGGCACTGTTTGCAGGTCACGTCTTTGTCACAGCAGGAGTGACTCCTACTGGTCGTGGCACCTGTTCTGAGTTGGGGTGGGCTACCTACACCTACTAATACAAGGCCTCAATATGCTTCTTCCTTCTTAGGCTCTATTCTTTCATTCTTCACAAAAGACACTGTCCTCCCAAAAAGAACAGCAGCATCAGTCATGCCCCAATGTGACAAAACACTCTTACCAGTCATAGTGATTATTAGAGGAATAAAATAGGACATCAGGTGATAACAAAACTTAGCCACAGAGCTATAAAATTATAAAACAGATTCATTTTTCTGGAGTGATTTTGGGAGGCACTGGCAAATGAAGTCATCCAACTGATAGAAGTGTTAGATCAGAAACATTTTCAGTAGTATGTGTCATTCTTAGAGGCATTGAAAAGTGCTTTTTTTTTTATTTTGGAGGAATAGAGAAGAAAAGACTCCTACTACTTTGTCACATGTACAGCTGTGTACAACTCCATTAATCCCTTGGAGAAGTGATGGCACTGTTATCTTTATTTACTGTGTATGATCGATTGCCTAGAGACTCTAAAGCCACCTTAAAGACACAAAGCTCTAGGAGGGAGATCAGAGGAGCAGTGTCACACAACCAATGGTCATTCAGAAGAGGTATAGATATTTTTGCATGTATGCATCTTCATTCACATCAAATGTAGTTTGTTTTAAGCACACAGAAGCCTTAAATGCACAAAACACATGGATGACCTTTGAAAAGGAGGGGAACCCCCCCCCCCCCCCCCCGAGCCCAGGAATGGGAGCTAACAGAGGGCATGGCTACTCTAAATTAAAGAGTACTGCAAAACAAAATGGTCATATAGGTAATACTCATGTGAACAGCATTTTGTGTACAATATGTGTTCTGACAGTATAGTAATGTCTATTATTTATGGGCCATGTGAAGATTTTCATCACCAATGTTCAAATAAAAGTGTTATGTATTGTAACTCATCAGAGACATCCTTCTGCCTTGCCCCACGAGTCTTATCATGGTATCACACAGCTCAGACCATAAGAGCATATATTTTGTTGAACTCACTTATACTCCTTTCATTGTCAGCATTTTACCAAACAGAAGTCTGTTCACATAAATCTGTATCAAAAAGCACTTCCAGCTCCTCCTCCTTCTCTTTCTTTCCATTCTTTTTCTTCCTTTGTGTTTCTGTGTGGAGTGTCTGGAGACCAGTGTTGCTTCAATGAGCTCACTGATTAAAAGACAGTGTATGTTTCTTTCTCTCTTTTGCTTCCTACTCAAAAGTACAGTACTCACTATTTAGAGGCATAACATAAATATTCTCTCAAAAGCTAGACTACTTGTCTCTCTTCCTTTCTGCCCCAGTCTTCAATTATCTATTTCTGTCTTTCTGCACCAGCCCCCTATATCTGCCAATAACATTTGTCAACCCACACTGCTGTTACAGCAGTAGGCTACTTCTCTTGATGCAACCTCATCCAGCTTCTAAAATCTTCTCCACCATCTCTGGACGTCTGGTTTGTTTTCACACTGCTATTTATCAATAATTGCACAAAGTAAAACCCAGATAAGATAGCAAACAGGGTCAAGTGAGAGGAGAGCCAGAAGCGAGGTGAACAATTAGGATGCTGTCTTTAGCATGGATATGCTGCTGTAACAGAGTTATGTAAGAGGACAGGCAGTCTAACCACATGCCAAATCTAATATATACACTAACACAGACAGAAACATACACATACATACGCCAAATCATGCAATGGGTTTCCCAAAACAGGTTTAGGGTAGGCCCTACAGTGCAATATCAATTAAAAGGCAAGAGTCATCTCGCATATTAATAATTTGTATTTGCAAATAATGGAGAGACAAATCTGCTAACGTGTTCTGGATTTAGACCTGCATCAGAGCCTTGTTTGTCTGATTCCTTTATTTCAAATTGTAAACCAGGAAATCGATGTGACAGGCTTCTGAAACTCTGAAGAATTTATTTGTCCAGTCCTGCTCGCCACACACACTCCCACCTCTGTCCCTCTCTGCGTGCTTTTATTGGCCCCCCTCCTATCTGACTTTTCTATTCAGCCGTCATTTTGATGTGATCTTCTATTATACTCCTCTTTGGTTGTAAATATGTGTGCAGCTAAGTAGAACAGAGCAATATTTCTCCTTTCATGGCCTCTCCATGTGGTCCCTTCAGTCTGTAAATCAAAGTGGCCAGCTTCCCAACATTGTGTTTCAAATTTAAACAGGGAATAAAAATATCTTTGTTTTCCGATTCTGTTAATTACTGCCCGATCACTCTCTTCTCTCCTACAGTTTGTCTCAAACCACTAATAACATTTCAGCCCATTAGCTTTGAACCATAATATTAATTAAATGTTTCCTTCTAAATGTGAATGCTAAGCAATTATTTCTGATTGTTCACATGCCAAATTAATAGTGATTCTCTTTGGCAGTTTGCTTCAAGGCCTACTTGACACCTGACATTTACACCTGGGCTGTTCTGGACTGATTATAACAACAAGGCAGAAAGACCTCAGCAAACCAAAAACAAAATACTACAACACTACAAAATATATCTCTGCTTATGCGCCACAGTGCTGTAATACCTCTAGTTTTTCAACACCTATTTCAAAAATATAATATTCTGAAACCACACATCCTACTTTGCATTGTGATATCAAAAACTTAAAACCATTTACTGACATTAACACAAATGAGACTTTTACAATAAATAATTAAACCATGAGAAATTGCCCTTTGTTTTACGGTAATTATGTGGCAGATATCCTGATGACACTAGGTCTTACTTCAGCAATGAAAAATGAATTAAGTAACTGTGAAACTTACTGGAAAACTAACAACCAAAAACCAAATCCAGGCCACTAACTGCAAAGATGAAAATTATACAGAAATCCACACATCCTCTAGTGGTAAAAGAAGTATTCAGGGCCTTTGCTTTAGTAAAAGAGGTGAAACTACAAAGTACAGCAAGTCCTGGATTGAAAATGTGATTTAAGTAAAAGTTATCACTAGCAAAATATGCTAACCATGCAACAGGAAGAGCTTTGCCAGTGTTTTACAGGTCAGAGACAAAACTGTAGCAGAGTAATAAGTAATGAAAATTACGACCAACCACTTTAAATATTGTTGGATAAACTTTTATGAACTAATATTTTGAAAAATCTCAATCTGTAAAGTAAGAACTTTACTGTAAAGTAAAGTATGTTTACCTGTCAAATGCAGTGGAGTAGAAGGATAAAGATTCATGGAATGGAAAAGCTGTTTATGAAGCACTTTGCACTGTACCAATTGTTTTTGAACAGTGCTCTATAAACATATCTTCCTGTGCAGAATGCCAGGGTGCTAGGGCCTCTCCCAACTCTCACTGGGCTAGAGGCAGGGTGCATTGTGCACAGGTCACCAGCCTGTCACAGAGCTAATACATAAAGATAGTCAACTGTCTCATAGTCACACTTGCTAGCAATTACGGTCTCCAATTGAGCTGCAAAAAAGTTTCACTTGTTAGGATGTTCTGCTTTTGATATCATTTAAAAATGAATATCATTGGTCTTTGGTCAGACAAACAGAATGTTTGTCACCATGGACTTGAGAAAGTTGCTATGGACATTTTCATTATTGTCTCTAGGTTTAAAAACCAAGCCAGTAACCAGTTAATCTACCTCTGCATTGTCTAGACCATCCAAGGTAATGCAAAATGACAATTAAATCAGAATGAATCTGAGGCATTGATCTGACTCATTTTGACACAGCAGCAAGCCTATAAGCATGAAACACCATCTGCTATACTTACAGAACATAGAACTTAAGTCATCTTACATATGTTACCTGCAATACACTGCATACATATGGATTTTATTAATATGGATTCAAGTGAGAGTTGAATAAAGTGAACTGAACAGAAATGAACTGGATGGGTTCTTTTCTTTTTTTTTTTTTTTTGACTTGCACAACTGTGTCTCTCACACTCTATCTCACTTTCGCGCGCGCGCGCACACACACACACGCAAACACACACATCTGTCATGTAATCATGAAATAATTTTAAGTTACAGATGGTGACTCATCTTTATCACTGGTGAAACCGTATCTGGCTAAAATGTCTTACGACCTCATTGTAAGACATTATAGAGGGACGATGCACTGTGCGTCAGTGTGCAGGGCACCACTCGCCACATGGGGAACTCCTCACTAAACAGTATGCTTTACAGCTGGTAGAAACAAAGACATTAGTCGCACATAAAGCTTGACAGTTGCAAATAAAAGTGAAATGTTGTATTCCCTTGCCAACAAAAGCACAACATTATCAGTATGTTGCTTAGACGTGAGAAAACGAGAGTTTATAGAGAAATTTCTAACACTTATGGTAAGGTATATTATTCTAGCCACAGCTGTACAGCTCGTATCTCATCTGCATTTGTATTTGGATAGTTGTTGACTGTTACACGCAATAGGTTGGCAAATCTGCCACAAGTGCAGATGATGTTCACGCTGTTATGTAGTGAATGGTAATTATTAAGAAGATGCCGAACTTGCTCCATGTGGGTGTGGTGGACACAAAACGCAAGCCCCACTGGTATTTATTAACAGTGCTTAATTGGAGACTGGCTGCGTCATGTCGACAGAGGCAGATCTCTATCAGCATCAGGTGTTAGTCAGTGACCTCGACCTCAGTTCAAAGATTAAAAGTAAAAGATGACCTGCTTGGCGCTGGCAAAAGGCACCAAAAGCTATTCTCTCCATCATTACTTATCCTAATGGAAGGTTTCGTTTCATTGCACACTGTCTGCTCCCTAATTCTTCCGTCCGACTACAACGGAGGACAACACATCCGTGGCGACTCAGTTACAGACAACAATGCAAACGCGCGCACGGACGGCTGCTCATCGAGAATGGATGACCTTGTGCATGTATGCTCAGGTCACCTCGTGCGAAAACAACCACGGATGCGAACATCCACAGTGGATCCAATTCGAGTACAACAAGTGCTCAAGTGGCCGTCTCACAGGCAGTCACTACAATGCCACCACGGGTGCAACATCCCTTCACGGTGCAATGCGAGGCTTTTCAGTGCGTTATGGTGAAAAGGCAGACAGGCAGTAAGAGAATCACCACAGCAGTTAACGATCAGCTTGTTGGAATGTCCCCCACTGTCATTACCTGACACACTCAAGGGCATCTGACAACCAACGCGAGAGCTTTGAAGTACACAGAGCCAGGATTAAAATTATCCACAGATGGCCACTGAAATCTTTTGCTCACCTTTGTTATCTTCTTCTCTGTTGAGATGCATGACTCTTTTTTTACCATGTACTCATTTAGGCTGTGTTGTTCCTGTAGCAAAGCTGTGCTCTTCCCCAAAGACTTTTTAAAATAGACTCCAATTTTGGATTTGTGGTCCCCGCTTATTGTTTTGTTCGCCCGGCACGCATGGACGCGCCTGCACTTGTGCGTCCTCCTCCCCTTGTTTTGAAGGAGTAGGTAGTCTAGGTTATGTTGCAAGTCTGCATGTATTTGAGCTCTCTCACTTTTTTCGTCTGTCTCTGTCAGTCCGTTTTTTTCTCAGCCCTGAGTCGCTCCAAAAGGATGGTCGCAGCAAAGGTTCTAGGGAGGAGACAGCAGGCAGACGGGCGGGGTGATGTGAAGTAAGTCGGTAGGAGGTCGTCTACTCACAGCTGAGGAGAGGAATCCGTGCGCCCTCAGCTGCGTTGGCCATTTCATCAGAGGTTCCCGTCTTCAATACTACAACACCCTGACAGATTTAGGGCACCCTTCACTTCGAAACTACCCATCAATAAACAGCACATGATAACATTAGGGGAAAAAATGTATATTCATAAGCATAATTCCTATGTAAAATATTCAGATAACATCACTTATACAACAAAAACGTCATGTAATAACAGTTCTCGGGCTTGTTGTAGCCAACCTTTTTGATGACAGTGATAATGCTGACAGACAGCTGGTTCTCATAATCAATACATAGGCTTAGTTAGCCTGTAGAAGTCTTCTGCTGCTTTGAAATTAAAAGCGGGCAGATAACAAGATGTTGGTAATGTGCTCAACAGTGACATAAATTTACGTTTTTCATCATCAGTCCTGATCATCAGTGACCTTACAGCGGTGAATTCACTGCTGAATCAATACACCATGTGATTCACGTGAGAATCTCTGCGCTTTTACGCACAACCTGCCGAATTTGTTTCCTCTCTCGCTCAGCTGTTGAGCTTCTATTAAGCTTTTAATTAGTGTCAGTGTCACGAACAGGCTGTGTGCTTTCGTTATGATCCTCGTGCCTTTACAGCCAATAGGCCTATACAGAGTCGACAGGACACATTGACTTACTATTCACGTTCCTCCGGAATCATGCGCGTAATATGGCTCACTGGCGGTCTCTAGTGTTACACATCAATCAGTGGCAGTCATTTGCTGATGGTGGAGGTCATTCGCCTCTTTCTTATTATAGGCTGCTAAATAATCAAGACAGACTAGTACCAACGTTAGTAAGTCTGCATACAAAGAGGTATTTATACATTTTATAAAATAAATATATAATAAATATATTATATAAAACTCAAAAACAGTGAAAGGACATTATTACTATAATAAATCTGTTGTATATTTGGAGCCATTCTTTTTTGTTGTGGTTTTTTCCATAAAAATTATTTTGCAGTTTGTACTTACCTAAATCAAGAGTCTGAGAATAGGTGTCATATGGTACAGATTGTGGACTGCTTTGTGATTTTAAGCTACATAAATAAAAAGGTGATGCAACTTATATCACTCATAAGTTTTTTTGTAAGTCCTATACTAAATAAGATCTTAAATACAATCCAAACCTTAAATCTTGTCTGTTTTAGAACAAACTTGTTGCTACCACATCACAAAGCAGGATGATGCTCCACAGAACATCATCCATAGACTTTTTTTATATATATATATAAAAGAAGAACCACATAGAGAAACACTTTTTACATGTGTTTGATATAGTAAAGAACTTGGAAAGAAAATGTTTTTCAGTTTGCCACACCCCTATGCTGGCTTACAGTACTGTCAGGCATAGTACTCCATTTGACCACTGACACCTCACTGAGTGAAAGAAATAAGCTATGCCTCTGCTACAGCCTTGCTGGAATCCATTTAATCTACTGCATACACGGTGCATTACTTCCTGAAAAATGATGCTCTGTGTGTGTGTATCAGACACTAAACACAAACAGCATTACCTTTTTCAAACTTCTCATTGCATCAGCTGTCTTCCTCACCCTCACTTTTTCTCTTTGTGATGAATATGTATTAGCCTGTCACAATGTCTTCTCTGAACTCAAAACAACACGTTCATCAACACAGCTCAAGCGATGTTTTAGTCCTCCAGGGGTTTTCAGTGATGTTATGTAATTTCTTCACAAAGATTTGCTCAGTTTGTGGGATGTAATATTATTTGAGTCTCAGCAGCACTCATTTGAGAGCCATTATATATATTATCAATGCTATTATTGTTGTAAGCTTTGAAGAAACATAGCTGAGCTAAGTACAGCAGCCATGGGAATAAGACACTGCATTGTTACAACATATTTACAGGCCACAAATTTGAGCCTCAGCAAGTGACAGATAAAACTGGTCAGCAAACAAGTATGAACGTACATGACTAATGCCTATGTACAGTGTTGTGAAAAACTGTTTGTTCCATTCCTGATGTTTGTTTTTATTTGTTACACTCTCATGATTGTGATCAAACTAATCTGTCCACAAAACTTGTAACGTGAAAGAGGATGTCCAGCCATGGGTTTATGACTACAAGCTCAAGTGCACTTGGGTTATGCAGCAGGGGTGCAAGGGTGGTATAACCAATTACTGTCACGTAGGGCATTGTGTAATGAAGGTTTGGGCTTGGGCCCATGTTGCTAAACAAAATGACTCAAATACAAACAGGTGAAGTCCTGGAACGCAGACAATTGGAAGGATACAGGGATCACAGGA
Source organism: Mastacembelus armatus (assembly GCF_900324485.2). Classification (NCBI taxonomy): domain Eukaryota; kingdom Metazoa; phylum Chordata; class Actinopteri; order Synbranchiformes; family Mastacembelidae; genus Mastacembelus; species Mastacembelus armatus. The sequence continues at coordinate 9,271,860 of NC_046635.1, read as the reverse complement.
CACGAGACCAAGGAGGGTTGAGTGGCAACACCGGAACTAGGAAGCTGGAGTCCGGGAAACAAGGAACAGGAACACAAAGACTTGAGGAAGTACGCCCTCTTATATTAGGTGACTCGCACAGGACACAGACACAGGACTCGCACACAAGGAGAAAGCCAAGGACACACAGGAGAAGAGAGCCACGCACAGTGAACAGGTAGGTCACTCACACTCATGGAGGAGTCAGGAGCCACAGAGAACTGAACACAGGGAACAAGGTGAAACCACATAAGGAGCGGGTTAGGTGCAGTCATCACTACCACCCTGACAACCGTGAGTATACTAGGAATAATCACAAGGAAGAACACAGGGAGAAAAGCAGGGAATCCAACACTCAGTTATCTACAGCAGGGGTCACCAACCTTGATCCTCAAGGCCCACTGTCCTGCTTGTTTTCCAACTTTCCCTGCCATTCCAGTTTCTGATTGGCTGAACACACCTGATCGAGGTAATCAGGCGTGGGTATGGCAGGGATAGTTGGAAAACAAGCAGGGCAGTGGGCTTCAAGGATCAGAGTTGGTGACCCCTGATCTACAGACATCAACAGACAATCCAGCCACTATGTGTGGCCGGGAGCAGGTCTGTATACTCCTGCTCTAATGCCTCAGTAGGAGCAGGTGCAGCCAATCACCTAGTTGCCTTGGAAAGCACCATACACACACAAGGGAGAACACACGGAACCAGGTAGACACAGTATAAACACAAAAATACCTGGAATGAACCCAGGTGACAGGAAATACCACCAGGATAAAAATCCAAACTCAGGAAGTCCAAAACCAGGATCGTGACAGTTAAGTTAAAAGTAGGGCTGTCAATCACATTTAACTGTATGATTGTCCTGAGTTAACTCGTGATTAATCACAACTTAATCTCACATTTTTATCTCTTCTAAATGTAACTTAAGTTTTTAATACTCTAATCAACATGGGCATGGACAAACATGGATGCTTTATGCAAAAAGTATGTTTATTAGTGAAACTACCCTAAACATACATAAAGAACACATGTTTTTCAAAGAACTTGTCCATGTCTATTAAACACAATCAAACAGGAAACGCGTGCTGCGGTAATCGCGCGTTAATAAAAGTAGTGCAAAAATTAGTTTGTGTTAACGCGTTAATTTTGACAGCCCTAGTTAAACAGTAATTTCTTTCTCCAGAGGAATTTGAACTTTTCTGTATATTGAGCAAGGAGGGGATTTTACTATCAAAGCTTGTTTGTTTTACCGTGGACACAATCAGGCTGTTGGGTCCAATGACCTGTAACATTTTTGGACAAAAGTCCAACTCTTTCAAAACCAAATAGAGCTGACAGTTGAATAGTTAATAGGAAGCACACACAACGACAACTAATGTCGTGCGGAGGGAAATGAGGACCAATTAAGCGCCAACACCAAAACTCAGTTTTAAGAGATTTTTCATTCATGGATCAGAGAGCAGGGTGAAACGTGGAATGTTATTTGACCAGGAGATGGAGACAAAAACCTGAGGTGCTATGGAAGATGATGGAGATCTGGGTCTCTTAACCTAGACTCACAAGATCATCATGGAAAACAGAAACATGAAACAGGGGTACATGGCTTGGCGGGGTGATCTTGGTCTTAACTTAGATTCACCAGATCTTCATGAAAAAACATGAAACAAGGTGTAAAGTCCCTCAGCTGGACTGGGATTTCCAATATTTAAAAATTTTATATCCAGGCTTCTTTTAGGCCACAATATAAGAAAAGATAGGATCAGTATAGTTTGGTGTCAAAACTGGAAGAATTATGAACATTTATGTAATTTTTTGCTTTTAATGTGTAACTTTCCTTTACTTTTAGACATCTGTAATCATGAAGTTGCTTGTGGCTGGAATTGCCCTGATTCTGATTGCGGAGACCAAAGCTCAGTTTGCTGTTGAAGCCGTTCAAGGTTAGAAACTTGGCTTTTTAACATCTTTAAGAACAGAATAACATCTGAGTGTGCATCATATGTGCAGGATGACAATACCATGTTTTTTACTGTAATTACCTGTCTGTATCCATTATGATTAGGTGCTGGTGACATGTTGCGAGCCTACAATGATATGAGGGAGGCCAACTATAAAAACTCAGACAAATACTTTCATGCCAGAGGAAACTACGATGCTGCCAAGCGTGGACCAGGGGGCAAATGGATAGCTGAGGTCATCAGGTGAGAAGCAAATTATAGACAGGTGGTCTCCAACCTTGGTCCACAAGAGCTACTGTCCTGCTTGTTTTCCAGATATTGGATTACCTGGATCAAGTGTGTTCAGCCAATCAGAAACTAGAAGGGCAGGGGTAGTTGGAAAACCTGCAAGACAGATACAGCTGGTGAACATTATGGGTCCAGATTTTTTCCAGAGCCTATTTTTATTTCACATCTCAATGTATTATCCTTTTGAATAATATGAACTCAGGAGAGTGATCCTGCATTATGCAGTTAATTACAGATGTAATGCTAATTTACAATTAGAACCAGTGTACTGATATGTATTCCTTACCAAGTCAATATAACATGTCTAGACCTTGCTAGTTCAGAATACCGTGCAGATTTATACATTTAATTTATATTCTTCACATGTTGCGCAACTATTTCATCAATTTTTAACATTATAATTTGTAACTAGGTTTTGAAAAGTACGTGTATGGTCAACGGTTTGTGCTGATTTTCACTGTCTGTCATACTCCAGTAATGCCAGAGAGTGGATACAAGGAATGTCAGGTCGAGGAGCTGAGGACACTGAGGCTGATCAAAACGCAAACCGCTGGGGGCGGGAAGGAAAAGATCCTAACCATTTCAGGCCAAAGGGACTTCCTAAAAAATATTGAGAATAAAAGGCATTTACTGACAAGGCAAATGAAAAATTTCAAATAAAAATGTCTTGCAGTTAAAGAGTTTTTTTTTTTTTTTTTAAAACACACACGTACAACAGACCTTGTTTTGACATTTGATTTTATCCTGTTTCCTTTGTTCTTCCCATACACCTATGATAACCAGCCACCAAGAGACATTACTGCAAAAGGGAATTTTTACTTAGAAAACTTATCCAACCCCTGCTTTCCACCTGAAAGAGAGCTGGGATGGGCTCCAGCAGATCCCCGTGACCCTGGTTAAGTAATAAGCGGGTATAGATAATGGATGGATGGAAGGAACTTATCCAACTAAAGACATGCTTTATTTTCAGCTACATCAAAAACAGTTTCTACTTGCAATTTGCAAGGTAAGAAACAAAAGTCTAAACAAATCTAGTACATTAATGTTTAAAGAAGAAATTCAATGAAAGTGAAACAAATTAACCTACAGAATGAAACAAAAAAGCAACATGTCTTTCCAGAGCCAGAATCAGCGTTATTCACAAACAACAGAATGAACAGCTGTCTTTAGAACATATTTATAGAGGAAAAAATAAAACCTAAAATGTTTTTTTCTGTTAAAACATATTGCTGTTGAATTTTTAAAATATAATATTTTAGCACTTTGTACAGTTCAAATAAAATTTCACTCACATTGGGGTGAACATAGAAATAAGAGACTAACAAAAAAAATTACACTCAATATTTAATAAAACTGGCTGAACATTATGACATTAAAAAATGTTTTGAATTATGCTGGATGATTAAATTAATGATCAGTTTGAAACTATGCTAGGAACTGCATGGAGTCGCCAAACTATAGGAATAATGGTGTGCAATACAGCAGTAGTGAAGATTCCAATCAAGCACAATTTAGTCACAAACAGTGCCCAGAGAATTGTTCTATTCAGGCAGATAGATGGAGTATGCCTGAACAAAAATAACTCTGCTCTGAGCCTTTGGAAAAAGCCTCTCTTTAAATATTAAATCTTCTGTTGACGATTTTAAGAAAAGCCTCAAATCTTATTTATACCATAAGGCTGTGACAAAGCGGGTGAGAGCACACCATTTGTTACCAGATGAATGTACCAGCAGGCACAGACTATCCCGGTCTGTTTGTGTTTGTTATGGTTGGCTATAATTTTACCATCATTTTGGTTAATACATTAACAAATATCATTGTTGGGTGACATGCTGTTTATTGGAATTTTACTGCTGTTTTTCATACTTACTTCAGGTGGCAGAAATCAAAAGGAGGAAGCAACCAGGTATTTCCTGTATTTATACCCCTCAAGATGTTATTGTTGATGTCACGGGTTGAGACCAAGTGAGAGGGGAACTGGGTTACCTTTGGTATATTGTTGTATGGGTATTTCAGGTCATTATTAAACAATTGGGGTGGTTATGTGTATTTATATGCAGTATATGAGTAGAAGAACATGAGAGTTCTTATTTAATGGAGGATGTGTTTATGTGTTTTCAGGAGAGGCGTGGCTCAGGCTAGATAGTATGCTCAGGAGTAATTGCTGCAGAGGAGAGAGGTACTATAAAATCAGTCAGAATCTAACTGTGGGGGAAGAACAGTAGGGTGTAGCTATGTGCATTCTACTTTATGTTGCAGTAGAGTAAGCTCAGTTGTATTTGGTTAAACTGAGTAATTTAATTTGTTTCATTTAGTATATACTTTTTGGATATTCATGCACATATGGGAACACCCATGTAAATATTGTTTATGGCAAGATGAGGCTTCATGAAGTCTTGAAGCCTTGCAGCCAATTGGTTCGCAAAAGGGTCCATTTCACGAGGCTTTATCCCCCTGCTGGTCAAGGACTGTAGGACAGGCAGATGTGTTCAGTCTTTTTAACTATATGTGATAACTCTCAGCTGTCTTGCCACCCTTTGGGCATGGAAATAATCACTGCCAGGAACAACAAATAAATTAATTTACATTTAACTATGCATTTTTCTCTTGTGAGCACAAGATAACTCACTAAAACCATGTGTTTTTGTTTCTCCTTATTAATGTGATTGTGATTGTAAATAGTGTACATAAGACTTTCCTGGCTGATATATTCTAATAGATGTTGCGTGGTAGTAGTTCACATCCCAAAGTGAACCTCCTCCTTAAATCAATACTTGAAAAAGTCATATTGTACTGACGAGGACAATTATGTTATGCGATTCACTAAACACTTCCTGGATTTCTCGACACACGCTTCGAAGCATCGGCACAGTATGTCCCATCACTATTAAATTAACTATTCATGGTGAAAGGAAATTGTTTCCTGAGTCTGCCTTCTACCTGAATCACAGCCAATCTGACCAGGCGTCCTACAAAGGCCTTGTAGTAATTTTAGTGACCTTTTACTTTTGGTTTGTCTGACTGCTTATATCTTTTATTGTTGTTATTGTCAGATTGTATATATCTTTCATTGTATTTATGTTTTACTTTTGCTTTGATTCAAAACAACTTTGGTTGTTTTGAATTTGCTATGCAAATCAAGAAATAAGGAAATCAAAAAACAATCACTCAAACAGAAACAAGCCAGTTGCAGAATATGACTTTATATAGGCAACTGGTGATGGGCATGCAGCTATACATTTCAGCTGTCCTTTCACCCTATTTTGATACATGTTGCACAACTAGGGAATGTCCTCAGAGTGTTTGCGTTTTATTTTGGAAGTCAGCCCCTGAGTTGAACTGGGATTTCCAGTATTTAAAAATTTTACAACCCAGCTTGTTTGAGACTACAATATAAAAGAGAGTTGCTCAGTAGAGTTGTCACTGACAAGATATTCAACAATCTACTCAGACACCAAACTCTGGGAACTGCAAAGTAAGTTTCAATTTTCATTTGACAACAAAACTGGAGGAATATGAACATTTATGTCATTTTTTGCTTTTAATGTGTACCTGTTTCTTTTACTTTTAGACATCTGTAATCATGAAGTTGCTTGTGGCTGGAATTGCCCTGATTCTGATTGTGGAGACCAACGCTCAGTGGTATCGATTTCCTATTGAAGCCGCTCAAGGTTAGAAACTCGGCTTTTTAACATCTTTAAGAACAGAACATCTGAGTGTACATCATATGTGCAGGATGACAATACCATGTTTTTTACTGTAATTACCTGTCTGTATCCATTATGATTAGGTGCTGGTGACATGTTGCGAGCCTACAGTGACATGAGGGAGGCCAACTTTAAAAACTCAGACAAATACTTTCATGCCAGAGGAAACTATGATGCTGCCCAGCGTGGACCAGGGGGCAGATGGGCAGCTGAGGTCATCAGGTGAGAAGCAAAGTATAAACAAACATTGTATGTTGATGGTGATCAATCTCAGAATCTCCCTTGTGAAGATACAGCTGGTGAGCATTGTGGGTGCAGATTTTTCCCACAGCCTATTTTTATCACATCTCAGTGTATTATCCTTTTGAATAATATGAAATCAGCAGAGTGATCCTGCTTTCTGCAGTTAATTACAGATGTAATGCTAATTTACAATTAGAACCAGTGTATTGATATGTATTCCTTACCAAGTCAATATAACATGTCTAGACCTTGCTAGTTCAGAATACCATGCAGATTTATTCATTTGGTTCATATTCTCCATTTGTTAAACAACTATTTAATCAATTATTTTTAATACAATTTTAACTAGGTTTTGAAAAGTATGTGTATGGTCACCTGCTTGTGCTGATGTTCACTGTTTGTCGTACTCCAGTAATGGCAGAGAGTGGATACAGGGAAACTCGGGTCGAGGAGCTGAGGACACTGAGGCTGATCAAAGAGCAAACCGCTGGGGGCGGCAAGGAGGAGATCCTAACCATTTCAGGCCAAAGGGACTTGATGACAAATATTGAGGATAAAAGTAATTTACTGACAATAAAGCTAATGAAAGGAATTTCAAACAAAAATGTCTTGCAGTTATTGACAACACAGTTTTTTACACACACACACACATACAACAGACCTTGTTTTGACATTTGATTTTATCCTGTTTCCTTTGTTCTTCCCATATACCTATGATAACCAGCCACCACGAGTCATTACAGCAAAAGGGAATTTTTACTTGGATAACTTATCCAACTAAAGATGTGCTGTATTTTCATCTATATCAAAAACAGTTTCTACTAGCAATTTGCAAGGTAAGAAACAAAAGTGTAAACAAATCTAGTACATTAATGTTTAAAGAAAATGCAGAAAAAGCTGTGTATAGAGATGTACCTGTTCAGGGTGTGCCCCTGCCTTCCACCCGAGGGGAGAGCTGGGATGGGTTCCAGCAGATCCCCGTGACCCTGGTTAAGGAATATGCGGGTATAGAAAATGGATGGATGGATGTTCATTTATAGTAGTAATAAGACCTGTTAGAACATATATTTACTTTGGATTTCAAATGACAGACTTTTGCCCTTTCCATCTGCGACCATGCGCTTCGTTTCATTTGTTTGTAATGTTTAGACATGGCCACTCAGTGGCAGTGCACACTTCCACGTGATATCTGAGGCTGAAAACATTATTAGGAATGTGACAGTAAATTTCACAGTTTAAACGCATTTTTCTTTCATAGGATTGCTAACACAATAACATCTAAGGCTGGTCCATTGCCATTAAAATCATAGAGTTTGTAACAGGGGAAATGAAAGTGATTAACCTAATCAAATAACCTACTGAATAACACAAAACAGGAACATGTCTTTCCAGAGCCAGACTCACTGTTACTCACAAACAGCAGAATGAACAGCTGTCTTTAGAACATATTTACAGAGAAAAAATAAACCCTAAAATGTTTTTTCTGGGCAGCACAGTGGCTGAGTGCTTAGTACTGTTCATCACAACAAGAAGGTTCCTGGTCCGCAACCCTTCAGTGACCTTTCTGTATGGTGTTTGTATGTTCTTCCTGTGCTTGTGTGAGTTTTCTCCAGGTACTCTGGTTTCCTACCACAGTCCAAAAACATGTATGTCAGGTTGATTGGTGACTCTAAATTGCCCATAGGAGTGAGTGTGAGTGTGTGTGGTTGTTTGTCTCTATGTGGCCCTCTGATGACCTGTCCAGGGTGTACCCCTGCCTTTCACCCAAAGAGAGCTGGGATAGGCTCCAGCAGATCCCTATGACTCTGGTTAGGAATAAGCAGATATAGAATGGATGTTTTTTTCTGTCGAGACATATTACTGTTAAACATATTGCCGTTAAACATAAACATATTTAAGCACTTTGTAAAGCTCAAATAAAATTTCATTCACACTTTGGGGTGAATATAGAAATAATATACTAACATTAAAAAATGACATCCACCATTTAATAAAACTGGCTGAACATTGCTAAAAATGCTAAGCTAATGCTTATGCTGAGCTAATGCTCAGTTTGAAACTAAGCTAGGAACTGCATCTCCAAACTATAGGAATGACGGTGTGCAATGCAGCAGCAGTGAATGGGCATAGGTTGTACCACAGTGCCCCTTGGTTCTCTGGATCCTCCCCACCACCAGGGGAGCGGGGGTCTAACTTTTCCTGAAGTCCACTATCATCTCCACACCTGCTCGACTGTGGAGTTTTTAGTGGACTTCAGGAAAAGTCCCCTCACTCCTTTCCTTCTCACCATCTTCAGCCCCACAGCGTCTACTGTGGAAACTTTCAGGTTTTAAAATATTATTATTAATATTATTTAGGTGAAGGTAAGAGGAAACACAAATCTACACGGACACAAATTTCACCACAGCACCAGCTAAGCTGCCCTGGACAGGAAAGAAAGTGACGTGTTGAAACCCGGGTTACTTTTCATTATGTAGCGTAGCAGACAAAATGTTTTTTGTTTTTTTTTAATCCAAGTTGTTAGAGGACTATTTGAAGAGCTTAAACACTAACTTAAATACTAACAGAGTAGGGCTGTGTTTATAAACGACCCCTCTAGGTTTTATAAACTTTGACTGCTAACACATTAGCGGAGTTAACGCTAGTTTCTAGCTAACCACATTGCTAATGCTAACGCATTTAAAAGTCAATGCAGCATTAAACATTTTTGAAATGGCTTTGTCTTGTTTATACTGTCAAGTATGTTCAGCACAAACACAAAGTGCAGTAATGTGACAAAATTATTTTTAAATGTTGTTAAACAGTCTGGACGTTGTTGTTTGCTCTAAAACGTCCAGTATTTTTTTATATTAACCCCAGTATGTGGAGCTGTCGTTAACTATGTTTTCCACAGTGTGTACTGGATGTGGTAATGGTAACTCTTTGTCCAGGTGGTGGTCCTGCTCGGGTGGGGTAGCTGGTGTATTCACCGACCAGACGACTGCAGTGGGCTCGTGTTATCGTATACTGGTTCCGGGGCGCCGCAGTCAGCCGCACAGCTCCGCTCGCTGTCTGTGGGTGAAACACTGAGGGATGCGCGACCAGCCAGCTCCATCCCTCACGAATCTGAGAAAGAGGTGACTCGATCAGCAAAGGAAATTCTCCAGGTAGGACGGGTTTTTAAGTTAAAACGTTATGATGAGACAGCTGATCATCGATAAAGATCGATGAGCCCCCGCTCCGTGCAGCCAGGCTGTGTGTCCTGTGTTAGCGGTGGATGGATGCTGATTGCTCGGTGTCGGTGTGGACAACAGGGCGGTGAGCTCTGACCGAAAACGTTTTCTACATTGAAAGTCTGGCGTTTAATTTGGGTCGTATTATTTCCTGGGTAACACAGTGAAAGCACGAACTGCTTTTTGAAGACAGTTCACACCTTAATGATTCTCGGTGATTCATCTCTGCGCAGCTTAGTCTACGCCAAAAAATATCAATTGTAGTTATGTTGCCATAGGCCTTTAGTGTCTCATCAGATGGAGAAGGTCGTTAATGAGATGTCCTTAATGGTCCAATTGCATTTCTGCATCGTTTTTTATTAAACCTCACCTCAAGCATGTCCAGGCTACTTTGACTTCTCTTTCTGAAAAAGATTTATTCCACCCTGTTATTGTGCTTATTTTCTTTAAAATACACCCTGTGCATCCTGTTACCCCATGCTTGCTTGACATTCAGTTGAATTTCCCCAATCCACCTCGCCATTTGTAACACTGAAGTTGAAAACTGTTACACTAAGTCCACCATAATAGCCTCTGCCTAAATTATTTGTTTTAATGCAAGTTGTGTAAGACCCAAACATCGTGTAAGGTGTCTGACTCCTGTATTTGGTGGAGGGGTTGTGTATTCATTAGTGCCTGTGGTGTACCACTCTGTGTCAGTGCCTACCAGAGGGGAGAGCAGTCGCTGACATGCCTTATGTGGAGCTGGTCATTGTTCAGAAGGAGCTGGGACAGGCTCTAGGTCTGCTTTGCAACATACAGTGTTATGCCCTTAGCATCTGTCCTCATTCAGTTGTGCAGAATGCTTTTCAATAGCCATCGCCCACTTGTGTGATATACAACTCTTGTTTTGTTGTTTTCTCTCAGTGATAATACCCTTGGAGTTGATGTGACTGAATGTGTAACATATATTTCAATATATACTGTATATGTTAAGATTAATTGGGTTAATAACAGACGGTTAAACCTTATGGTTTTGATGATACAGTAAGATTTATGTCTAATAATTCAATTTGAGATTTGGCTATGTTAAAGCAGTTGAAGAACAGAAACAAAAGAACAATAAATTTGGTAACATTAAAATGACATTTAAAAGAACCATTTGGACGCACAGTAGGACACAAATCATTAATTATTGAACCTTTGTACACCTGATTGAAAACATGAGCAGTAAAAAAAAAAACATGTAGCAATAATAATAAACTAAACTAATAATAATGAAGATTCAGTCACTCACATCTTAGCCTTTACAAATGATCTAATAATGTTTATTTGTATAGTTACTAGAAAGATTTTTGTGTAAAGACAACTGCTAATAAAATGTGGCAGATTTTCTGATGCAAACAAAGAGGTTAACAGTGGGACAGAACAGAGATGGAAGAATGGGGTGGAGTGGAGAACAGAGTGAAAGAGAAAGGAGAACAATGGCCATGGTGTAGCTGAGGAAGAGAGAGATGACCAGGGCTGTAAAGTATAGGGCAGACAGAGGAGTGTAATGGTGGTTATTAGAGAAAGTGAAGGTCCCCAGGATAGGAACCTATAAGGTTTTGGAAAATGTACACAGCATGTTGACTTGCTGCTATGTTGAAAGTGAAAATATTATGTTTTCATCATTATTTACTTTATTTTTCCACCTTCTTCTCTAGCTCTGCCCTCCCTTCCTCCAGACTGCTCTGTTCTGTCCTCTTGTGCATGCTTTTGACTTATCTGCATTGGGTTACAATCATTTTAGCCTGGGATAGTTTTTTTTTTCTTTTTTTTTTTTTAATGTAGCACCTGCACTGAAGGACAGACACCCCCCTGCAGCTTGCTGGGATCTTATTCATGCTGCAGCTGGAGGATACTAAATTGGACTCTGCAGGAGGAAAACAGAATAGGGCAAAGCTTCCAGCCCTGCTGCACAAATTATGAAAGATAATAATAACTACTTGGAAATCTGTGATTAAATCATTATGCTATCAAGACAATTGATCACACTTATTACCTTGTTCAGCCAGCGACATCCCTTTGGCAGAAATGAGTCAACCTTAGTGTTACGGATAGCAGCTCCAAAAGTGAACCAGTCATCTATTTTATAATATCTGTGTATCTTCCTAAAAGCTTTGTAAGCAATTAGTTTCACATTTCAAACATTACCATTCTCTGCTGTTCATAACATTGGCGTGGGCGGAGGTACAATCACAGAATAATACACCCTTTGGCAAAAGAAAATAAAATCTATAGTTAGACCTACATTGTGGGTGTTTATTTCCATATTGCAGAACTGTTACAAAGGCAAAAAGGCAACTGAAAGGTTGATTTATGACAGGGCTTTTGTAAGATAAGTAGTGCTGCAGTTTTGTTACAGTTACTGTAGAAAAGCTTTGTGTGAGCAATTACAGTGAGCACAATTTCTATCATTCACAGGATTTACCTTGTAGAGGATGAGCTGTGAACCACTGTTGTGTGTTAACAGTGGTGGTGTGGGGGGATTATCTTGCCTAAGAGGGGGTGGCAAAAAAAGTTTGGGAACCACTGTTGTAAACAGTGATGTAAAATAATAGCAAATTTTCACGTTTGTGATGCTGGAACCAGAACATTGGATTTTTTTCCCTTCATACATGATTAAAAGAACTATTTGATTAACAAAATTGTCATCCAGCTTTATCGACTGATTGTTTCAGCAGTACTTTTGGACTTTAGAGTCAATGTCTAGAAACAGAGTCAACTGGCTCAACCCTGCGTCTCTTAGAAATTATGTTTATACGTTACTAAATAGTTGTCCCAGTTATGCTGTGGTGCTGCTGTCGTGTGACATCTTTTTTAATGGGATTTTTTCTAAGAGATGGCAGGATTACATTGTGTGCAAATGTGACACCAGAGCCAGGTAGTCACATCCTGATTACCTTCTTTGCTTGGGTTTAGACAACAAAAGTGCTTTAAGTTAAGGGAATGTTCATTGTTTTGGTTAAATGCTAATATGTAATTTAAAGTCAGTGTGAAGTTTTTCAGTATTATACAAAATCATGAGCTATCCCTAACCTTTCTGTGAGGTATTATTGTATGGCTGCCATCATATTGTCCTATGACTTCTTTTATTATTCACCATCTGTGGAGGATTTATCTCCAGATGACACCATCACTACAGTCAGTCACGCTGATGCTCGGCTTTGAAAACCAACACAGAGCTCTACAATATTATAGAAATCAGATGCCTTATGAGTTTGTATGTATAATTTTTAGACTCATTTTAACTTAGTAGTGATTAGCCTGGCTCAGTTTAAGTTTTGCGCAGTTTATATACAAAGCCCTGAAATCAGTCTAATCGCCAAACACCCTGTCTTTGTTGAGTCAGGTCTGTATGCAAATACAGAAAGAAAAAAAAAGAAAAGATTTTGCTGCTTGGGCAGAGCTTTATGCTCTTAGAATGCTGTGTAGGCTTATTTCACATTCAGCCATGTGCAGCTTAAAAATGGTTAGAAAAATTAGGCAAAACTGTTAGCTGTAGGGTGTTCAAGAGTAAGACAGAATTTAGAGCTGACAGAAGCCATTTCGCCTCTGCATTTACCAATTCAAAATATGCTGAACCTTTTTATCCATACCAGCTGTGTTTCGTAAGGTCATGTAAAATAACATTTTAACATAATATGCTGTATCTGCATTGCTCTGTGGTACATCATCTTCCACTGTACAGCTCCACTTGCTGTTCCGTTTGCACAGTAAGGACTTTAATCCTTTTTTTTTTTTTTTAGCTTTCTGGTAGCTATTTTTTAACTTTGTCCTCAGTTTATAGAGTTATCGCAATTTGCTATTCATTACAAGGGAGATTGTTTTCTGGTTTACAAGTGGGCAGCATCAAATTTAGACAGAGCTGCAATGATAACTGACTCGTCATCACATATCTGATAATGTTGCAGCTCCCAGGAAATATTCAAATTGCATATTCAGTTTGACATTATATACAAAGTCGACATTTTGTATTCAAATTTGTATCCAGTGTTCATAACATACTGGATTGTTTCATCTTTTGGAACGCTAGAGTACTCATATGACATACATATTGCTTTTAAAAAGTGTATATTTAAGTCAAAGCGGATCAATGATAAAACATTTCATGCAATAACATACAAATGCCTGGCTGTATAACATTTGCAGTTACTTATTTCCAAAGACGGTGTCCTGTATTTGGGTTAGCCCTTGTTGTCCAGCTCCTGACACTGGTCTAGTATCACACACATGAATATGACAGCCAGATCAGTGTTACTTAAGTTGTTTTGACAGCACTGTCTCATTTGATTTTCCTGAAAGTGTGATCTGTGTGTCTGTTTCTGTCATGTTTCTTTAAAAACACTCACTAGACTTCTTTGTTTGGCAACCAAGCTATTGCTTATAGCTTTCATTTACTGAGTAATATTGATCTAATGTGGCTTGACCAGTCTTTGATGGGGCGACTGTTATTCTTGATAAAACATTGGCTTTTGGATGAAGGATGTGAATTGTTATTATCTTTAATAACAGGTAAGGAAAGCTAGCCAAAATTCAGGTCACATTCTGTGGATCACTCAGGCATGGTTAGTGGGACACTGTTTTGGCATTTCTTGCTTCATTGTTGGTGACAGTTCGTAAAATGTGAGCCAGTCTTCAAATTATTGTTGTTTTTTTTCTCTGAGGGGATAAGAACCTAGGGAGCAGTGATGCTTCAGATGGTGTAGAGATCACGTGAAATTTATTTTAACATAATTTCTGAAAGAGAAGAGAACGAAAAGCACCTCTGTGCCAGTGATAAAGCAGCAAGCTAACTCCTACAGCATCAGCCATGGCATGTTGTTTTTATTTTCCTATCGCCGTTGTTTCTCTGTCCTACTTCTCTGATCCTGCTGTAAAACCGATTTTGATCTGAGTAGTCAGTCTCCAGAATGCATGGAGAATTTGTCTTTATTTGTTGAACATTCTTCACACACATTTGTGACCCACACCTTCAGAAAATCAATAACAATGAGTAACTGAGGAATGGTGAGGTTTGTATAAGATATTGTTGATCAGCAAGATGTGTTGCTTACATTTTCCTGTGTTGAAAATTACACTGTGCTAATTTAAAAGTAAAGGGCAAGGCAGATAGTGTACCAAATCTCTTTTGACTGTACCCTTATTATACCAGCATGTTGTTATCTTCAATGTTGCTTTAAGTACAGTACCATTGCTTCCGCACATGCAATTACGCAATCAAAAATCTACTGGTCTTTGTAGGGGTTCCTTGGATGACTATGGTGACTGCAGCTGTAATACAAATAGGATGTAAATTTCACAAATGTGATATTTGTCTTTGTCAAAACCTTTTCTTATTTCTTTGCCTGTTTGATGAAGATGTATACTGTGTTTTTGATAATTTATCTTTGGGTTTAATGCTCAAAATCAATAACACGAGTGTATTTTAGCAAACTGAGGGCCTCATAACTGTACTGTGTAATGTAAGTCACAGCTTTGCAGCAACTACACAAGACAGCAATTAGCTCTTTCCCCAATTTTATAGCCAATCAAACCTGTACATTTTCTATATTTTAAGATTTGTCACTCATAGAGAAAAAATAGGTCTAAAATGTGTCTTAGAAATTCCGTAGGTTCAAAAAATTGCTTAATGTTACATATTTTTTCTGGGGTAAAGCTTCATATCCAGTTTCCGAACCAAACTCAAAGTATTAACCAATAAATGCAACTAGATTTGTTTTTTTTGTTTTTTTTAGATGGCAGTGTCAAAATATGGAATGGTACTTTGCAGTACTACATGTGCTCTTTCATTCTATATCCTTGTTAAACCAATGAATAATCAGTCTGTGGATTACATAGTTTAAACTGAAGATAATTTTTTTTCAAGTACAGTGGTATCCCCTGGAATCAGTGAAGGATGTGTGCACGTTATTTCACCTCATTTTATGTCATTAGAATGTTAATAATTCCGAATCAGTCTCACACTCATGGACTAAATCGGGTCACACTGGGAGCAAAGCTGAATGGCTAAGAAAAAAGAGAGAGCAAAAGGATGAAGGAAACTCTTCTCCCACAGTGTGTGGTAAAAGTGAAAGCCATTCATAGCTGCATTAATCATGGGTGGCACTAAAGAATCGTTCTGAGGTGGCACCCAGAGAAGGAGAGAGAGAGGGAGAGAGAGAAGAATTGAAATAGCCTTATTTGTTAACTGGATTTGTCTACATGAAACCACTCTGCTTTCCCTTCAAGGTTGTGTCCTCTGTGATCGCCTCCTGTGTATAATTGAAACATTTGATAAATGTGTCTATTATGACAATTTTGTATTACGGTAACTCTACTCTATATAATATTTTAAGGCCTTCTACTTTACTTTTACCTTACATCTAGAACCGCACTGTATCAAATCATAAAATGTATTTATCGAATCCAAATCCTTTCACATTCCTTATCAACTCTAATGTGTAGATGTCATAATTGTAAGCAAACGTTTTTGCAAAAAGGTAGGGGAACTTTGGTGGTTAGTGAAATGTTTTCTATATGATCAGCAATGTTTGTTATATGATCAGCATCAGATTTGGGATGGTTATTAAACATCCACTTACTAGAGTTTTTCTGGAGAGTGGCATTTATTTTTACATCTTAACATTAGTCAAATTACTTTCTCAGATTTCAGAAAGGTCTATCCATAGCTGCAGAAGACCTTATACAACTGTTATCACAAGCTAATTAACAACTTGTTCAAACTAATCTCCATATGCAAAATTGGTGGTGTTCTCATTAAAAAATAATGATGATGGTAAGATGGTAAGAAATAAATGATTCCATTCAGTATTATTTATTTGTATAGTTTAGTTTATCTTGGCTATATTATCAGACTGATGCAGGGTCCAAAACAGACCCCAGCCCAAATTCTGATCTGTGAAGTTTCTAATACAGGACAACATGCTGTAAGTGTAAATGTAAAAATAAGTATAACAAAATATAGGTGATGGATATAGCAGCCAGCCATGCAGGGCACCAAGTCAAATTGTAGAATGAACTGCTCATAGATACAGACATGCCAACCCTGCAAGTACAAAGACAGCATAAACAGTGTAAAGTTGTAGTAAAAAAGTGTGTGTGCATGTACATGTTTACATGCACTTACTAGGTAGCATATGATTGATGTTAACAGTTGTCAATTTGGATCAGTCTTTTTCTCAGAAATTGTAATTTTTACATCTTCAATTTTTTTTTAGATTTGTACAGAAAAACAGCAAGATGCAGGTGTTGAGTATCCAGAAGCTCCAATTTGAAACCTGGACTTTCAGAGGTAACCTTGGCATACAGTTAGCATTTTTGTTTTGCCTAAGTGTGTGTATGGGGGTTAGTGTGTATGTGTGAGCTTACCCATTTTACCTACGCTCCCGCTGTGCTGTGAGTCATAAGATGACTCTACGCCTCCAGTACGCTGTCATTTATGTCATTACTTCGGCTTAAGGTGCATTCACCAAGCCATCTCATTAGCTGCCGCATTTGTTTGAGGAGCAGTATGACATTAGCATTTAAATGTGCAGAGAGCATCACCTGCTGCTGTTCTTCACAGGCACATTCACTTTTGATATATTTCTTTTCTCAACAGTGAAAGATTGCTGCTAATGGAAGAAACAGTGTTGTCTATAAGACAGAGGTAAAGGTATTTCCATATAAAACGCTGCTGTTATTCAAGTGTGACAAATGTGAATCAGGCTGAGTCTTGAATTGCTTTGGCGTACCAGCCTTGGGACCATTATTTCTATAGCTTGACGTGTTTATTGATTGACAGCACAGATGATTGTTCATCATTTGAGTGATAAAGCTGATGGTGAGGGACCAGATGGTTGTTTTATCTACAATCTGAGACTTGCTTACAGAGGAACAGGCAAAGAGGGTATCACAGGTTCAAATAAAAATTACAAGAAAAAGGGAAGAGATGAGAGACAAAGAAGGGCAAAACAGAAAATAGCATTTTGTACTGCCTTGCCAAACAAAGTCACGCATTGATTTTCTGTTGGACCAATTACCAACTCATTAATCATCCAATCAAATGTTCTAAAGGTCCTTTTTTAGGGCTAAACTGGTTCTTGCAACATCAATAGGGGCAGATATACTGGCATACTGGTTACTAGATTGGCTGGAGCAGCATGGTAGTTTTTTTTTATTATTACAAAAAGTTCCAGTCAAGATTAGCTTCTGTTAGATTTAATCAGTCCAAACACCTGAAACACTGACAAATGTTTTTAATTTGGTGAAGAGCCTTAGGTAGTATATTAGCATAAAACTTCTGACTGCTGGGAGGGTGGCAAAATCATCGGAGGAGACAGCATGTCAAGTTGAGACTGATGTGCAAATGTCCTTATATGCTGTTATTCTGTTGTGTTTACTGGTGAAGGCTGAGGAAAAATGTGACACCTGGAAACACATCAAATGCTAGACCTGCCAGGTGCCTTTACATCTCTGGCCCAAACCTTTTTCTTTGTTCTGCACTGTTGTTATGTAGGCCATCCTTCTATTGCTATTACTCTCTCACCTCGTGGGTTAAAATAACGTAGCATAAAACATAACACCTTAGCACTGACAATAAGCAGCTATTGAGCAGCCTTCTATTTCTGTGCATATTCTGTTGTTTGTTGATCTGTGGATCAAACATGGGTGGAAGAATGCATCAGTATATTTTAAGACAACTTCAGGTGTGATATATTTTTAGGCAATATTAAAAAAAAAACTGTATAAGAGCCCTAAAATATCTGAGCGTTTAATTTTAAGTGCTATAATACTAACTGATGCAATGGACACAAAGTCAATTGTAAAAAAGTAATTTGCTAATGTTTTCCCTCTCTTACCTTTATTGTGGACAGGTCTTTGTCTAGTTGGCTGTGCTGATTGATGAGTGATAATGAGTGTATGTCAGTATACATGCATGTCATTCGATAAGTGCTCATGAGCCTCAAGTACTGTATGTTGCTAATGAGTTTCTGCCTGTCAGCATACAATGTGCTCTTTGGCTCTGTGCTGGGAAATATCTGGCATTTGCTCATTTGGTTGCTTGTTATTTTATTGTTAAGAATATATTTGGAATTATACGTTATACACAAATATCAGATTATAAAGCAAAATACAAACATCCAACTTAAAATAAGACCCCTGTCACTGATTTGTATGGCTGTTATCTATTGTCCTTTGTGCATGCTAGTGTGCTCAAAGGCCAGAAAGATGAGAGGTTTATATTGGAGAGCTGTGAGCATTCACAAATAGTTTTCAGGTTTTTGCGAGATAACAGCTAACCATGAATATCAGGTCAGTAAACAATGAGTATTACGGTGTCTTCCTTTAAATGCAGCATTGCAGACTTAAAAGGTACACATACTCTTAGAGGAAATACACCCACACAAGGTCAAAACAACACTGAATGATGCCCTCATCAGTGGGAAAGTGAAAATAAAAAAAGTAGTGATGTCTGATGCTAATCTTAAAGATATGCAGTGGGGTGTGAGAACCAGTTTGAGGTTGGTTTTTTTTTTTGTTTTTTTTAGGCTTGGGGTTGATTTATTTACCTTTTGATTATGAATGATTGTGCCTTTCGAATTGTTCTTCATACTATACCAAATTACCACTGGTTTTGTTTTTTGCATCACAGGGACACCTATTTAAAGCAATTTTTTTAAATGTTAAAGAGATAAGTCACATTAATTTTCTAATTTAGGATACATTTGAAATATTGAATCTGCACAAATTCTAATATCTTTGATATCTTCCATATTCAGACATTTCTGTAAAGCACTGGACATCTCTACACACATAAGCAGACAACACTAAACATGCTGAACTGCTGAAGAATTACATGAAAGAGTTTTACATACTTTATGAATTTGGTTCAGGAAACTGCTCAAAAGTCAAAAGAAAGGTTCCACATCTCAGCAATAAAAGCAGTCCTTTGGCTTGGTTGTAGATAGCTGCAACGGGAGCCATCTGTGCTGACCTTTACACCCGTAGGTGACTGGAGCCTAGGTCAGGAATACAAATGAGAGAATTAATAGAGGTGAGTTTGAACAGAAGAGATGAATTTGAAAATAATATGTGTTGGGTGTTCACAGTTTTATTTTAGAATTAATGTCATGATTTATCATAATCTTTGATAAAACCTGAAGAGGATCGCTGTAATAACATGCTTTGTTGATTGGGTGTGTTTTCACTAAACTGTTGACTGTTAAATAGATTTGAGACAATGGGACTGTTAGTGGCAAGCGGCGTGTTTATCTCTGCTCTGCATTTCAGCCCCCTCATTTTGTCCTCCATCTTCCGTTGCCTTAGGGCTCTAATTCAGAAAAGGAAGCTTATAGTTATTGTTCTGGGACAGGAAGTCATAACAGCATGGCAATAAGCAACCGTGTAAAATGTTGATAGGGTGTTAAATGCCATGGAAGAGCTTATGCAAGGTTTTTGAGTGAAGCGGGTGCTGTAAGCTTTTCACATCATGAAAGAGGAGAAAGTGAGAAAGGATGGAGATCAATGGTGATAGATTTCCTGCTGGAAATGTAGGTGTGTGTACAGGTGTGTTGTGTGTATATGTTTGTGTTTGCATATGTACATGGAGTAATGAGGGCCCCCTCACTATTCTCAATATGTATCATCAGTCTAACAAATGACAATTTATAGACTAAATGAATAATGAATAAATGAATGAGTGGTAATAACTTAGTTGAAACATTGAATATTTTTTGTAGCTGAGTGAAAGTGTCATTGCATCTTACAACTACAGCAAATAGGCAATTAATTAATTTATCTCCAGTTATTTTGATAATTCATTAATCATTCAGGTAATTTTTAAAAAAGAAATGCTACAGAAAAAAAACATGAAGATAAGATAAGAACCTTTATTTGTCCCACTGTGGGGAAATTCGTGTAGTCATAGCAGAAGTAAAGCACAAGATCAAAATTGAAAAGTTAAGAAGTTATTTAAAATAATTATTATTAAAATATATTAAAAATGGAAAAATTATCATTATTATTAAAAGTAATACATGGCTTCTCTGACCCCTCTCTTAAACCACCTATCTTCTCTGTCCAAAATATGTACATCACTGTCTTCAGAAGAGTGTCCTGTTTCCTTTAAATGGAGGTGCACAGCTGACTGTGGTCCTGAGGAGCTGCTCCTCCTGTGCTGGGCCATCCTCCTGTTAAGTGGTTGTTTAGTTTCTCCAATCAATGTAAGGGTCTAAGCATTCTTCCTTACACTGGATGGCATACACTACATTGCTCCTCGTTTGTTTTGGTGTCTGGTCCTTAGGGCGAACTAGTCTCTGTCTCAGTGTGCTGGTGGGTTTGAAGTGAACTGGTATCTGATGTTTCCCAAAAATCTGTTTAAGCCTCTCTGAAACACCTGCTACATAGGTAATGACCAGGTTTTTCCTCTGTTGATCTCGAGGCTCAGCTGTGTCTCTTGTTTTGCCTGATGTGGATGTTGCCTTGTTGAAAGCCAACTTAGGGTAGCCACAGGTTTTGATGGCTGTCTTCAAGTGTGTGTCCTCCTTTCTCTTGATCTCCATGGAGGTAGGGATGTTGTTTGCTCTATCGCATCCTCATTTGGATGCCTCCCCATTTGGATCCCACAGCTTATCCCACACAGTAGTGTCAAAGCAGTCCCTCAGAGCCTCTTCAGTCTCCTTAGACCATTTCCTTACCTTGTGTGTAACAACTGTATACAAGGGTTTGTAAATAGGCAGGAGATGACGCAGACTGGGGTCTGATCTTCCAAGCAATGACGTTGTAGTTAGCCATGTTTCCGTGTCAGCTTGTCCATCTTATTAGGGAGAGGTCTTACATTCCCCATACCGATTAAGGGAAGAACAGGTCTGTACCGACTCCGATGGGCACAACATCCCCGTCTTTTTCTCCTCAGCTCCTGGGTGACTTTGGGTCTCTCCTCGGACAGCACCGCTGTGTTACACCATGCAGGTGTAACAAACAGCTGATCCCTAGTCCAAACAGATCTGCGCGTGATCTTCCAACACGGTCATAAGCAGTTAAAAAAATATTTATTTATCTTGATTTAGGATAATAATAATAATATCACAGTTTGGTCCTGTCTGTATATTTTTTCTGTTTTGTTTCACTCTCATTTGGCTAGCTATCCAAGAAATTTCCATCCAACCACCAGATGTCGTAAACTCTTATCCTTTCTCTGCCCGTACACACCTGATTTTTATATTCCCCTTTGCCAGACCTGCCTGGCTTATGTACAAACCAGTTTATACTTAGCACAACAGCTTCATGCCAACTCTGTTTTAACAGTCATTTGCCAGATCATCAAGAGTTCATACTCTTTCTGTACTTGGATCATGCTTTCCTTTCTGTTTGGCCCTTCAAACTGTGTTTTGGGATACAGCTCCTGGTATTTATTACTTATTTACTCGGTTTTCCTGCCAGCATATTCCCAAATGCTGTGTGTTCCCTGACTTTGCCTGCTGTTGATCTTTGCCCGTTTTGTGCTTGCCTGTACACTCTTTAAGTCTATTTAATTTATTAAAGTTACACTTTCGCTGCATCTGCCAGCCTGCCTGTATATGCTTAGATCCTGATGTTTCCAGCATGAAATGTTATATGGAGAAACTGTGAAACACATGTTGTTTAGCCATATTTGCTTCACATTTCCTAAAACAATATGCTGCTGGGAATCAGACTATCCAATAGGTCTGAGGTTTCTAGATTGCAGTTTGGAATAATGAGTTTGTAAATGTTTATCTCCTTCAGGCTGTAAGTGTAATCTGCTGAGTATTTATTTATTTTTTTGGAACATTGTATAGCTGCAGTGTACTGCAGTGTGAGTTGGACCTGTGGGAGCATTACAACCCTGAGGGCTTTGTGCAAGTAGGAGGAGGTGGAGTGAAGTACAGTATTGGTTAGATGGGAGAGACACTGTCATTGTATCTTCAAACGCAGTCTCTCTGTTTTACCTTGTGGGGACAAACATCTGTTCACAAAATCACATTTCTGGGACACATCCACATCCAAAAAACAGGATCAACTACTTGTTAATGGAAGGCTTTTAGAGTTTTAGACTCGAGTAGATTACAGGGGTCAAGCATGTCATTGTATAGTTTTTGTAAGCCTTGAGGTGGTTATTGAAAGTCAGAAGAGCATCACAAGTACAGTACAATGGTGTGCTACTACTGAACATAAGAACATGAGGAAATCTGTCTTTTTGCATATTTAAGAACAAATTGCTAGAGAAGCAACACCTAAGTGGATGTGTTCACTCATTTATTCTGTGGTTAGTTAGTCATTTGATGAGGCAATGCTTATTTCTTCCATCTATTTGTTGTCTTGGCACATCCAGGATTGCAGTGGGTGGGACCCTGTCCCAGCTGACATTGGGTTAGAGGCAGGGTACACCCTGGATCAGTCGACAGTCTATCACAGGTTTGACACATAGAGACACTCACATTCATACATATGGGCAATTTAGAATCACCATTTAATCTGACCCCAATTTGCATGTCTCTGGACTGTGGGAGGAAACTGGAAGAAAACCCATGTTGATCTGGTAAGAACATGCAAACGCCACACAGAAAGTATCTAGTTTTGAATGGGATCGAACCTTCTTGCTGTGAGGCAACAGTGCTAAATGCTGCCTTAAATGCTGCCTTGCTTATTTCTTTTTCATGTATTTATCAAACTTGGAACTCCCTTGGCAGACTGAGCAAACAAATGTCCATCATTTGAAGTTCAAACAACCATTTTGATCATCTTCATTCCTTTTCTCCAACATTTGTCCAGCTAACCAAGAAATCTCTGTTGAGGACCCAAGCTGTTTTGAGTTCTTCTTTAAAGTCTGTTGTTTTTTTTCATCATCTTTTGCTTTGATCAGTAGTTTTTTCATCTTCATGTAGAAGTTTCTTGATATGATTTTGTAATCTGGTATTTGAGGCAGATTAGCTATTCTCTTATTAGTCACATAGCTGCCACTGTTGCTGCCTTCAGCACATCATACACCTGCCTGGTTTTTTTCCCTCTTCTGATCCTTTCACTTCGCTCAACAAAGCTGCCTCTGGCTGTTAAAAAGGAGCTATCAAACTGACACCAACAGTTTGTGCTATATGCTGCTGGTGTGTTTTCTGGTTGATCTGATCCAACTGCTGAGTGGGGACAGCAGCCATGATGCTGTCAAAGGGGACTCAGGCTATGAGGATGAGATGTGACATGTGGCCTTGGCTTAGTGGCAGATGGTAAAGCCTTGCTGCCAGAGTTTAGGAGAATATAGCTGAGCTAATGTTGCTTCCCTTGATTTGCCACAGCTCCTGGCCTGAAATCTTATTACAAGCCAGTTACTCTCATTTAGCAAGAAAGGAAGCACTGCGTTTTGTTTGAACTTGGATCTGATTACAAGCCCTTAAGTATATCTCACTTCAGCTGTGAAAGACGTTTGACCTCATTATGCTACAAGTAGAGAAAATGAAAAGTCAAATGTTTAGTTTTGTATGGTTTTTCAAATATGCCGGCACATACTGTGAAAGTGAGCCTTTAACACATTGAAATAAGTATTATATCCAAGCCAAAATATCTTTCAATTTCCTTTTTATTTCCCTAATATATTTAATGTATAATATTCTATATTTGTTTGTGAAATATTTGTCTCGAGAATGTCTGTGAATGCACAGCACCACTAGGATTTACCTTTTTTTCATTCCTACATTAGCATCATGCTATCATAAAAAACCTTTAGGAAGTTGAGTCCTTATTTCATAGTAAAATGTTTTGTTTTTCACAAGATGTTCTCTCACCATTATGACCCAAATATCCCAATCTGCCACCATCAGTAAATTAGCTTTAGTGTTACTAGGCAAGATGGTATACTGAGTAAGTCCTGAAACGTCCTCCGAAACCCTAGAAACACTGTAAACTTGTCAAATGTGCACAATGATGATAAAATGACTATTGTCAGATGTTGTGTGTTTCTGTTTACATCTACACTCAGACCTGTTGCTGGGTATGGGACAGTTAGACATAGCTACCATTGGGCTCTAGGGAGCTCTTTAACTTGCTCAGCTGTTCCTGGTAAAGCAAGGAGATGTGGAGGGGGAATAGGACTTAATGGTTGGGATAAAAAAAAATGTGGAAGTGACGAGTCGAGATTTTGTTGTGTAGAGGTTTACGTGGCAAAGTGATAACTTTTAAAGGTTCATGTTTGTATTTCAGTTTTCCTCAGAACATCCATCCGTGTGCTGGAGTATTGCAGAAACCATTTGTTAGAGAATGCTGAGCTTTTTGCACATTTATAGTGAACTTACACATAAAGTTACACACTTCACACCATGTTAGTATTTTTAAACAAGACAAATCCCATTAATTGATACATAAGCACATTGTGCCACATTGTTCACGTTACAAAGGAAAACAAACAGCAGACACGCAATTTACAACACCTATGCAATTCTGACATCACATTATTTTACCTCTGTAATATACTGGCTGTACTCTGAGTAAAATGCACTGACTTGGTCAACATCTCCATATTAGTAATGATAGCTGAAGTTATCTCATGTTAATGTGTTATGAATGTATTAATAGTTACAGTGAATTGTATTCAAATATTTCAGTCAAAAATAAGTTGTCCACAATTACCCATCTCTCAATAAGCACCGGTACAGAGATAAGATGAAATAGAGGTAGAGGGAGAGCATCATGGGAGAGTGTGATGGAAGACTTGCTGTATAAGGGTGGAGGAAAAGTGTGCAAAAACAACAGCTGAGCAAAGTGCTGTGAGCTACTCAACAGTGTTTCTTCTCATAATTTATTAATCCTATGCTAGAATATTCATCCACACTGGTACAGCACCATCATCCTAGAGAAAGAGTCAAATTAGTGGAGCTCCAAATCATGTTGACCCCCAGAAGTGTATCACTGTTTTTTTTCTTTTTTATTGGATTGATTTGAATACTATCCATTGTCAATATGGTTCTTTCTCCAATTTCCACTGTTCTGCTTATTCAATGGACCACATCCATTTTAGAAAGAGATTAGAGTCAGGGCTGGATTTCAGACTGTGAGCCACAGTGTGGTCTTAAATGAACGGTGGCTCCAAAACCAGACTAAGTGTGACAGCCTTACTCATACTTGAGTACGTCCGTAATCAGCCTCCAAACAAGTCCCCATCCATCTGCATGCCACTGATTTATGGCCAATCCAAAGCTGTTAGGATTCATACAGGGAACTGTAGAAGAAGACTAGTTTGGAGGACGGCTGCTGGAATTTGAGCCAGCCAGTGCAGTGATGCATGCTCAGTCTGCCAGCTGCTTTGATTCTCTTACTCTGATTAAATCCTTTGAAGGTGAAGGATAGTGACAAAGGAATATGGTGGTCCCTTAAATCATCAAGAACTATGGTGGTTCCATTAAGGTGTTCACTGGTTGTATGATACCATACTGTGAATGTACTTATAACTGACCTCTAACTTATAGTTTGACGTCATGCTATGAAATTGGTCACATATGTTGTTGTATAAGCTGGTAGCTCTGTGACAGTCTATACTTTCGCTTTTTTGCTCTACTTATAAAATACTTAAAAAGAAAGTCTACAGTCAGTGCAAATATACTATACACAAAATACTTTCTGTGTGTCAGTGCTTATAGCACGAAGAATCATTCTCCTTGGCATTTAATCATATTTGCAAAAACCAACAAAATGCAAAATGGACATGTGATAATTCAGTATTGATTTCCGAGACACCTCAACAAGTAATTTCGAGCTGAAGGACAGAATTTTATCTACAAAGATAACTATACCTCCCATAATGCTAGCACCTAAATGGGGGAAAGGTCTGCAGTTTAGATTTAGAGAAAAGCAAATAGAACAGATAAAGAGTGATGTAAGGGGATTCAAATGAGAGCTGTAATAATCCTGATTTCTGTCATCATGGGATCAGTGCTGCTGTTGGCTCTGTTGGATCAGCCAGCTCGGCCGAGCTCTGTCAGACCCTTTTCTGTCCTTGCAGTTTCATATGATTGCTGGCTCCATCCCCAGGGACACTGAAATTAGTAGTCAGCACGCCACAGTAAAATAACCAAGGCAATGTATCTAAAAGCTGTCATTTTTGACATTGATTTATTCCTCCTGAGACCTGACCTTTCATACAATAAATAAAAGCGTGACAGTTCTCTCAATGAGGCATTTGTATGTACTGATGGAACATGAACATCATCAGTGAACTCATAATGCCATGTTTACAAGTGGATACTTTTTAGTTAGAATCAAATGATGTCTACTGCAGACAGACAAGGCATTTTAGCTGTCACTTCAGGGCAATGTCATTAGACCCTCAGGCTTGATAGGTAAAAAAGACTTGCCTTGACCATGAAGGGAGACCTGCTCTGTATATAGATTTAAAAAGCTCATTGTAAGATTAAGGAAATGCAACCATTGGTATTTTGTGGTGATTTTACACGCACACACACACACACACACACACACACACACACACACACACACACAGAATCCCACTCACTGATAAATTGCCTGGCTACACCTTAGAACCTCTTCTTTCTAGTTTTAAGAGAGTCGGACTCATAATCACAATACATTCCTAAACCTAAATTCATCATATTTTATGTCAGCAAGCTGTGGTTTTAAGTTTTTGAAGGATATTAGTGAGTCTCTGTCCTTGTTAGTCATAAAATGACATAAAATCTTTAGTCTTCTTAATTGCTTATTTGCCCCTATTGTATTATGCAGCTTGTCTCGTAGGGGATTTACAACAAGATTAGGACAAAAGGGAGATGTATCTAGAGACAGCTGTGGCCAAGTTTACTCTTGGATGCCTGCATGCTTCTGCCTTAACCTTCATTATTTAAACCAGGGCAAACTGGAACAGCCGCAGTATGATGATGCCAAATGTGAACAGATATATAGTCTCCTACCTTCTCTAGGTATAACACTGAACCATAGCTAGCCTCATTGCCAGAGCGAGGCACTGACTGTGTTCTTGCTTGGCACAGTTTCCAGTGAGCAATGTGAGCGAGATTTCCCCAAAGAAATCTAGGTTTAGCAAACTGCAAGCCTAAAATAGCTTTGAATCATACATTATTACATAGTAGGCATGCCTCATCTGTCAGACTGCGCTTGCTGCTTGACTATTGTCTTTGTTTTCTCCAAGCAGCTACATCTAAAAAGATTCCCTGACTTCATTAGCATAGCTTTATAGTTTATATGAAAAAAATCACAGGCCTTTCTGTCTTTCAAAAGTAAATGCACTTACAAAGAAAAACTTTGTAGATTATGCAACACACATGAATTGATGTTGTCATGTTTTGAAATTTGAATACAGACAGCTTACAGAGCTGATTTTGGGTCCTGAGGACAAGCATTGTGTGTTTGTATGTGTGTGTGTGCGCGTGCGTGCCGAATAAAGGTGGGCAGATTTCAATCTTCCAGCATGACACTCTGTGTTTCCCCTGGGTTCAGTAAAGCATAAAGAATGCTGGGAGGTGTAACACCCCCTCCTGATCCTGCTACTGCTTCAGGAGGATTGATGTGACAATTTCACACTTACAAACACACACACACATGCACACACCACAGTCACTCAGATGCAACAAACTAGAGCCACTGTCTCTAAAAGAACGGATTGTCATATGGTCCAAGACATAACCACACTCATGAGCACATTTTTGCATATACAGATAAGCAAAATGTTGCTGCAGCATGGGACTGGAGTGATGAAAAACAAGGTATCTTTTTGTATCTTTTTCCCTGTCTTTTGTTCTTGTTCAGAGATTTGGTGCTGCTCTTCTGTGTGACCAAGCAGGTGCTGTCTGTGTGATTAATCCTCTGTCCAGTCACTTAGCTGGCTGTGATACTGAAACTGACATAAAGCTCAGCAATGTGCATGCTCTTATTGTCTGTTTCAGGACGCGCAGCTCTGTGCACGTTGGCCTGGCACATCCAATCCCTGCAAAGCAAAGACGAGCAAAGCATTCAGCATGTCGTTTTGTGTCAGACATTGACACATAGGAAACCAGAGCAATAAGCATGCTTTGTTTTCAATTTATAAGTAATTACAGTAAACACTTTGGTGTGTTGTTTTCAGACACAGGTGCATGTAGCCTAAGCAAGCACGCAGAGGCAGGTAAGGGCTGATTGAGCATACACCGCAATATGTGTGTTTGGGTGTGTGTATTCACTTGTGTGAGGTGAATGCTGATGAGTATTTTCTTCCTGTTTTCCCTGAGGGATTGTGTGATTGACTAAACTCAGAAGTTATTTCATGTGCCTCCCCCAAATTGCATTTGTGGGCCCGGCCATTACCATTTTGTCTGTCTTTCAACAAGATAAGGGGATATTTCCTAGCCCAATATTGCTAGCTCTGTTCTGTTCTCTATTCACTGAATATAATGACCATTACCACATGCAGTGATTATTATTAGCATTTTTCTCAGGATTCTATCAGTGTGCAGGATGGCTTTGTGAGAGTGCATGCTGTTTTTGCCGTGGTCTGATATCTGAACTTGAAAGTTGGAGAAGAGAGTTGATACTGGAGTGTATTGTCCAGTCTGAATGCAATTACGAGGCAGCTGTCAAATGTCCATTATTGCCAGGCATTAATAAGACATCACCTGGCTCACCAGTTTCAAGCAGCACTCATTGTGAGTGAAGAGAATGAAGGCTTCTGAGAAATAGCTGCTGTTGATTAAAAGTTGACAATGAAGGAGGACTAGAGGCCTGAGCTGTTTGTTGAGAGGGGTCAATAAGAAGTCGGATTTTGAAAGACCTCAAACTCAGGTATCATCCATTGTGTCGATGTTCTCCTTCATCTCTCCAGACCACAATTGACAATTTAGAGGGAATAATGGATCAGTGTGGAAGATCAGTATAGGTTATTAGTCTCCATTCTGGGCTTTGGCTGTTTGCAGATGTCCTTACATTCTAAAGAAACAATTGTCCATTCTCTGGCATTTCTTTATGTTATTCTGCTCATTCAAGGCTGGGAACAGTCATGGAACAACAAAATACCATTTTTAGTTAAGATAGAGACATGGATATGGATCCAGAAGTCCCAAAATTATGACACTGGTACAAATTCTGTTTTGGGGTATTTCATAGTCACATTAGCCCTGGGGGTTACACAATGTCAAGTTTATTTATCATATGATAGAACAGTAACCACTGTCTAGGTTTTGACAGAATTTGGGAGTTGTTGCGTCTGGTATTCTATATGTATATGTAAATGTCTGTGTTTGTTGTATATTTATATGGTTTTATTGTGATGGAATAAATATAAAAATAAAAGCCTTTATGGAACATAATATTCAAACAAAAATAAGCTGTTTTATAAGCTATATGTTCTCTCTCTCCATATTTTATGACCAGCGACAACTAAAAACCACAGTTTTTAATTAGGAGCATAATCTTAATCATCTCCCTCGTTTTTTTATTTGGCTGTTGGATTAGTACCCATTTATTTTGTTGTGAGATCTCAGCCTGGTTAGGTGAGAGCAGTGTGGGAGGATTTGTCATTACATCCAAAACAAAAATGTTTTTATGTCCATTAAACATGATGCGCGTGCTGCGGTGGCAGTGTTGAACATGAATGGATGTTAGTATGAAAGTTGCTTTGACTGGTTTATCTCACTAAGTTCAAAATATTACATGCCTAAAATAAAATATCTGTATTGCTCTCTCACTCATTCTGTCTCATAAGTAACCAAAAGCAGTTGACAGCTTCAATTAAACCCTGTGAAATCGCCCCAGTATCTGTCTCCCTATGGAACGATTTAGCTGTGTTTAGCTCTCTGCATGCTGGGCTTGTCACCAGGCAAACTTTACTGCGTGTTACTTCTTAAAATCTAGGCCAACCTAGCACCAGAGCTCAGAACCCACAAACTGAAATATGTGTACAGTACTAAATATTATAGTGGTGGTTAGTTTTTTTGTAGCTGATACATTGAATCAAGACACAGCACAATTTCTGTGGTGCTTGTTGCACAAAATTTAACCTGCACAATTGTGGCTGGTAAAATAAATTAATCTTTATTCTGATTGACATTAATATCATAAATGATCACATGTCAGCTGGTTGAAAAACATAAATAAGAGTCAAAGACTGAGGAGTAAAAGTGTGCAGTGCTGTGCAGTGGCTGAGCAGGTAAAGCTTCTGCCCTGTAGTTTTATCCTGGACACTATTTTACACCTCTTTGAATGTCTATGGAGGCTTGTTATGATCCAAACTTTCACAAGGTAAAAAAAAGTGGTCCTATGATACTGGACCAGAAGGTATAATGTCCACCTGGTGGATTAATTGTGCGTTCATTTATCGTGAGAGGGGAAATTTACCCAACACACCTGATACCAAAAGATTTGGTGTTTCAAATGTTTTTGAAACTGCTAAAATAGACTATATTAGTGCAGTAGCATTGTTCAGATAATGTGTTGATATGTGTGTTTGTTCTGTAGAAGGGTTTATTTAATGATCCTCTGAGTAACTCTTACTGGAAAACAAAGAGTTGTCATGGTAATGGTCAGGGGTGTAGGAGGAGGGTGTGTCTGTGGTGTTGTGCTTGAAGTAGCAAGATGGACATTGGCAGGCAGAATGGCGGGGGAGCGAGTGATGCTTTCTGTGGTCCTTTGCCATTCCTACTGCTCACTCTGCTTTCCTTCTCTTCCTGTCTCCCGCATCGCCCTCTTCTTGTTTGCCCTGAAGTGAGTGGGAGGCTGTATGGAGAACAAACGCTGAATCTCAATGAGACAGCTGAGAGGAAACTCGTTTTCTCACTCTGCCTCTCTCTGATAGTGCTTTTATTCTCTGTTTACAAGTCACACATCTCAGCATTGTCAGGTTATTACACGATTTATCAACATATGTTTAATGATGCAAAAGTGTTGAAAGGGTATTTTAATGTTGTACAGTTAAATGTTTACAGCATCATGTGATCACAAATAATCTTAATAAACCTGAGGAATAGTGTTCTGGTTAACAGTGGAAACCACAGCTAAAAGGGCCAGTAAAGTTACTTTTTTGTGGGTCTGACCAAATAACAAGTCAGATCAGTTCTCGCATTTTATCTCTATTAACAGATGCCCAATACTGTCCTTAATTTGGGGCTAAATTGAATTTATCATTTTCACAAAACTGATCTCAGGGAGATTTAAGGGACATTTTTGATATTGACACTGTGACTGATTTATGAAATATTCCAGATATTTCTGTTACTGTATCGCTTAAGTCATACTGTTCAACCTTTTACTTGGTGAGTTGAGATTTTTAAACTTTAAACTCATATATCTGTCCCTATGTTTTGATCTTCTCAGCTTCATTTGAAATTTTTTACTTCAAGTAATATAAGAGTGCTGATAACAAGATGTGCATTTATTTTTGTTGTATTTTTGTAGGGGCAGGAGGCTGTTCATGCCTTAGCTGAGAAGCAAATGTGAATGGTTAAAAAAGCATTTGCAAAAGAGAGTGCAGCAAGCAAAAAGCACACTTAAAGTGAAACAGCAATTTCCTGTGTGCTGAGTAGCAGCAGCACAGCAGAGAAATTAAATAGGGAAGATTTTTCTTTTCATTGTCACTCATAGTGGACTCCTCCATATTTGATGTTTGTTTGTCAGCCTTAGCTTTAAATTCAGCTGACAGGTATAATTTTTTCCATTCGTTGTGAAAAATGAACCGAAAGCAGAGGTGAGGTTTACCCCAACAGGCACAGAATAAAAATGTATGATAATTGTTTAGACAGCCAGAGAAACAGGGCAGATTTTATTAAATGTTAGGTACTATACAGTGGGCTTGCCAGTTTATTTTTAATGACACAGTTACAGTTTATTGTCAGTTGAATGTAAAACCGGTGGTTGGCTCTTTAGCAGCTAAATGCTTCACTGGATTCACCAATAAGGCACTAACTCTGTTTGCCAGTTGTTTAGAATAGCTGCTTACTACGGCTGAAAACAATGCAATCAGAGTAGTGATGTTACTTTATTCAACAATCCGATTCTACTGAACGGCACCTCAGTAAGAACAAAAGGATCCGAGACTTCCCTGTAAATAAATTTCATTGCTTGCCTTAAATCCACTAGGGATTTTTCTCTCTCTATAGAGAGCATGCACACGGCAGTGGTTGACTTCAATGACTGAAGAGAGAATGCAGGGTTAGCAAGAACAAAACAGTGAATCAGAGAAAAGTTGCTGATGTTTCATGACAGTAAAGCTTTAAATTACAAATAAACAGTTCTACACCTAGGCACAACCATGCTGGAAGTATTTTGTGTAAGCCACATTTCATGTTTTTCCTCTGCTCACTGATGTACAAGCCTCAAATCTGAATCATGTTTCTTTACACAAACAAAACGTACCCGTGTAGGCTACATAACAGTGTACCTAGTATTTTCACTCAATGTTGGATAATCAATGCAGGGATATTTGCTTTAATATGTTGACCTAGGGAAATCATTAAAGTGGTTATTTTCAGGTTATACATTGTTAGTTCATTATGCTTGTTATACACCAAAACCTAAAAAAGAATAGTGAACTTTTTGTAAGCAACTGTTGGAAAAGGAACTGAGCTCTAACATCCAGCTCTCTTCAAAGAGCCATAATTTCCATCGTAAATGAAACTGGTGAAAGTCAAGAAATAGAAATTGTGTGGGCTGCACAGGAAAATCAGTGAGCTGAAACTCATTATGACCAATTTAGGTTTATAATTTTTAGTTATGTAGAAAGTTCATTAACCTGCTGGGTAAATGAATCGTACAAAAAAGTTAAAGGTAAGACTAACTAGTGTCATTAAGTGTGTTTATGTTTTTAAAAAGTTGCCAAAACGTTGAAATGAATTAATGGACTAAAATGCTCAGAGCAGCTAAATGTTTCATTACCTTTTTAATAGATAAGGTGTGAAAAAATTTGCTGATGTGGACAAGAATAACCTTTTTGAATATCACTCTAAAACTCCATTACTTCTGTAAAAATTTTACATTTTCTGAATTGGCAGCCTTCACAATATCCCAAATATGCAAAAACAACTTCAGTGGTCAAACTGTTTAGTTAACTGTGGACCAGCTGTAGAAAAACACACACACAAAATGCAGCAAAATGTTAAAATTTCCTCTCTACATCAATCATTTATTGATTGGTATGATAATGGAATCAGTTCAGATACTTAAATGATGTCTGTCTTACTGCATTTAAAGATATGAATTACTGTGTTTGACAGATAATCTTCTGTTTTCATGGTTTCCTGGTCTCATCTGTTCTGTCTTGCCTTTTCCCTGTCGAAGCCTGACTGTCTAATTTTGTGGTGTGAACAGAGGTTGTAACAGTGAATTTAAGGCAGAGACATTAGTATTCCCCAGGCCCACACTCTGTCGACCCATCTGCTGCTTTCAGACTGCTTCTTTCACCCTCTGTCCTCTCCTCAGCCCTGCTTTTAGGCACATGCACACACTACACACATTCATGCAACCACACACACTTTTAAGACATGTGTCTGCCAAACAAGGGGAATGTCTGAGGGTAATTTAAAGCTTTATCTTTCTGTAGCTGAAGTGCTTTGTGGCAGGCATGAATAGGTCTATCCACAGAACTAGCGCTGCACAAGTGGTCCCCAGCTGCACCTCAAAACATACAATTGGGATACTGAAGCCAGGCAGGCTGTTCGTACTGCCAATGTGTGCGCGTGAGGCCTTTTTAGTAATGATGGTGACTGCCTAAGTCAGTGCCTACAATTCAGCAAATTTATGTGGGAGACAGACACTTTGTATGTGTGTGCTGATGTCTTTCCATGGCTGTGAACAAATTATAGTTAGACTGCTTTGGAGGACCCTTTGTTCAGTCCTCATAACTTCAGAGGTCTGTTTTACGGTTTCAAATTACCATTAGGTTCAGGTTAGGGGTGAAGGTTTGGTTTAGGCATTTAGTTATGTTTGTTAAATTTAGGGTAAAGCTGCTGAAAATGCAATTTTTAGTGTCATCAACTATTGAAGGATGTGGTTGTGTGCACAGGTGTGAAGTAGAAAGTCCACAGTGATGAAGCCAGCTGGATTCTGATTTCTCTTTGCACCATTGATTTTTTTTTTTTTTTTTTCGGCCAACTACACTTCTATTAAGGTTCCCACAGGGAGGAAGCATATCCTTGCATACATTAGGCAGAAGGCAGAGAAACATGCTGTCCAGGAGAGACTAACATACAGTCTTTTAAACAGTGTTTTTGGCCAGTGTAGAGATCTTGTAAGAGGAAACCACAACAATATCAGAACACACTGACTTCACACAGAACCCATATTAGAGTTGTGGACAAACAGGCGTCCTGATGATATATGTTGTGAGATGCTGACCATGTAATTAGTTTGATTTTGACCAGGTTCTGCCAGCTCTAACAAAACGTTTTAAAAAAGAGCAGTTTTATGGGCTGCATAAAACCGCTCTTTTCTTAAACAAGATGTCTGTGATGTGCACAAATACAAACAGATGTTGGTTTAGTCTAGGCTGTGTGAAATGAAATGAAATGCATGGTCAAAGCTTTCAGCTAGCAGTGACAGAAGCAGACTGCATTCCCTCACGCTGCATAGTACTACCTGTAGTCATGATGCCTGTTTATAGTTTCCTAAAACACAGTTGATAGCCAGATATTCATATATATTGTGCGGCTGTGTAAGAGAAAATAAATTCGAAGTCGTCAGACTTTAACTCAAAATTACAGTACAAAGACTAAAGCAAAACTGGCTAAATATTTTAATGTGGCTATAAATTAATTTTGAAACAAATGGAGAATATGTCAAACAGAATAATCTCAACTGGTGCTGTAACATTTGATTCATTTTGTCATTGTGGTATTTTTGCTTGTCAAAGAACAGAAAAGAGAACATCATTCATTTGGTAATTCACCGACTACCTCCTACAGTGTTTCAGCCTCAGCAGCTGCTGTCTTGAACCGACTAGAGCTGCTATGTGCCCACACATGGCTCAGGTTCCTGTCTGCCAACTGTTGGCTTAGAGTATCAGCTCCTGAAATTTTCAAAACTATAATATCCTTTAATATCATCATATTATGTATCATAATAAGATTCAAAACTAGGTGGGAACATCTTAGCAATGAAACAAAAAGTTTCTGACACAATAGTTTCTGATGGTGGTTGGCAAGGCATTAAACTTTTAGAATCCTTTGTATTCGCCAACAAGTGTTCTTCCCATCTACTTGCCAAGTAAAATTAGAGGTATTGTGTTAAGCAGTAGCCATCATTTAATAATAATTTCCATTCTGCCTATTATGAAAAATGTGGAAGAGCTCATATGGAAAGCATTTTTAAATGCATAAGAAATGCAGTGGCTGTATAGGGATCTTTGTGAGATGAAAATGCATAAAGAAATCCCAACAATTTTTGAAGACCATAATTAATCCTACAGTAAAAGTGTAGGATTAATTATAGATTCATAAGTCTAGAAACAGATTAATACATAGAAAAAAATCATAATCATACAGGTACAAACTAGCCTCAAACACATCTTCTAGAGGCTTGCAGTAGGTGTACTTGTACGTCTGTTGTAATGGTATTTAACAGGTGGGACAGATCCCCCGTGTCTTGTTATGATTGCTATTCATATACAAATGCAAGCAAATTCAAAAAACACAGTCAAATCAAAAATACATGACAAACAAAGCAGATTTAGGAAAAGCCACCTGCCAGAAGTCTTATAGTACACATTCAATGAAACACAAATATGGCAGTACAACAAAATGAAAAAAGGGCTTGTGAAATCTAGAAGCCGACGAAAAGAGGGTCACAGGGGATCAGTTGGCAGGGTATTCAGTTACACAGTTACCAGTCCTTACCCTGAGCTCGAGGGAATTGGATGAGGGTGGGGCTGAGCTCCTACAGGAGGAAGCTGGGATATAATTTGGAGGAGGAGGGAGGGTGGAGTCCGGGAGGTGCCTGCTTTGTAACGGCTGGTGGGGGAAGGGAGGCATGAGGAGCAGTGGGAGGGAGGATGATGCTGTTGTTAGAGCAGGTTCCAGCACTTGTGTGTACCACATCCCAAACCCAGCACCTCAGGTAAGAGATACAATCAGTGCAATGTTTCCTAGATGTGAAGAAGTCAAGATTTTTGGCAAAAACCTTTCAAGAGCTGTTTTAAAGGTTATTTCATTTGATGAATTTGTTGCTGTTTTTCACCAGGTGGACAGAGTGTGTATATTTGTGTTTGTGCATTGATAAATACCGTGTGACCATTAGTGATCATACTAGTTCTGCTGTTTAGAGTCACTCAACTGAGTACATATACTTTGAACTGTTTGTGTATTAGTGCTGCCTGAGGAGCAAGCAGCTGCGTATTTTTGCTTCTTTCTGTATTTGTGTGTTTATGTTTCAGAGGGGATTTGTTTGTGCTAGATTGTACAGAGCTAATTAACCAGTGTAATCACTGGTGATGGAAAATGTAATTATGGTGAAGGAAAATGTGGAAAAGCAACAACACCACCCTCTGAGGGCAGTTGTTCATAGCAACTATTTGGCACAACAGAGTGCAGATAATGACAAAATGGATGACAATGTATGCAGGGTGTGCTTGACTGAAAAAATACAGAAAACATACTCAGAACTTTTTGAGTTTGTTAAAATAAAACTAGCAGTCATGTGCTCCTTGGTCTCTAATCCTGTTCCCTTTGCGTGTTAAGCTGGTTTGCATAAATTTATGATTTATAGGGTACCTTTCCATTGTTTGGGTACCATTTTTGTACTGGACAAAGTAAGCCTAATGCTGTATATCCATTTGTTTTCACAGTTAGGGCGCTTTTGATTGTAAATAATACCAGTGCTTGAACCTAGAAAACCTTGTTGGTTCTCTGACTGGGTCATCTACTTAAGAGACTGACCTTGCAGTGTTGTCCATACTCTGTATGCAGCCTTGTTGGGAGAAAGTGGTGCATTTACTGTTACTATGTGGTGTTTTCTCTTTTTATTTTGAAGACCAAATTGACCTCTACCTTCTGAACATCTTCAAGGATGCAAGAATAAATAACATCCTCAGAAAAAAACCCTTGCTATGGACATTTTCACTGTCACACTGTCAATTCTATGCGCTTTATGGAAGACAACTTAAAAAAAATATATTTCTGACTGAAAAACACACAAAAAAAATTTGATTGACTCCCTTTTAACATTTTGTTTTCCTGAAAACACAATAGTGCATGTTAAGTTCAGAAGTAATTAACTTCACCTGTGTTTGTGTTCATCCTGTTTTTGTTTTGTCTATCTGTAAAATCATTCACATATTCAATTATAAATTAATGTTCTATATTTAATATTTTATAAAAGTGTAGGAAATGGCTGGTTATGATTTTGATAGCTGCTGATGTTTCAGAGCTAAAGATGGTAAAATAAGGAATTGCTTCATTATGTATTCTGAGACTATATGGTGAAGGCCAATGGGTTACTTGCTAACAACAGAAGGAAACATGTTTATGTCTTTTCACCTGTGTTATTTAATCAGATTTATTTATATTTAATCATTTAATCAGATCTTCTATAGGAGTAGACTTTATCATGTCCCAGGATGACCATTCTGAAAAATCAATAAAAGTCTTGAAATGACTGATCATCTGCCAGCCCGCTATCAGTGGACATGTGCAGCACATATGTGGAGATTACATTGATTTGAGCAATGATTCTTTGTCTGACAGTATCCCATTAAGTGCATGGGATAGCGGTATGGTGGTATGGTACTCTTTGTGACCAATGTCAAGCTCATACTGTAAATTGAGCCCAGTATAGTGTATTTGAATGCAAATGTTTGGCTAAGTATCCACAAAGGGATTGCTCTGAATGAGGATCAAGTTAAACAGAGACCATGTAAAATTTAAAAAAAGAGACAGATAAATGGAGGGTTGTGTTTGTGTGTGTGCTGTGTCTGTGGGTGTTTAATAAAGGGAATCTGCTGTATGCATATTGGCCATTTTAATGAGGAGTGGTGTATAATTTCTTGGGACAGTTGTCTGGAAAGTAGTCTTAAGCATTTTATTTTAATCTGTTCTAGTGTCATATATTCTTATGTGTTTGCATGTGTATGGATGGATTAATAAATGTATTTGTTAGTTCTCTAAAGTCCCTGTATTTTTATCTGTCTTATAGGATCAAACCAGTAACGATGCATGGCCTGTAAGCCACCAATCATGGCCCATAGGAAGAGGCCAGGGACCAGTGGAGGAAATGGTATGGCTGTTCCAGGCCCCGCCTCCTGTCCTAGCCCTCATCCTGCAGAGTCATGTGATCTGAAAGCCCTCCCCCCTCAGCAACGCCCAGTTCGCTTCTCCAATAAGTCACATGGTGCAAAACCCCTCCCCCGTTCCTGTAAAGCACAATATTCTTCTCCCAAGTCTCAAGATGTGGGTCGCAATCAACCAGAAGTGGATGTTGATTCGGAGGTTGGAGTGAAACGGTACAGCAGCCATACAGATGCAGGGCTGGAGGAGCAGCAACCAGCTACACCTTCCCCTCCAGAACATGAACAAGATGACCATGACCAAGAAGACTTCCATGGAGCAGCTGACAGCCTGGATGATGACTCCAGTTCTGACTATATCAACAACACCTCAGATGAAGAGGAAGACTATGATGATGGTGAGTGTCAATAACACTGGTTTTTTTTTTTTTTTTTCCTTTTTATTTTCATTATCTTCTCATCAATAATTATTGGTTGAGGGTGACAAAGCATACACTTACTTTTGCAGCACTGTAGTTTAGTTCTGTTTAGTTTTATGTCTATTGAACAAAGACTAAAGTGAAAGACAATGTAAAAGCATATACTGAAAAAAACAAAATCTCCAAGTAATAGTAAAACAGAGGCTGCAACATCATTGAAAACAGAATAAGTTAAATTTAGCTGTAAAACATGATTCACATCTGCATGCATGTTAGCAGTTCTGTAAGCCGCGCACTTAATGGTAACAACATGCTACAATGACAATGTAAATATCTTATCACATATATTGCAGTTTATTCTCAAGATATGACATGTGCCAAATGTCATTAAGATGAAGCTAATAAGTAGTGGACTTAAAAAAGGTCCAGGGGTCACAACCTTAATTACGGTTCATCCCTGGGGACCATGAAAAAGATTTCATGGCAATCAGTCAAAAAGCTTTTCAAAGTTTTTTGTCTCAACTAAAACAGTACAGAAAGGTCAATAATGCTGTCCCTAGAGGCATGCTGCTAGTATAGCTGAAAAAAGTCATTGGCAATCCCATTCTTGCTAGAAATCATGCATTGCAATCAGTGGATTGAAAAACAAGTGCAAAGTTTGGTAAATATGTACACAATATCTTTTTGAAGTGTGATTCTGTGATATTTTTTTTCTTTTGAAGCCCCAAATATTAAGAAACTTTGTTTGCAATCATAATCCCTCCAGGACTTGCAGAGGAGGATGAAGGTGTGACTTACTACATCCGCTACTGCCCCGAGGATGACAGTTACCTGGAAGGTATGGATTGCAGTAGCCAGGGAA
Source organism: Mastacembelus armatus (assembly GCF_900324485.2). Lineage (NCBI taxonomy): Eukaryota > Metazoa > Chordata > Actinopteri > Synbranchiformes > Mastacembelidae > Mastacembelus > Mastacembelus armatus. The sequence goes on along the minus strand of NC_046635.1, from coordinate 9,231,944 downwards.
ACTGCAACCACAGCCACAACCAAGGGGACTGTGCTGGTTCAGTGCAACTGGATGGAACCCATACAGATGAATGCCAAGAGGTTGTGGAAGGGTGGACTGAGGAGGGAGAAGGCGAGAGAGATGTGAGAGAGGAAGAATGGGTGGAAGAAGAGGAGGGTGAGGGGGCAGTGAGGGCAGAGTGGAGAGAGGAGGAAGAAGAGGTAAGGGAAGAGTGGAGAGAGGATGAGGAAGAGGTAAGGGAAGAGTGGAGAGAGGAGGAGGAGGAAGAGGTAAGGGAAGAATGGAGAGAGGGTGAGGAGGAGGAGCGAGAGGAGTGGAGAGAGGTGGGCCAGGTCAGACAGGAGCAGTGGGTAGGACGAGAGAGGCACAGGGTGGAGGAGTGGAGCGAGGGAGAGGGGGAGGTCCGCTGTGAGGTGGTGGAACAAGATCCGGACGAACAGATATACAATGGAAGACCAGAACCCATCCTGGACCATCACCATCATCATCACCACCAACCGTCCTTGCAGGAAACCCTGCACACCTGCGAGGACGAGGAGGCAGAGAGTGAGGAGTACTGCCCAAACGAAGAAGAAGATGAGGAAGGCGATGAGGAGGAGAGGCACGGAAGGGCCTACACTGGAGACTATTATGCCCCAGAGGACAATGGGAATTCCGTGCGAGTCTCTCCATACCGTAGCCGTAAAGTTCTGGTGGTAGAGGGAGAGACAGGTGAGGAGGCAGAGGAGGACATTGACCAAATTGTTGCTGAGATCAAGATGAGTATGAGCATGGGGAGTCTAAGCAGTGGTACTGATCAAAGCCCAGAGGAGCTGGCGCAAGATCCCACTCCAAGTGATTACCCTCATGCAAAACCTGATGCTGTCGCATACCCACCAGCTCACCACCGGCATGACAGCAGGCCCAAGTCCCTGAATCTCCCTCCAATGCACCACAACAACCCTGACCTCCAGAGGAGCATCAAGGCACATTCCCGCTCCCCTGAGGACCGGCAGAGATGGCCACAGGAGCAGGTGAGCTGTTTTGAAGCAGAAAGTTCATGAGATTGTTTATGTTTCACATTGTCCATATTTGATCACTTGTGTTTACACTCTTCCATTTACTTTGTCATGTATGGTTCAGTGACAGTGGCAAGGTTTGTCTTTGGTTGTCTGTAATAGTGTTCAGTAATGATGAGCAGAGAATTTCCAATGGAAATAGCTTTGTTAGATCACGTTAAAACATTTTGTAGTGTTACTAAAAAGGAGAAGATTGCAGAATATTTTTAAAGCTCTTTTCATTTTGATCAAACAAGTCTGAGTTTATCATAGCCCTGTGTATTTACAGATTTTGAAAAAAGGTGCATATTAACGTTAGTGTGCATGGTTGCATGGTGTCCATGGTTCATTCAATCAGCCACAGCGATCAATGTTCTCCATTACCTCCACAAAAGCTGTAGACGTCTACAACATGAAAAGGAAGAACATGACAATGCAACAGTGACACCACTCTGTTAATATAGTCTGAGCCTTTGCAGATGTGCAGTGTATTCAAGCTATTTTAATGCTGTGGGACTCTTGCCACTGAATGTGGTTTAAAGCTCTGTGGGGAGGAGATGGAGATGATTTGCAGGTGGCATGTTGCTCATCACCATTCAGAGAATAGCTGAAGCCTTGCTCTTCCCACGTTATGCTGATATGCCCCCCTTCCCATCCCTACCCTGTCACAGACCTGGATGGATATACACACATACTGTACAGACACATTTACTGACTCAAACACAGGCAGAGCTACCCCCATCTTCTAAAAGTCAGATGGTAAAAGCAGAACAGAACAGTCTCTTGTGGACAGCCTGCTGATCCACACCTGCTCCACAGTGTGCACACGTGCTTGTACATTGACTGTATGTAGCTCATTTGTAGCACTTATCTGGGTCATACAGTGTAACTCGATTAAATTAGAGTGTAGAGTGCACTGTAGATTCATGACTCCCAGAGTCACTGAGATGATCAGTGAGTCTGAGATGATTTGGTCGTTTTGTTGTTTTTTATCAGTTGAAATGTTCTCTGTAGACCACTTCAGCTTGACCCCTAAAAGAAGGAGGATGATAACAAATTTAATAAGAGCCTTTCTGCATATTGTGGAGCCAAATGATTATACTAACATTACTAACTGTAGCTAACAAACTAACTTACAAAACAGAGGGAGCTTATCTGTGCACATGTGAGAGTGAAGATTATTACATTTTTATAACTATATATTAAATAGTGCTACATGATTGAACCTTCAGAATCTGTCACTAAATTATTTGTGACATATTGGTATGATCACCAGAGAGACAATGGTTGAATGCTAAACATTTTGACTCTTATTTCCCAAAGTACCTTGGTTCTTCAGTCAAATGTTTTTCTTTTAGTGCTTTTGCTTTTAGTACTCTAAAGGAATCTATCACATTGTAAAGTGATGGCCCACTAAAAGCAATCATTTTGGTATTTATATTGTATGCAGTTCTAGTTTAAATTCCATTAGTCCATGACTTTCAATAGGTTGACTTTATATATTAGCGTTTAAAGACTGTGCTATGTAATATTAGAGTAACCATTTCTTCCGTGATCTAACAAGTGTGTGTTAAAGACCACAGTGTACACACACAAACATGTGTCACATTTACACACATGAGAGTGTATGTGTAGGTTTGCACTGTATTAGATAGACATAACACTGTGTTCAGTGGCTGATTGAACCGATCCAATATCTCTTTTCTGTAGGTGAAATGAATTGATGTGCAGAACTGTTTCTGTGGTAGATGGATCAGGTGGCCAAAGTGTTATGTGAAGTTACTATATGAAATACCAATCTGTCATCACATAATTTTATTTCTAACTTGAGGTAGTTTTGATAAATAGTTACAGTGCATTATCAGACTCTCAATTGCAAAATCACTTGCTAAATCTTTCCTGCTGTGTGCACATGTGCATGTTGGCAGAAGCAGACAGCCCTTTAAGTGGTGGTGGTGTGAATAATAATAATGCTAATGGAATAAAATTAATGTGGTGCTGATGGTATTGATGATAAAATTCTATATGTAGATGCTTGAAGATTTCTCATTACAGATAGAGGCATGTACAAGGTTTGACTGGATTCACTTGAGATTCTGTACATGAATGTAATTTTGTTTAACAACACAGTCCAGCATTCCAACCAACCAAGCAACAACACAAATCTAATTAATTTAATGGTTGTTTGCACAACTGAGTTGGGCAGCATGATGAATACTAATCAAGACTTTATGTTTCAGCTGTTTTTGCAAACGAAGCCACTACTGTCATGTTTGTAGTAATTAATTTCAATTTCAGATGCACAACAGCATGAGCTATTCCTCCTAATTTGTAATACAAGGAGGATGAGGTTTAATTTGAAAGACGATTTCATTTCAGCCAATAAAACAACTGAATGTTAATAACAGCTTGTGGACTGTGAGATGAATATCCAAGGGAATAACTGAAATCCTCCCTCTATGTGATTATATGCAAGAAGTACTGTATACTGTATGTCTGTACGTATAATGTGAGATAAGACCAAAGACAGAGCTGCTTCAACGACAAGTGACAGCAGTCTGAACCAACAGTTGTTGGACTCATATAAGGAAAACTTTATAGTAATGCTGATTATGCATCATTTTATTTGTTGGTCAACAAATCACATTAAACAGCCATGGCAGTTAGAAGCGTAAACAGACAGAAATACACCTTCTTATCAGTGTTTTCACAGTGCAGGGCTTTCATGCATGTTCTTCATCATTTTTTCATTACTTTCTAAACCTCTCACATCAGATTCAGTCTGAAACTCTGCTGCCCATTCCAAAAAGCAACAGAAACAAAAGGATGTTTTTGACTTTTGTTGTCTTGCTTAATCCTTTTCTTTTCACGTCAGAATTATAATTGCTTCCATCTGTTCTTCTGTATTGACCTGCCAGGTGAGCAATGGTGCAGAGCTACCCAGAAAACAGCAGCGCTCCGACCTCAATGTTCCCCTGGAAAATAACAATATGCCAGAGGTAGGATGCTGCTGGATATTCTGTCGCAGTGCTGCCTTCATGATCCTTTAGATCCGTTACAAGGTCATTTATACGTTAGACAGAGGATAATATTGTTTGCATGTGTCTATGTCTGTGTTGCTGAGTACACGAGTAATTGTGTAATTACAACCTCAGCTCATGTCTGCTGCTTACAGCGTTAATACCGTCTTGGTAATTGAGAAGCATGTCTGCTTGTAGTTTTATGAGGGCCATTTTTCAATTAGATGCCTGCTGTGGATGTATCCTGTACAGGCTCCACCCACATCTTTTTGTTCTTTGGCTGAGTAGACCTTCTGAATTTGTAGTGAGCAGATTAGGAGATCCAGTAGATCCAGTGCGATGAATCTCATGAATCACTTCACACTTCATGGCTCTCTCTTGTCAATAGCTTCCTCCTCCTTCCTTTACATCCTCTCTCTTCTACCTCCCACAACTATGTCAATGTGTAAAGTGGATGAGTAACACTTTGCACTCTCCCTTACACCCACTTTTGCAGTGTCCTTGGGCAAGGTTCATATAGCCAGTTTCTGCATTAGTATAAGTACCACCATATAAATGCATGTAACTGACTGTGGGGCAGAGCACTGCTGGAAAATAGTAGAAATGTCTGAATATTTATGATGCCTATTCTAAGTAAAAAGATTTTTACAGGTTAGATTTTTCACTTACCGACATACGATTTGCTCAGCATAGCAGTAGGTGGGGAAAAAAGGTCATCACGGAGAGTACACCTGCATATTTATGGCAGAGATGAATAACAAATGATATTTTGCAGTTATGGAAATACCAATAAAAATAACCTTTATTTTTCTCTATTTCTATACATTGTCCACATCCATATTTTCAGCAGCCTTCCCCTCATATCATGTCAACAATTTGGACACTAGTCAAGATCTGGTCGAGACCAACTCAAAATGCAGAATTTACTGCTTGATTCCATGATCTTGCACAATCTGTTTGAATATAGTATTTCACATTAAAAAGAGAGCAGACACTATCCCGGTGTAAACTTTAATAACATTTCACAGACAAAATTAAGGGTTATGAATGGTTTATTTGAGACTGCAGAGACATCCTTAATCCATCACAAACCTGTTCACAATTTATCTGTCATATCTTTTTTTTGTCTTCCAGCCAACAAAGAAGGTTGCGTCATTCCCCAGCTTTGTAGATGGTAAGCTAATCTGTCTGCACACCAGCTTGGTGATGAAATCAAAATATTGTAATTGCGAGGAACAATTCCAAGTATTGCTTTGGCCTCACTCTGTCCCTCAGAGGTTTGATAAAACTCTTCTAGTGCTCTTTTCCTGCCTCTGGGCAGATGCTAGACTAAATAATATTTGAGGTGTTTAGTTGCCTGTCTGCTCCTTCAGATCACAACAGCGCATTGAGTCCCTGAGTCGGTGTCTGATAGCTCGCATCTACATATCACAGACACAGATTAGTCTCAGCCCAGTCTGCACCAGCACTGCACCTCCATCAGCTCATAGCCAGTGGCCATCTCACTGCTCAGTTCTACTCAGCCTGTTATCACTGTATCTCTATCTCCAGAGCAGTAGTGTTTGGCTCTGTTTCTCCACACAGCATGTTGACTGCAGTGATTGTAATACTGTCTCCACTGTACACTCTAGTAGTTTAACAGCACTCTGTTCTTGTCCATGTCCCATTAATCACCATTTTCTCTGCCTCTCCCTGGCCCAGTCCCAGGACCCTGCGAGCCAGAAGATCTAATTGATGGAATTATCTTTGCTGCTAACTACCTGGGCTCCACTCAGCTGCTGTCTGAGAGGAACCCCTCCAAGAACATCCGCATGATGCAGGCCCAGGAGGCTGTCAGCAGGGTCAAGGTACTTCAGTACACACACTCACAGCCTGCTACACTGGCTCACACATGCAAATACACATAGAAGAAGGGATCCTGTGGTCAGATTCTGTTCCTTAATTTGGACTCAGCGGCTAAGAGGAGGGCACTTCCCACTGCATTGTCTTGCCCAGACGACCAGTAACCATTTTAGGAACTTTAACTACCTTTTGACCAGAGGAACCACAAACTGAATATTAGTTTACAAATAGTTCCACCTTCAGGGGTAATCCTTTCCAGTGGATCAGGTATTATCAGAGCTCCATGCTGTTGACTGGTCACTTTTAGTTCCTGAATGTTTTCCTCTAGTCTCATAGTTCCTGGAACTATTTGGTACTGCTAGTGAGTCTGAAGAACATTATTTACACAGTGGGTCAACAAGCAAAGAATTACTTTTAGACAAATGGGTAATCATCTTGTAACTTATAGTTGCATTACCTATATATTTGAAGAGATATTGTGAAGTCATCCAGATGCTTTAACTTGATATTTAAATTAAATAAAAATTCATGTTGACACAGCTCTTATAATAATATTTCTTACTTGACCAACCTATAGCAGTCAGTATTGAAAACGCTGCACTGTAAGTTTGAATCACCAGAAAGCACTACTGCAAGATTAGGAGCTTTTTAGATGTCAGGAGCTATTTGAGAACCCATTTCTCTCTAACTTCATCCAGGCTTCTAAAGGTGCTGTTGTGATGTGTTTGTTCTTACCTGAAGAGAATCAGTGCTGTTGGTTTGCTGTCCCACTCTGGAAGAGCATGTTACATGATGGCAGTTCTCTCTCCTCACTCCATAGGTGCCAACGTAATGTCTTGCCTTGCTGCTTTTTAGGCTGTTATAATTTCCAGAGGCCGGCAAGAATTACAGCACCTAGCAAAAGTATTCAACCCCCTTCCCCCCACCCCCCTTGCCTTTTCCCTATTTTGTTGCATAACAACCTTGATATATTTTAAATATAAATATCCAACACTTTGAGTATCTCACACCACAGTACACTTGCCAAGAGAGGGCTGCCCACCAAAACTCACAGACCGGGCAAAGAGGGCATTAATTGGAAAAACATCTAAAAGACCAACAATAAACCTGGAGGAACCGGAGAGCTTCACAGCAAAGACTGGAGTGTCTATCGCAGGTACAATTCCAGTCCTCGAGGACCACTGTCATGCTTGTTTTCCAACTATCCCTGCCCTACGCACTGCTGATTACCTGGATCAGGTGTGTTCAGCCAGTCAGAAACTGCAAGGGCAGGGATAGTTGGAAAACAAGCAGGACACTGGACCTCGAGGACCAGAATTGCAGACCACTGATCCATAGGATCACTCTTAGCCGCACACTCCACAGAGCTGGGTGTTATGCAAGAGTGGCCAGAAGAAAGCCCTTGCCCCCAGTGAAGCATGGTGGTGGCAGTATATGGGGATGTTTCTCATCAGCAGGTATTGAATTGAAGGAGTGATGAATGGTGCGAAATACAGGGCAATTCTTGAAGAAAACCTGTTTCAGCGTGCCCGAGAGTTGAGACTAGAAAGGAGGTTCACCTTCCAGCAGGACAATGACCCTAAACACACTGCTAGTGAGTTAGTGAGAAACATTTAAATGTGTTGGAATGGCCCAGTCAAAGCACTGAGACATCAATAGAATATACAATCCATTTTCTGACTTAAAGAGTGCTGTACACTAGAGGAACCCATACAACTTGAAGGAGATGGAGCAGTTTTGCCTGAAAGAATAGGCAAAAAGGTGTGCTAACCTCATGGAGACATACCCAAAGAGACTTGCAGTTGGAATTGCTGCAAAAAGTGGCTCTACAAAGTGTGAACTTTGAGGGGGTGAATAGTTATGCACAGCCAAGTTTTCTGTTTTTTTGTCTTATTTTTTGTTTGCTTGACAATAAAAAATATTTTGCATCTCAAAAGTTGTAAGCATATTGTGTAAGACAGATATAAATCATTTGTAAATCAGTCAATTTCAATTCCAGGTTGTAAGGTAACAAAATAGGGACAAAGACAAAAGGGGGGTGAATGCTTTTGCAAGGCAGTGTATGTTCAGCTGCTTCACACAGCTAATACTGCACATTTGATTGTATTTGTCAGACACAATCTGAAAACATTTCTCAAATTACACCGTATATCTGGAAGAATCTGATTCATGTCCCCACAACCAAGGTCACAAGTGAAATCTTGCTATTTCAGCATGTTGCATGTTGTTTTAATGTTTTATCATTTGTATTTTATAGTTATCATGAGGTATTTTGTTCAGGTCCAGATTGCCGCTGATAAAACATCCATGGACGTCAGTGCTGCTGGGTTCTAGCATAAGTGGTCTTTTAGGGCAGCTAAAGAAACTAGCCAGATGGGGCCATAGGGCTTGTGTTTGACACAGCCAGTGGTATAATGGCATTTCTGGCATGTGAACCTTATATTTCCCTTGTTAACACTCAGCTCCCTGCTGTTCTCTAATATTATTATGATGATGTTTTAGAGAAATCCTGGGGATGGTACCAGTGCCGAGTGGAGAAGCTTGACTCGTTATTTTCGATGAGTTAGAATTGCTTTATTCATCACTGCACAAAGTGTTTATTTAACTTGACAGAAACAGTTACTCACTATTTCCCTTTTCAGGAAGAGGTACACATTCATCTTTTTAAAAATGTCCTCCCATTAAAAAAAAACAAACAAGAAAAAAAACAAGGTCAGGTACATGGTGCAAGCAACTTATTACAACCCACAGTTGTGCTTTACTGTTAACTGTATGAAACAGTGTCTTTTCATCAAATTCCCCAAAATGTTTATATTCATGTGACAAAGCCCTCTAGTGGCCATAGTCATTAAAGTAATACCATCCATCCATTAGCTATATCGCTTATCCTAGAGCATTGCAGAGCGGCTGGAGCCATCACAGCCAACACTGGGCAACAGGTTGCGTACACAGAGGACAGGCATTATAGTGATATATAGTAATAATTATGATGTGAATGAGGAAGGACGTCAGGTGATGTTATAAAGCAAAAGAGTTATAAAGGTAAGATGTCAGGATGGATTGATGGGCAAAACATTACCTAACACGTAATGTTATGGCCAAAGCATTGTTTCTTTTAACACTCACCATGATTGTACACTCACCATAACCCTAACAACTTTTTATTTGTGTCACCATGATGACAAAGGTTTCCTAAACCCAAACCATGATCTTTCCCTTAACCCAATTAAAATTGTTTTTGACCCAAAACTCAGAGTCGTTCTGCCACTTGATCTTATGTGAAATAAGACAATGAAATAATATAGCACTGATATTTTGGTGGACAGCTGTTACCCAGACATAAGTGTTTTTATCACAAACACAAGCTTGTCTGCGTTTCTGTCACTCAGAGTTACAGGCTGCAATAAGTCTTGTCATTGACGAGATAGACGTGTGACGGTCCAGAGGGATATAAGAAGAAAAGACTAGAACCAGGAACTGTTTGAAGTTTGAATTAGTAGATCAGGTTTCATGATCAGGTTCCAGGTGTGTGATGCAAGAAAACATCAGAATAGCAAGAAAAAGTGAATAGCAGCCAGTTTCAGTAAACATGGCAGTCAATAGATCGCTTAGACATCTGAAATTGGTTTCACTGTCTCTAGTTTAAGCACATCTGCACGGTCCTTCTGTTTTGTAACATGAAGTAAACAAACATGACGGAACATCATTTGGAGATACCTGCATTTACTGTATGTATTACTTTGTCTTGAAATATGGCCAGTTCTTCAGCTAAGTTACAATTTTAAACAAACAAAAAACCTTGTATTTTTCTTATCCATATTAAATGTGTAAGTCAAATACTCAGTTCAAAAGCATTCAGAAGTTTAATCAATTAGATGTAATTGGATGTTTGAGTTATTGTAATGTTTTTTGATATCGCACAATATCAGCATTGCAACCCTGAATGTGGCATGAAAGACTGCTATTTAAAGTGTCCGAAGGTTTTTTGCAATTCTATACCATTGACTGAAACAAGTCGAATCACTCTTTTGTCTAAAAGAGCTCTTCATAACCACAAGATGTCTTCTGCCATAATTTCACATCTGTCCAGTCTCTGCTTGGTTCTTCTCTCTCTCACTCTGCACAAATTACTTTCCCTATGAAAAGTCTGGTCAGGGTGAACCCATGGCAACAGTTGACTGTCACCTTTTAGCGCTTTCCAATTCCTGGATCAAGTCCACCGAAGAAGAAGAAGCTGTCCATTATCTCCTTGATTTATCCCACATGGAAAAATGAGTAGCTGTACTGCAAACGACATTTAATCTTTTACATTGGAATGGATCCAGACAGCTGCGCACCAACCCAACCAAACATACTTGACTATTTGCTCCCGATCAAGCCACACAAACATACATGTAGTATGCAGGTCCATTATATACATGGACAGGAAAGCACTTAGACTCTGTGATGCTGAACTGAGAAAAGACTATGCCAGGTGGATCGCAGCAATAGTTATTGCATATATTTTTGGTGTGATATTCATTCTGTTTGATGTTATATTTATACAGCTTTACCACACTACCACCCCCACTGTCTATCCCCTCCTCAGCAGTATATGTTGCTGTGTTCCTCAGACGTCTGTGCTGCACGAGGTGATCATGGAGGAGGAAAGTTTACAAAATTAAAAAGGAGTCTTCCTTTTCTGGCTGTTTATTATGTTTTCTTATTTTTTTAACTGCTAGTCTTAGCAGTCACAGCTCTGCAGGGTGGCTCAGGAAAACCTTCCGGTATTACACTTGGAAATGTAATGAGGCTAAAAAAATAATTTTCTCCGGTTAAAGGTGGAGTGGCAGTAGCTCAGCTTGAACCTCATGCAGGTTTGATTTTGAAAGATTGCAAAGTGCTAAGAGTACTCCAGAAATTACTTATCTAAGTTCAGCAGCTTAAGTGCCCACTCCAAGAACAGCAGCACTGATGAACTAACTAAGCACTTGACTCAACATTGTATTTTTTGATGCAGCCCAGAAAGCAAGCTCTAAGAGCACATTTTAGATCCTTGTTTGCAGCTTTGTCCCCTCCCCTACCTCTGTGATTGCTAATTGTTTTCTTCTCTGATAATTGTGTTGAGGCTGCGGCACAAACACTGATGGCGGCGAAAGTATTACAGTATATACACAAGCTGAACTTGACTTTATTGTCATTGTAAGCTCTAATATGGAAATGGGAGCTCTACCATCTGACACTTGAAAATATTAAGCTAATAAGAAGAAATAATCAGCAGCCAAAAACCCTTTCTTAGTAAGTGTGGCCTTATATGTTGAGAAAGCAGGAACGGTGTCGGTTCATGTCTGCACGCTTGTTATTTGCTGTGTTTAATAGAGAAATTATTACCCTCTATGCTGTTTTGATTTGTATCTGATAACCAACGCGGCTGTGCAAACACTCTCTACAAGCACTCACATACAGCCACACACGTCCCCCCTCTCTCTCTCGCTCTCTCATTCTCTCTCTTTTGCTCTCTCCCTTTCTCTCTTTCTGTTTCCTCTGACTCTCTCACTCTCTCCATTTCTGTGAGCAGTGATAGCACACCTGCTGTTTGGTTTGGGGCTTTACTGTCTTACCTCCTTTTATTTACCTTCTTTATTTCCTCCTCCTTTTCCTCCTGTTTTTGTGCTCCTGTGTCCGCTGACCTTGTCCTGTCCCAACGCCTGCCTGCCTGCCAGAGGGTACAGAAGGCTGCCAAAATCAAGAAAAAGGCGGTGTGTAACAAACAGAGCAAAAAGGCCCTTAAGCCACTCCAGCCTGCACTCTCACCTTTTCTTTTGCATTTCATGTGTGCCCGTCTCTGTCTGTGCATCCTCTCATGTCGCACACATATCTACGTTTAATTAAGTTGAACAAATCTTTGTGAGGTTTTTCAGATTTTAGTTTTATTTGAATTGCTATGCATTTGTCCAGTGAGAGTTTTTGTTACTTTAAAGGAGATTCTTTTTTTCACACTAAAGGATTGCAAGGATATATGTTTTAGAGCAATGCTTATTAAAATGTCTCAGTATCAACAAATGTAGAATGGGACCATATTTTAACCAGACATAGCCTGAACATGTTCTGTAGGAAAACTTTTTATATTGATTAAAGTTTTGTTGTAAGACTCCGGAGCTGCTCAAATCAGATGTAATAACATGATTTTATACACAACCACTGTGACCTCAAGGCAAGTCATGTGAGCAGGACATTATGGGGGAAGCTTCTGGCTGTATTATTTCTTGGGCTTCTCTAATACAGTAGCATTTTTCTGTGTATTAACCTTTACAATAAGACCGTGTAATTATTTCATGAAATTACAACTGTAGGTTTAAGGGACTAGTGACACACTGCAAGGACAACACACACTGAAATATTCATGCCCATGCACTGCTATAAGTTGTGTGTGATGTATATTTAATTCCTGCTTTTTTTAGTCAGGAATGATTTTCAAGTGCTTACAATGCCTTTTAAGTTCATTTCAGTTTCTTCTTGTGGGTTGAAGAAGCAGAAACTTTTGAGGAGTTGGTAAAGTAAAATGGCCCATAGGCCAGTTATATATATCAGAATAATTGGAAATGATAACAGTTGGTCTAGTTTAATGTTTGCTCACTAAAACATTTTAAATACAGTGACCTTTCTTCTTCACAGCCAAGACATATAATTGGCAAATATATATTATTTGTTTTTTTATATTTGTTTTATATAATTTGTACATATGTGACTTTTACACTTTATGGAGAAAAATTATCTATTTAGTTTCATTTGTTTTTCATCCAGTGCATCCCTGATTTTTGTGTGACTAATACAGTTTACACGTACGGCAGAAAATATGCTATTGTTGAGTTATTGGGTGATTTTCAAGCAAAAGGGACCCCTGAAAACTAAATTCAAACTTAATTCAAAACAGACAACTGCAATACAAGAAGTTATTCACATTTTTTAAACATTTTTCCTTAGTTTTTTCAAACTTGGGGAAGGTATAAAGATTGATGTGCCACTATTATAAATACATGGTTCACCATTTATTACGTGAAATACTAAATGATTCTATGTATGGTATCTATTTTAAGCACTATTGCCTTATTTTATATGCACCAGGCAAGTTTAATTAAACTAAACAAGGTCTAATTCTATTAGTCTGCTGCACACTGACTATTAATGAGGGAAATGTGCACAGGCTTGTTTTGTGCTGAAGCACCATTGCTCTCACTGGTATAACAGCCAGCTGGTAAGGGTTTAGTGTTAAGCTGTTTATTGGTTCAGTGCCAGATTGCTATCCTTGTGCCTGGACAGTTGATATAAAATCACACCACTGCCAAATGCTTTCTTTTTCTGCCTTTTCCACCTCACCTTTAGACGTAATAGCCTGTCATCTAACAAACATTTTCCTAGCTAACTAGACCCTGATCTACTGTATACATGCATGTTGGTTGATATCTGAGACTTTCCCACATTTAACACAACGACTGTCCAGGAAGTTACAAGGGGAAAAATATAAACTATAAAAGTTTGTTATAAAGGCCTTGCAGACTGAAGTCAGAGGAGATTATGTGTTTTTGCACTTCTGTTTGTGTGTTTCTTCAGAGTGCAGATGGAGACGCTCAAACCCTCACTGAGGTTGATCTGTTCATCTCCACCCAGAGGATCAAAGTTCTCAATGCAGACTCACAGGTGAGGACAAGAAAGCACACACGCTTCATGTTTCTTTTCAAAGTATCTTTTGTCCTCTCTGTGACAATAAAAGCTGTTTACCCCGACAGTACATCTGTCACCCACTGAGCTGTACAAGCCTGCCCTTCAGGGGGAGTGTTGTTGTCATAGCTGTCATAACTGCAGCTTAACCACTGACACGAATGGCTTCTTATGAAACCCCATCACTGTTATTCATTTGTTTGTTTAATCTCATGACGCCACTGTCAGAATTTCCTTTGACCAAGGATGAGGACAGACTGAAAATCCCAAAATTGCTGCACAAACATCTGTGCATGGAGGGTGACTCAGAGGGCATGTGCTGCGGAGACGCTCAAACCCTCACTGTTTGGCTAACTGCAGCACAATCTATCCAAATGACTATCCAAATAATATTTTTACACAATTAGTCATTTGTTAAAGGTCATGGACTACATCATGTTTTCTTTATTTGTTTTACAAGGAGGTCTTTTATGAAGTAAAAATTAGGGTTCTATCTCTTCATCCCTGCAGAGGTTTTCCTCTCTTTTAGCTTTACAACAAGCAGCTGTGTGAATATGCAGCATGAGTTTTGACAGGGGATGTAATCTTTGATAGAAGCTGAAATGCTTCGGAGAGGTTTTCGGTTCTTCAGATTGTGAATAGAGCTTTGGTTCACAGTAACTGTTAAAATGTATATGTGATGATTCATTTGCAGTATTTCGGTGTTAGGTGTTGTCTGGCCGTCAAAGCAGAGTGTTTGGTAGTGTGTGTGTGTGTGTGTGTGTGTGTTTGTGTGGGCAGCCTCTTGGCAGAAATGAATGTGCTGCATTGCAGTGTCTATATTCCTCCCTTTCTCCATCTGGCTGCCACTGGTCCTGGCACTCTTGAGAGGAGATACTTAGAGTAAAAAGTCTTATTTCTTTTAAAAGGTTTCATGCAGGTTGCATGTGGTCCCTGAACTTGAATCATAATAAGAACAACTCCAGAGGTGGGCTGCAGCAATGACACTAATCAGGCTAATGTCATAAAACCACACTTAATGAAGTGAAGTTAACTCAACTGAAAGTAAATTCAGCAGAAAACATGAACAAATGTATATTCCTCTCAGCAAATCCACATTCACTCCAAAGTAGTCATAGTTGTGTTCAACAAACAACGCTTCCTGTAATTAGTTCAGTTGCAATAATTGATACAATAAATTCTTCATAATTGGGTGTAGCATAAAGTCACTAGCACATATTTGTATTACATTACAGTGCGACCTAGAATATATAACTGAACCTAGAAAATCTAATTGTGCATAGTTTTTTTCATTTTTAAAAAATCTGCAGTTACATCTTAAAAACTCACAAATCGAAACTATTTTTACAAAAGCAGTGTTTGATTTTGCCTTTGATGTATTTCACTTTTTGGTTGGTATGTCTGCAGGAAACCATGATGGACAATGCACTTCGTACTATATCTTACATTGCTGATATTGGGAACATTGTGGTCCTGATGGCAAGACGCCGGATGCCACGCACAGCCTCACAGGACTGTATCGAAACTACACCTGGTGCACCCGAGGCAAAGAAGCAGTACAAGATGATATGCCATGTGTTTGAATCTGAAGATGTAAGTGCTTCATGTGTTATCAGATTCACAAGCCTGCTATATCTGTTTTATTCAAACTGTATATTTTAAAGCTCACTGGCCAGGTGCAGGGGAAATAGATGAGTTACTGAAGAAGTCACAAGAGGACTTCTTTGGTAAATGAGTCCTGCAGCATATAGCAACAGCAAAGACACTTTTTATTGCTTCATGTTATTGGATTGTTGAATATTATTTCAGCTTCTCAATCATCACCGGTATTAATGGTTTTCCTCCGTTTTGCTCCAAAAAACCCTTTTCTGATTTTTTTTCTATTTTTTGTTGGGTTTTTTTTGAGTGTTACACATATATTTAAAAAAATAAACAATAATTGTACAACCTTAAATATTTGTATGATGTAAACTGGCTGAGAATTTTTTTATTTTTTTTTCTTTTGTTTTTTTTGGTAGCTGCATCTTTTCTTGTTGAAGCAGATTAAGCAAGTCTTGGCAGCATTTACAATGTTGCACCGAACAGCCAGCAACTCAGTGTCTGTGCCAGTCTGTGTAAAGGCTGGACTCCAATCTGTCCTCTCTCCCTGTTTAGTTTTGCTGCCAGTTTTTAAAGGCTGGCCAAAGTCATAATGGACCCATTCAGCCGCTCATCCATGAACTGGAAACTGTTTCTGTTATTGTAACTCCACTGGCTGTTTGCGGTGGTTGTTTTTTACTTTTTCCATTGTTGTGCAAAACCATTTCACAATGTATTGATTCAGAGAGGTTCCACCACTGTCTGCAAATTCTGCATTTATATGATCTATACAATTATAGGATTTAATTTTATTTAAAAATAGGGAAAATATGCCTTGTGAAATGAATGGCCAAGGTAGGTTTTCATTTTTAGATGTTTTACTATTTTGACCTTGTCCCATCTCCCTGGTAGCAAATGTCTTCTGTGGTCAGAGTGGTGGCGAGTGCAGCAAAGCAACATAGTACAACCTCAATTCCAAAACATTGGGATGATGTGTAAAATCTACATCAAAACAAAATGCTGTGATTTTCAAATCTTATTAATCCATATTTTATTCACAATAGAACATAGAAAACATATCAAATGTTTAAAGTGAGAAAATGTACCATTTTAAGAAAAAAAATGCATCTCATTTTCAAGTAAAGATGTGGAGAGTTTCACCAAATATGTGAAAAGCTGCGTCTAAAATTTGTCTTAACAATTACAGAATAATGTAAAATTGCAAAGACTTTAAATATGTCATCATTTACAGTACACAATATCATCAAAAGACTCAAAGAATCTGGGGAAATCACTGTGCGCATTGGACAGACCAAAATACTAGATGCCTGTGATCTTTGGGCCCTCAGACAGCACTGCATTAAAAACAGGCATGATTCTGTGATGGACATCACTGCATGAGCTCATGAGTACTTCCAAAAATCCCTGTCTGTGAACACAGTTCACCGTGCTATCCAAAAATGCAAGTTAAAGCTCTATCATGCAAAGATGAAGCCATATTTGAAGATGATCCAGAAATGCTGCCATCTTCTCTGGGCCAAACCTCATTTAAAATCGCCTGTGACAAAGTGGAAAACTGTTCTGTGGTCAGATGAATCAAAATTTTACATTCTTTTTGGCAACCATGGGTGCTGCGCCTGCCTGCAGTCCAGACCTTTCACCAATTGAAAATATTTGGCACATCTTGAAATGAAAAATACGACAAAGACGACTTGACTGTTGAGCAGTTAGAATCCTTTATCAAGCAAGAATGGGACAACATTCCTCTCCCAAAACTCCAGCAACTGGCTTCCTTAGTTCCCAGACATTTACAGACTGTTGTTAAAAGACGAGGGGATGCTACACTGTGGTAAATATGGGCCTGTCCATAATATTTTGAGATGTGTTGCTGCCATCAATTTCAAAAGTACCTTATATTTTTCTTAAAATCATAACTTTTCTGTTTAAACATTTGATATGTTTTCTATCTTCTGTTGGGAATAAAATATGGGTTTATGAGATTTGTAAATCATTACATTCTGTTTTTATGTAGATTTTACACAGCGTCCCAACTTTTTTGTAATTGGGGTTGTAGTTTGACTGTTTTTGTTGTTCTTTCTCAATGGGAACAAATAGCTTATGCCAGTGAAAATCAATTTATATTATGAATGAACATATTCTTGGCGCACTTAGTTCCACTATTGTGTGATGCGCCGGATGTTTCTTTTTTTCTTCACTGTATTGTTATTTATATGGAGTTCTATGAAGATGAGCTTTTCTGTGTCCAACAAAGCAAGATGACAAACACGTGTTATGTCATGACTCCTACTTTGTCCGACTGCAGGCCCAACTTATCGCTCAGTCCATTGGTCAGGCTTTCAGTGTCGCTTACCAGGAGTTCCTGAGAGCCAATGGCATTAACCCCGAGGACCTCAGCCAGAAGGAGTACAGCGACATCATAAACACCCAGGAGATGTATAATGATGACCTCATTCACTTCTCCAACTCTGAAAACTGCAAAGAGGTTGGTCCACAGTATATACGTATAAAAATGTGCAGTGCATCACTTGTGGCTTAAAGATGGTATATTTTCTCTGCATGTGTTTGTTGGTGTCCGTTATAACAGGAAAATACAAAACATAAGTGCTGTGACACTTGTGTGGCAGAAATTGCCTTTATGCTGCAGGGCCATAACAGAAACACGACAGTAGACAGTAACTAATTAAGACAAGATTAAGAGGCAGATGGTACCACAGAATCTGCTCGGAGGATGCCAGCTCTAGCACTTTTTGATGTAAGCATTACTTAAACAGAAATAAAAACATTTTTGGAAATACAACCTTTCACGTTCTTCCTGACAGCTGGATCAGAAGGTTGATACCACTCTCATGTTTGAATGCTAAATATCAAGCTACAGCCAGGAGACAGTTAGCTTAGCTTAGCACACATCACACACTTGTTGTTATCCCTACAAAAACTCTAATGTAAAATAATTTGTGGTATTACAAAAGTTATATGCCAAAATGTTTCTCGACCGAGTGTACTGACTTCCTAGAACTCTAGATACACGGTGGTTTCTGTTCAGATTAAACAACAGATATAAAGTATTAAAAGGTTCAATGTGTAATATTTAGAGCAATGTATTAGCAGAAATGGAGATTGGTATTCATAAATATTTTGTAATTAGTGTGTAATCACTGGAAAATACCAAGCATTGCATGTTCTTAGTCTTAGATTGAGTCTTTTAAATCTACGTAGGGAGCAGGTCTCCTTTCATACAGACAGCCATGGATGGACAAACCAAACACTGGCTATAAACAGGGAGTCATGTTTTGTTTTAAAGGTGATGGCCACCGTACCATCCTTTGCTTTGATATTATACATATTACACCTTTAATCAGTAGGATTTAGGTTTATTCATCATTAACTCCCTAAAATGCAAAAAATGCTTTGGACTGTCATGCTACTGTAAGGTCAAGGTTTGACATCTAGCCTGCAAATTGGCAATTTAAAACTGTACCACACGAGTTTCTAGCGGTTCAGTTTGACAGTACAGCAAATTCCTGAAGAAAAAACACTGAAGCACACTGAAGGAACCTGACTAATGTTCTTGACTGTTGTCTCGTCACCAGTGTAGAACAAATCAGCCAAAAAAAAAAAAAAAAAAAGATTCATTGATGAAGACCGTTGTGTTCAAATATTTGTATCTTCACATTACTGTAGGCTCAAATCAGTACGGTAATTTATCAGTGTGATCCAGTTATGGCTTTAATACTGCTGGTCATTTTTTACACGTGATGAAAAAAGAATTAAAAAATGACCAACGAAGTGTCTCCTCCTCCTACCACTGAATTTCCACTTGCCTTCTTTCCTCAGCTGCAGCTGGAGAAGAGCAAAGGGGAGATCCTCGGGGTCGTGATCGTGGAGTCTGGCTGGGGCTCCATTCTGCCCACAGTTATCTTAGCCAACATGATGAACGGCGGGCCAGCAGCTCGCTCTGGCAAGCTCAGCATCGGAGACCAGATCATGTCCATCAACAACACCAGCCTCGTGGGGCTGCCACTTGCCACCTGTCAGGGAATCATTAAGGTACAAAGAGCCAGAAGATATTCACAAGAGTGTGACTAGAGCAGGCAGCTGAGGCTGTGAAATACATTATAATTGAGCCTGTTTTAAAACATTAAACCACATCATTTCTGTGAAAATGAGAAAAGTGGAAGCTTTTTGATGTCTGTGTGTTTCTCTCTGTGTTACAGGGCTTAAAAAACCAGGTCCAGGTGAAAATGAACATTGTCAGCTGCCCCCCTGTTACCACTGTCCTCATTAAGAGACCAGATCTTAAATATCAGCTGGGCTTTAGTGTCCAGAACGGTATTGTAAGTATAAATCTGACTTCTGTCTGTAACCATGAGAAGGTTGATTACTTTGCTACTACTATTGAATAAATATATTAAAATTGAATGTTTTATTCACGTGGACAAATGGCAATCTTTGTTGTTTGTTTTATTAGCACCACATATGCATGGTTCAAATTCCTGTCAGTTAAAACTACTCATTATTTTATCTTCTTCTGTATTGTGATAAATTGCTATTTTGATTTGTGGACACCTGTTACAAATTCCGTGTGTGTGTGTGTGTGTGTGTGTGTGTGTGTTCAGATATGCAGTCTAATGAGAGGAGGTATTGCTGAGCGGGGTGGAGTCCGTGTGGGTCACAGGATCATTGAAATCAACGGGCAGAGTGTGGTGGCCACGGCCCACGAGAAGATTGTCCAGGCCCTGTCAAACTCTGTTGGCGAGGTGAAACTGCCGCATCCACACACTCACGCAGACATACAAATGCTCACATGTGCAAATATAGAAATATAAGAAATACATAGAAAAAACTAAATGAATACGTAGAAATTTAAATCAAACAATGGATTGAAAATTAGTTATAAGTTGAAAGCATTTAAGAGGAAGGGACTTTTTAAATTACTGCTTTGCATATCAATCATATCAATATTCTAATATCAGGTGTGTCAACATCGGCAACTACTTCAAAGAAAATTCACACATGAAAACACACAATTCTCAACCATTCTGTGTTTTAAAAAGCATAAATAGTTTGGCCATTTTATTGAGACAGTGCTGTTACTTATCTTCACTGCCAGATTCACATGAAGACCATGCCAGCAGCCATGTTCAGACTTCTAACAGGACAGGAGACGCCTTTGTACATATAAATGATGGCCACGGACTGTTCCCCATGACAGGCTGTCAGCTATGATTGGGAACGTTAGTGCACAAACCAAGTTGACCAGTGACCGGAGGGGGATTGTTTCTTCCTGTCAATTCACTTCTCTTTATTTTTCTTTGAGCTGATGACTTCGGTTCTTCATAATCTCTCCCGTGTCTGTGCTTAACATGCATTGGTCATTTTATTGATGACATGCATTTTCCATCCGACCAGCTGAAGAGACAGTGTGTGTCTATGTGTGTGTGGATATTGTTATTTATTTGTCCTGTCTGTGCTTTTCTGTGTGTGACTGTGTGGATGGACTTACCAAGTGAATGCATCACAATTTATTTTTCTATATTCATGTAATGCAATGCGATACTTCTGCTATACTTCTTGTATGGTTTCATTTTCTTCTCTATTTATTTTCCAATGTAAATACGTATTTTGCCAATTTTGTGACTGAAGGCAGAGGGGGAGAGGGAGCTGCATTGTAAATATTTATTGAATCTTGCCGTTGAATCGAAAGCAGGCCATGGTGATGGCAAAGACACATTTAAATGCAGATGTCATTGTAGTTGCCATCCAAAAGGGGAATTACAGGAGTGTTTGAAATGCTGGGTTTAAATCTGATAAGTTGACATAATGTACATGTGAATCAAACCAATGCTTGCAGCAGGGGTTTATGGGAGAAACGCCATATCCTTATGATTTACTTCATTTTACGGCAATACACGAGTTTCAACCTCTGAATCAAAAGATAAATCTTTTCTAACTCTCCTGTACAAACTCACACACATTGAAATAACAAGCAACTGAATAGTGATTTTGACATGCATTAATTATGCTGTTGGTATCAATCACATGTGTGAACAATGACGTTTCTTTTGCGTGCTACTCTATGTTCATCTTTAGTGTTCCTGACTGAAACTCATGATACTGAGTGGACTGTGAATGTAACTGTGTTGTGCGAGCTGTCCCATTGCCATAAGCAGTATTAGAATGTCTGTACATAAAGGGAAACTTGTCTAGTGTTGTGCTCATGTTAAAAAATATAATAATAATAATAAAACACACAGGTTTTAGTCACTGCAAACATCTTCCCGCTTGTATGTTGGCTTTCAGTCTTGAGAGGGAAAGAGAGAACTGTGAATCACACACTGTGACAGAAAAAAGCCTTATCACCAAGTAATAGTTTTACATTGCATTGTAGTAAATTTAAACCATATGAAGATCATCTGTGTGCATGCCTCGTAAACTAGTATCATGTCATTGTGGCAAGATAATAAAATCTGAGCTAAACCTGCCTGGTTTTGTTGGACTGGATCAAACTACACACTGAACTTATAAAAGGTTTGCACTGACATACCAAAGCACGGCCTGGTAAAAATGGGAATCACAGTTGGCCCATTTTCTACAGAAGCCTGTTATGACCAGAACAGGAAAAAGCATTAGACATGATAAAATTAAAAACACTCATGTTTGACTTTTGTCCCATAATTTTTGTTTATTATTTTAAATTTTGATTGGTGTACCAAATGAAACTAGAGAATAAACTGCTCTCATAATTTTAACTTCAGTGATATCCTATAATCTTTAAATAAGTCAAACTTTTGACAGTTTTTTTTTTTTTTTTTTTGGCTTAGTAAGACTTCCTTTCACTACAAAAAATTTAAATCCATTTTGATTATCTTGTCATTTCGACGTCACAGTTTCATTAGTATTAAATCTCCCAAAAATCTGAATGCTTTCCTATTCTCAAGTTAAATGGACATTGGTAATCCAAAGTCAAGGCAAGGCAAGGCAAATTTATTTGTATAGCACCATTCACACACTACGCAATTCAAAGTGCTTTACAAGGCATATAATTACATTAAAAGCATGGAAAAGAGCATTTAAAAACAAAGACATTTAAAATAAAGTAAATTAAAATAAGATGTAAAAGCACATTAAGAAAACAAGGATGAACAATTATTTGAAGGCAGTCACAGGTTGACTGAGAGGCATCTGTGCATGTACTGCAACATTTTCTCTTTCCTGCTCTCTAAAGTACAATGATTTCATGTGTTACCAACAACCACGACAATTGGTACAACTGGCACAGCTGTCTCCTGGTAATTCCACTTTGAGCCTCTGGCCCCCCCTAATGCCTACAATTAGGAAGTGCAGGATCTGAAGAATGAAATATAATTACAAAATTTCTCACTTTGTAATTTTATTCTTTAATTGTTAAAATATGTTTTTCTTATTTGACAGTATTTAAAAGCATTTTAAATTTCAAATACAAGAAAAGCAGATTCTAGGAAATTTATATAAAGTGGAGCATCATAAAATAATTACTCGTACCATGAGATGCTGACTTTTTCTAACCTGTCAGCTGACTTCCACAGTGCTGATATTAGTGTGTCTCTTTGAACTAGCTCTGTTATCTCTCCTGGGGTTAATGTCCAGTTGGTGGATGTTCTATTAGTCGGTGTTGTTTTGAGGCAATGTGTCAGATCAGGGGTTCTGGTCATTTTGGTCACACTTTAACATAACCTTTATCCCAAGACCCTGACGTGTAGTTTCAAAGGCCTGGACTGCCTGCTCCAGAGGGAAACGATGGGTCACCAGGGGCTTCACATTCACTTGACCAGACGCCAACATGTCTATGGCCGTTGGCCAACTGCAACACAGCGAGATAAATGTTTTACTGAGCAGTTCATTATCTGTTATACCTAATAAACTTTATGAGTTCAGCTTCAGCCGCAAATATATAAAAAACATTTACTTGTAGAGCAAGAAGTGCAATTAGTGGATATTATCTTACGTGTTGCAGTATCGGAAGACCCCTCTGATGTCCACTTCTCTAAGGGCAGCGTTGAGCAAAGGAACAGTTGCCATCTCAGCGCCGAGACCCACCAACACCACCACGCCTCCTGAACGTGTTGCCTGATTAAAAACAAAAAAATTGATTATTACCATTTATTTTACTCTGGATTTGATGTTTTGCAGTGGACTCAATAGTAACTGTGAAGAAAGTACTCAGATCCTTAACCTAAGTAAAGGTGGAAATATAACACTCTCAAAATACTCAATATTAAGAATGCAAGTCCTTCATTAAAATACTTGTTTGTTTGATGGCTGTAGTTTTTTGTGGAGCTACTTCCTAATGCAGAATCCAACTTTAAAAGTCCTTTACTGAGGGTAGTCACGTACATAAATGGCAGTCTGGATGCTGCTCTCAGCACCAGTGCATTCAATAGTAATGTGAGGCTGAGCTCCAAGCATGTCCTCTACAGTCTTGGCGAGCTGCTGGGCTCCATGTCCTCTCTTCACGGTCAGCTGGAAGTCAGCCCCCAACTTTTTGGCCACCGTCAGCCGCTCCTCCAACAGATCTGAGCACAGCAAAGGAGGTGTGTCATAGACAAAAGACTGCACAGAATAGTCAATCAAAATTTATATCTCATGTCATTTCAATTGAAACGAGCGTTTACGAAATGTGTGTTACCGGTGATGATGACCCGTGAGGCCCCCATTGCCTTAGCCACAAGCAAACAGACCAACCCAATGGGACCTGTGGAAAGAGTGGAAGTAAATGAGATACCTACTGTAGAGAGTGCTAGGTCAACAAAAGCTTGCAATGTAAAGCTTCAGATATTATACAAGACAAACAGCCAATATCATAGAGATGTGTTTGGCATTGAACCTACAGTTACTCTTATAGGAACCAATCAACCATTTCACTTCTGAAATGTTCATTAGCTTGTTTTCCACACAGACAGTTTGTTAAATATTAAGTCTTGTTCTGAAAACGTTAAGGTTCAGCAGCTTCTCCTCATTTTTTGATGACTCAGTACGATTCTCATTTCTGTGCATTACTCAAATATAGTACAATCACACATTGGTCATGCAAAGCACAGTTTAGTACACTGGTGATGGTATATTACTACAAAGGTTTGTGACTTTGGTTTTATCACATGAGTTTTGGCTCATTCATTACCAGCACCGCAGATGAGCACAGTGCTGCCAAGGGTTACCCCTGCTCTGCGACAGGCGTGGATCGCCACAGACAGGGGTTCGATTAAAGCTCCCTCCTCGAAAGTCAGGTTATCAGGCAGCCTGGATAGTTGGGCAAAAAAAAAAGAAGAAAAAGACAAAAAGAGATAAAGAACAGAAGAAGAAAGAAAGGGATGTACAAAGGTTGTAGGCGAGAGTTGGCGGTGAGTTGATATCTGTGACCCTGAAAAGCTCGTACTTGTAACAGAAATTGGAGTTCTGCTTGTAGTATTGACACAGGTTTCCATCATCAGGGGGCGTGGCACAGAAGAAGATGGAGGGAGACAAGTTATATCGTCCGTTTTTGAAGAACTCATCCATCTCACGGGGCACGCCAGGTTCAACGGCCACTCTGTCACCTATGAAGTACATGACAACTTCACAGCACTGGCTAAGTTTGCTCAAATACATCTGTTACACTGTGGCTCAATGAGAACATGACGTACAGTGTGTGGCATTAGAGTAGCATGAAAGCTTAACTTCCTGTCACTACAGTTACCTCACAGCTGTGAGGCTCACACACCTACTTACCTACTTTAAGGTGCCTGACTGCTGCTCCGACCTTCACCACCCGCCCTGACGCCTCGTGGCCCAGCACCATTGGCTTTGTGACCTTGTAGTGTCCAATCTGGCCGTTCTGCCAGAAGTGAACATCTGATCCACAGATTCCAACAGAATGCATCTTGAGCAAAACCTCTGGGTGCAAAACAGAAGACATGGACAGAGACACTGACTGAAGCTGCTCTGAAACATTTTCTTCAACAATGCAGACATAAAGGAAGTGATGCAAAACGGCATTGTAGTAAGGAACAAGCCCCCACCCACTGAAGGTGAAGGCAAGGGACTATTATAATTGCTGAATGTGCCAGGAGTGAATAATGTGTGAAAACTCACCAAAATTTACCCAAAATTCAAGATCGTGTGAAAATTTTGTTCAAATTCAACTTTAAAAGAATGGCTCCACCATTGTTTTTCAATGGGAGATCTATACTAGAAGATGCAATTGCTGTAGAAATGCCTGCTGCTGCGTTGATTTTTGTGTGTGTCTGTATCATTGGTGGCTCAGAAATGTGCCATCTACAGCCATTTACAGAACCTCAGATTTCTGGCTCCAAATCCTGTTCTCATTTGAAGGGCTCCCAGTGAAGGGACTGGCAACGCAGTTTGACACGCTGAGTCGTTCATCGCTTTATTTGGATTTTTGGTCTAACTACTGAATCTGTTACAAAACCATATTTACTGACTCCACGGTGCCATGTGACTTGACTTAGTCTGCAAATATTTTTAGACTTCGGACCCTGGAATACATTCAAAGCCATAATTTCAGAGGATTGTTTTTTCTACAGTTTATATTACATTCACTTAAGAAAATTCCTAGAGATGAGTGAGATGATAGTAATGATACTGTTCATAGTTA
This sequence comes from Mastacembelus armatus, assembly GCF_900324485.2. NCBI lineage: Eukaryota > Metazoa > Chordata > Actinopteri > Synbranchiformes > Mastacembelidae > Mastacembelus > Mastacembelus armatus. Next base: position 9,206,118 of record NC_046635.1, on the reverse strand, counting down.
CTGCATCAAATTTCAGGTATCCTGCACATTTGAAGGTTTTACTCGCTGATGTGGTCTAAAGCTTGTAAACACTGTGTTTTCTTCACTAGAAACACTTATTGTACCATCAGGTCCTGGCTCCGGTACGGGACGATTTTCCTACGAGAAAGGGACAAAACGTTAAAAAATATTTGCAGGCGGTTTAATTCGCATATTTTGCAAATCCACATGAAAATGGACGAGTCTCCTACCAGCCTGAGGTCTCCCTGAGAGTGCAGCACCACGGACAGATTTTCCTGAGCCATGACAGGTGCAACAATGAGCTGTCAAATGGGCGACAAAGTCCGAGTGCACACAAAATAACACAGATTTCTCCTCCTCAGTGTCAAACACGGAAGGCTGAGAACTTCCTGATAGAAGGGCTGGGACCAAAACAAAACACGTGGTTGGCCAGATCCCCGCGGCACGGTCCACTTTGCAAAGAGAGAGAGGGGGGGGGTGCTAATAACTTATAAACACAGTTACTACTGTTGTTTAATACCTCAGTTGCGGTAAAATTATGTTGTTTTTGGCCATAAGTTGCTGATGAGCTTGTATTATTAACATGCCACCGTGTATTCAGTATAAATACTCTGTCAGTCGTGGTACGGTCCAGGCGGATAGGAAACACGTCGCGAAAAGCAAGAACGGGAGCGCGCACAGCCCGTGAAAATAGTGATATAGAGTGAAATAGTTATTTCACTCTGAATCTGTGGCTGAAATCCCCCCTTCATTATCAACATATTAGCATCATCACGTGTTGTTAAGGACAATACTGTATTTTACTGGTTGTACTGGGACCTAACTGGTAAAGAGGAGGGGGGTGGCTGATAAGTCAGCAGAATGATTTCAAAGAGGACTATTTCTTTTATGCGTAGCTCACATCAATATTCTAGTTTAGTGTCTAATTCTATCAGGCTATGTGGAGTATGTATACATATACACTATAAGTACACTATGCCTAAAGCCTACACTGGTCTGTGGACACAAGAAGTCAGAGGACGCCTGTTTTATGTCTGTTGTAAACATACAACTGAGTTTTATTTGTTGGCAAGTGTGCAGCTAAGTCAGCTAATGTTTGACAATGTTCACACCATGGAGCTGTAACACACACTTTCTAAGTCACAGTAATAATGACCCAATGTTCACAGTCAGAAGAGGCAGCAACTGTATTTGCTGCCTAATGATTCATTATTGCTAGAATTGTTAGGGGTGCTGTGATCAAATTGAGGTGTGCTTGAGCACCTCTAAAAAGGGTCTAAAATCGCCCCTGATTTCTTGTCAGAAACTCAACTAGGTTACTAGAAAGACTCGTAAAATGACAAAAGAACTAGTAGGAGACAAAATGACTACAAACAGAAGGCTGTTGCAAAATGGCTGCAAAGAGATAGAAAACAACCACAAAGTGATACAAAAAGACCAAAGTGACTCATTTTTGTCTCTCTTTTAGTCTGGAAAGACTTTTAAATGTATGCACCCAAAGGGCCACTGACTCATAATCTGCCCACAATCTCCTATGGTCAGCTAATCAGTTTTTACTGGGGACAATCTGCACTTTAACAACTTTATTTAAAGTCAGTGTATATATCTGCATTACATACTCATGGGTATGTAGGAAATACAACATTAATAAACAAATGAAATAGTTTACCAGTGCATCTTCAACAGTGTGCTACTGTTAAGTAGACCAACTTCCATTTGTTCATTTTCCACGTTTTACTCTGCATGCTTGCTTATGCGTGGACTTTGTGATTGGAGCATTGGAAACACACAGGATAGATATCACACAGATCACCTGAATATTTCTGTAGGTTGTCCATGCTGACATAGCCTGGAGTGAATAAGACAACAGAAAAAAGAGGAAATGTTAGAACACATAAGAAGCTTCTTCCAGCTCATGTTGTAGATTTATCTCAGAATATAAACACAGACTGCACCAGACTTTCAGCACAAGTCAAGTCGGTATTATTTTATCAGACATTTTCTCAAAAAACACACAGACCGGTAAATGCTGATAAATACTTCACCTGTAAGCATGTAACTAAATTGATAGTCCCCCAAATGAGCACATTGTGGAGCTTCATCCTCTGATGAGTCTAAATCAGATGATTCAGAGCTGGCAAAACAGTAACAGGGGCTTATTTAGTTTAGAATGTATTGAGTTAATTTTCTACCTATTTACAGGCATAATTTATCATACTTGCTTCTGCTGATGTCCCATTCATTGTACTCATCTTCTGTTTGGCTACTACTCTTGTGTGAACCCTGTAAAATGTAAAACTAGTCAAACTAATGTGACTATTTTCATTGACAGTATATGATCTTCCTTTGTGGTAATTCTACTGTCTGGTGGACTCACCTGTGCTACTGGCTGCTCCTCTTCATACTCCCAAATCAACCTCCCAACCACGTTTCTCACCTCTTCAATAAAAATCAAGGTAGCACTGAATGAGTATAGCTCAGAAAAATTGTTTGGCTTTTGCCTTCATTCATTAGAGTGATTTTGGGCTTGACCCTTTAAAATTAAGTTGATTATGTCTATGAGCTGTAAAGAAGCTAAATTAAACATTATCCAGAGGTGTGAAGAGGTAAAACTACCCTGTATTTTAACTGTAAAAAAGGGAAAGAATAAAGAAAATATGCAGCGGAAATATGTTTTCTTTTATTATTATTCTTTCTTGTGTCATTAATCATCTAGCAACCCCTCAGGGTGAACCTTACTGAAGGTCCTGACCCAAAGATAGAGAACCACAGATTTAATGTGGTTTACATCAACTTTATACACATACAGCAGTATACAGTAGTACCCCTCACCATCCTGGACTGAGACTGGAGGCAGAACGTAATGACCAATGCACACAGACTTGACACTGTGGCGCTTCTCACAGGCAGACAGAAACAAGCAGTGAAAAACCGTCACCTTGTTCCAGAGGTAATCTTTGCTCTCAAATATCCTGAACAAAACAGACCAGAATTGCTTATAGCTTTACAGGGATTATACAAGTGACTTGCTGAATAAAATGTGTGTGGGTTTTTGGTTTTGTCACCCTGCTCTTCACCTCACAGTATCTGGACATGTAGCATCCTCACTGAAAAGATAATCTGCTGTCTTCCAGCCAGCGATGATCCCACCCTCCTGTACTACAGGAAAAGATTTTTTTTTAAAAACTGTTTTAACTTCCAAATAAAGTTCCTGATTCCTATACTACTTTTGTAGCAATTTAATGTAGTTTAGGATGGTTTCTACAATGTATTTAGATTTTTTTACATTTACAGTATGCATTTATTTATTTGTAGTCATACTGTAGGCTATATACTATTAACACTATTATTATTATTACTGTTATCCACCTTTACTTGGGAATGTGAGAAAACTTCACTAGCTACTAGTAAAACACACATAAAAGACATATAACTACACTGAATTTGGGAATTGCAATATAACTTTCTACTTTCAGGTAACGTAAAAACAAGTCTCACATTGATTAAGACTATTTTGATTAAGTTGGCTATTAACAGCTACGAGCTACATAGCTAATAAAAACACAGAAATTGACTAAGCATTATTGTTATTATGATGCTATATTATTATATTAGCACATTATTATCCGGTGACTGGCTCATATAGTTTGACGTTGTAACGTTAAAACTCGGCCTGATAATATTTACTTACTCCAAAAGTCGTGACACGCCTGTGGCACACTGCTTGAAAACCAGGCAGACTTATTCGTAAACATTGTCCGTAAACACAGTCCTGCTTTTCGACAAAAAGAGATGTTTTTTTTTTTAATCTGGTTTCACCTATTATTAGCCACAGTGATTAATAAGCACAGTAATTCTGCAGATGGCCTGTATCTTCGCCTGTGCCCTGTGAACTCGAACTGAGATCCGACCCGTTCTGTCTTTTTCTCCAAATCTGTCGCTTGGCGCGCAAACGCCTCTGCTGCATTTAAAAGCTGCGGGGAAAGTGGGAATGTTTGATTGTTGATATTCAGAGAATTGGATGAAGAACGATAAAACCAGGGCGTGCTAGCTAGGTTAACGACTAGGTGGTAGGTGGGAGAGGCGTTAAGCAAATATGTTGTATGAGGGGAAAGACACAGCTGTATGCGGGTGTTTGTAGAATAACGGGAAGAATTTGTGATTGTAGTTTGGTTTATCAACCCAGTCAACAGGTGCAGCAGCAGTCACTGGGACGCACAGGTCATGGAGGCGATGGACGTGAAGGTAAGATACACTCACGTTAACGTAGTTTAAAACTTTGAGTCTAAAACATGTCGATTATGAAGACACAAACACTCACAGATGCATATTTTTAGATTCAAGGGGATTCAGTTTCAGAAGGTAGTTATTATCTCCCATGTGTAAACAAACGCACACAAAGAAGCTTAGAAATCACAGAAAAAAAGAATCCTAACACCGAACTTCAAGCAGACTCAACACATTTTTATGTTTCTTTTGGTATGAAAATAATTATTTGATTGTTATGAGTGCATATAAAAGTGAATAGCAAACAGAAACAGCTAATGACAAATTCGGCACACACAGTTTTCCAAAATGTAAACAAATACAGCTAAAAAGGGCTAAAGTTATGGTCCACAGCATGATTGACTGCATCCAGGTAGGTTTAGTGGCATCATTCAAACATTATTCAAAGGATTTTATACAAAAGAGGTTCTAAATTAAACATATATTTAGATCAGGTATAGCAAACCTAAAACACAAGTACTTAAAATGCTTCGTTATTTTTCCAAACCCTTGGTCTGGGCAGTGGATTAAGGTTAAGGATGGTGAGATGATGATCTTCAGAGTAATATTACAGTAACAGTGGCCTCTAATATAGTTGGATTTTCTCATCAAACTGGATCACAGTTTGTGGAAATGTGTCCCACTTGACTATTATATTTACAGTATTATCACATGTAAGATTAGGAATAAAAAGTGTTCAATGGTTGGTCATTTTATTTCCTCGCTTTGACCTTGTTAGATATGACCCATGTGGACGGAGGAGGCAAAGCGAGGGTGCACCTGACTGACAGCAAAATGCAGGTGACTGTGAGCAGTCCTGTTGCTGAGCTGTCAAACACAGATGTTTCTGAAGAGAGCAGGTATTTCCTAGCTATGGTGTTTTGTCTTCTTATAAAGGTCGTAGAAGAGACACAACATTTTACATCTGAAAGGGGATGGATAACTAGATCCACTTTTCTGCTATCACTTTCTTGTTTCACAAATTATTAATTAAAGTAATTAATGGCTTTATAAATGTTTATACTTTATAGCTTTTTATAGCTTTGTCATTCCCTTTTACTTCCCTTTTTACCATTCCACTGGTCTGTGATACAGTATACCAAGCAGCAGTTTTGCAGTACTGCATTTCACCATCAGATGGCAATGTTTCTCAACAAACTCTTTAGTTGAGCACTAAGCCATAGTCCATTTTATATGGCTTATAACAATTCAGTTTGGCAGTATATTTAATGTAAAATGTATCGACTTAAGCTGTTTTCATTAGGCACAGTGCAGCTGTGAGTGTATAAAGGAAGTGAGTTACTATACCCTCTACATGTAACAGCTTTTGGAAAGTAAATCTGTGTTGACACTGATATTGAATTAGAGAAAAAGTCTGTCTTGATGTGAAGCTTTCAGTTGATAGAATTGCAAAAGAGATTTATTATAAATCATCATAATCTTAAACTACTTTCCATTCAAATGCAGTATATTTAATGTTGTGAGACAATTACTGGAGGTAGATTTATTCTGTTATAGATACAAAGCAGATAATACTGCTTTACTGTTTTGTTCTAACCTGTATATACTTTCAAGGCCATCAGGTGTGTAGTGGCTTGTAGGTTCACTAATGTACTGGGCAGCAGTTTTTAATCAGCATGTAGACATCAACACCTTGGCTTTATGTTGTGTAACCTCCTCTGTTAGGTTGTCTGCAGGTCAGGCTCATATTGCTGTCACACGGCCACACACACAGAACCCATAGCCTCTTCCCCAGTAATGTCATGTAACCTTGTGTTTTATGACAGTGACAGCCTATTATAAAGAAGATATTGCAGCATGACACTATTACTCGACCATGATGCTGTTGGTATAACTGATGAGCTATGCTTGTTTGAGCACTGTCACAATAGGATAGGCTTCATCTTATGCTGTTAGGGGTCTGCACATAGACGTTGCTTGGAAAAGCACAGAGTACACCTCAGCTCTGTTTGTTTTGACATGTCATGCCAAAGACAGATAAAGACTGTAAATGAACGAGACAAATACTCATGCTCATTTGTAAGATTTTAGTGAGTTCGCCTGCTGTCATTGGTATGGAGTTCCTCCGCTCCATGCAGTGACTGGTTGAGTGAGTTCAAAGCAGCAATAACTGTGTCACCATGACAACAGTGAAGCCACACCCTGTTCCCAGTACCCAACCCCCCAACCTGCTCCGTTAGGCACAAAACACTGGAAGGACGAGCTGGTTGGTGATACATGCACGGATGTTGAATACGGAGACAGGGCAGAGAATTAATCGTCTATATGCTGCGATAGGCAACACTTGGTTTTTGTAATAATATGACAACATGTTCATTTTTGTTGCTTAACCTTTTTGTATTCTTGCACAAAAACAGTTTTACTGGAATATGGATTTTACTGTGTATGAAAATGATTTTAGTTCAGTTACTTTCTGGCTACATAATACCAAAACATTACATGTGATTCTCTTGTGATGATGTATAAAATGCTCTTAAAATCTAGTGGTTTACCAAGCAAAAATAACAAACCACCTATAGCTCCTCAACCATGGGGATTGGATGCTTTTCTCTGTTTTCTATCATTGCCCATTACTTATCTTTGGCTTGTTTATGGGAAAATGTAATCATTATGGAGATATCACAATTCAGTCTGGGAAATAATGATGAGCATTATTTATTTATTTATTTATTTTACATTTTATCTCTGGGTTGGAAAATACAAGCAATATGTCATCTTCAACTTTGTGTGTTTTTCCTGACAGTGTATACACTAAAAAATCTTCTTTGTTATGATGCTGGTTTTTGTTCTTTCAGTTTCCTTTCTGCTGGACAGAGAAAATGATGTGGCGGCTGGATATCCCACCTCATCCATCTCCACTCTGTAGTTCTGTTGTGTGGTAGATTATTGTTTTGCCATTATATTTATATGATTGCTGTTGGTGGTAACATACTAAATATTATCTTTGTTTTTGGTTCATATGATGATTATTTTCTAAATTAAGCGAGTGACCATTTGTTCTATAAAGACAATGGATAAATATGCCCATCATACTTTCCTAGTGCCAAAAGCAGGATCTTTATTTTACTAGTTTGCCCAAACAACAATCCATAACCTAAATGTATTCAGATTAGTATCATAGAAGATTAGGAGTTCAGCAAATATTCACATTTGAGAGGCTGAAACCATCCATCCATTTATATACTGCTTATTCCAATTCAGGCTCACAGGGGACTGGAGCTACTCCCATCTGACACTGGGGGGCAGGGTACACCCTGGACAGATCACCAGTCTATCACAGGGCTGACACACAGAGACAGACAACTACTTACATTCAAATTCACACCTAGAGTCAATTTAGATTCACCACTTAACCTGACCACAACCTGCATGTCTTTGGTCTGAGGGAGGAAACTGAAGCATTTTTGCTTAGACAGTAACTTAAATGGCTCATTTTCTGTCAGAATTGTTTAGAATTTGTTTCCTGTTAATGACTGATTGTTTCAGATATGGTATGTTGTTATAATAACCATTTTGCCACTAGACAGTTGTCTTCACACAAATGGGACTCAACTTTAATCCTGGTCCAGAGACGTAGTTTGGATCTTTCTACAGACTCTCTTTGACCTGGTTTTGGTTTTTCTTGGCCAGATGGAATGATATAATAAGAGAGACTGTGCTACATATGTTTTAATTGGCTGGTTTTGGTCAAGCGAAGGCTTCATTCACAGAGGAATTTAAGCGGTGACACTGACTCATCTACTTGTGTATAACCTTTAATGAAATGTGGCCCCTGTAAATCGTAACTAATGAGAGTCTAATTAAACATTTGATAAAAAAATAGAGCTAAAGCAAAAAACACATTTTCTATAATTTTCCTACAATGTGAGGGATGCAGAGACATTTGGATGTTGTGGTGCAACTGGGCAACGGCCTGGATCAAGGATGGCTGTGTTTAAAATAATGTGAAGAGCTCCCCGACAAGCTCAGTGATGACCAGTGTCTTTATGAATTACTCCTAGTTTGATATATTTTCTTCTTCCAGACATTAGATAACCAGTCAGCATTCTTCCAATACTTTGTCAGCAAGATGGAGCAGTAAAACTTACTAAGGTTATATCATTGAAGAGTTATGGTAGCAGAGTTTGTCCATCCGCACCAATCCGTCACCTGAACTTGCATGCAGTTTAGTTCTGTGTTAAATGAGCAGTCCATTTCTCTCTCTCTCTCTCTCTCTCTCTCTCTGCAGCCCTATCAAGTCTCTTTCTCTCCAGCTGAACCAACAGCATCAAAGGAGTGTGCTTCAAATCGCAGGTGTTGAAGGATTAAGGCCACCGCAGGAAGGGGTTTTATTCTCAGCCTCATCTTTGATGTAGTTAGCGTGCTATCAGGCTGCAGACTTCTGATACATGATTGTGATGAAGTACGTACATTTGGCAGGTATTCACAATTCTGGATTTGCGGGAGAAAAAAAAACAGAACAACATTTGTTACATTTATTTTATACCAATTTCTTTACAAAATTATATATACTGAAATATAGGATTCCATCCTTAGTTGGGACGAGTCATAGATTGTTTTTCTCTTGCTTTCATGGTGCTTATAATTTGTGTTTCTCATTAAAGGTAACCTCAGTAACCTCACTATTTGACTGACATATAACTGAAGCAAATCCTTCGGCTTATTTTGTAGCTTGTCAGTCTTGTGTTTCAGATCCAGGGTTGATCTGATTTGAATTCATACAGTTAAAATATCTAGCTATAATAATAATGTACTGCTGCTGCTGCCATCTTTATAATGTGTTGACAGAAACAGAAATACAGATGTAGGAAGGCAGCTGCCATACACTGAGAGCTCCAGCGAGGTGTTGGCAGTTCGGTGTTGAAAGTGTGATGCATAATCAGGCCAGCGCTCTTAAAACAGTCTCTTCAAGGCACACGCACATTTCAACACTAAAAGGCCGTGCCTGTAGGCAAACCTGTCTCTGAATTTGAAACTGCCTCTAAATTCAAACACTTTTTGACTTTATTAAACATCTTTAAATTAAACATGTTGCAAATTGCAGTAGAGAATGTAAAACCTCTGACACCATGCAAACTGCTGTATAACACAAAATCAGCTGAAGCTGCATTGAAAGAATTCCACTGTAAAAACTAGTGGGTATATTTAAAAATACAAAGTGTGTTGTATCCACCATGTACCACTGTAAGATTTTATCTTATAGAAGGAAAGAATTCAACTTAAATTGAATCTAAAAATGCAAAATATCCCAGACAAATATTTTTTCACAGCTCTGTAAACTCACAATTGAATGTCAGTAAAAGTGAATCAGAGGAGACAAGGAAACTTTTCGAGAGTGACTGCTCTGGTGCTAGCTGTAGGCTATGAGCTGACCTTTGACCCTGGCTGGGTCACCGGGGTGTGTTGGTGTGCTGAGGAGGGACAGGAGGGTACATTGCTCCCCAGACCGTTAAGAAGCCATGCAGCCAACAGCTGAGCAGCATCTGACAGCGGGGTGAGAGGAAATGTCGCAGGCTCCACAGGCTGACCTTTAGGGAACCAGGCTCACTGTTAGGCAAGCATATACTGTAGACTCAGACATGCATCACATTCACGTGTACGTGCATGCACGTGTTTATACGGTTGCCAGGCTGCACAGTGGTATCTGTTAGGCAACACACACACACACATGAACGATGTATTTGAACAGAGGACACCTGCAAGACAGAAACTGCCAACAGAATCAAAGTTTTGACTGACTGGAGCCAAGTTTGTGTCTCACCAAGGACTGTCGTGCTGTTATACCAGACCATGTGCGAATGGTATTTGCCCTCTTAGTTACTTTGGTCCACAGTGAGTCATCTTTTGGAGTTTGGAGGATGGCTGCACTAAGAGACGGCCACACCCTGCAGCTAACGCCCTACTGAGCACCAGACATGTAGATTAATGACCAGACTTCCCTTTGTGTCTTCACTTCTCTTAACTTCGCCCTCTTAGTTTATGAAGCAACATTACATCCATCTTTTTCATTTTGCTTTCCGTCTTGACAGCAGTATATATTATTTACTCAAAGAGTCCCTCTGAAATTTGCTTGTAAACAAAGTGGTTTACTGTCAGTGTACTGTGTGCATCCTGGAGGTCAAACAGGTGTGTGGAATGTATTCCCTTCCTAATCAGTCATTTTTAAAGCTGGTTTCTTCTAACACTTTTAATACTTAAAATTGTTTTTTCCATCTGTGATTCCTTTATAGCACTCTCCTTTTTCATTGCCTTGTTGCCTTGTTGCCAGTTTTCATTATAGTTTAGTGCATTACCACCTAAGAATATCTCTTTCTGCAGCTTTCTGTGCCATTGACCATTTTTCAAAGAATCAATGTAGAATATTTGGAGTGATCTATTAGCAGAAATGGAATATAGCATTATAAATAAGTTGTCATTAGTGTGTAATCACTGGAAGATACCAACAGCTTCAGAATGCTGTCCTCTTATATACAGTGTAGTAGACATATTTAGTAGCATGATATAGAATACTCTAGCAAAGTACAAGTACCTGAGAGATGTGCTTAGGAACATCTGTACTGGGCAGAAAACGAAAAAAAAGATGAGGGCATGTGAAAATATGCACATTTTAAAATCAGTCACTGTAGTTTCTCTGAGGGATTCACTCAATGCATCTGTTGCATGTGAACTATTACCAGCTAGTAATGATTAATAGCCACTTAAAGGTTTTAAAAGTCCTCTCATGTTAGCAGAGTTTACATACAGTGCAACATCACTAAAGTGGTGTCAGCCTCTCCATTTTTTATGAATCAGTGTAAACAGAAGACCGACATGAAGAACTTAGATATTTTTGGACATCTGGCTTCTTTCTTATTCTCTGACATGCTCTGATCTAAAGACCTACGGCTTCTTGTTTGACCAGCGCAGGATGCCCTTGTCTAAACACGAGCTCTGTCGTCTACTTGTAACACTCACACACAACTTGTGTTTTAGCAGTGTCTTTCAAATGTATACTTCTGTTTTGTGTAACCTGCTGTCACAGAAAAAAAGAACATATCTAAAGTATCACTGGATTACTTCAGTACCGTGGCTCGACCAGGTCTTTTAATTAAACGGTCCATCTTGGACTGTAAAGTCTTTAACTGGTCCAAGCACTTAGGAGAAAACAACATAATGTACAATATTAGCAGGACAATAATATAAAAGGAATGCCCAAAGCTTACATTAGATTAGTGGAATTTAAAAATACACTGCGGTTTTTATGAGGTTGCTTATGTTATGAGTTTTCTTTTGCTTGCCAAGTCTAAATAGCAGGAAGGCTGAGGCTATCATTATTGTGGCAAACTCTAAACTGTTGAGACTAATCTGCCAGTTTGTGTTACTGTTGTAGATCTCCCCTATGAGGCAGCGAGAGCAGGGAAAAAGCTGACTGCAGTTTTACACAGAGGAACGCCATTTGTGGTTCTGACTGTTGTTCTCTTGCTTCTGTAGGGCAGAAGCACTCACCGTGAGTCAGTCCACAGTCAAATTCCCTGACTGAAATGGCCCACTAATTCACCTGCGGTCTTTTATGATTTCATTCCCAATCTGTCACTGTAAAACTTTTAACTTTCTGCTCATGACCTCAGTGATGATAAAGAAGCTGGTACAATAAGGACAACTCTTTGTTTGTTGTTCTAGCAAACATTATGGATAAATACCTATATTATATTTTCATTGATTAGCTTGGAGTCAGATGAAAAGAGTAAATATGACGCTGAAGTCAGAAGTCAGTTATCTTAACTTAGCATAAAGACTGGAAAATGGGAAGCGGCTATCCAGAGTTTAATTCTAGTTTGGCTTATTTGCTACTCGTACTGGAGAGGATCAGTGGTGTCTTTAGGAATTTTCCAATCTGATATACAGTGCATGTGTTTTATGGATTTTGAAAATACTTACTAAGCTGTCTTCCAAGACAGCCTGTGGGAGATAAGGTAGAGTATCTGTTGTGACAGCTGTGGTTACATTTATAGCATGAAGTCACATATTTCCAAGATAGGCAGGAGAATCTCTATAAGTGGACTAGGTTGATATCGGGAGGTAAGTGACATTATGTTGGCAATGCTTTGGCTTTTCATTACCATAATCTCCGGTATGCAGTGGGCTTGTTTGCAGCTGCGTGTGTTGCTGTCAGAAGGGAAGTTGCACCTCGTAGTCTGTGGCCAAGTCCTTTCCTGAGCTCCTATTTTAGGAGCTTTTACACGAGTGAGAAAAAGAGATGTGACAGCCTGTTAGCGGTGCCTGCTTCTGTGTGCTGAAATTGTCAGGAAGCTCATCAGTGAGAAGACTAACACCTGTACTGGCAGACCTCAGAGTTACACACTAACAGTATCAGACACTCCCTCCTCACACCACAGTAGTTTGCATTGGTTTATGCAGAGTACTTTTGATAGAGCTTTTGTTAGATTTTGCTTAAAAAACATAAACCTCTCCTCCTTCTTGTCTTTTACTTTTCTCAATACCCGATACAATATATGGATCATCTTCATTAAGCCACAGAGAAAATCCCACCATGAGCACTGGGCATTAACTGAAAGTACAAGGTCACAGACCGAAGTAGACGAAATTAATGGCTGGTCTCAGTCTGAATTGAGGTTTGGTGATTCAACCTTCTGGGGTAGCAGCTGTTTCTGTCCATTGAGAGGAGATGGTTGATGTGGTTCGGGCATATGAGAGTAGAGCCTTGGTTGAAGTAATTACATTATCCTGCTTTTCTGGGAGCACATCTGGAGTGCACTGTTCAACCAAGGAAAGAGGATGTGTGGAGTAAAGCAGACTGTCAGTATGACAGTGTTTTGCAATGCAAAAACGGTGGTGTACTCATGTAATGAGTGATATGAACATATGGCTAGTTTGAAATAGCTCTTCACTTAATAATCACTGTCCTGTTTTGAGGTTTATAGATATTTGATTTCTAAATCTAAATTCTGTGTAACTACCAAACCTGATGTATTGTGGTGAAACTTGTTGAATATAATTTCCCTCTCTCTCTCTGCTCGAAACGTCAAATACTTTACCAGTGAAAAAAACACTGAGTGAGCATATTTATTGTAATCAAATACCCCCCTATGGTGCAGTTTTAAAGAGACGCTCTGATTGGGTGTTTTTGTTGCTGATTCCGGCATTGCTAAAAGTGTCTTTTCACTGGTTTCACACATATTTTCTTGTTTTTATTACATACTTAAGTGATTTCACACCAGCCCATTAAAAATAAATTGTTTATGCCCAAAGGTTTATCTTATAATTAAAATCACATAAGTGGCCAACCTGATTGCATTACTGTTTGTGCTGTTTGTTTCACATCAATGGGAATGATGCTACCTTGCATGTAAAGTTGTTTAACTGGCTTACTTCAGTGTCGGGTGAATAAAAACAAGTATTATAGATGTCACTATAAATTATCCTTACCAGAGGTTCTAGTATGATTACTGCATTTCATGTTTCATGCTGTGTTAATTGGCATATTGACTAATTAGAATTTAAGAAAAGCCACTCTTTGCGCAAACTACTGCACGCTGCTTGCAATAAAGTCTAGTTTAATATGTTTACTCCCATCTCCAGTCACACCAACACAAGGTGAGACACTTTTCGTTTCACACCCTAGCTGGAGATTGTTGGTGCTCTCTGGTGTTGCAGTTGTTGGGTCAGGTTTCCTCTGCCTCTGGTGGGACTTAGGCCTGGTGTGACCTTGACCTTGGTCCTGCAGATCTGCTCAGTGCAGCAGAATCCACCCCCCACCCTCTCTCTCTGACGCACACACATACTCACCTACTCCTATTTAGACCTTAATTTATTTTATTTTCAATCTTTCACCATGTTATAGCATCACATCCCAGCAAGTGTTTTGCATTCGTTTGACATATGCTACTGTAACAAAATACAAGTTAGTACAAGTACTTTTTAGAGACCTTGAAATAAAAAGATTGATCTAATAAGGGAAGTATGCCGTTACCAAATGCCAAAGTATTATACTTTTAACATCTTTATCATCTCCTATTAAAGCTACACAAAATTTACATGCAAGCATCCACCAGTCCTCTTTCAGTACTTTTTTGAAAGACTCCATGTTTGAACTAGCTTCAGACATCCCAGTATCAGACTTCTGATTTAAACGTGTGTTCCCTTGTTGCGTGTCATGGCCTGAGAAGACTGCTCCTGGAGGACTGTGGTTCTCTCAAAAGCACTTTGGCTGTGTTTCTTGGGGAGTAAGCTTTTAAGTTTGTGTGGTGTTATATAAGATGTGCAGCATCACACAGTGCAGCCATGTAGCACTAAAAGGCAAAGGACTTTACATACAGTAGAAGCGTTCACACTCTGTCCAGTCTCTCCCTTCTCATGTTTTTTTTCTTGCGAGATGCACACTGACTGTCTTTGCCGCTAATTGGCTTATAAGCTACAGCATAACACAAGAATATAATGTATGACCTGTGAATTGTATGATGTGTTAAGCTTATGCCCAATTACTTACTGTTTTTTCCATTCTACCTGTTCTGGTGCTTTATAAAGGCACCTGTTAAAGCAAAGGTTGGTTAAAGATAAACCACATATTTATTTTGTTGTTTACACACCTAAACCTTTACCAGAAAAGTCATATTACTACTAGAAACCTACAGAGATCAACATATCTCATTATTATTTTGTCTTGCCTTTCAAACCTAGTTTCCAACTAGTACCTAAAGACTTCATTTGGGTTACTTGATGTTATAAATAATACTGTTGTGAGTTAATCCTGCAATCTTTAAAAAATAATAATAACAATGATTAGAGTGCATAAACACCAGACTACCAGACTCAACATTAAACTGTTTCCTATTGACATAGAGATATTACTATGGTTGGGATTTGGATCTTACAGTAAATAAGGTTAAAGTAAGAACATCATAGGAAAAGCATGCAGATTATGAGCTGTGCAAAATGTATTTATTGAGGCAAGCTGTTTGCCAAAGCCCTTCCTTAACCGTAGAAAGTCTTAAAAAGCAACTACACAACAGCAAAAGACACTTGAAGAGGCATTGTTCAAATGGGATCTTCATGCTTCTTGCTAGCATTGATGATTTTCTTTTTTTTACATCTCAGCACTGGCACTTTCAGCAAGAGTTTATTTGATGTTTTTACATATATGACTTCATGTCAAATCCACACAATAAAATGCAACACGGGTGCAGTCTGTTCATTAACAGCACAGTACATTTACAGCAGCAGATTGCCCCTGTTAATGTCTGGCTTACAAAAAATGAAGGCAGACACAGACACAGATGGTGTAATACTCTATTTCCACTCTTTGCTGAGATTGCTGTGATAAGATGCAGAGCGACAACCTACACAACATACACGTGTAACGCTGCGTGGTCGCATATACTGTATACCAACACACATGTATGATTAGCAGTGAAAAAAATGAAATTCACTCATACCTCTTGCTGAGGATTTAAGTCAGTTAATTTATAACTGCACTGAAAAAATACCAAGGTAGTAAAATTGATAAAATTGTGTGTACAGAAGAATTTAATTTTTAAAAATCCTTTAAATGTAAAAAAAAAAACCTTTATAATGTACCTGTACGCTGTCTGAAGAGATGCTGTGTTGTGGACTGTTTCTTTTCAGGGGGCAGTGACTTTCTGGAGTCTTTGCTGGTCACAGTGCCAACAATACAGAGTAAACGCCTTCAAAGCAATTTGCCACTTCAATAATGTACAGTAGTAAATCCTTAAAAAAACCTTTATGTTCAAATCCATCCATAATCTCCAAAACTCCATGTACTCCAGTTTCCTCCTCAGTCCAAAGACATGCAGGTAGGTTGTGGTTAGGTGAACTGGTGACTTGACTCTAAACTGCTCATATGGTTGAATGTGAATGGTTGTCTGTCACCATGTGTCAACCCTGAGATAGAGTGGTGATCTGTCCAGGGTGTACCTTGCCTGTCTCCTAAGGTCAGCTGGGATTGGCTCTAGCCCCCATGGCCCTAGAGAATGGATAGATGGATTATGGATAGATGGGTTATGCAAAATGCAATAACGGAAGTTGTTTATCTGAAGATTTCTGTGTTGGATGTGTGGATTTTGTCACCATGTAATCATGCCACTGTGAATTTGTTTTGTTGACATAAAACAACAACAACAAAAAAAAGTTCATGATAGGCTTAAAGGCTGCCATGCTGTATCATCATAGTTCCAGATGTCAGCAACAAAGCAGATCACCTGACATTTAAGCACTATTGGGGTAAACAGTGTATATTGCTGCTGTGTTTTAACTGTTACCACCATTTTTTAACAGGAAAGAGTACTTCCCCCTTCCTGTGCCTCTGTTCATCACTTATCTCAGCAAATCCAGGGTTACAGCGGGACACTTAGGTGAGGAAGTCCTCACCTGGCAGGCTGTTAATAAAGGTGACAGTGGGAGGGCAGCAGGAGAGGAAACTGGTGTCAAACCCTGCTGACTGGAGGCACAGGAGCACAAAGATCCACTTTACTGTGAAGTCATACTGTCTGTAAAGACATACCACTATACAAATCACTATACAGACTCACATACAGATGGCATAATCTCTGCAGTTCCTCTGCAGAATATCTGTTTACATGTATGTCCCTCTTCATGTGGAACCGTCCTTGATTTCCTATTCTACAACCCCCTACAACCCTGAAGCTGCACCATAAATCACTGTCTGAACAGCAGCAGCAGTCATTTAGTATCCTGAGTCTCCCTCTCTCTGTTGAGTTTCTGCTCATCCTCCAACATCTCAGTACATCCATGCCTTGCTCCAAAAAACTGTGCAATGCTGAGCGTTTTAAAAAGACAGCTGTTTCTTCCTGTTACTTAGCAACACACAGACAGACTTTGGAGCCAATATGGCTGCCACAGCGAACAGTTTTTACACACGTTTTTACCTTCATGTAGCTTTGACCGAAGCCAGAGCCCAGACAAGCTGCAAGAGCATTGCGTGTGAATGTGTTTTCACTAACTCATGTCCCTTGCATGCAATTTGTTAGAAAAAAACAGCAGGCACATTCATTTCACCAACTGTTTCCTTTACATATTGCATTAGCCATGGTTGGATTCATGTGCTTTATGCAGCATCAGCAGCTTCTGTGTCTGGCAGACCTTGTGTGCCTTATCATATCACTGTTCTCTGGCAAGTCTCACACATGCCATAAAGTTTTTATCATGATGTTAATTATCGCTGTGCGTTACAGTGCAGACCTGGACCTCAATTAGCACATACTAGCATCAGCAGGTTGGTTTTATATTTACCCTTTTCCTCTACAGAAACCAAAATGAAAAGCACTGAAAATTTGCTTTAGCTATACTGCATAGATACATTGCATCTGTTGCTTCTTCCCTTGTGGCTGTTTTTATCTGTATTATCTGTCAATCATATATATAAAATAAATAAAATCATAACAGCCTGTTATGCTACAATATTAATCTATTATTACATACATTTCAAATAAGTTTGGAAATTGGAGGTCTAATTTAACTCACCATTTACAAATGCTCTCCATTGTGAAAGCCACGTCCTATATGATTTAAGTCATATTTTATTGATAATGTATACTTATAATAATTCTCTGGCTTTAGTCAGAGACATGTAGAGAAACAATTACTGATCTTCTCAAGTTTTCAAAGTTGGGGAAACTATCAGAGCTATTTTCTGGCTTAATTTACTGACAAAATATTTTTGTTGATTGACTGATGAATTAAGTATCTGGAAAATTAAAGTACAGAAAAGTACAATGAGCCACTCACACACAGAATGGCTTCAGAAAAAGAAAATACCTTTTGGAGTGGCCCAGTCTGAGCCCAGAGCTTTACCCAACAGAGGTGTGCTGTGGAACAACCTCAAGATAGCTGTTCACACAGTGTCCTTCAACTGTGACTGAGCTGAAGCAGTTATCTAGAGAGGAACGGTCCAAAATTCCTCCTGAATGTTGTGCAGGTCTTAGCCACAGCTGCCAAAAGTGCCTGCTTGAAGTCATTGCTGCCAAAGTAGGTTTGACCAGCTGTTAATTCCAAGTGTTCACTTACCTTTTCCTCCAGCACTGTAAAAGTTTAATGGGTGTTCTTAGTAAAGACATGAGAAATTAGAATTGCGTGTTATCAGCTTAAGCACATTGTGTTTGTCTATTGTTGTGACTTGTTTGTCTATTGTTGTGACTTGTTGTGACTGTTGTGAGAAGATCAGATCATAATTATGGCTTTCTTGCCACCATTATTTTGCTGGTGAATACAAAGGCATATCATGTGTCAGGTCCAGCTTAGCCAGACCCAGTGCCAGGGTTGCCGTTGGAAATGCAGGTCATCAGTGAGGCATTAAAGCTTTGCAGTGAAGTGCTGAGTTACAGGTTGCATGATACACCATCCATGTTGCACTGCCTGTAAGCTGTAGCCTAAACACGGTGACAGGATGGGTAGTGATAACTAGTAGTACCAGATAACAGCTGGATGCACACTGGCCACTCAGTGATAGTTTCTGTGTAAGCATGCAACCAGTACACTCAGCTGATATTGTCCATGTGTCTGCTCCTGCTGTGTGCTTGTTGATTATTTGTATGCCTTGTGCATGAAAGAGTGGCAGAGTGAGACAGGAAAACACTCCAAGGCTGCAAATTTAATCTGGATGGTGTGGTCATGTGATTAATCGTGGCCAGTGGCCAGGGGATAGTGTAATTTATGGTGGGGTGGGTGGGGGGAATCAACACTTCCTTGGTTGCTGCTCCTGAGGGAAATCTTACTCTTTCTATCCAGTATTCTTCCCAATATCTCCATAACCCCATGCAATATCGCAGCTCTGAGTTTAGTTTTGGGCAAGTTATGCATTTTATATTTGTGACCATGAAGATGATGAAACAAACTAAGCACATCTCAAAAACAAATATCTGAACCACTCAGCAGTTCCTATGTTTGAAGCCAACAAACTGAATACAGAAGAATGGAAAAGACTATTTTCTAAGTACTTTAAGAGTAATACTATGTTATTTCAGAGGCCCAAACAATCTATTTTGAGCATTTGGCCTTATGGAGGCCATTAACAAGAATGGATGGATCACTGACCTGGCCTATCTGGCACAGGTCTGAACTGGTCTGGGCCCCAGATCAGAGAACCATAGAGGGAACCTTAAATCTCTCTGTTGGAAAGTCAAACAAATGATTACAAAATGCCTGCAAAAATCCACAACATGAGAAAAAAAATAGATATGAGACTATACAAAATGACTTAAATATTGCAGAAATATGCAAAAAAAAAGGATAAGTAGAAAATGACTACAAAGAGAAGTAAAATGAGTGAAACACACAAAAACAACCACCAGAAAACACATACTGACTACAAGTCGTCGTTGCTCAATCTATGAGTCATATTAAAAGAGTAGAATAGGTGAGAATAGGTGTCATGCCAAGCCCAGGGTCCCATTGTCTCTTATTATGTCCATGTTAACAAGTCAGTACTACCAAAGTACCAGTAAAGTCTGTTTATTACCAGAGATTAAAGTGAGTTTTGACAGCCTGCTGGGCACTGCACATTATTCACAGTCTCCTTCTGGCTTCAAACCATATCACTGCTGTCGTGACCTCCTCAGTCTCCTTCAGGCCCCTGGTGTGCTCATGTATGTATGTGTGTGTGTGTGTGTTTACTTTACTATCTTTCCAGTGCCAGTGACTGTAAATTAACTTCAGAGGAGATGGAGGAAAGGCAAAGGTGGGAGATTGTTGAGATTATTTTTGGGAGAGATTTCTCTTGTTTTTCTCTGCCAATATCAAGCAGTGCTGATAGCAGCAGTTTCCCACTGACCTTCCCCACCAGCTGCTTAAAAGCTTTGCCCATCCAAGAGGAGTTGTTACCTACCTTTGCACTGGCTGGCCTAACTTTTCATCTGTGTAGTTCAATCATGGTGTTATTAATTCCTGATACAGTTTATATCTAGATTTACTTTTTTTCCGGTGCATGGGCCATCTCAAGAAGACTGTGGTTTATACACTGCAGTTCTCCCTTCCTTCGTTGTGTTTATTAGTCTGAACAAATATGTAAATACAGTGACAGTGATGTGTTGTCTCACCTCATGGTGCAGTTTCACTATAAAAGAAAACATAATGTCAGGTGGTCTTCAGCTTCACTGCCAATTGGTTTACAGGTTAATGGCCTGACTCCTGGAGTTTATACAGAAGGTGTGTGAACAGTATTTATAGTTACGTCATCTTCGTCCTAATCGCTACAGTCCTGAAGAATTGTTGGCATCTTAGACAGATGCCATGCTGACATAATTATAAAAGCACACAGGGAGTCACTTTAACTTGGCTCTTGATCTCATGGACTTCACTGACGTTCCCCTCGTCCTTAAGGACTCACTATACACTCATGTTTACTGGGTATGTGAATTTGATACAGAATCGATCACTGTATTAGCATCTGCAGATCCTCTGCATAACCTGAGCTTCACATTACTCTGTGGCTTGGTAACCAGATATAGCATTCATGAAAAAATAAAACACCTTATAAATACATGAAACCATGAGAATAACAACAGAGAGCTGCAGCAGCTCTGCTCTGGTCTTGACTACTCTATGAAGTTTTACTATTCCTGTGTAGTGTACATAATATTGTTCACCCTCAAGCCTGGTGGGTTAGTGGGTAGCACTGTTGCCTCACAGCAAGAAGGTTCCTAATTCAAACCCAGCAGGGGCCTTTCTGTGTGGAGTTTCTATGTTCCCCCTGTGCTTGTGTGGGTTTTCTCCAGGTACTCTGGTTTCCTCCCACAGTCCAAAAACATGTATGTCAGGTTGATTGGTGACTCTAAATTGCCCATAGGAGTGAGTGTGAGTGTGTGAGGTTGTTTGTCTCTATGTGGCCCTGTGATGGACTGGTGACCTGTCCAGGGTGGACCCCTGCCTTTCACCCAGAGAGAGCTGGGATAGGCTCCAGCAGGTCCTCGTGACCCTAAAAAGAACTAAGTGGGTATAGATGATGGATATAAGATTAGATTGAAAAAAAAAAACATGCAAAAAGAAGGCAGTTTTATGCCCAAAATGCTTAATACACATAGTCAAATAAATAAGTACATAGTCCACTAACATTTTCATTTTCCAGACATGTATAGCTGAGGGGAAAAATAAACAAAAAGAAAAATCAAACAAAAAAAAACATTTATTTCTCCGTTTTCCCCTGCTCCTTCCTGAGCTCCGTGTTTATCACTTTATCATTGCTTCCTAACAGCACAACACTGAAGCGTCTGTTCTTCCTCGTGGACCAATCAAACGTAGCCTTTGCCCTCAAATTTCAAATACATGAGATTTGACTCAGCATCAGCTGTAGGTTCCCGCTCTCCTAGGCCATTACATCGCTCCCTCTCTCCTCCTCCTCCTCCTCCTCCTCCCTCTTCCTCTGTCACTCCCCTGCTCTCTCTCTCTTTTACCTCGCAGACGTTTGGGTGCCACCGCCGCTGCATCCTCTCTGACTCTGCCTCTTTCTCCAGACTCTTATAGTCCCCAGACGCACACGCACGCACACACACACACACAAAAGAAGAAACAAACTGGATAAAAGAGAAGGGAAAGTGGATGCTACGTGGCGAAGCACAACAATGACCCGATCCTGACTAAAATTGAATGGATTAGCCAATCTATTCTGAGCTCTAATGAGATTAGAGAGTCAGCGCAGACATGGGTCGCGGAGAGGAACCTTTCGTTGAGCTCCTCGGGGAACGTCTTCCCTGTCAGCGGTCCTCCAGACGTGGAAATGGCGTGTTTGGTGCTGAAGATGCCTGCGGACGCCCGGGGACGATAACAGACATTTGAATGCACGCTCACCTGTGCCGCTTTTGTGGCGCGCCGATTCCTAGAAGTAGTTGCAGAAGTAGCAGCGGCAGTAGCGGTAGTAGTACAGGAGGACAAAAATGAAGTACCAGAAATACATCACGGTGATGCAGATGGCCATGGGAGTGACAGCCTCCAACAAGGATTGCCTCCCCGCTAAGAGACAGCTGTGGTGAGTACAGAGACAGGAGGAGACGCGCGTGTGGGTGGGAGCGTGTGTTGTTACGTGCGTAAAGAGTTGCCAAGGTGCTGGTTTTTGTTTCTTACGTGGAGAAAACCGCTTTAAAACGAGAACCTTATCACTGCCGTCATGAAAAGCTGCCCCTCTCCCTCCCCCCGCCTCCTGTGCCAGTGTTAAAGCTGAACATCTGTTGGCGGAGCTCGGCTGCCTCCGTCTCTCTCTCTGCTTTCAACAGCTGTTTCACACGCACACCGGTGATACCCACACGCAGCTGGCGCGCAGGGAGAAGACGGTTGTTCTGTCCAGTAGCCGCGCACGGTGCGCGCTCGGCGTTTTTTGTGTTTCCGCCTGGTGGGCTCTGTTTGTTGTGATCCGGGTGAGTTGCACATGCAGCGGAACAATACCGAGGGAGAGCAGGTGTATTCACAACAACACTATAAAACAATGCGACCCAGTCCGCTTTGAAATGGTCTCACCGCGCGCCCCGTCATCAATGAATTGTCTCATTGTCCCTTATTTGGAGCTTCGAAGCTTAAATTGGTCAATTAGTATTTTCCCAGTACGTCTGTCTGCTCAGATCTGTTTCTGTGCTCTCAGGTAGTCAAACGGTGTTATACTCATCACAAGCCCACTCATCACAAATATATTGGATTATCACTGGTTTGTGTTTTCATATGAATGTTTCTGGGGTATTTATCAGTTTGAACATTTTTTTTACAGCACACTCCAGACACACAGGCTGCCACCTTTACTTCTCTTTTTAGCTGTTGTTACTATATATTTCTCTCTTTGTACTGCTTTGTAGGACCGAACCATTCTTCATCAATTAAACTGTTGTTTAAGCTCATCCCTAAACATTTTGCTCCCTAAAATGCCAAGAAAAATATATGGGCTTTTGGTGGCCTGTAAGGTGCAAAGCATGAACTGCTATGTCCTCAGTTTGAGCCCAGTCATGGGCCTTATTTACATCTCATCTCCTAAAAATAGCCATCGTAGGTTCACAAGGTGTCAGCCTTAAAATCATTGTTCTTTTAACTACCAGACTAAGATCCAAAGATATTTATTTTAAAATGGAATAGTCCTAATGGAGTTGTTACTAAGTTCATCTGTAACTATTTTCATCTTTGCTAAATCACTTTGTTTGAAACCAAACATCGAAAACATTTGGGTCTGTGAATATTTTGGGGGGTCTGGACCGATAAGATTTATAGCTATCTGGTTGATATCAGACGACAGGGTTTAGTATTAATGTCTGTAACTTTATACGGTTTTTAGAGACGTGACAGAGGTTATATATAGCCTCATTCATTTAAAAAAAGGAAAATAAAAAAACATAACCTAGCAGAGTAGTGTTCAGTCTAATTATAGGCTCTCTTTACAATGGGCACATTCATTTCTTCTGTAATCCACATAGATAACATTAAGCATGAGGCATAATCCTTCCAGATTGGCATTACTTTACAGCCAGAAGCGAAAACACTGGTTTATTGTAATACATGTACCACCTGGTTCCTGGGAATTTCATCCGATACAGGAATAAATGGTGTTAAAATTTGCATGCACAGTTGCCTGTAGTAGCACATCTGAATGAATAGAAAGTCTTCACACAGTAGAGAAACGTGTTTCCTTCTTTTTGCGTGTCATACAACTGGCAAATGTGTTGCAAAAGACACTGTGGGGACTTGGTTTTAACACTTCTCCCTTAAGAGAGGACCAGGCTTTTTGTCTGGGGCCATCGCTTCGTGGTGGGGGAAGGGAGAACGGCCATTAAAACAGGATTACTGTATCGCCTCTGACAACCACTTTAACGAAGGGAAGCTGAGCCAGCGTGTGCCTGAAGTGTATGTTTCATGGGCTCACCCCATGCATTCACTTGCTCGTCATGTCTGTGTTTATTTACTGTGAAGTCAAGATCTAGATTGAGCTAATAGAACTTGAAATATAACAGATAAACACTGGAGGGATATGGCCGATTGTTTCATTCCTCCAACTAGGATGGAGGAACCTTTCTGGTTTTCAACTGAAACATCATCTTTTAAGTTCTGTTACTTGTATTAGTTGTAATGTGATAATATTTTTTTTATCACACCCACAAGTCATTTCATTGTTGCCATCTTTGTGATATATGATATGTTGCTTTGAATTTGGTTTTTGAACTCTTGCACAGGACTGTGCCAAATGCCAGTGTACTTTCTGCAACTGAAGGGTTCCCTGTTTGTACCATAGTTTGGAAGTTGTGAGTCTCCGTGAAGGAGATGATGCAACAGTAAATGACAATAGTGAAATCCAAGACAAAGACAGCACAAGCTCTGGCTGCGATAAAAGGAGCAGCTACGCAAACACACAGGACTATTACAATTTGAAACTGATTTGTGTCCTGCTTTTATAGCAACATAAAAGGCCAAAGAGAAAAACTGGTTGTTTAAACAAGGAGACAGAGATGTGACACTGTAAGACTTTAAAGGTATCATCTGCAGCAGCTTAGCATTTACAGGAGACCACATTTACCATGTGCATTGTTACTATGTTTCTAATGTAACAGGAATTGAACTTAAAATAATATGAATAGCAACATCTTGAAAGTGAAGGCTTTCTTACTAACTCACCTGGAGTTTTTCTTGCCAAGATGACAATACGTTTACAATTGAAACGACTCTGACTCTGAGGCCACATGTAAATAGTGCAGGGTTTTGGAGATCTGTGCTGACTGCGATGATCAGGGGCTAAAAGGAGGGGGGGGTTTCATGCTATGCTTGATTACCACTTTAATGTCAGTTTACATGGGTGAAGCATTTAGTTGTAATGAATTGAGTATTGTTGTATTCTGGTTAATGTCAAAATAATAGAGTTCAGATGAAGACACTGAGTAAAAATCATCTGATCAAAACAAAATTAAAACAGCCAGGATCAGTATAGGACTCAATTCAATGCATAAAAGAAGAACACATTGTTATGCAAACCATACAATTATCTGTGATAACCACTAAATTGTAATTAGTTTGAAATGATCCATAAGTAGTAATTAGCTTGATGATGTGTGTTGGTCACAGCACTGGGTGTGTCGTCGTATATTGTGTGCCAGATGTCTACTCTGCTTCTTTTCACAGTCACAGCTCCGCCTGGTGTTCTTAGTCCACCTGCTTAATGATGCATAAAGTCAGCGTCCCTTCTTTGCCTCCAATACACAGACGTGCACACACACACACACACACACACACACGCACAAGTGCCACTGCCCTCTGATTTGCCTGTCCTCCCTCCCAGCTCTTCAGAGGAACACACACAGACAGACATGATATACGCATACATTCAGTAACTCGTACCCTACCCCCTCCACTCTTTCAGTTCCACTTGTGGAGGCCACGATGCGTAATCTCACACAAACTGACAATGCTGCGTATTAGTTACCTCAGCAGGAGCCTCAGCCCAGGGTGGGCTTGTCATGATAATCAGTACTTTTCTGAAAAAGCATGCAGGAGTACTGTCTTTTTTTCTAATCTACTCTCAGCATTTTTCTGTTTCTCTCCCCCTGAGGTTAAAAAAGCCCTTTTGTATTAAAGTCATGAAGCCTGATCTTAAAAATATGAGTCATGTCTTTATCATAGTCTCAGAGCACACTACTCTCCACAGCTCTTTACAGAGTATATGCGAAGGTGCACACTTCCACATGCATTATGTGTGTGTTTGTTTTCGGTGTTTCTGTCCATTAGGAACTCGCATGTTCTTACTTTGGCAGAATGGTTGTAATCTCCTCTCAGATGATTTATGCCACTAAAGGGAAGAGATTACACAGGGTTTATTGACTCATAGCTTGCACCCTTACCCCCACCCACTCTGTGTTTGTGTGTGTGTTTTGAAGATTTGTAGGTGTCTATCCCAGTGTGAATGCATCTGTGTCTTTGTTTATGGGTTAGGACCTTTAGTTCTAACTTTTCAGGTCAGATTTAAATACTGATAACTAGGGAGATGGCTACAGCGTAATACTAAATAGTTTCCATGGGAATTTGTAACCCGGATAACTCTGCTTGATCAAGAATACAGCAGTTCAGGTCTGTTTTGTAGTTTGTCTCTTTTACATCCTAGAGCCCTGAAGACATGTTGAGGTTTCAGCTATATAGTTGTAAACTGCCGACCCTGCCTTTTTAAACTGGTGATTTAAAAAAGGTTAAAATTATCAAAATGATGAGGCTAATAGACACTATTACTGAATATATTATATGCTAATAGATCTCTGTAGTAATAGAAAGTTCCACATTTCTGTTCTTATCCCTGTGTATATTGTAGCGGCATATGTGCAAAAAGCATCGCTTTTTATTCCTTCGAAAAAAACAAAAAGACATTCCAATAGTTCTCATGGTTTCTTTTGGTTGTTTTTTGTTGTCACATTATATTGGGCCTATGTGAGATTTGTGTTTGACCCTTGCTAAAGATGCTGATATATAGGGGAAATTACACTGGTGGATTTCAGTGAAGAGTGTCTATCGCCCAAAGTGAATGGTAAATGTGGTGAATCCCAGTAGCTGAGCAGTATTGCAGTGAGAGTCAACAGACTGGTACATGACGTTGCTCAGTATTACATGTTTGGTGCTTTTCCAGAGACATTTCCAATTCAATTCAGTTAAGTGTCAACTCCGTTCACTTCAGTTTGTTCACTGTCGATGCAAATTGCACTTTTCAATGTATGTTCTGTGCCAAAATACTTGTTGATTACTGCCTGACATGGTTTGTAGAATTGAATATTGAAACCTGAAAAGGGAAAGCAAATGTATAAGGTTCTTGTTCTTAGAGGCGAAGAGTCTTAATATCTTTGAGCATATATTTTATTAGTGGAATTACAGTTTCGCTATGTTGAGACTATTTATTCAGGCATGTTTTACTCCTGACTTTTGCATTATTACCAAAACTTAGTTATTTATTGATGCTAGTACTGAAATTCTGGCCTCTTGTGTCTTTCAAATTATATCCAGCCATATTTGGTTCATACAACACATACACAACTGAACTATCTCTTGCACTTAAGTCTCAGTGCAAAGCTGAATTCAAGATATTTTGTTCATTAGCCATCTCCATGTCACTCTCTAATCAGTGACAAGCTGTACCAATGATAAAACGAAATGTTAGACTCCTTGAGTACAACTGCAGCGTTAACACGATGCATGTCTGGATTCATGAAATGTTGAACCTAACTAGGACTCTGGTAGTGGGTGCTTAAAATGCTGTGTTGGCGGCAGTGATGGTAACAGAGGCCTATCAGAGACTCATCGTCTCCGGTCAGAGTCAAATGTGGAGCAGCGATGACTTTTAGAATCTGTGAGTCACACGTTTTCAGCCTCTGGTGACTCTGGACTGTCATGATGGCTCAAAGGGGGCTGACAAGATGGAATCCATCACTGCCGTCCCATAAATAGAGAAGGACATAGCAAGGGGGATCCACTTTTGTCTGACAGAGATCCCAATTTATTCTTTTTCTTTCTTCTCCATTGCCTGGAAGATTTATATGTGTCTGTCAACAGTAATAATTATTAATATTACATGATTTAGGCTTTTTTCTTCTAATATGATATAACATTACACTGTAGTGTAGTAGACAAGGCCCTGAAAATGATAAAGTGGCTGATACAGTCAATCTAGGTTAAAATGCACTATCCAATCAAATAATTTATGACTACACACATTAAGTACAAATCACATTTTAATGCTGATGAGTAATTAATAATTCACATGACTTAGATTGGTTTTCCAGCATCCATGTAAGTTTTTATCAAATGCATTGGTATGTGTTCAGCAAATCCAACCTAAAAGACAATAATAGGCAAATATGGATGTTTTTAAACAGAATAAAACAGATTTGGTAGTTTATTGGATAGAAAAAAGTCAGACAAGTTTTTCTCTCTGCTTGTTGCCACATTACAAGGCACAATAACGACGTGACAGTAAATTTAAGTGTCTGTCTGTTATAGATTGCCTATAATAACTCAGTGTAAGGAAGTCCCTGCACATTGATTTTCACAGTATCCTGACATGGCCTGTAACAATTTGTTCTTGGATTGTGGAAATCAGCTGTGGTTATCTGGAAAAACCACCAAGGTAAATGTAGAAGCTTATGTTTTATGTTTTTGTGGTGTGCAGCAGGTATTGCAGCGTCTCAAGCTGCTTTCTATGTTTGCTTTTGGCCTAACCTGTCTTCACAGCAGATTTCTGCTCATACATTGATGTTTGAAGTGCTCAAGGTTGACTTTGTGTCTGTGTTGATGCCTGTTATGTACGTATGAAAGTAGTGCATTTTGAAATCAGCCGTTGACCTGTCTGTTACCCTCTGCTCCATGGGGGTCAGCCAGCACTTGGATGTGACTGTTGTCCTGCCTTGTTTGATACATGTCTATATGCCTAATCCGGTCTGTCCATCTGTCAGGCCTGTCTAGCCTAATCAGAGTCTGATCCTGCTGCAGATTTTCAGTCCCATCCTCTTCTGCCCAGGTGGCTTTCAGAGGGTTTACAGACTGCGGCTCGTGAATAACAACATTTGAAATGTGTTTCCTTGTTTTCCTCTGTTTATCTTCAGACTATGTTTTTAACAAGCCAATATATTAGTCATTTGTTTTATTCTTCTGTAAGGGAGGGTCAGTGAGGTTATTTCAATCCTGATGCGTCATGCACCTCTTGTTACCACTTGTCCCCTGGAGAAGGAGGAGGGCCCGTTAGCAGAATGATGCATGTTCATCAGCTGCCATCACTTCTGGCTGAACACCCAAGCATTATAAAGCAGTCAAGGCAACCTCTGAGCCATACACTGACAGTGTCCCTCTGTCCTTTGTCCCTTTGCATCATGCTCTGTCTCCTTCTGTCTTTTGGCTCCTTTTCTTCCACCTCTGCCTCTCAGCGCTTTGCTCCTTCATGTTTTGTTCACCTGTTTCCTCTAGTTTCCACTTGTCTTTTAGTTTTTCCACCTCTGTGACAGTGGTTCTGGCAAGTGTGTGTGTATATACAAAAGGTAAAAAAAATTACTAACATACTGTCTGGGTAAAAGCTTCTTTGAAAAGGTCTAGGATTATAAATATAATGGAGAAGTGTCAGTGGAGCAATTTTGGATGTGGCACTGTCCCCCAGTGAGCTGGATGATATGAGAACATGCAATCCCAGGATGGAAAAGCATCTAATCAGGACCTGTGTTTAACATTTTGGCCAGAGCATGGTCGACTTTTATTGGACATGATATAAAAAGCAGATTAAGACAAAGCATTGTGAGACATTCCTCTCCATTGTAAGAGGTGTCTGTGTAAAAGATGAAGGGCCAGGAAATGTGTGGTCATATCATACATTATCTTTAATGTGTGTGCATGTGTGGGTGTACCTGTCGCTCATTCATTGTGTGGACACTTTTATTGTTTTTATTGTTTTTTTGATTTTTTAAAGTTTTATGTTTTTTAGCTTACACACATATTTTTTTTTAGCAGCGGTGTGTTTTCATCAATGAATCAACTAGTGATTCGACCACATTTAAGCTATAACATTTACACATTGCTGGGATTCTGGGATGAGGTAATCTATAAAGCTTTGCCAGTGACCTCTTAAATCCAGGGCAGGAGGGAGATTCTCTATTTTGGGCTGAAGTCTCATCTAATATTCATGAACTTCACCTCTCACTGAAGTCAGCGCCTAATGTTTCTTGTTATTTATGTATTTTTGTACTGTGAGAAACAAGCATTGTGCCCTGATTGTGCTGTTTGGATGCACACTCCAGCCAGTTTGTGAGTTTCTCCATGTTTCTCCATGTTTCTCCATGAAAAGTAAAAGTAACTCCTTTCTGCACAGCCAGTCAGACTGTGTCTAATCCACTGACCTGCATGGCCCAATATATCTTCCTAAAATCCAGCAGCATCACTGATCTTAAAGCATTCACAGTTCAGCATCATATGTCTGCTCACTCTGATGTCCTGTATAGCTTTAGTATTTGTACTCTGATGTTTATACTTCTTTATACCAGACTGTGTAGCAACAAAACTTAGTCTTTGTTCACTTGGTGTGGGTGGTTCATATTATTATCAGTTATATGTCTGGACTGATTGTAATACATATGAAAATGCAGAAAAACTCGAAGGATTAAATAGTGACCATCTTTAAGGTAGTCCCCACTGATTTGACAGCTCAGCGTCTGGTAATAGGTCTTGGGAAGCAATACTGCATATGTAACAAAAGTTATAAAGCGTTTTGAGACTGCAAATGGAGCTGTGCCAAATATGATGTATGTCCTGATTTCATGTAGCTTAACAAAGTATCAACTCAATCTGAAGCAATGCTATAGTAGTACAGTGCTAAAACATTTCAGTAATCATATTGCTTCTTTAAATGACTCAAAACAGACAAACCTGTGTTTTTGCATTCTGACAAGGATTATTCATAGTAATTAAAAATCATTACATTTTTGCTTCGATCCTAATGAAGCAATATTTATCAGAAGACTTCAATATGTACTTAAAGTAAATGTGTGACCTACAGGTGTTAAACAGCCCTTCTTAAGTCACACAGAAACTGTGTGTGTCAGCACTCCTCATTCTTAGAAACAGTGTTGTTAAAACCCCCAGAGCTTTATAAGCTTCTACTGGATGTGTGAATTGAATCCCCTTGTAAAAGCGACACTGGGATTACAGTGACAGAGACTGGACTCCTCTAGGTGTTGTGTGTGTCCTGTGAGTACTGTGCACTGTGTTCAGGTCACAGTAGAGGACAGGGATTGAAATACACTGATTACATACGTATTATTGGGTACTTACACTCACTGGCCACTTTATTAGGTACACATTGCTAGTCCTGGGTTGGACCGCCTTTTCCCATCAGAACTGCCTTTATTTTTTGCGGCATAGATTCAACAAGGTGTTGGAAACATTCCTCAGAGATTTTGGTCCATATTGACATGATACCATCACACAGTTACTGCTGAATCTTCACTACCACATCCCAAAGGCTCTCTATTGGATTAAGATCTGGTGATCTTAATGGAGGCCATTGGAGTACCAGCGAACTCACTGTCATGTTCAAGAAACTAGTTTGAGAAGATTTGAGCTTTGTGACATGGTGCATTATCCTGCTGGAAGTAGTCATCAGAAGATGGGTACACTGTGGTCATAAAGGGATGGACATGGTCAGCAACAATACCCATGTAGGCTGTGGTGTTTGAACAATGCTCAATTGGTATTAAGGGGCCCAAAGTGTGCCAAGAAAATATCCCCCATACCATTGCACCACCACCACCAGCCTGAACCATTGATACAAGGCAAGATGAATCCATGGTTTCATGTTCCTCACCCTACCATCTGAATGTCGCAGCTAAAATCAAGACTCATCAGACCAGGCAATATTTTTTACACTCTTCTATTGTTTAATTTTGGTGAGCCTGATGCTTGGTTTGAACTTCAGCAGGTCATCTTGACCATGTCTACATACCTAAATACATTGAGTTGCTCCCATGTGTTTGGCTGATTAGCTATTTGTGTTAACAAGCGATTGAGTGTATGTTTCTATATTATAAAACTAAAAAAAAAAGAAAAAGAGAGGTATCCATCACTGTGTATGTTGGCAGATGTACAAGAAGGAAATGCAGATAAATGTTTACTTGGCTGCACTTTCTTTAATTTCTCAAACTGTTTCCAGGCTGAAATATTTCAACAACTCAATGATGAATTGCAGTGAAATATCTATGGTTCCCAGAGGATTTATACTATATGTGAAATAAATTTGGTGCAGTGTGTTTTTGTATTTTAACAGTTGTTTGAAGCACAATGAGTTTTTTCCCTGGCAGTTCACCTCATATTACCTTGGAAATCCCCTCCCTTTATTGCAGCCTTCCATGTAAGAAGCACAGCAGCATCGCTGTGGCTTAATAATAGAAGACAAGTGGATGCTCCATACCTAATCTTCATCTGCAGGCTACCCACTGACATTCAGCCCAATTATTCACACTCGCTTGAAAGCCACCACAGCCAACAGGAGAGGGTGTCCTTTAAAAAGTAAAGACTGCAAGAGGAAAGTTTTGTCACATTGATCCTCCGGGCATCTTTATGTTTTCCCTCAGATACACAGCAGTGCCTGTCAGGACTGTGCACAATGTGGACTGCTCTTTGCAGGAAATGTAGTCATTGTGAACCATGTGGTATTTAATGGAAATGGATGTGGTTACGTCAGATGCGATGTACCCACGAGCTCTACAACATCAGAAACATTCAAGAGTTTAAAACATACCCAGAAGTCTTAGATACGTTTCTGTTATCAATTCAAGCTGTCAAACTATGTTAGCTGTGTCAGTACTGTGAAACTAAAAGCATTCAGATACTCACTATACCGAATTTCTAAGGCAGGGAAAGAATGGCTGTGTCATAATTGATGAGTCATGTATCATTGTCCTCTGATGACCTCACGTTTTACGCCTGCATTTTGTTAATGGCGCCTTTGTGTCTTTGTCTTTCTGTTGCAGGGTGACTCCACCAGATGGAGATACATCCCCCCCAGGTGCCCCTGGGTGTTCAGATGGGCCTGTAGGTGCTACCTGTGGCGCTGGTGCTATGGCAATGCCTGCCACCTCCACGCTCTCATTGCCCATGAGCCAGGGCAAACCCTCTCTGCGCCGCATCAAAGGACGCATTCACCGCAGCAAGAGCCTAGACAGCATCGATCTGCTCGACACCAATGTAAGGCTCACTCACAGCTTAATCACGCCAACTTAACATACACTAAAGGTAGAATTAAGTGCAAGATACTATGGCTGCAAACTTTTTCCTTATAGAGTAATCTGCTAGTTAATTCATTCATTAAATAATTATTTAGTCTGTCTAAAAATCTGAAAAAAAATATTTCAATACTCCAAGGTGATGTGTGGCTGTTTTCAACCAACAGTCCAAAACAACAGTATATCGAGTTTAAAATCATGTATGACAGAGAAAAGCCATAAATTCTCCAAATCTGAGAAGATGAAACCAGTATGCATTTGGCATTTTGATTAAAAAATTGCTGAACCAACTACTTAAAATCTCTATGTTTTTGGTTTGAGTGCTGTCTCATTAGGAAGACACATTAATGATGAGAAATGTATTTTTTTTTTAATTCAGTGAACCTGCTCATTTTCATTAATGTTTTGTATTCCTGCAGCAATGCTATTAATATTATACAGTAATCCTGCTGTAAATAGAATCTGTGGTGACCTTTACTAAATTACATTCACTATGATTTCAAGACAGAAAAAATGTCTAAGAAGTCCAAACGCATTTATATCTTTATGGTTCCATTCATATTAAATATTTACACAAACCACAGCATAAATACACACACAGACACGTGCACCACAGGATGAACTTCAGTTATGCAATATTTCTTTGGGTTTCAGATGAACACATTCCATATGTCTCTCTCTATGACTGGTTTATTCTCGTGAAAAGTATTAATCTGATAAATGTTGGGTAAGCTGCTTGCTTTTAAAAATCCTTACTAACTCTGGGATTGTCCATTGAGCTGAGAACTGCGTTTGGCCCACTCTCTCCACCGGTCAATTCATGTGTACCGCATGTGTGGTGCTAGTGTGTGTGTCTTTATGAGTGATGTGGCTT
Source organism: Mastacembelus armatus (assembly GCF_900324485.2). Lineage (NCBI taxonomy): Eukaryota > Metazoa > Chordata > Actinopteri > Synbranchiformes > Mastacembelidae > Mastacembelus > Mastacembelus armatus. The sequence continues at coordinate 9,172,236 of NC_046635.1, read as the reverse complement.
TTGGGAAAGCAACCAACGGTTTATGATGTAAAAGCATGCCCTGCTACTAATGCACGCTTTTTTTTTTTGTTGCATGTGAAAACACAGATACAGATAAATCTCTGTCCTGTGCAGCAGAATCTCCCCCCTCTACATTTTTTTTATGTCTTGACCCTCTGTGAATGTCTCCTTTAATAAATGTTCACAATGTGATGTTTCCTCATCCACCCCCATCCTTCCTCTCCATGTTGGCAGTCTGCAGTGTGTGTGTTTGTGTGCATGAGTGCTTGATGGGTGTGCTGTATTTTAGCTGGTCTTAATTGGGAGCTGCCTGCCGTATGTATACATGGAGTCATTATTTTTCCCCTGAGCAGCAGCCAGCCTGTCGTCAGAGAGGGAGTGGGACTCATGATGATTACGTTTAAGAGAGACAGAATTTGCAGTTCAAACAGGTTAATCCATTATTGAAGAAGAGCTGAAGGTGGACGGAGGAAATCACAGGTTGGAGGTGACAGTCAAAGATGTGTTGAGATAAGACACAGCACAGTCCCTCCACCATCAGCAATGCAACACACCCTGTTCAGTTTGACTGTTTGTCATCTTGATCGACTGCTCTCGTGAAGTTTCCTGTCAGGGTCTAATTTTGAGACGACGGCCAGAGCACCTCATAGATTTTTAAAACAACCTGGAGTGTTTAATGCTTGGCAGAGATGTTGGCAGATGTTGTTGTTTACCTTTGCAGACATGATTTTAGGAAGTACAGACGTGGGTTATACTTGAGCTGCAGAGGCAGAGGGCGAATGAATGAACGTTAGATGTAACTTTGCAGTTATGTCACCTACAAAAACAAAAACCTGTTGCACTGACAAATGTTGTCCAACTATACACCTACATGTATGTGTGTATGTCACCTACAACTATAGCAACCCTGTTACTGGGGTAAAATAGGGCTGAACAGTATGTGGAAAATATGTAGTTGTCATTCAAACAACACACAATTTTTGAGTATTTAAATTTGAACAAAAAATTCGAACTTTAATTTCGCTTATTATGTCATAGTATTTATTGTTAAATATAGAAATAATTAAGATCTGTGACAACGTTTTCAGAGGCTTTTAACGAGATACTCTAGAATCTGGTGAAATAATGCCTTCATGTCTTTGTCCTCCCTTTTTTTTCTCAAACCAGTCAGACAAGAGAAAACTTCTAAATCTGCTAAAGTTGCTTCTAGGTAAATCTACTTCTGTTGGGAAAGTAGTTGCTTTTAATCTAATGTAAATAGACAACACAATGCATGTATGCACAGGCCACCTGTTTTCCACAGAAGATACACTGACATGTCACAGTGGGAAAATTACAGGTGTAAAGAAGAAAATGAAAAATGGCTGAATTTTATTTACCTGCTTCAGCTTCAGTCTTAGTATTGACTGGATCACTGTCACACTGTCATGATTTACTGGTTAAGACCCTGATGGATATTATACATAAAATTACAGCTGGTGTAGTTTTCATAATTGCTGTAGCATTGTGATTTAAATATAGTTACAATTCATTGTTTTGCCACGTGTGAAAATAAGATGGTATTCTGTGGTATTTCAGACTTGAACAACCAAGGAAATCAATCTCAGCGTCTAGATTGGCATTGTTTCTAATTTGTCAGCAAAAGTTAAATTACTAAATCTACTGATGTGAATACTGTGGAAAGTATTTCAAGAATCACTGTAGACAAGTCAGAGTTAGAGAAAGAGTCAGATCCATAGTTATGGTTCGACTTTAAAGAATATTCCAAGAATCATGTCCCAGATAGCGGAATTGTTACTGTGTCCATGTACCAGTGCTCATTTGGGTTTGCGACCTTTGTCACAGGTCTCTCCCTGCTCTATCTCACCCTGTTTTCCTGTCTGTGGCTGCTGCAATATCAAAAAAAGGCCAAAAAGATCCAGAAATATGTTTAAAAAACCTGATTGTTATTCAGAAAAGATAACCTTCAAACACTGCCTCAAGAGAACTTCACAATTCTCTTAGAAATAAGATCAACTTTATTAATCCCCAAAGGGAAATTCAGGTAAACCCCCTTAAAATCTTTTCGACCTTTCTCTCTCCAAACTAAAGCATTACACCCCAACATTAAATCTCAGTGCACCAACAACACTTTATCGTATACAGTGTTCAACTGAGGTCAAAATGTGCATGTCACTCTGAAGCACTTACCCTCATTTACACCTATTTATTTTTTTTTTTCGACAAAAACAAGGCGTCACCAAGCGCTCGCTGCATTCAACACTCTCAGTTGCCTGTACACAAACACATTAGCTTCCATTTGCTTGCCTTGCCATGGGCCAACTCAAGTTGTCCATGAGTGTAAGTCTGAAGCATGAATAATAGATGAAAGAAATGATCTACTTCATAATGCACTGTTTTCTTTCTTTCACTTGGAGCTATTTTTGTGTGACAAAAAAAAAGCAGCACTGTGAAGGCTGTAGAGAAGAGAATCTGAAAAGTCTTTGGTTAAACTGGGTGAGCTCACCAGGGATTTTAGCTATTATTTATTCAACACAGACCAATGGCTTCTCTCCAGTTTGTCTTCTAATGTAAAGTAGCTGCCAATGTGTACTTCATGTGGAGCAAATGATTGATTCTGTGCTGAAATGTTAGTGGTTAGATGTCACACAGTGTGAAATGTAACTGTATATGGAGGGTTCTTGAGCGGAAAACACACATTGCAGGCCTTTTGTGCATGATCATTAGCTCATAGATGAAGTCACAACATATCAATCAGGATCACAAAACATTTACTGCAGTTAGTCTCTGCCTGAGAAAAGCTGTTACCTGCTATTCAAAACATGACTCATACAATTATTATAATCTGTTAATTGAATCTTGTAAATATTAGGTGGAAATGTCTTTTTTCAAATGACAGTTTAATGACAGTTGATTAGTTATTGCTGCACTTATTTCCAGTTCCAGACTGTTGTCATTCAATGGAGACATTATCTGTGGATACTGATCATGACAGACCTCTCAGTTCTGGGTTGGGCTGATGGCCACAGACAAGAGGTGGCGAACACTCAAGCACCACCTGACAGCGAAAGTAGGGATGAAAGCTTACAAAACAGAGTGATAATTGTGTGGGAAGAACTGAGGTTTTGACGTGGATGGACCATATGAGGGATGAGAGAAAGCAGGGTGCAGGATGTTCTGATTAGATGCATATATTTTCCATGGGTAGACAGGTGGCTCCACAGAGGCCTTATAACTCATTCTTTTCATCTCCTTTTCTCAAGGCGCAACAGGACAAAATTGCATTTCACATACAAGCCATTTATCTTACCTGAGTTGAATAGTCTACTGAAAATTGCCTGCAGTCTCTGTGATTACATATGTGTGCCTGTGCTGTGCCCATAGCTTTGCATGTGAATGTGGACCGGACGTTGTGTTACGGTGACAACAGTGGTTATTTTTAAACAAATTATTAAATCCACAGCAGTGCTAAGCTTCTAGGATCATCATGCATATCATCAATGTGGGAAATTAGCACCAGACATCCGCCAAAAGCTGCTGAATTTACAACGTGAGTTAGTCCACCAGCTTCTTCAAGGGGTACCACTGTTTTCATATACTGTATATAAAAAGGATAAAAAGTATATAATACAGATTCTAAATAAGTAAGTTTCCATTTTTGATGCCATTTAATTTATATTATTACATTGGAGAGTGAACGTGAACATGTTTGTGTGTGGAGTGTGAGGCTGAACTTTTAAAGCACACACACACACAGACTGTAGCTATAACTTAAGTAAATATATGCTGCAATAAAGAGCTGAAGTAGATATATCTGACCACAGCTTTTCTCTATCTAGAGGCAGCACTAATATTATATAAATCATCCAAAAGCTGCTGATATTAATTCCATATAATGTTGCTGAGTCGAGATCTGATCATTTGAAGCAACTCCAGATCATAGCACTCCCTCCAGAGCCATATGGACACCAGACGTAATGGGTGCATCACTTCATGCACCTCCCTTCTTACCCTGACACAGCCGTTACACAGGAATAGAGTAAATCTGGACTCATCAGACCACAAGACTTTTTGCCACTAGTCCAAAGTTAAATCTTTATGTTCCCTAGCAAACTGAAGCCTTTTATACCAAAGATTTTGACAATTGGTTGATGTTATATTGATTAGATAATCAATAATGAAAATAACCTTTCAGGCCTATTTTTTTCTGCATTGTGGTATTGCTACTTTTACTTGAATAGGATTTCATTATTTTTTCCACCACTCACTACTAATACTAAAATAACAATTACCATTATTAAAAAAGTAATTCAAATGCATGACATTTGCATAAAATATGAAATAGCAATGTAAAGTAAAAGCTGTTATTTACATTCCTATTGGCATTCCTTTGTGAACTTTAGCCTTCAGGGCGGGCTGTGAGTTCTGGGATGAAGCCTCTCGTTAACTGCGTTTGCCATTAACCAGCAGAAAATCTATAGATATCTCCTGCAGCGTTGATTTTGATTGGCGTGATTCATTGGCTGTTTAAAGACACGGATCCCTCTGCATAATGACATGCTCCCTGGCCCTCATGTTAGCTCATCTCATGGTACTGTGCATCAGTTAGGAAGGGCAGGCAGGATCAATATTGGTTCTGCAGATAGATGAAGCAATGATTTATGACATCCATCCATGGCAACCTGTATAAGTGAGAAGGCCTTATTTAACACAGGGTAATATCAGTTCACATGAAATTAAATTAATCAATCACTCTTGGTTTGCAGGGTGTGTATGTACATGCTGCGTGTAAGATCTCTGGAGATGTGACTAAAAGGATGTCTGGCTGCGTATGTTCCAGGAAGTGTGTCTTCATATTAGTATGTCCAGCAATCTGCTGTCCTCTGTGTGATATTGATTGGTCGCATTAGGGAGTCTGCAGGTCAGCATTTCTCAGGGACAGGGGACAGAAGAAGAGCAGGGTGGAGGAGGGCAGAAGGGAGGTTTGGAGGAATTACTAGAAGGCACAAGCAGATAGAATAAGAAAAGTAAGGAGAAAACATAAGGAGTGAAGGACAGAAAATCAAATGAGAGGTGAATGATGGGACAATTGATTGAAGAAAAGTTGTGGTATTGTTGTTGTTTTGCTCAGGTTACAGCCTAGCCTGTCTGGCCTTATAGTGTAATGTGCTACAGCTGAAAGAAGACCTGTTGTTCTGGCTTTTATGGTCTTTTTTATGTGTTTGTTTACAGTATATTGATACTCAGTTTTGCACAACACCACACAGGTAATTTTTAGCATAGATTAAATAACATTAAGTACTTGCCCTGTGATGTTTACTTAACCGAGCAATTTTATTGATTGACTCAGACTAGCTGACCCAAAAACACTCTCCATGGTGCACACTACATCTCTGCGTTGCCACGACCACTATTCAAAGTGCTAGAGCCAGATAAGGTTTAGTCATGGTAACATGTAAATCTCTTACTAGAAACCTAATTCCCATTATTGACCGACAGTGTTTCCTCGCTGACCTTCAGTGGTGTTTTGATGTAATTTTAGCTTTGCTTTCGCATCCATCCCTATTTTTGTCCCAGCTCCATTTCTAGCACAAGTGTCAGTGGTGAATAATTTATCACACTTAAAAGCAATTACAGCACCTTATCAACACCTTTGGCTTCTTGTGTTTTTTTTGTTTTTTGTTTTTTATTTATTTTTTGGCTGTGGTTTGTGCACTGTGATGTAACGTGCAGTTAATGGCTTATGTGCTGGATTATGAAAGAAAGGGGTTCATTTATGACTTCAGCATTCATCTTGTAGCACATGAGCACAGCAGCAGGAGCAGTCTTGTCTAACGAAATGGGACCAATTCTCAGCAGCTCGGAATTTAGGCCTTCTCCTCTGTTTCCATGGCAACACAATTAGTCCTCAGCCCTATGAGTGCGGGTTAGGGTGATAATGCACCTAAGTTAATATAATGTGAATGGGCATTTGTAGTGCAAAGAAAAGCGCTCAGAGAAAAAGAAAAAACTGTAGTTTGCTGATATGTCAAAGGGTTTCCTTTTATTTTGTTTAATCAGCTGGTGGGTGGTATTGAGGATAACTGTTACATAACAGAATGTCTGTCATCACTCTGTAGGCCACATGGTGTAGAGAGGTTGGGTAAGCTGGGTAGGTACCCTCTAGGGTGGGCAATCCATGTTCCTTGTGGAACAAGCAGGGCTATGACCGTCAGTGCCCATCTCTGCTCTAGATATAGCTGAGCTGCCCTCTCTAGCCCACAGACTCTGAAGCCCAAGTTGCCCTCGGTGGATGTGTGTGTGAGTGAATGTGTGCATGAATGGGTAAATGAATAGTGTAAAAGCACCATTTACCATTTACAATACTGAATCTGGAACCAAACACCTGGACAGGGCCTGGACTTTATCCTTCTCCAGAGATGCTCAGTGTGAGAGGCACTGGGGGCGGGTGTGGATACTCACAGGTGACCAGCTGAGCACTGCTGTGTTGGTCAAAAGGCTCCGAATGTTGTTTGTGCTTATGTGCCAAACAAGAGTTAAGAGTGTTCGGCCCTTTTGGAGACTCTCGGTCACAGGTGTCAAACTCCAGTCCTCGAGGGCCACTGCCCTGCTTGTTTCCAACTATCCCTCCCCAACCTACTGATGATTACTTGGATCATGTGTGTCCTTCCAATCAGAAGTCTCAAGGGCATGGAAAAACAGCATCTTTATAATCAACAAACAGCAGCTGGAAATGCATGTCCAGGTCCACTGAATACAACAAAAACCTGGAAATACTGTCAGATGTTTTTGTCATATAATTGAAAGTGCAGACTATATTGTCACCTCTGTCCCTCTGCTTTATGTTATCACCTACAGTATGTACCGTACTCTTTTCTTTCACCAGGGTCAGCCTCCTGAGTGCTGTTGTTATACAGAAAGCTCTGTCTGTCTCTAACCTTTCCCTTCATGCAGGCACCTCCAGAAGCTCTCATTTCAAATTTGACTTTTATTTTCCCTCTCAACTCAAATGACCACCAGAAATGTGAAACTTTGTAAAGTGAGACACCTCAGGGAATACATTATACCAACCTTCAACCTGGCTCTGTGCCTTCTGTCTGCAGAGAGTAGTGAAGCAAGCAATAGAAAAAAAAATTATGTGGAAATGGGTTAATCAGAGCCGACGGGTTCATGGAGATATGTATGTGTGTCTTTCTGTCTATCATTGCACATGTGTGTGTTTGTGTGTGTGTACCTGGTGAGGAAGGAATGCTTGCTCGAGGACAGGGGGGCTCTCAGGATGGATTCATCAGAAGCCAGGGGCTGTGCTGTGCACCATTAGGATCAAGGTTGCTATTTCAGGAATCTACCTGCTGAGAGATGTACTCTGCTCACAGTTTTGATGGCCCCTCCGCCCAAGCCCATTAAACAAGGCAGAGATGGCCTGTCCTGCTACTGAGTAACTGCTGTGGGACCTACTTTTACAAACTGACCACTCTTTGGAGTTAAGATATGTAACATCTAGAACAACAGATATTTTTTCATTTCTGTTATGTCTCCTGCCTGTTTTCTTTTAATAATGCTGGCTGGCCTCCTTAGTCCCAAAGCAGGGCGGCAGATGAGAAGCCCAGTAGCAATAACAGGTAGGGATGGTTATGGTGGTAGAGAGGGAGACATGTTGAGTGGGCGCTGGCAGAGGTCAGAGTGCTACAGCACCCTGTGTTTGATGCAGTCACAGTGGACGTGACATCTTGTGTGACACTGTCACTTTTGAGCCTGTCTTCTCTGTGTGAAGAGCTACATTCTTGTCAGACAGACTGACAACCAGAGACACATTCATGCATATGGGCATGCATACAAACACACACACACACACACACACACACACACACACACACACACACACTGATAGTCAGTGGCTTTGTCAGGGGCAAAAATTTTGGAAGGGCGACAATGTCATTGTCCTTTTAACTCTCTCAATACCACATCAAAAGAGACGCAACAGTTACAATTTAAGCTTCCAATGACCAATATTATTTTAATTATTTTAAGTTATTGTGAAGTCCTCACAAAGAACAAAACAAACTCTCACTGTGAATGTGTGTTTCTATGTTTCTTGGAGTCAGCAATATTATATATATATCTTATATTTTTACTGCACAGACATAGACCGACCTCACTGACCTTTGAGGTTAAAGATCACATCTAGCTTAAAATTAGCTCTGGTTTTATGATACATGTGTTTAAACAGACAGGAAACAGTTTGGATCATTGGGTTAATGATTTACATTTGCATTTAAAATAGACATGTGCATTAATCCTAAGTAATGCTATCTTTCAATTAAATTAATTGTTAAAGTAAATACATTTATTTTAGAATAACACATAGCAACACTTTAATCCTCTAATTTAACATTTGATAGTAGTAAACATTCAGTAAATGGTTTCTAACTGACTGCATTGTTGTTATAAGATGTAAAGACATTATGTAATTCTGTAATATTTAACAAATAAAATTCTCCTATGAAGACATTTTTTAAAAAATACTTTATATTCCTACATTATCAGAGCTAATTATAAGCTGTTCATATACTAATCACTGATTATGGGTGTCAAGAAAAGTTATTGACAAACACATTTGTAAACAGTAATATCTGATTATAGCTTCATTAAATTATTTGTTAATAGTGTTATAATCACATTCTTGAAATAATGTATTTTTCAGTTCTGTCATTTATATTTTACTATAACACTGATGTGCAGTACGTGTGTGGCCACTAACAGCGCTTTTGCTATGCTGAAAGGATTAAAAGAAAACTGTGCAGTAAACCTGTCTGAAAACCAGCAACAGTGAGAGGTTTTGTCCTGCAGAGGGCAGAGTTTCACCACATAATCATCTTAACCCTGCCACTGAGCAGGGCACTCACCTTCTCAGCACTGGTCTCCATTTTAACTGTTTGAATGGGAGGGAATGATTTTGCTCTTCAGCATAAGTGTATGTATTTAATATGTTACACAACTGTCTTTACCCATTTCATATTTCTAACATATGTTTGGAAACATTTCCATGTAGCACTGGTGTTCAGATGTGGAGAGAGGATGGTAAAGGTTCCATAAGTCATGAGTCAAAGGAAGGTAGATCTCTTCTTTTTTTTTTGAACCTTGGATTATTTATGTCAGTGGCCTGTGTTGTGAATTTATTTCTATAGTCTTTGAGTTTAACTGAGTAACCACATTAATTTCATATGTGGGCTCAATGTGTAGATTTTTTTTTTTTTTACTGTGAAAGTTGTGACAGATCCTTTGCAGATGCCTGTACTGTTGTGGCTTCCAGTGTGACTTCATGGGCAAAGCAGAAAATTTAATTAACTGAAATCGACATTCCAGAAAATCCCACTGGGGATCTCACTGGCAAGCACAGTGGCAGCGCTGTGTAGCATCAAAGATGCAGAGATCAAAAAGGACAGACATATGTGGACAGAGATGGTCACAGAAATAAACCTTTCAAGATGGTATCTATCGGCTGATGATAAGTAATTAGAAAGACAGTTGTAGTATCAAGATAAACAAATGTGGCTGACTTTAATTCTGAATGTTATTGTCAGTCAAACATCAGTATGACCCCTTAGAATGAAAGCGTGAGATGTTTGTACAGGGAGCAGCTGAGAAAGACTGCGTGGACACAAAGTACAAAACGTTCTGATGTTTTTTTTCTTGTTCTTGTTGATGAAAACTAATGGGAGATATGAACTCCCAAGCACGTCTGCTTGTATTTATGAGGTGGTGTCGAGCTTTGCTCAAGATATTTCATTAAAAATGAGAGAGGGGGCAGTGAGGAGAGCAGCGGGGGATGACTGATCAGTCAGGTGATAGGGATTTTGTCATCCATGGGTCAGAGACTTTTCTTGGAGTCTGCCAGAACGCTCTAAGACACACAAAAAACAGAGCTCCTTTTGTTCTGTTTCTGTTTTTGCTTTATTGTTGTGTATCGAGCTTTTCATTGCTTCTTTTGAGCATAGAATGTTCTGTAGTCCACCTGGCAGCTCAGTTGGGCTGCAGAGATTAAAAGTGGCATTTTATGTACCCATCAATACAGTATGTGTCTGACTTGTTTTGAGGGGAAGTTCCCTCACTGACATTGCCAGTAGATGAACAGTTTCCCTGCATTTCTGTTATGTCTCCTGCCTGTTTTCTTTTAATAATGCTGGCTGGCCTCCTTAGTCCCAAAGCAGGGCGGCAGATGAGAAGCCCAGTAGCAATAACAGGTAGGGATGGTTATGGTGGTAGAGAGGGAGACATGTTGAGTGGGCGCTGGCAGAGGTCAGAGTGCTACAGCACCCTGTGTTTGATGCAGTCACAGTGGACGTGACATCTTGTGTGACACTGTCACTTTTGAGCCTGTCTTCTCTGTGTGAAGAGCTACATTCTTGTCAGACAGACTGACAACCAGAGACACATTCATGCATATGGGCACGCATACAAACACACACACACACACACACACACACACACACACACACACACACACACACACCAATAGTCATTGGCTTTGTCAGGGGCAAAAATATTGGAAGGGGAAACATCATGTGCTTCTGAGTCCCTCAATACCACACTGAAGGTCAGCAGACTGGAAGATAAGAGTGGGAGTAATGGGAATGTTTTCACTGTTACTCCACTATTTGTCCCAGATGTATTATCAACAGCTTGCATGGTTTCCACAGTTACAGTTTAAAGCTTGCAAATTCAGTGTTGCAACTGAATGTTTTGATGACGCCCTTCCAAGTTCCACCTCTGCCTGTGTAACAGCGACTCAGTCATCGTAGTTGTTGATGGTTTATCTCTAAAGCAGCAGCCACTGGAGAGAATTGATTTCAGAAACACTGAGGAGTGGTATAAATTTATGCTCTCATTCTGGGCTGTTTATCACTGATACGCTTTGCCCTTCATCTTTTTTATAGCGCTCTGCCTCTGACAGTAACAGTCAGAACAGAGTGTTCCCTCTTTTTTTGACATAACATTTGCCAAATCTCTTTCTGTCTTCTCTTTGATCGTCTTTTTGTTCACCCATGTGCTCTGCTCACCTGGCCTGTAGCGGCTTTGTTTTTCTCTCTGCTCTCTCTCTCTCTCTCTCTCTCTCACTCCCCAGCCTCTGACTTCATGGAATTCGCTCATTTTGCTGACTTAGACCACAGGCTTAGGATACAGATCAGCAAAGTCTTAGAGTCAAAGTGGTGCTTACAACTCCAGGTTATGCATCTGAAATTGAAGTAACACTACTTTACATCATTGGGAAGATTATACATGATAGACAAAATACACTTATCAACACAATTTTGATGATTTTCCAATTAAGATGTTTTTCTGAAACAGTTTGCATGCTTTTTCTCTGTCTTGGTAGTCGTTCAACATTTTGTTGCTGGGATCCAAGCAGTACCTTGATCTGATCTGCATGTTTAGAAGATCCCATTACTTCCTGTAATCCAGGCCTCTGATACACTTACATAGGTAATCCAGCTATAGACCTACATATATTGTTGTTTTGTTGTTTTCCATGCATGCATGTGTGTGTGTGTGTGTGTGGACTTGTATTGCTATCTTTGTGAGTACCATTTTGAGCATATTTCTATTTTTCCAGTCCTCACTTTTTTCGGACTCCTGTTTAAAGGTTAAGACTTGCTTTTATGATTAGGGTTAGAATTAGGTTTACGTTAGGGTTAGGGTTAGACATTTAGTTGTGAGGGTTAGGTTCTAGGGAAAGCATTATGTCTCTTAGTGTTGTCACAACTATAGAAATACAAGTATGTGTGCATATTTGTATGTCTGTGTGTGTGTGTGTGTGTGTGTGTGTGTGTGTGTGTGTGTATGTGTGTCCTAGTCCATCCTGCTGTGAGCATCCAGGTGCTTCAAGCACCAGGAGCCCTAGCAGACCAGAGTTTATTAATGTTGTTCATTTCCCCTTGTCCATTTGCCTCTGGTCTGACTCTCCAGTTCAACATTCCACACACTCCACTGGAATTAAGGGAGAGGCCTGTGGCGAGGCAGGGAATGAGCTCAGGAATGTCTCTGTTATCAGAGGGAGAGAGGATGGAGGAAGGGAGCAGGAGGTCAGCGCAGAGGGGCCCACGGTTGTTAGGTTGAGTTTAGTCAGGACTGCTGGAGGTGTATAGGTTTCCATTATCAAAGCTTTGATCACTACACGCAGCTCTGCCCATGGGCTCATCTTAACACAGAGGTGCATGCCTCTGGCCCCATCAAATTGCATGGAAATCTAATTTTAGATCTGCTGCTTTTTAAATCAATATCTCCGCTGCTATCAGTGGCAGTGTCACACAGATTATCTCACGGCCTTCATAGATGTCACACCAGGTTGGCTCTGCTCTCAGTCCACAGTGTGTGCTGCTGAGGATCAGCCGCATTCACTCACACAGGCAAAAACGCACTGCACGTGCATGCAGAGGGACACATACATGGGCAGAAGCATCCCTCCGGGTTAACTGTAACTGGAGTCAGACAGTGTGCAGGGATATGCACGCATGTGGTGAGTGATGGTGAGAAACTATTTGACCATGTATGAAGGGAACAGAATTAATTAAATGACATTTCTTGGAAAGTTATAGTTAGTCAGAGTGGTTTTGTTTTGCTGGCTTGATGTAGTATTAGTGTTAATGTTTAATTCCTGCTGGTCATAGGTCAGTGCAAGATTCAAAGAGGTGCTACTTTGAAGGCAAATGTTTAATGCAACAAATTATTTTTGTTTCATAAAAAAAGCACAATACTCAGTATTTCATATTTCTATAGTTTGAACCTTTGAAGTTTAACACATTTACTATTTCACCATGCCATTTACCTGGTAGTCTCCATAGGAATCAAAAAGTATAATTTAAAATTTCTGCAAATTAATAAAATCTTTTAGCAAACTTTAACCTAAATACTTGACTTGGCCTATTGCTATTGCTGCTACCGAGTGTTTGTTTTTTGTAATGAAAAATCATCACTTAGCATAAATATAATTCCTAATGTCCTGCAGATCAGTGTTCTGTGGGAACGTCCAGTGAAGGGGTTTTAGTGTGAAAACATGTAATCTTGTCCATGCATATTATGTAATTTAGAAATGGGATTGTTTTCACCCTTTTTAAGTTTTGATGTAGATTGAAGCCTACAGTGTAAAACATCAGGCATTTCTAAGATGCCTGAACATTAACTGCAGTAATAAAGTCTCTACAGCGTGGATAACATTGTGCTAACTATAGCAGAACTTACAATAAAACAATACTACATGAATATTAATCATTGGCTCACATAAAACGCATTATATTAGCCACCGTGTTATGGGATTGTAAAATACACTCTTGCATTTCTATCTGCAAGTCAAGGGTTAAATGCTATGATTCAGATGCTTTCTGGTATAAAATACTGTTGTCCTGCGGGCCTGGTGTGTCATAAAAGCTGACCTTCCCATGGGACTGCTGCATGTTACACACTGACTAACAGCATGATAACAGAACTAATCACATCCCTGTAGCTGTGGTCTGCATAATGTTCCCTCCTCTACGCGCTGTAATTAAAGATATGCACATTCCAGATTGATAACAACGAAACCACATATTTTGTAACTTCGATTTTTTTTTTCTTAGACAATTAAAGCTAATATAAGAATTGCAGTCACTTTTGGAAGTTAAAGGCATGTGATTTTAAGAAATTATTTAATTTCAGGTATCAGCTTTTATTGGACTGCCTCGACATTTATAGATGCTGTTTGTATCCAACTGCAAATCAGTTTCTCTTTGTGGTTTTTAGCATTGCTCTGGTAACTGTGATAACATCTGAATAAGCCAGGTTTCTTCAGCTTAGTCCTGTGTGGTCGACTTTGGCTCCGCTTAGCACCTGTAATAACCTGTAATAACCATGACAGCAGCGCTGAACTGGCTTGACTGCTTTGTATAAACATTAGCAGAACAGCAGTGCAGCATAAAAGTGCTTTTTTTTTTTTTTTTTACTCTGCGTTGTTGTCCCAGTGCAGTGCTGTTTTCATATGTTGTTTACTGTACGTATCACATGGTTAGGCCAGTGGCACTAGTTCAAATGAGCGGGGCCCCAGGTGATACAGGAGCTGTAGGCAAACAGAGTCAGATAACATGTCCACACAAACCGCTGTTCCCTGTCGGTGGTGCCACAGAAGCAAATGTGACATGCTCACTCTGCATGTTAATTTTCTCTTCCTTATTTTATTGAATCATCTTTTCATATTTATTTAACAGAGAGTAAGAGGCAAATGAAATGCAGCAAACATTAAAGTGGAATTTGAACCCAGAGTGTTTCGGCTGCATGGTGTGCACCTCAGTCAAGTGAGGCATAAATTTGTGATGCATGTACCAAGTATTGTAATTTAATAAATGGTGCAACAGGAGAACATACAGTATTATTTGCTTTAATCTTACTAATGAATAGATTACTGAATTACCTCTCTTCTCAGTGATTTCTAAAAACAAATGTAAGGAATCCCTTCCAAAATTATTTTTTGTTTATGTTAAAGATAATAATGTAAAGATAATATTTTGACAGTAGTGTCATTATCTGATTTTTCAGACTATGCAATACTTACGTATCTGTGTTAAAAATTGGTTGACCTTATGATAGAAAAAAATCTTTTTCATTCCAAATGTGTCAGTAGCAAGTTATTTCTTTAGTCCAAATGTAGGTCATATAATTTTTAGCATGTTCGAATAGTGTTTTGTTTATTTTTTTAAGTGTTTTCTGAGATTTTATAGACCAAATAAGTATATAAATATATCTGTAAGAGTAATCAATACTGAAAAACAATTACTGCTATACATTCCAGACCTAATGTTTTTCTGCAGGTCATGTGCAACATACCCATTCTTTTTAATCCCCTTGGTGGCAATTTACAGCAAGCAAATCTACATCGATGACCAAATTTCTTACCACCACATCCCCCATTCAGCTTTTTCTGTATTTATTGGCTTTAAAATCAAAAGTAAACCCTTCCAGCTCTTTGCCTGGCATGCAGAAAAAGACGGGATGCACACATTCAGTCTCGCCTCACGTACATGAGCTCACAGGAACTGTCTATATTCTGTGGAATAGGGCACTGTAAATCCCTCGCCACTGCCCAGCTCAGTCCTAACCCATCTCAGGCCCCATAGCGCCCACCCCGAGAGAGGTGGCTTAGACTGGCTTTTAGGCCCACTGTCTTTCTGCTGAGTTCATCAGGCTGGTCCTTTGAGCAGGGAGCCAGTCCACTGCCTTGTGGGTCTTTCTTTCTTTTCAGGCAGTAAATGTGCTAAAACAGCACTCTGTAATCACTTGGCATTAGTGGTCGTTGTGTTGGGCATTAGTGGTTAGAATTGACCGGTGGGACATTATAAAAATGAGTCTGACAAGAGAACACCAAAGCTGATGAGTCTGGATCCTGGCACTGGATGGCTGGAGGATTAGTCAGCTAACACACTGGCTTGGTCTTCTGCAGGGTCGGGTCCCATTGCATCTCATCACCAGTAGGCTTCCAGCGGCCCTTGTGGCTGCTGTGTTTCCATCCACCTCTCAGACTGGGTAGCTGCATCTGGTTCCCATCCTCCACTGCTTGTCTTTCTTCCATTCTACCAAAAACACATCATCACCTCCACTTGTAGTGTTGTGTTTTCATTGGCAGAGCGCATGGGATCATAAACTTTCAGCAGCAGTGGATTCATTTGTTTCACATATTTTGATAAAATTACTTAATACAGAGAACTCAGCTGAATATACCGAGAGCACACGTTTTCTCTGATTTCATATTACCTAACTTCTCTGATATTACCTAAGAAAAAGTACTACAGTAAGCTGTTATCAGTCTACCTCAGTTTAACTGAACCACTACATCACGCGGCAGCGAACCACCAGCTCTGCTTTGCTGTTGTTTCTGCAGATTTCACAGAATTTCAGATGTTTTTATCTGACTGGCACTTCTCTGACTGAACTGTTTTCCCCCCTCTGCCTGTGTCTGTTTATCTGGACTCTCCTGCTGTTTTCCCTCTTTTGCCCAGTACTAGCAGCTTCACACTGCTGGAATGTAGCAGTAACAGGCAGTGGTAACAGGCAGTACCACGGCAGGAGTCACTGACATGGGGGCTTGCAATGAAGATCCTTTATTCACACCCACACAGAGTTCACTGAACTTAAAATATTCCCTAAATCATTTTACGTTTGTGGCGCAAATAGTGTAGTTTAACTCGTTTTTGTTACCCACTGTTCTCTCCACTCTTTTTTGCTCTCTTCTCTTTCTTTTATTTTTCTTCTATTTTGCCTTTTTTCATCTTATCACCTCATATGCTTTCTCTCTTTTTCTTCCAAACCTGCATCTTATTTTTCTTTTGGTATTGTTTCCTCCCCGCTTTGAGCCCTTTACATTCTTTCTATCCTCCACTCTGCTTTCATTTTGGTCCTAGCATTTGCATTTTTTCTTTTAATGTTAATATCTTTTCTTTCTTTAATTTTCTGTCCTTTCTTTTGTCGATGTCTTTGCTATCATCATCAAATCTCTTAATCATTTTTTTTCTTGTCACTATTTTGATAATGCTCAAAAAATGCCAAACCTTAATCAGTTGTAGTTCAAACTATGAGGATTTGCTGCTTTCCTTTGTCTTACGTGATAATAAACTGAATATTTTCTTGGCTGTGTAGTGTTGATTGGACAAAACTAGACAACCGAAGACATCAGATTGTCCTGTTGCATTTTTCACCATCAGGATGAACGGGGAATATAATTGGCAGATTATCTATGATGAAAACAATTTTTCATTGCAATAGTGTAATAAAACATTTTTATAGTACTTCTGCACCGATGTCTAATCTTACTTGTTGTATTGAGGTATGAGATGTTCTCACATAAAAAAAATAGTCCTCTCACATGGGATCTGTGAGACATGAAGTTGGCTGTAATCAGTAATCTCAACCAGAAATCCTCACTGCACAGGCTGAAAACCTTTCTCACGCTATGTAAAATCTCTGTTTGCTCTTTCTACTAGTTCATAGCCTGTATCTTCTCTTGTGATTACAAGTGACAGTATCAGAACAGAATACACTCAAACCAGTTGGTTCCTTTTTGCATATGCTGTAACTTCAATTTGCAATAGGAACAGATTGAAAAACAATTTATCCTTATTATCAAGAAAAAACACTGATGTGTCTTGTCTGAATGTTTTCAAGCTCCCAGCACAACATGTTTTGTTGGTTAGATTAACTGATTTATTTGGATCAAGCCCATAAAACGTTCACACACAAATCCCATATTTAATGGAAGATAATAAACGAGCATTCCCTGTCATACCAGACTGTTGATTAAAGTGGATAAATATTGCACATGTAGTTGCATAGCCATTACTGGTAAACCATGCATACACCATAGACAGTATGGTTGTTGTTAATGCTCCACTGGAAACAGTGGATATTACCCGCTGTAAATTTATAGGATACTTTTTTTCCTTTTTTTGTCCCCTTATGAAAAGTTAATGCAACTTATGATAAACAGTATGGGGATGAGTCACCATGCATTGATTTAATCACACTAACAAGTACACAACATTTTTATCACTGGTGCTTGCGTAAGTACAAAAGGACTATTAAGAGAATTCCGACATGCACAACCACTGACACTGGCCTCCTGAGGTACTTGGTGCTTTCAACATGGAAAAATCAAATGTACCTGTTCACAAAATTATATAATTATATAATTGACAGCTCACATGCTGCTTTCAGATAAAAATAAGACATTTGAAAATGTTGGTCTCACATTGCTGCATGGGCACATCTAAGGTTTTTGAAAACAAGCAAAAAAGGTTCAGACAAGTAACAAAACATTTATTTTCTTTGCATTTAAGTCTTATGGTTTTATTTAATAAAAATTGAAATCTCATAATATAGGTTTTGCCACTGACATATGTTTAGGTTTTGTTATATAAGTTATTGTGACAGCATCAGGTTTGGCCAGGCTTAAAGTGCTTGTTTTTGTTGACATCTGGTGATTTAGCTGCTCATCTTGCTTCAGTTAGGTAGAAGTAGTCCATGCCATTACTGATAGGTGCAAAAAAAAAAAAAAAAAGGTCACGTCTGACCAGAACTGGGATAAGCAACAGTGTTTAGTCTTAGGTCAAAATATGAGTCGGCTGTTGGACCACTGCAAAATGCAGTAAAACTTCACTCTGACGGAAGTTAATTGTATTCCCAGACCATGGATGCCTGAAATCTGCAGTTGCTGCCTGCATTAGACGTGTAAATCTTTACTCTTCCTTGAAAATCAATTACATGCTGCTTACAGCATGTGTCAAATGGCATTTTGGTGCCTGCTGCTTGCTGCCGACCCTGTAACTTGAGCTGCAGCTGTTGGTCTTACTGAGACATTATTCTGCCACTTAATTTAAGTGTGGGCAGCTTTATAGCCCTTGTATCAATTTCCTGTTTATTAAGCTGTAGATTTACACCATGCTTGGCTATTCACACATGCTGACCCAGACACAGACTGGAGCATTTACAGATTGATAGCGCTGAAGTGTAGCTATAATCCTTTCCCTGTTTTAATCTTTACTTTACATCTTTACTTTAGCACTGTCTTTAGAAGGCATTAGGGCAGTGATACATTTTTTTTTTTTATTGTTTTATCTTTCCTCCAACTCGTTAGATTGAAAATTAAAAAATACTGTAAGTACCAATGTCAAGTGGCCAGATTAGGCCTGTTTATCTAGTCCCCAAATTTTAGATAATGCAGCAGAAAATTATCCATTCAAAATAAATTATATTTACAACTCATCCAAGGAACTTTTATGGCCTACCATAACAATCCTCAATGCACCTGGAATGGTTTTGGCTGAAAACTAAAGAAAAGTTTCTGAAACATGCTAAAAACACATTCCTGTCCACACGATGTGGATCTAACCACCCACAAAGCTGAGAGTCAGGCATTTAACGCCTGTTTTATTGTTTCATTGTTTATTTATTCTCCAATGTGCTGAAATCAAGCAGAATCATCACAAGGCATCTTACTGCGCCCGTAGTTGCACTTTACGCTGACTGTGTTGTGTTTCTATTTATATCCACGACTGTTAATTGCAGTGTGGTCTTGTGATTTATAGTGATTTAGAAGGTGTGCTTTAACGTTTCATCAATGAACTTGAAGGTGTTTTGTTTCTCTGCAGTTATTATTGCCTAAGGACGACATTTACTTTAAGTGCTGCCATACAGTTTAACTGCTGCTTTTATTACACCCTCTCTTACGCTGTCTGAGGTGACACAGAAACCTGTCAGTAGTAACAGTGGCTGCATCTTCCTCTACGAGAGATGAAATGTATGTGGGCTGCAAATGCACCCTGACATGTGACTGATAACATGTCTCTGCCACCACTTTAATAGTTGGTAGTCTGAGTTGTATCAGGTGAACCCTTAAGGCCATATTTTATGCATGAATTCTCGCAATACCTCACCGTAGTTACAGACTTACAGAATACAATAGCGACTGGTGTACTTGGGATGTTTTTGCAGCAGGTTGAAGAAAATCTGATTTTCTTGCTCTTATTTACGCCAAACCAATTATGGATTGTAATGAATGTCTTTAAAAACTACTGTGTATGTATAGGCAAATAACTAAATTCACTTTGCTGTTGTTCTACATTTTGTAATCATTTAGAATGTACAGTACAGTTTCTTCTACCACATGCAGATTAAAATATTGCTGATAGAAAACAGCTGGCACTTGTCCTTTGAGTGCTATTTAAACTGTGATTATGAATAGGCTATCTGAGTATATTAGATTTGAATAACTTCTGTCAGTTTTCACTTTGGCATTTTTTTTAGACTTGTCATGTGCTCATGTTTTACAAATCCAGCTGAGCTCATTAAAGGAAACATGTATAACTGTCTGTTTTTAGTACACGCACATAGTCATTGTTTATTTTGTCTGCTTTCGATTAAATTCTGGTTTTCTGAACTTCCTGTTAATATTTCACTGAGAAATCTTGTTAGATTGTACATTAAGACCTCACAATATTTAGGGCAGAAACAACATTCAACTGACTGACTGAAATTTGGCTTCAAATTCATGTTTCTATTTCCTATTTTTGCAACTTTTAACAGCTGAATTTATTACATATGCATCAAGGCAAACCAGCATGTAACATGTGAGCAAAATATCTTCACGCACCCATCTGTCACTTTCTGTGCGGTACATTTTATTATTTTTTCTAAAAAGAGTATTATCACCATTATAAAAAAAATAGAGGTGGCATGAATAGTTTAGTAAACTGTTTTTGTATTTTCTTCCTGTGAACTGGAGGACACACTGCCACAGCATAAACGAATAACACCTAACAATGCTGCTTGAAGTTACATTTCTATTGTATGCTGTGTTTTCACAACAATGAAGGGAAAAGGTAGACTTGTTTTTCATGAAGTATTTACTGGCAAAGCACACACACACGTACATATAAGCACAAGACTGAGCTGAGTGCACTGTGGATTGTACCTTGGGATTGGCAGTATTTTTAATTTACAGTCTCATTCTGCAGCAGACAATGGAATCGTCACGTGGACGGAAAGCATGATGTAATGGCTGAGATTTATACAGCATATTCACTGTTAATGGGTACAGGTCTCACACCACATACAAAATTTCAACAATCACGATTCGGGTTGGTTCAAGGAGAGAAAATCACAACAGCCTGTTTTTTTTTTGTTTTTTTTTTTTTTTTACTGAGGAGTAATCAGAAGTAGGAATGTGGTGGAATTTTAAGTAGACCTGCTATGGCACTCTGGAAGTTGGACCATTACTTGTTAAGCTACTTGAGATATCGCTGAGAAGCAGAGTGGAGTTCAACCAGGTTCACTGCAGCATCGTCTCTGTTCTCTGGCTATAAAAGGCTCAGCAATTCTGAGTCAAGTCTGTTGAGAGGAGAAGGAGTAAGAGAGAGGCAGAGAAAGAGGAAAACGAGAGATATTTTTTGGTTGGTTGATCACAGGCTTCCTCTCGGACTCAATGTCTTCTGAAGATTAAAAGTAGCCTGGTTCACTAACAGTGACTGAAGACCTGCCATGGTAAATTTAGTACAGTAAAAGCCTTTCTTTTGAGAATGTTTCTTTCCAAATAAAAGCATTTCAGACTATTCTTACACAAGCTAATTTCTCTTCTGTGGTCTTGAATTAATTAGGGAAGAACACAATTGACAATACCAGGAATATTAACTCCAACAATAAGAAACTGCTCTTATCTCTAGTTGTGTAAAATTCTGTATTTTTTCATGCCATCCTAGAAGTGCTTCCCAGAACTATATATTCTTTGACATACTTTTAATTATTTTCAGGTAGTCTGTGAAGGCAAAATGTCATTTATCTTTTTAGGTCCTGACAGTATGAAAACACTGTGAAATACGATGAAAGAAAGGCAGTAATGTGAGACCATAGACTCAGAATGATCGATTTTGGAAGCTTGTTAACCATGTTAGCAGCATGAATAATGATGACATTGTCAGTCAGTCACTGCTTTAGTCCAGACTAAAAATATCTCAGCAACTGTTAGACAACTGGGTTGCCAGTTTTGTACAGACATTCATGGTCCCATGAGGATCAATCCAAGTGATTTTAATAATCCTTAGCTTTCCTTTTGGTGCTGCCACGAGGCTGAAATTTTTGAATTAGTTTTATATTAAAATGAATGATGATGTGCTGTAAAACTTAGTACAGACATTCACGTCCTCCTCAAGATGGATTGCTATGATCTCCTGGCCTTTATTTTAAGAACCATTTTTAAAATTTTGAATTTTGAATCTCAGCACACTAGGACCACTAGCATGACTGTAGACGCTCCAATCCTTTTTTTTTTAAATGTTTAAATGTCTTAATTTCATCTATCAGTGTGTTAACCATGCTGCAGTACTTGGTTTAGCCAGAGACTGGTCAGTAACTCACCTGCACATTAGTTGGTGTGCTTACTGTATGATGTGATGAATAGCTTCTGTTGTCACTGAATATGGAGGAGAGGGACTGCATGAGTGGAAAGAGTTGACAGGTTTAATGGAAATCATGTTTAGAGGTTCTCTTATAGGCTGGAGACCTGAGGTACTATTATTAGGATATATGAAGTATCCACTCCTTGTACTGTTGGCGATGTTTGCACTCAGCCTTTTTGATGTAAAGCAGTAGTCAGGGAGTGTGTTTGTACAATTATTGTTTAATCTGATATGCGAGAGATAAGATTTAAGGTTACAGTGTTATGGCTAGTTTTCCATGCTCTTGTTTCAATGTTTCTCTTTGCCCAAATTTTAAACTATTTTCCCATAGTGGAAAATACTTCTATACTCTATTTGTGGTTGTGTTTTTTGGGGATATTTCTTTATGTTCTAAAATCAACAATGCTTCATTTGGATAAAAGCACTGAAAGTTTCTTAAGTTTTATGTGCTTGAACTTTGAACCATGTATAATGCATGTTTCTTGAGATCCTGAAACCAGATTTGAGTTTTCTGGTTGAGTCCCCCACAAAAGCCCGAACAATACTAATAGTTGAGGGTGAATTTGAGAGCCGTCTGTTAATCCTGTCATATGATACTAATCTGGTCACAAACACTTGGCCTCTAAAGCAGAGATTTGACATTTGTGTACTGATCATTAGCAGGTTAGACCAAAACGTTTCCCTTTTGTGGTTTTACTGGGCAGATTAATATTCTGTGAGCGAATGTTTTGAAGCAAAACTGGAATCTAGGAGAAGATTATATTATAAGGCTGGTGATATTATAAATATAGCAAATATCATGAAAATAACCATTTACTCCTATTTATTAAAACTATACATTGTTGTACAATAATTGATGAGGACTGATTGAGAACTTTAGTTGGTCCTGCATCTCCAGAAGGTTACGATTAGTAAAAAGAAACAAATCTTCTTCTGCCCTGAGTCATCAGGCCACGGGAGGCTCTCACAGACACCTAACTGAGGACAGATGAAACAGAGAAATATGTGCTCAAGAACTTTCACCAATGCAGAACAACTGGTTCACATTAAATACCACATTCTTTATTCATCATGATATATCCTGTGTGTTTGCTTATGTGAACACCTCTTTGGCGCAGCACCAGCCAGCTTTATAGTTTTAGAGTGTGCACATTGTGCTGTTTCACTCTACATTAGCCTTTTCGCTGCAGGAGGAGATGGGTTGAGTGAACCTTGTGATGTGCTCCAACCAAATGTGGGCCTGCATGTTCGCCTTTGTTTTCCATGTGCCTGCTCTTCCATGAGCGCACCTGAGCTTTGAAGCTGCCTGTTGCCCGAAAGAACTGTGTCCCCGTGCTTGTATACGTGTATGTCTGTTTGTGTGTATGTGTGTGTGTATGTGTGAGAGAGAGAGAAAAATGGGATTTGTGGTGCAAGCAAAAGTGGACAAGGACAGCTTTGATCACATTGGAGTGTCACTAATGTCTTGCTCCTCTCTGCCACAACATCTGAGGTACCATCACAGGCGTGCATGAGCAGCAGTGGAAACACTATTTATTGTCATTTTTAAAGGTGATTAGAAATATTTCCAAAGCCAAATTTGATTATTCACTTGTAATTTATTGTTAGTTGACACCTGAGTGATCATGTTAAACATCCTGCTGTCCGCACTGATTGATCCTGACAGGCGGTTAAGAAGTTTCAGAAGGAGCGAGCGACTTGCATCAATTCTAGTACGTCTCATGGGGCATTTGTGGGGTATTGTTTTTTTCTGTGTTGTATATGCATTTTTCCTATGCTTTTTTTTGCAACAGATTTTGTGATGCAAACTGCAGCATTACTGCGTCAATGTCTTCTTCAATCTTTAGAAAATGGTATGCATTTTCCAGGCTGAAAAAGGTTTTTAGAGCTGTTTGTCTGTCTTGATCCTCTTCTCAGTGTGACCTGACCTTTCCGAAGGTCATCCTCTGCTTGCAACCCTTAAGACATGTCTGGTACTCCTGACTTGCAGTATTTTAGCCTCTTGGATTATGTCTGGTGGGAATTAACCCCTAAGACCACCTACACTGCTGCCAAGCCATCCTCCACAGGGCAAGAAAGACAAATAGGAAATAATAATTAGAGAAGCTAGATTGAGGGAATGTGATTGCTCAGTTTGTTTGGAAAAGACAGGGTGTGTCCCTGCATTTTATGCTGACAACCTCATTTGGTGTACTTTTTGACAGTGGACACTGAAGACTTGCAGGCGGTTGTTACAGATTCATCAATTTGTGTTTGTCGTCCTCTGGCCCAATTCGATGTTGCATACATTGTTCAGTAGAAACATAAACTAGCTGTGAAACAATACAAGCTGAGATTGTTGCATCCTGTGGGTGGGGTCTGGTTTGGGAAGTCATAGGAACTTAACTAAATGGCATTTGTGGTTTCCTCTGAGGGATGACTTATCAGCCACAAACGCTGCCAATTTCTCTGTGCTAGGAGACTCTCTGTTTATTTTAGTGACTCATTTTGTAATCTAGCCGGTGCACTAAGTTACAACCAAAACGACCCATGGAAGCACTTAAAGGGGAAAGAGTTTCGGTCATTTCTTATGCAAGTAACTTTTTAAGTATTCTGCTCACGTTGTGTTCAGACTGCAGGGTCCGCATAGCCGATTTTAGCTGAAATTCACCGAGGAGCACCAGAACTTTTTTTTGAACAGATTACAAGTCATGTTTTTTTTCCCTCTGAAAAGTAAAGTAACATTTTAAAGGCTGCTGTGGCCCTTCTGTAATATACCGACACAACATTCACTATTGGGGCACAGTGAAAGTGAGCATTCAGCATCAGGAGGGACAGCGGCGTCGCTTCTCCTTATTGTGTCCTGGACTGTTTATTTCATGGGATAACAGGGGTGGTCACTTCAGAGCCACCATAGAAATATACAATAAACAGAAATGAAATAGCACAGTGAAGCAGATACATGTAATAGAAGTTGGTGGAACAATAACTCGTGATAAGTTGAGTCTTTTTGGAGTAAAAGAACAAAAAGCCCCCGTTTTTCCCAAAGTCTTGTACCCCCCTGTGTGTGCATTGGTCCGCTCCGCACAGACACGACACGGCCGTTGCTCACGGAGCCGAAAGCAGGGAGAGGTTTGCCCAGCCTGCCATTGCTGTGCTCTGCCGAGTGATGCCTGCTCCCCACAACTTTTCGTCCAGAGGTTAGCGACGAAACCCTCAAGATAGTGGCTTTTATTCGCCCCCCTTTTCAACCAGAGTTTCTTCTATGACTCGACATCCGACTGGACCAGCGTTAGCGTTTCGAGCAGCGGAGATAAGATAATGAACTTTGGACTTTCCGCTCGGCTTTTCGTGACATGCTTCCCGTCGTCCTGGATAGAGTAAAATAACAACGCAGCCCGGCGTGGCGGCGGCAGCTGGGCGAAAATTCAACTGCAGGGGGAAATAACACAGTCATCCGAGTGATTATCAAATCAGAGATAGAACAACTTTTCAACCATCCACCACTGAAGCGGAATAGGAGATTACGATGTCCTCCAAAGCTTCAAATAAGGTGTGTAACGTTAAAATTCAAGTGTGATGTATATTGCGCTACTAGCTTATGTAATGTGTGCCATAAAGTGGCCAGCTAGCAGTGGCTGAAACAGGAAAAGTGGATAATTGAACTGCAGAGTGGCAGTATGACTTTGTAGGCATTTGTCAACGCTGGTGGTAATTTAGTATCTTAATGATGGTGGTGTTTAGCTTGTGTGTGTGTGTGTGTGTGTGTGTGTGTGTGAGAGAGAGAGAGAGAGAGAGAGAGAGAGTTTGGTTTTAGGGTTATTCTGAAACCTACACCTTGAAACACAGCCCACACTGCTGTTTCTCCTGTACTGCATTCAAAATGATCTCACGTATAGAGACTGTTAGTAGTAATTCACCCAGCTGTGTTCATCATAGGTCCCAGCTTAGCCAGGCTACCTGTTGATATGTAGAGTCCCTGTCTTAATGGTTTAAGAACAGTGGCAGGAAATCCATAGATGTTAGATGTTAGATCCTAGGAAAGCCCATGTTGATTTTTTTTTTTTTTTTTTTTTTTAGTTGAGTTGGGTTATGCTTTGTTGCAGTTTGCCCCAGAGAAAGGGCCACCTCTTACCCAAATTGTGATCAGTGTTATTGTAACAACTTTAAGCAATTGAATTAACACTAAATGAAACCATTCACCATCCTTTCACTCACTTGTCATATCCCAGTTGAGGTCTTTAAAGACCATTTTATAGGACTATAGGTTAAATAAATATGTTGTTTCCATGTGTATTGTGCCGGATGTGTGTAATTGCTGTTCATTGACAAATACCTGTCAAGCCTTCCATACTTTCTACTTACATGTAGTAGATTTTACAAATTGAGTCATCAGTGAAGCTCTCATGAAGAAATATTTTAAAACTGTATCAGTTCAGATGTGACACACAGCAAAAATAGTTTCACTTTACAATGTTTTTATGTCTTTAAAAAAAAACATGAATTTAAAAAAAAAAAAAAAAAAAAGAACTGTAAGGAGAATTTTAATGTCGATCCTCATATTAGACCTAAATATTTCTACACAACATATTCAAAGTTGTTTTATGAGGAGATTTTTTTCAGTTTGACAAGTGAGGAATGTGCTGTGTTTGTCTAACAGAGTAGGTGATATTCAGGTTTGGGCGGTTGTTCCAGTTAGACGAAACCATCCTCTCAGCTGGTGACGTAGTACTGGACTGTATATTATGGCCTTGGTTACACCTCGACAGCAAACTTACTAATTATTATGCATGAGATTATCCTTTAAGCAGATAATGAGACAAAAGGGATTGCATGTGCTTATTAGTAATTCCAGTGTTTCATCTTTAATTTCTTAATATTCCATATTATATTGGAAATCTGTTCAAGTATTTTATTTAAGTAGGAAGGATTTTCAGACACTTTGCTTGCTTAGTATTAAAAGTGAAACTACAAGACCTCAATGACAGTTCAGAGAATGCACTTCCTTAGGGCAAAAGGGCTAAAAAAATGTCATGATCTTGCTGTAGACTTTTATCAAGCACTGAATTGTCATGAATCTTTGTAATTAAGACTACATTTCCTGTTGCTGCTTCAGAATATAAAGTTTCCAGTGCTGTGTTTATGGAAAAAAAAAACAGATCAAATTGTTCTCATTTGGATGAAAAGTAAAATGGGGGATATAGGCGAGGAAGAAGTCATGATTGTTTATAGGCATGTTTAAGTCATGATTGTTTATAGGCAGGATGGGCAGCTTGGTTGTGATGAGTGGATAGCCTGCGATTGTGATAGGAATAAGCCCACTCTATATCAGTTATAGCTAACCTTTCACACACACATGTTTTTAAGTATTAAAACAGAAGTTCCTCCAAGTTAATCTGTGTTCAATGGCTCATATCACTCAGTATTTTCATAGTGGCTCTCTTTAATAATTTTTCCTGAAAAGCAGAAACATGATGCAATGATTTTCGGAGCAATCCTACTATTGTTAGGGTTACGCAGTAATTCTTTATTATACTTTATTGCATACCAGTAGACTTATAATGTAATGATGAAATTGTATGTTATCATTAAAATTAATTTCTGCTCAAATTAATAACCTCAAGAATAATAAAAACCTATTAACAAAATACTATAAAGATGTTTTAAAAAGAAGCATTAATGAGTACTGTGTTAACATTAAATAACTACAGTACATGTGAGGTTTTCATGGGATATATTATTAAATAAAGAAATATTCTGAAATGTTTCAATATTGGTAGAAAGTCGTTTACATTTTACTTTTGTATTTCTTTGTTGCCCAGCCAAATAAAGCCTAGTAAAGCTGTGACTCCTTAATCACACAAGACACAGAAACTTCTGCGTAGGGGTGACTGCTCTGATTAGCAGCAGTGCAAAGATAGTAAACACATTAAGCATCAAACTCTTTCCGCTGTGTTAGCCTTTTCTGCAGATCATTACTGAATATCCTTATTTATAGCCTCACCTGAGAAACTGGTACAATAAACTGCCATAAAACTAGTGGTAGTAGGTATGTAACATGTAAAGCTACAGTTAATGATAAACTGTAATAAAATGTTGTGGCTCTGTCTTACACAGCAACAATTATGGGTGTGTTGATGTCATGTTTTAGAGGTCAGTAATGCTGTTGTTGCACAATGCTATGTACTAATAGTGTCATTAGGTTAGTATGATGTTTCAGTATTTAGCAATCACTCAGTTGTGGAAACAATTAAGGTGGAATGATGGAAAGCACATTGACTACCCTGAGCTTTGTTAAAGATACCTTTTAGTTTAAGGACACCCAAATATCCATTAACATTAATTACTGTTTAGAGGAGGATGTGTTTCTGTGAATTTAAAAAGGGAAATATCTTTCTCTTTGGTGCTGAAGTTCCTGCCATGACACCGGTAAGAGAGGAAAGGGCTGTTACTGGTTCCAAAGTTATGTGAAAACTAGCCTGGTACCAAATCTATCTGAAAATCACATTATTACACCGAAGAGTTGAAGTCTTTTTCACTAGAGTAAATTCTGTTCTCATTCTTGTTTGGCCTTCAGCCATTCTCACATACTTTGTTAAAAAAGAAATGTAATTTAGAACACTGATGGTCCCTCTAGCCTTTAGACGTTTGTTTAGAGAGGACAGACTGAAATAAGTGGAAAACACATTATAACAGAGCAGTTTGTATTAATTAGAGTTGCACAGCAGGCTCTATTTTGCTTTGATGATTACACATCTCCATTTACATCACTGAAGGAGGGAAATGTAATTAGAGGGCCGAGTGGTCGGGAGAGGAAGAGAGTCCTGGTGGTGTGTTTGTGTGTCCTCAGTTTCCTGCCGTTTTTGGAGACTCAGGGCTGAGGTGACAAGAAATGAGCAGAGGATGGAGCAACTAATGTCTGGTGTCTGTGACAAGTAGTTTCACCAGGAGTTTATAAAGCATTTATCCAAAATTCTGTTGACACGCTTTTAACAGGGGCAGATGACAACATTGACATGACATGGACACTCACAGATCATGCTGCTGTGTGAATGCAGAATGTGAATGCAAATTCTTGTGTGCAGTGGTATTAAATAGAAGAGAAAGGACTGAACGATATAAAGGCTGGGGTCAATATCCAAAAATGTCACAGGGAAGTCATTTTGAGAAAATCCTATGTTCGAGGGCAATGGCTGTCAAGGTACACAGCATCTGCTGTCCATTATTATAAAGGATGAGTTGAGAACCATAAAAGACACAGTCAGTGTCCACATGCAGCCTCAGTCTAGAAAGAAACCAAGATGTAAAACACACTGATACATGTAGCACATAAGCTCTCTCACTTAGACCTGCTGACATATAGGCCCTTGGTTCAGAGTCCTCCCAGCCCTTAAGGAGGGCAGGTATGATTATCTCCTTTACAATATAAGATGCCTGCTACTAGCTGGGGGCTTGATGGTTAAACTGGGCTTTAGTATTTTTGGTTGGTTTGGCTCCGTCTGTGACCTGCCTGAGTCTGAACACAAGTATGTGTTCATGAAACACATACCGAGTAAGTTTAGGTAAGATCATGGCCAGATAACACTAATTTAATACACTTGACTGCTAAAGGTTTCACTTGAAAAAGAGAAATAGGTGTGTGCTGAGAAAGGATATCTCAGCTGCTTATCCACTCATCTTGGGAGAGAAAGCCAGGGCAGAGACACAGCAGGAGGCAGGCAGATAGCAAAGACAGAAAAAGAAGGAAAACAGAAAATGTCTTCTGAGAGAGGAGGTGATGTGGGGAGGGGTTATTAAAGAGGTAAAATGGTGACAGGAAGAAGTGGGAGGTGGCGATGCACTGACTATAATCATAATCACATGGCAGATCATGATCACCTTATGAGCCCACTGCAGTAGCATTAGGTAGCTTTGTGGGACCAGTTGAAAAACAAGAATTAAAAAAAGAAAAAAAAAAAACACGTGATTTGAAACTTTTAAAATAAGCAGCTAGGAGGAGAGTTACTGTATCACACAGGGATATGGAACTGTGGCAGAAAGGCCATACAGCGTCAATAGTTCGGAGGTCTAAAACTGGATAAGTGTCACTGCAATATCCGCTGGAAAAGTGACCTGTGCCAAGGAAAGCAGGAAACACAGCAATCCTTTTCCACCAGTTGAAAAGCCACTATTTGCCCTTCAGATAATCCTATGTCACAAATGAGTGAGCTGTTAAGGCTCAACTCAATAACTTGTTTACACCTTGACATCAGTCCTCGTAGCCTGGTGGATGATCTTTAGAGAAAACCTGTTCCTAGCCTTAATACCTGTTCCCTCTCTCTGAGTGTGTGTTCAACACAGGTCAGAACACTGTGAGCTGCTGCAGAGCATTGTTAAAGCCAGAAGCAGTGTCCCAGACTATAATATAATAATATTTATTGTTTTGCTCATGTGTTCATTTTTGCACTTCTACCAGTGTTTGACAGGGTGCTTAAAACTGAGCCTTTTCAATAATTGGAACAGCCCAGTTGTCACATTTTTCCTATTCATGTATTTACCTTGAGTGAGTCAGTTTTTTATATACTTTTATTTATTTATGTGGCTCACATAATTAAGTACCTTTGCCAGTACAACTGTGCAATATGTTTAGCAAAACATGTTGATCTTTTGTGTGATGTGTTGCTGTTGTGAAAACACAATGGCAACACATTATGGCCATAACAAACTTAATGAGACTAACCAAAACAAATTGTGTGTCCTTCACAGGTAACATACACACACACACACACATACATATAGAATGTGTGTCCTTATAAATGCTATGTATATATTGACATACATTATCTATATTGATATGCATTCATTAATAATCATCAATATTGATTTATGTTAAAAAAAAAACAAAAAAAAAAAAAAACCTTTTGGCCATATCTCTCAGCCCTGTCTTGTCCCTTATCAAACAGCCAGCTTAGCAAAGATGTGCCACTCCAAGCTAGCTCTGCAACCTTTCTAGCACGGCACGGCAGGTCTCTGCAGGGATTTATCATTCCCACTACAGACATAAGGGATTTGACACAGGGTGTTTTGTCTGTGTGAAACAGAGAGACGGTGAAGAGAGGAGAAGCAGAGAGGGACAAGAGAGTGTGAATATGGCAGCTGTGGCTCAGCTGGTTAGGGAAAGGAGGAAGAGGCTGGAACAGATTCATCCCAAGGCTTGTTGCCCTACATGCCTACGCACACAGACGCCACTGTGTGTTCATTTGCTTATCTTCCACGGTTTTGGGAGTCTGTCTGGGTCTCACTGTCTTTCTGTCTGGGAAACCGAGTCATCAGCCTGTGGGAGACAATGTCTTTACTAGCAATATTTAGGTGTGTAAATTTCCCAGATGTCAGACTAAGGGAATCTATATTGCCTGTTTTAGAGACACTTGTGATGATGGAAATTATAATGAGCAAAATGTTTCTTTTGTTTTACACTACATTTTGGCAAAATTATTTTGTTCTCTAACATTTAGAACTGTCCCTCTGCCCATTAAATGTTTTGTTTATCTGTGTGCGCACAAAAGTGAACATGTGGTAAGTGTGACATGCTTAGACGTTAAGCATTTCACTCCCTACACTCTGGTATTGACTAGATTTCTCACCATCCATCGTCATCATTGACCATTTGTGTGTGTTCTCTGTAAACAACTTTGTGGTCATCCTCACGCCCTGTTCCTGCTAATTTGGTGTGCCTGTGTTACAATCATTTCCTCTGTTTTAGTGTAAAAGAAAAGTTCATTGCATTATCCTGTGCAGGACATGATCTTTTTCTAATGTCCTGAAATTTTAAACCTGTAATATTTAGCTTTGTGCTATTAGTGTTCCAAGATGTAAGAGCTTTTCTCTTTCACATAGTCTAGAACAGGGGTCTCAAACTCCTGTCCTCAAGTGCCTGTCCTGCTTCTTTTCCAACTATCCCTGCCCTTGTAGCGTCTGATTGGCTGAACACATCTGTTACAGATAATCTGCAGTGGACAGTTAGAAAACAAGCAGGACAGTGGCCCTTGAGGACTGGAATTTGAGACCCCTGGTCTAGAAAATGCAACATAGAACATCAAACATAGTAGTGCTGTCAAAAAAGGTTCACTCATACAGATATGTATTCCTGTAGTCTTATTCTTTCCTGTTTCTTCTTTCTATAGTGTGGATTAGGGAAGTCCCTGGGATCTGCTCTGAGCCTCCAATGGTGCTGAGACAGGCGTTTTTAAAGTAGCATATTGGCCATGAAAAGCCAAATGTCTGTGCATTGCTGTGTGTGTTTGCTCCACATACATCAGCTGTCAAAATGTCCTGTGCATGTCTTTAGTACTCACACAGTATTTCAAGCAAGTTGCAAGCTGGTGAGCTGCCAAATGCACAAAATAAACATGAGCTAGATGTTTTAGTTACTGATATGACAATAGGGAAACACTGTCTTTTTTCAGATATCAAATATAGGAAGTGATATAAAGGAAGCTTCTATTCTGATTTTATCTTCTTAATGTTGATACATTCAGCTATCAGTCCTTTTTGGAATTGCTTTATATTAAATCTGAACTGCGTATCTGACATAAACAAAACCCTGACATGGTTTTTATTAATCTTTGGATAAGTGATAAAAGAGCGTGATTTTAAAAAACAAAAAACAAAAAAAAAAACCAGGATAATTGTGTTTCCATCATTCCTGTTAGGAAGCTACCACTGCCAGCCTTACTCAAGCAAAGTAACAAGATTATAAGGTTTCATTACAGATTTGCCTCATTTATTCTTTGCACATTGCAATCAGTTCGTTTGGTGCACTGGGGTGGAAGGCTTCCTCTCTAGTAAGGGTGCTAAGGAGTCTTTTTTTTTTTTTTTTAAGATGTCATTAGAAGTCATTTATGTGTTATCTTTCACTGCTAGTACATCTCATTAAAGAATGCATGTACCCCCTCTATCTCTCATCCCATGGGGAAATGGTAATTGTGTTGCCAGTTAAGCGGTGGGAAAATAGCTGTTTCAACAGTAACTCATTAATTCACTATAGATTCTGCCTCACAACATGCCTATTGTAGAAAAATCCTCACAAGCTTGGGAATGCCGTTGAGTAGGCCTGGCCTCTTGTTTTATGGCACCATGTGACTCTGCAGACTGAGTTGTGGCGCTGAGTTTTGTAGTTTGAAACATGTTGTGCAATTTAAAATTTGAAAGGCATTATAATTTGCGTCATTCTGAAATGTTCCAGTTGCTTGCTCCAAGTTTTGTTTAAACATCCAAATGCTGCTCTTATCATAATCATTGTAGTTTCTCCATAGCACATGACACTCTAGAGTTGTCCATGCTGGAAATATCTATGGAAACCATGATTTACAAACTCTGGGAATGCCAATGTTTTGGTTTCTCAATATTCACAAACTCACACTGTTATAACCCTCAAAACTCTGTTCTGCTTGGCTTGTGACCTTTAACAAGCTGCTATCCTTGCTTGTATGTTGCAATGAGAGGTTTGGATTTCCATGGGGAGGTTCATGCAAATGCGTGCCACACCAGGTGTTTCTGTTACATCCATCAGGATAAAGTTCTGCAGAGGTGTAGATGTTTGGGATTGAAATGCCAAACTAAAATTCTACTTGTTGTTTGCCAGAAATGATTAGACAATTATTTGAAGATTAGGACTTTGGTTGCTGAAGCATGTTTCTTCTTTGTATTTGGCGCTGTAATAAAATTATATTCTGACCTCTTTATCATGTTATATCCAGGTGCTGGTGAAAAACAGTGACTTTTTGTTTTTAAAGATAAAACCCTAGTTGTCTAAAATATTCAAGTTTTAAAAACTTGACTCTTTAAATATTTGAAAAACATTTTCTGGTCTTAGATGGACCATTGTTTAAAATTCTTTTAAATTTACTTTGTTTTAATGTAAATGTAGCTTTTATGGGACAGTATGACCTAAAATAAGATTTTAAAAAAGTACTTTTGTTTCTGAATGTCTTGTCTAAGCATCTGCTTAGATGTCTGTAGTTGTGTCTGCAGTTTAATGGACTGGAGTTAGGAAAAAAAGTCAGTAAGCAATCGTGTTTGCTCATTTATCCAGATCAAAGTGTCACCTCCTGTAACAAAATGTATCACAACACAGGGCAATTATACTTCTCACAAACTAAATAAACATGATTGTAATCATTGTTTTTATTGTTACCAAACTAAAAATCTTTTACAGTCACTTGATACTGTATTGTGGTTTCCTGACATCATGTCACATTATGTTATTACATTTCGTTCACTGGTTGTGTTGGCCTTGAGAAAATGCAGGAGACAAAATGAAACATAGAAGGAGATTGAGTAGAAAGATCCTGAGTGTGAGCCAAGGAAAACGTACAGGAATTTGTTTGGAATGAGAGGCAGAGTTGGCCGTTGTTTGCTTATCTGCACATTCCTGGGTGGGGTAGGGTGGGAATACTGATACTTGTGTATGTGGTGATTGGCTGAATCCAAATGTTCCAGTGCTGGATCTGGTTATCGTTCTCAATGCCTTTGCTTACAGCTTGTTTCCACAGACACAAAGGTGTGTGGTGTGTGTTCGTGTGTGTTTTTGTATGCATATAACCAGAACCTGTAAAAACAAGTTTATCACCTTTATCACCCTTACAGCACTCTGTACTTTGCCCTATATCTACTCTAATTCAGTTCACATATGAAAAAATCAATGGTATCAGTAAATGCTGATAACAGTGGCTGTTAAATGTTTGGGTCAATTCTTTACCCATGAAGCAATTTTCTCCCACAACTTTTGAGTCAACAAAGACATCAACCTGACCCTTTTTAAGGTATTGAATTTGACTTCATTATTGTTAATTATTATTAACTGATGGAAGAAAATGTTTGTTGCACATAATAAAGGGTCACAGTAAGTAAAGTAAGACAGTCATGCCTTAAATAGACTCAGCAATTTTCTAACCGATTTCTTGTGAGGATTGACCCTCACATCCCAAATATTTGAAATTTTGACCTTTTGAAATGCATAGCTTGAATTAAACGTACGGAAATAATCATAGTCAGAATCCCACCAGAAGTTAGTGCTCTCCTCTGTGACCTCAACACTCATTCTGTCTCTCCAGGCAGTGAACAGTTATGGTTGAGCTAGGATGACTTTGCTGCTGGATACATTGCATATGAGATGCTAGCCCACCATAACTGTGTGCCTGGGTCAGTGAATAGATGTGAACAGCCCACTGCACATCAACACTGTGGAGCTGCACTGTGGTCAGTGCCTCCACCTCATCCAGAGGCTTCAGTTTTGCCCGTGCTCTATTTAACTAGATTTACATTGCTTTCATATTTCATATTTATTGAATTAAGCATATAAATTGGATATAGACATTAAACATTATATTAGAAGCTACCACAATTAACACTATAGTCACTTATGTACAGTGTTTGCTGCTTGTCATGTATTTAACCAACATGCTCATGAGTCAGTATTATTCAAAAGATAACTCCTGTAATCATATTTGATCTTATTCATTAGAGGTGCATGTAATGTTTTGTAACTTCCTGTAAAAGAGATTTTCTGTCTCAATGAGGCTTATCTGTAGCAACATGACTCTCTCCAGTGGAGAATAACTCTCATTTTAAGTTTTATAAATATTAAGCATAATACATAAAACCGTTGTGAGCAGTTTAGCAGCTATATATTTAGGATATAGTGATTTCTTTTTTGTATCTCTCAGTACTGGTTCTATAACCCACACTTGAGAATATCTGTCATATACCAAAACCATACCAGCAGCCTTTTTTCCTTTTACAAATTAAAAACATGTGTACCTCACTGGGTGTAACTGCTTTGGATCAGCAGTTTTTGCAATCAGCAAGATTTTGACTCACAAAATATCTTCACAGTCAGCTGTACTGGTGTTATATTTTATGGCAGGGGTAAAAATCTGAAGTTGTCAGTGGCAGATTTTTACCACAGCCTAAACCACAGTTTCGACTAGCTCTCTTCAGATGGGTAATCTCTCCATAAAGTGACAAAACATAGATGGGCTAATCATCTGTGAGTTGGCAGGTTGCAACCATATTAAGACAGTGTGTTTATGAATCTTCCCTGCTACTTCAGTATTACCTTCATCTGTCTGTCAAAGTGACCTGCGATGGACTCGCGACCTGTCCAGGGCGCACCCCTGCTTTTCTCCTGATGAGAGCTGGGATAGGATCCAGCAGATCCCTGTGACCCTAAATAAGGTATAACCCTCAGAACTCTGTGCTGCTGCAATAGATGGATGAATGGATGTCTCTACAGTATGCCGTAAGATGCTTGCTTCAGTTCTGCAGCCAAGCATCCATATATCATTCGTCCATTCTTTTATCCATCTCATCCTGTCTGCTTTCATGAGACAGCAGCAGCAGACTTCAGAGGGAAGCAAGGCTCAGATTAACGTTTTAATCCAAAAGCCTGGATTATAGGTTTTGTATTTTATTCCTACCCTCTCTATGCTAGCAGTGGCTCTGTGTCAGATAGTTTTCAGTCAGAGGTGTGTGTGTGAGTGTGTGTGTGTTGAGGACAGTCCTGATAAAGGGGTTTTTAATGGAGCTGTTTGACAGAGGAGAGCTGCTGTTTGAAACTAATTAACTCAAGCATATTCGAGCATGTCAGCACAACAGTACATCATTGCTGACTGAGGTTCTGCATCATCGTCGTCGTCATCTGCCTATTGGCTACTTGCCCTCATCTGCACAACCATGTGTGTGCACACATTTCCAGCTGTCTCCCCTCCCATCACAGTCACAACCTGCCCTAAAAATGGCTACTGCTGAATTCATGTGTTTGAAGGTGACAGCAGTTATTTTTCTGGTCTTGCTGTCATACATGTATTGTACATGTTAATCTAACAGGATGTAAAAGCTTCCATGGTGACTTCCATGCATTTGCACGTGTTCACTGTTGTGTCATTTCCTTCCAGAAAAAGCCTGTGTATACTGTATTTGTCTAATTATGTGCTGCTCGAGGTTACTACTGCCTCACTCTTTCCTTTGGGTCCATTAAAAAGGGAGATATCATTACCATGGATGCAATTGCCCCAGCAATGGGGGAGCTGTAGGAACAGGGTGGTGTTTCTCTGGGAGCTGCCAGTCTAAAGTTGGGCCTACAATGTGTCTTATCTTCTGTTCTTCTTTTCTTATCCATGTGTCTGTAGGTCTGCAAAGCATGCAGCCACACCAGGTGTTTCTGTTGCAGTGTTTTGATCCCACCAATACTCTAGCAGTATTCTAACTGCGTGTATTTGTGTAAGGAAGGAATGGGTTTTTCCCCCTCTCTTTTACCCTCGTAAAAAGCTGTATCTGGATGATGTTGCCCATGTATCTGTGTTTACAGGAGTGCCTAATGGACATGAAGAAAAAACAAAGACCAACTAGTAACAACTATGTGATCTTGGTGTATCTGAATCAAAACAGTGAGATAAACAGCCTTCATAATTTTTTTTTTTTTTTTTTTTTGCACTCCTGGACTTTAATGCAGTGACCATTTGGTCTATACCACCCTCTCCATAGATAGTAAGACTTTTTTTTTTTTTTTTGAGTTGGCGGTTGTAAGATAAGGTGAGTTATACTAGGAGGAATTTTCAGTAATGTGCACATGGAGCTTGCTGGAAGCTGAAGCTATTTCCTGCAAACAGGAAGTAGAGTGTTTTCCTGTGGGTGCTGTGGTTGCTCTTGCTTACATCCTGCCTTGGGCTATCAGAAAAGAGCAGGCACACTGACCTAAAGCTTGTTAGAATTTTACCTCATGCTTGTTGTCATCTAGACAATCACTGGGGTATAGCTTAGTATTTATATCGCAGAATAGCCTGATGTGAATAATGAATTGTTCTCACTCTGTGGCAGAAATGTCAGTCATTTAGTTCTTCAGCCTTTTCTTTCAACTTTTTTCTTTATTCCTCCCACATTTTTCTCCTATTCATTTTCCTTAAAAAGTAGATCTTAGGTCTTGTTTGATACACCCACTGTATGAAACATTCCTGTGGTTCACATGAAGGGAAGTTAGATGAAGGAAGGTCATGAGTAATGTATTACTGGACAATGGTTTCATTGGTGAAGCATCGTTTTGTGCTTCTTCTGAACCTGCTATATGTACTCATTGGGGGGGAACTAGCGATAAATATGACCCAGGTCAGCATGTTTGTGGCTGTTTCTGGTTGAATGACACTATTTCTCAAAAGTCCAATGATGCTCATCAGCTGAATCCCCCCCCCCCTTTAATGGATCAACTTACTGTGTACACATGTTGGTGTAGTGTGTGCTCAATTTCTATAAATGTGAACATGTTTGAAGACGGTAAAGAGAGACATTTATTGAAAATTTGCATGCTTGCCCTATTTATTGTAATATTCTACAGCAGATTAATATTATCTCACAGCAAACTTTTCCACACAGTTCAGCAGTATGC
The DNA here is from genome assembly GCF_900324485.2 of Mastacembelus armatus. Classification (NCBI taxonomy): domain Eukaryota; kingdom Metazoa; phylum Chordata; class Actinopteri; order Synbranchiformes; family Mastacembelidae; genus Mastacembelus; species Mastacembelus armatus. Next base: position 9,133,869 of record NC_046635.1, on the reverse strand, counting down.
CCCAAAAAACTGCATTTGTCTCTACTTTTAAAGGGCTTGAGCAGAATATATTCCTCAGTACTGAACTGTGTGTTATGGAGGGCCTGTCAGGGCCAAGCCAGGCTGGCTGCTGCATGAACAAAGGGGCCCTGTAGTGCTAGATCATGGCTTGTGTGTGTGTGTGTGTGTGTGTGTGTGTGTGTGTGTGTGTGTGTGTGTGTGTGTGTGTGTGTGTGTGTGTGCGTGCGCGCGCGCGCGTGCGCGCGTGGACGGACGGACGGACTGACAAGTACATGTGTGTGTTTTGATGGTTGCTCTTTGTTTCCCAGCCCTGGGCCTTGCTGGCTAGAGCTCAAGTCTGACTAACATGGATGTATAAATACACTAGGCTGCAGTCAGTTTGTGTAACATCAAGCACACCATTGTTTCACACAACTCTGTGACTCTAGAGATAAACCTCATCCTTTGTTCCCATCAGTGATTTTATTATTGTTTTATTCCAAAAAATGAGACACACTTGTGTTTGTGTTTGTCTTGGCTGTATGTGTTCTGTGATCTTTGCTTTTGTATGGTCTAAAATGTTCCTGTAACAAAATACACCAGATAACCAAATTGGCTTTTGACATTGAGCCATATCTGGTGAAATCTTTTCCATGTGGAAATTCCTCCCTGCAGGTTTTATTTTAGGACAGATCACTTTGGGCTCCTTCATTTATATTGCATATTAATTATTTGCTGTTATTCACAAGGTGAAAGTAAGCAGTTTGTTATTCTTCTGATGTCTCTTAATCAGCCCTTGTGTTGGCATGATCGTCTGTCTTCTCTCCTTATATTTCACACTCAATCAACCAGCCTGTTTATCATCACTTCACATTGCAGTGATTAATTACTATAATAATCTCATCTGAGAGATACAGCTATAGTCCCAGTAGAGTAACTTTTCTAATCAGCCTAAGAGACTGATATGTTCCTGTCTTGCCTTTCAGTTTATAATAAATAGCCTGCTATAAAATGAATGAATGAATATTTGACCTTATGCAGTATTTACACATTTCCATACACTTTGGCACAACAGAAGACACTAATGTGTACAGTATTATTATAATCCATTTAGTGTATTAAGCCCAAGTCAAGAAACAGTGTAAGCAATTAAATCTTTTTTTTTTTTCAGCTATTATAACATGATGGAAAGTACAGCTGGCACACTGCAAGCATGCATCAAGATACGATAAACTGTATTAGTCCCCAAAGGGAAATTCAAGTTTTATCGGACATTAAATTATTCTTCTTTCATACAGCGCGCAAATGTTTTATAGAAATCTAATTGACATCAGACTATTAGTGTACAAGTCTCCTGTCTTGTTGATGACTTACATAGTTGACCAATTGCCTCTGAAGGCGTAATCATGCCTACACCCTTATGGCTAATACACCCTCCCTGTACTGTAAACCTCCCAAGCTTTACTAGGGAGTACAGTGAGAGTGTATTAGCCATAAGGGGGTGTACAGGGAGGCTGTGTGAGGCCTTTCAGTGGGCTGAGGCATGGTGGTGCAAAAAGTGTTCTACACAGAAGGTTTACAGGTCTCTTCTTTTGGGTTGCTTCTGAATATATGGTTATGGTTATCAACACTTTGTGTATGTAGGATGAAAACAGGTCCTTCAATGTGTCATCTGGTGCAGTTTTAGGTACATTGCTCACATTTGCACCTCCCTCTCCCTGTCAGACAGTGGAACCCACAGTTCAAGGACAAGGCCACCTGCTTGCCTGACTAACCTGGTCTCATGACCCCAGCATGCTGCGGTTTCTCATGGTGTAGCCCCTCTCTCTCTGCCTGGACTGTTGGGCAGATGAATGGATGGATGAATATATTACAAAACACTTTAGGAGTGTATATCTTTGGAAATTTTAGGGGGTTGTGGTTAAATGGGTCAGATCCCTTCACACAATAGTAGCATTTCTGTGGAAGTCATAGGGGCAGACAGTGGAGGAAAATAGAGAGGGGGGACACCCAAGCCCTTTGTGACAGTTATGGACATAAATAACATCCTCATGGAGCTGCCATGGAAATTAGGGTCAAAGGGTTAACTGTGTATTCTACAGGCCAACTGAACAATGTCATACAGTTCAGTGGAGAAAAGGGAAGATTGAAGCACAAACCCAGATCAGGAAACCTACAGTAAATGAAGCCAGGGTAGTGTTTACATGGCCATTTGCTCATTTGCCTGTTCAGCTTTACACATTTTTGCCTTGAAACATCACTTATAATAAAAATATGTATTTGAGTGTGTGGTCATCTTGTCTTCTACTTGGCAGGTATCTTTCTAATGACCTACACCATCTCCCCTTTCATACACTGCACTTAAATGAACTGTAATTCCCTGTAGGTTACCTGTTACTAGGTAGATATTTAAATATTGTAACACCATATTTGTATTGTTTGGTCTGAACTCCAAGAACAGATTACATACAGCCAAATTTTTCTTACTTCAGATATTATAGCTCAGATAAGTAATGGTTTTTAGTTCAGCTGTGCAAAATATTGAATTTTATGTTGCATCGCAACAGGTCGATCTCAATGATGAAAGCTGGCCATATTTTATTTGATATGGACAGGTCTTCACTGCCAATCACACAACAGAAATATAAGACTGAGTAGCTAGGCACAAGTTTTGCATGTGTTTACGGTTATCACCCACTTTGTTCTAACATCTCAGTCCATCACTGTTTTGACAGAAAGCAGGAACAGCCGGTGATAATGAAAATAGTGCTGCGCCGAACCAATCATGTAGCTGAAGAGAGTTAGAGCACGTCAGTTAGGTTGACGCACAGAGCGTGGAGGACCAGCCAGCAGCAGCTCACATGCTAATGTTTGGGCTGCTATCGCTGTGTAAGCCAGTACGTCAGGCAGGAGTGGGACCTGATTAAAGAGATGAACAGAACAGAAAATGTTGATGACAAGTCCACTGTCAGTGTTAATGATGAGAACACCCAAACAGACACAGCCCAAGGCTCAAAAGATGAGAGCATTGTTGAGCGAAATCTTATCTTAACATGTCATTTAGGAGTAAAAAGGAACCTTTAAGCTTGACTGAAATAGTGCTTTGGTTTATATTGTGATGTATATCGGATGAGTAAACATGAATGATCCACAGATATTATTGAAAGTACTGTAAATTCATTGTTAATATTATGGACTATTTAGATTTAATATTTATCTTTCATGCTTCATATGTGGCCACATCTTTTTCTCAACAGCCATGCAGTGCAGACCACCAGTAAATTGTATATTTTGAGTATGGGAAGGTGATGACGGTAATAACAGTGATGATGTTGAAGATGATGGGTGCGATGACTTCGGGATTAGGTGATGATTAAGGGGTGAACGAATGAGATTATTACAATGATAGGGTGGACAGATAACTTGGTGTGTTATTTTAAAGGGTTGATTATAGAAGGTGTAGCAAATAAGCACCCTGCCACATGTAGTAGTGTTTGTCTTTTCCCTCTCCTGCAACAATAGGCTGTACGCAGCACTGTGCCACAGACAGCTGTACCGTCACTCCCTGCAGGCAGACAGACTGGACAGCACAGCAGTGTTGCTTCATCAACTGGAGGAAAGCTGTAATTTAAAGATGGGGACAAAAGTGCTCTGGGAATAAAAATAATTGTGGTCTAAGACATAAATTGAAGAGTGTCTCTTTGACCTAATAATAGTAACTTTGTCACCCATAGTTGACAAACATTAACCTCGCTTCATGTGGAGGAGCAATCAGTGGTAAATCAAAATGAACTACCGACATACATAAATGAACTAAAAACAACTATACTAAAAGATGAATATTTCATGAAGAGAAACTCGTATGATGTAAATGAATTAAAGAATGAGTGAAAGCAAAAAGTGCCCTCCTGGTATCAGGTTAATCCAGTGTGACTGTTCATAGGAGCAGCTAAATACCTTCCTTGCTTCGCCTCTTAAATGAATCAGCCTGAAATAATATAGGAATGTTTGCTCAGTTTTTACAGACTCAGTCAGCCCCTGCTGGCTGTTCACTCATGCTGCTGTCATTCATAATCTTTTTTTTTTTTTTTTTTAACACATAGACCTGTGTGACACCAGGACTTAGTCATGCAAATAAGCAAGACTCTACCTTGCTGCTAGCCAAAGGGCAACTCTGTTAACTGAAACTGAACTGGTTATGGAGTCATTAGATGTACATGTAGTTTTGAGACTGGCATGCTTATGTAAGCAGTGTTCAGATTGCAGAATTTCACAAGTGAATGACATTTTTTTTCAGTAATTCTTTGACACTGCATTAAGGCTGAGCAGGTTAAATGTGCCCTCATTGTGTCAGTACCTCACTTTCTTACAGGAACATTAAGTAAGAGTAAGAAAATATATATATAAATACACACACACATAACACATGCATAATGAAAAACCATATACTGTAAAGCCATTGTTTATTGGCTGAATTTTATCAAAAGAAAAAAATAAAACTTCTCTCATGTCATACAAATACATATCATGTATTTTAAAGAGCACTTACTATGTAGTTACTACATTAGTTTAAATGTGTAGTGTTAACTGATCATTTTTGTTAGTGGTTGTGCTGCATTTTACGGCATTACACTGCCGTGCATGTCTAGTATTCTGCTCCCTTGTGTATGCAAAAGGGATCTATACAATGCATTCTAGCAACCACTAACTACTGTACCATAAAGTTGATCTAAAACCTCTCCATCACCAATATCTAATGAAATGGATAATGACTCTTTCCCTCTTGTGCGTTACAGAGTGCAGCGATGGAGGAAACAGTCATATGGGAACAACATACAGTGACCCTTCAAAGGGTAAGAGCATACACCTTGTTAATTCACTCTCCCCTTCCTTCTCTTTAGTGTTTTTCTCTCTCTGCCTGTCTCTGCTATCCTAATCCTTTATGTCTTGTGTTCTCACTATTTCCACCCTGTTTCTCACTGTCCTCTGGCCATCCATCTCTCTTCTCACTCTGAACTGCGAGGGCCAGCTGTAGCAGCAGGATGTGTGGTAGTGAAACAATAGTCAAGGAACCCAGATGGCAGGAAACAAGGCTAAGGAAGAAAAAACTCAGCATCCACTTCCTTACTACTTCATTTTACTTCCTTCCTGTTGGCAACATGCTCTTCTCCTTAACACAGTTGCAGGAAAAGGGGGAGAGGATAGTTTTTGGTGCAATGTTCTTTTTGTCTTACGTATATCCACATCTATGTGGATATACGTAAGACAAAAAAAACCTCAAAAGCAGTTGAAAGGTTGGTGAATATCACTGTGTTCCCATCTGTGGTGTCACATAGTTAGCTTAACTATTAAAACAATTCAAAGCCAAATTCTCCTAGAGAGAGCTGATACGTTAATATACTCATTGTTTTATTCTATGCTAAATTTCTGAATGCGCTGTGCTTTGAGAGAGTAAATTAGTTGTTTGATGCTCTTGTGCCGTGGGATTTTGTAGAGCACCTGTCTAGACTGGCTTGCTCTAATCTAATTAGTAGCGGCTTTATAGAGGCTGAAGGAGCAGCCCAGTGTGCTCTGTGGTTCTTAGCCTTGTAGCTCTCCTGGGCTTGTGGTGGTAGATTAGCTGTTTAAAACACATGGCTTGCTGCCTCTGTGCTGGTTTTTCTGTTGGCAAAAGCACAGCAGTCCTCAAAACCTCCATGGAAACCTCTGGGAAAATTAGCAAAATAATTTGCAAACATGTAACTTTGTTGTTGTCTACAGTAAATGTCCCAGTGTTTGAAAGCCTTCCTTAACTTGCCCTAAACAAATTTCATTTTACAAGTCAAACATTTACAGCACACCCCTTCCCAAGTTTAATAAATGTGTAATTAATGCCATATTAGTCAGTCGTGTGTGTTTCTGTGTGTTTAGGCCCCAGGATTTGGGTTTGGCATTGCCATCTCTGGTGGGCGAGACAACCCTCATTTTCAGAGTGGAGAGACTTCTATTGTAATATCTGATGTGTTAAAAGGAGGTCCTGCAGAGGGGTTGCTACAGTAAGTGCATGACTATACTACTGTAATTTTCATTTGAGAACGGTGTTAAATCTTTTGCTGTAATGTTGAAATATAGCAATTTTTTTATTTTGGACCAGGCACTCTGACATTAGAATGAGTTAAAATAGGGTCCATTATATCTCCACATTTCATTTAATTCTATATGTTTCAAATGTCCTCTGTTTTAATTATTTATTTTTTGCCCTTTTTTTTCAGAGAAAATGATCGAGTGGTGATGGTCAATGCTGTCTCTATGGACAATGTGGAGCATGCCTATGCTGTGCAGCAACTTCGCAAAAGTGGAAAAAATGCAAAGATAGTAAGTTAAACACAGAATGTGTTTCTCAAGCCTGAATTAGCACCAAATACATTCAGTGATCTCTGACGTGACGAAATTGATTGTCCTCTTTAATATTCAAAACTTTGTCTTTTTTCCAAGACCATTCGTAGGAAAAGGAAAGTACAGATCCCTGTTTCCCGGGCAGGGGACAGGGAAACAATGTCAGAACGCGAGGAAGAGGACAGTGATGAAGAAGACGGCTATGAACACCACAGTGGTCGTGCTGGCCAAAGTGCCTATGGAGGAGCAAGCGGAGGCACAGGTACAGGCACTGGCAGGCGTCAAGATCGCGAGCTTGCTAGCAGCGGCAGGCGGGATCGTAGTGCTTCCCGGGAGAAGAGCGCCTCACCACGCTCTGATCGCCGATCACAAGCGTCACCTGCTCCACCCAGGCCTGCCAAAGTCACCCTTGTCAAGTCACGCAAAAATGAAGGTGGGTAACACAATGTTCAAGCATCTGAAAAGTTCACAGTGTATATTATCCAATTTACATAAAACTGAAGTTATTAAAAAATTCTGTAACAAATTATTATTATTTTTTTTTTATTGTATTGTGCTTATCACCTCTGAATCAGAATATGGATTGCGATTGGCCAGCCACATCTTTGTAAAGGACATTTCTCCAGAGAGTCTTGCTGCCAGGGATGGAAACATTCAGGAGGGAGATGTTGTACTGAAGGTGAGAGGAAAGACAGTGAGTGTTAAGTTGATAGAAAGCAATATTGATGAAATGATAAGAAGCCATGTCTGAGCTGCTTAAAGTGCCTCATACAGTGAGGTCATAGTTCATCAGTATGCAGGCTCATCAGTAGGAATGCCACACATGCATTATTCCTTTGAATTTTTGTCTGGTCAGTTTTTTAAGGGGGGAAAATCCCCATTTGTGTTAAAGAGATGCTTTCTAAATCTGCTTTGTTGTATCAGTTGTTCTGAAGAGAGAAATCTTCTAGTTGAACTTGAATTACTAATACTAAGAAAGGCAACTTTATTTATATAGCACATTTTAAAGGGCCTTACTGAGGCAAGAAAAACAATACCAAGCTTTAAAATAAGAATTACTAAACAGAATAAAATTAATTAAGACCAAGTAAAATTCAAAGATAACTTAAAGTCAGAAACACAGTTATAATGCAGTTACAGTGCAGTACTTAGAATGGCAATAGTTTTGACAATATTCTGTATATGTTACAAAGCAACTTATGTGTTTCTGGCTGGACCAAGTATTGCAAACCTGATTATATTACAGTTTGAACTTGAATGTTCCCGTCTCCACTCCCTATTAAAGGCTGTCCACAATTCCTCTTAGCCTTGTGAATGTTTTTAAAGTATGAATGCCATGAATTCTACAGAAATATCATTATGTGACGGTAACCCATTCATTTCTGGTACTGACCCTCTATCCTTCCTTTGGCAGATTAATGGCACAGTTACAGAGAACCTATCACTGATAGATGCAAAGAAGCTGATTGAGAGATCAAAGGGCAAGTTGAAGATGGTGGTGCAGAGAGATGAGCGAGCAACACTGCTCAACATTCCTGACCTTGATGACAGCATCCCATCAGCTAATAACTCTGACAGAGATGGTGAGACAACAGACAAGCCTTGCCTTGTTGAATGCGGTTAGCATTTGATTTGTGACTGTTTTTCTAAAAGACAAAGCTATAATTATTTATACTCTAAGAAAGTATAATTTCCATCATTTGACATATTTTTTACTTTCTCTTAATTTTAAAATGTGTTTTTTGTTACTGATTAAATGCTAATGCACAGATATTTAATTAAAATTACAGACATTTCAGAAATACATTCACTGACATCAGACCATTCAAATCGATCCCATGGGCGTGGTCGATCACGTTCACCTGACAGGCCGGAACCCTCGGACCATCTCCGTCACTCACCTCGGCAGTTTAGCAATGGCAGGTAAGCAAAATAGACATACACACACAATGGACTGCATATCTGATGATCAGTCACAGCTGTCACACATGCCACAGTCATGAAGCCCACTCCCATCACTCCAGCCCCATACGTCATTTTCACAACCACAGTTTAGTGAGCGCTGAGTAAGCACTTCACACCACAAATGCATAAATGCATAAACCAGCAGATAAAGACATAGCATGCATAAACCATCCAACTCCCTCTGGAGCCATCACTGAGTTTCAATAATGCCTGGCTTGAGGAGAAAATTTGGGATGCATCCATCCACTGATAGACTGTGACCTTGTTTTAATAGTGCTGTATACTAGAATCAGGCAATTCTAGTTGTATTAAGTATTTAACATGTTTTACCATTGTCATTATGTATATCAACTCATCATCTGTGCTTGGAATAGGATCCACATTTTACAGTACACGTTGAATGTGACATCATTTGCTAGTTATTATCTTCATATACTCATTTTTTGTAATGTCCATAGTGTCTCCTTGCCTTCCTCTATTCATGCCACCTGTAAGAGCTTCCAATTGAGTTATTTCTCTTGTAGTTTAGTAGTAGCGTAGGTTCTTCTAGCTGACAAACATAAAGATGTAAGGAGGAGATTTACAAATGACTTTATTTTCTCTCAGTTAGCGTAGAGCTTGGGCATTGTAAGCTCATTAAGCAACATACTGGTTATGGTTGAATGGGATAACATGACTGGCTCTTACAGACTGGAGTCCAGTTGATAAAATGAGAACAAACTTGAAAACACACCCATGCTAATTCTGTCATGCGCTACAATGAGAAAAGCCAGTACATGTATCTGCTGGTTTCTGCTGGTGGCATATTGCCCTTGCCCTTTCTTATTACTTATAGATTTTTACATCCAGTGGTGTAGTTGCAGGATACTACTGTAGTTCAGGTTTCTTCCACTGTAAGCAAATGCATCCATCTAATGGTAGGCCAGTGTGTCTTTGTTTTGAGCATGTTTTGTTATAATATTTATGCTTTCACATTTTTTGATCCATCTTTTAACTTCATGAACCTGATTACCTGTACCTGTCCAGAAATAAAATGACCAACTCCCTTTATTTTTGTACCATTGCTCACTTAGAATGAGTGTTAAAACTGGTAAGCACACAAGTTTTGTAAGAGGAGTTAAACATTTTCATGTAGCTGTGGTTTATGAAGTAACTAAGGAAATCATAGCCTCACTGTCACTAGAGTGTGATGTAAAGGAAAGTTTTACTATCTCCCAGTTTCGGAGGGGAGAAGGAATTTGACATACTTCCCACAGTGCTTTGTCCCAAACGACATGTTTAATAACCTAACCTGATTGGCTATAGGGCTTAATGGCATTCTTTTTCCTAGAACGCTGTTCCATGTTTCTGAATACAGCAAATACTCAAACACTCTTAATCCACATTGTCTCTCCGTGAGCTTGAGTATAGGTGGTGCATAGGCCAAAATTTTGTCTATCCAGGAATTAAACTCAGAATCTTCTTAATAAGCATCATGGTTCAACTTACAGATGCATTTGTGTAAGTCTCTCTTTTTTTTTTTTTTTCAGTTTTTGTTCATGATATGCTTAATTATTAGACAGATGGATTGCAATAATCTAGTAAGGGTAAGTGTTTGCTTTTTGGGCATGTTTGTTTTGTAAAAGGATAGTATATCCATTCAGTTGTGTAGATTCGGTTTTGTACTGTAAATATCTTAAAGTGTGTGGATGGGTATGACACTTTGGAGACCTAGACTTTTTCTGGTGTGGCAGTATTTATTTAATGCCTTTGCAGCCACATCTCTCCTGCTCTTTCACTTCTTTCTGTCTCCCACTTATACTTGCTCTCTTTTGTCTGTATCCATACTGTAAGAATGTGTAAGTGAGGGGATTGAACAGAGTCTTCTGTCAAATTGTGTTTGTCAGCATGAAGCCTTTTTTTAGCACCATTCTGCAGCAAGGCACAGCAGATTTAGGCCACAACACACTCTCTCTCACTCCACTCTCTGTCCCTTGTTCTTGCTCACTTTGTCTCCCCCCTCCCCATTCCCACACTTTTTCATTCATCTGTTACACACAAAAGCACATATACACCTTTTCTCTCTACCATTACAGTTCTGTTATTTATTTACGCTGTAGCTCTGATTTACCCGAAGCCTTCCATACGGGTCTCTGTGATGCTGATTCTGCTGATTGAACAGATCACATTCCTGTGTAAAATAAGTTGAAGTGTGAGCACCTGGACCTAGAAAACTGTTCTGTGGTGGAAAATACTGTAAATAGATTCAGCAACCACAGATGTCTTTGTGTGTGAGTAGATGTACACATACGGTCTTTGTATCATTGTTTACGGTGAGTCATTGTGTAAATATAGGTAACTTAACTACACTGTATATTTTCGCAACAAAGCAAAATGAGTAAATGGTCATGGGAGAAGTTGCTTAGTCTGAGCTAGTGGCGCAGCTTGCACCTTCACATTCTTCCTCAAAAGCTTCTGGATGCAGCTCAAGTACTGTGTCAGTATGCGGTCATGTGATCAGACTGGAATTCAGCCATTGTTTTAAGCAACAGAGCCCTTTCTAGTGTATTAAACAAAGTCTACTAGACTGTATCTTGTTTCTCTCTCTCTCTCTCACATACACACATGCAGTTTTACTTTGTTTATTTTATCCAGGTCAAACACGAACTAAGACTGAAAAGTATCTGAACTCAGGAGTTTTATGTTGTGAGATTTGAACTTATTCTTCTTTGCCCTGTATGTTTTTATTGGAAAGGTCCTATATGGTCAACGAAATCCATATTTTTATTATTTAAAGTCTTAAAAATTTGTTTTAAAAAAAACACATCCATCTTTTAATTGCACTATTTTCTGTCCATGTGCTCTTTCATACAATCCATTGTCCAAGTTGTTTCTTTTTGGGCTCATTTTAGTGTCTGTCTTTTTTTTGGCTAGAATTGCACAGAACAAAACTACATATGAAGAATACATGGGGTCATTTTTACACACACTAAAACCAGCAATGATGTTGCAGTCAATTCAGGCTGTAAATGAAAACAAAAAGTATTAAAATGTTATTGACTGATTTCATGTGGTTGTGGTTTATGATGTGACAGTACACTCATACTGAATTGCTCTGTGTCGTTTTTATTTTAGCCATCGAAGTCGAGATGAAGAACGCATATCAAAATCAGGGGCTTTGTCCACACCGGTCAAAAGCTCTGATGATGGTGTCTTGTCACAGGCAAGCGACCAGGCCAGCTCCAGAGATGACAAACTGTTACCTCCACTGCCTGGTACAGAACTTTCCAGCCACTATCTTTATGGATTACTGTAGTTTCTCATGTTTGTCTTAAGTTTCACTACATTTCATTTCATTCTCAGCCTCATAGCCAATAGTACAGGGATGTAGCATTTATGGTAGGACTTAAAGCTTAGCATACTGATATAGTTTGACACTCAAATGCTCTATCCTATAGAGCTGTATCTGTCTGCACCTCTATAGGATAGAGCATTTGGAGGGATGGAGGGCTCAGATAAATTTTTCTCTTTAAAAGCACCTAAATCCACATAGTTGCAGCTGTTGTTTGTTGTGTAATATCTGATCAGCACATCAATGTTAACGTTATTGTTATCTGCAGATTACATTTTCACAAATCCAAAACATCTGAGGAAAAAAGTGTGTTTAACATTCCAAACAAATCTGACATGGAGTAAAATTGATGCTTTCACTTTTACTTTTGGTTTCATTATTATTCAGCATTTGGATAACTATCTTTTATTGTACAAAATAATGAGTCTAATACAGTTTGTCATGCAGGTTAGGAATAAGCATTTATTACTGCTTGCTATGTTTGTATTTGTGGCAGAACCAAAGCCAGTTTATGCACAGCCTGGCCAGCCTGATGTGGACCTGCCTGTCAGCCCCTCTGATGCCCCTGTACCCAGTGCTGCTCATGATGACAGTATTTTCAGGTAAATTAATAAACATTGCAATACTGAGCACACATGCATTGTGCCATATGTTTTAGGTCAGTGTATTAATCATGTTGATACTACAAGTGAATGAGTGAAGAAAATGGGCCTACCTTCCATAGACTTAGGTCAGAAATGGTGGTCAGCTTTTGTTGTGGCTTTGCTGTTACACCAGATTCTACTTGCTTGAATAGCTGGCTGTGTTTTGTGTCTCTTAGAATGATTGTTTTTGAATCCATGATTTGCTGACATTTATGCTTAATTCTGTTTGTCTGCCTATGTTCTCCTGCAGGCCAAGTATGAAGCTGGTCAAGTTCAAGAAGGGAGAGAGTGTCGGTCTGCGGTTAGCAGGAGGGAACGATGTGGGAATTTTTGTGGCAGGAGTTTTGGAAGACAGTCCTGCAGCGAAGGAGGGACTGGAGGAGGGAGACCAGGTTCTCAGGGTATGCTGCTCTCTGTTGTACATCTGCTGTATTTCAAAAACCAAATTTAAGATGCCGAGTTCAAGATTCTACAGAAAGCAAACAGAAGTCTTGTTAATTAAGTAATAACAAGAATCACAGTTACTGTGTTTTACTGGAATAACCTAATATTCTGTCTACACTGTGTTTGCTTTAACAGGTTTTGAATGTGTTCATGTACCTGATGGGTTGAAAGGAAAGATCATTCATCAAGCCTTTTAAGTGAAAATAATTAAGCCAAAGTCTGGCGAAAACTTAATGTGAATTAAGTTGTTTCTTCTAGCGGACTATATAAAATTCTGAAACCACTGTCATTACCTGCAAGTGATGCTCTTCTTTCCTTGCACAGTCAGTCAAAAGAAACACAAATCTTCATGCTACATTGTCATTTATCAAATATGTTGCCCTTGTTTGAAGAAATGGATAGGCCAGAGGAGAAATCTGCTATTTTCAGGTTTTACAGTCACCTGGAATGTCTAAATGTGTTCTGATTTACCCATCTTAGTACCATGCTGATATAATGGCTGTGTACATATTGTCATCTCAATGCCTATACTAGTATTATGTAACTTCTAAGATTATTTTTTCTGTCATAGTTCATTCAAGCTTTTAGAATATTAACCATTACCATGTTTTTCCATGTCACATGTATAACTGTGGGAAGAACATCTGGTGTTATTGTCAAAATAGATGGGCCATAGCTGCCCACATTAACTTGGATAATCAGTGGTGAAACTATGCGATCACATGGAGACAATAGTTTTACTTCTGTGTAAAGAGATCTTGGGAATACAGTACAATGTATCTGTCAGCCTGTGAGTCATTCCCGGGCTCTGCCTTGTGTCAAAACTCCTCTTGTTTCCAATATGAAAACACAATAGAGGTCGTTCTTGCACTATGACCTGGGAACAGTTGAGTGTCTGTTTCACTGAATACTAGAGTAACATTGTTGATGGGATGATGAAAACCCTCTTGATGTCAGTGTTGGATCCATTCTGACATGTTTATACAACAGGCAAGGATTACGCCTGCCGTAACTGTGAAGCTCTGTTGTTGAACCCATGCGACAGAGTTTGGCCACACAAGTCTTTCCTTATCACATTAACATTTACAAACTGCATTAATCCGAAAACAAAAGCTTATCTCTTTCACTTAAGGAATATTTAGTGTCTTACAATTCTTCAAAGAGGTCTACGTCACACTGTAGATCTCTTTTTTGTGTGTCTGTGTGTGTTTGTCCCATTGTACAAACACATTTTTAGAGAGTTTGAGGATATTGTTTGATATCTTTAGGTGGTTTCCCTTTGGCCAGGGTTTGCTAACAGAGATAAAGATGTCAAGCCTTCCTGTTTCTGGGATGGATAAAGGTGTCTTTCTGAGGTTCAGTGACTCAGTCCATATGTTTCTGCTTCCCCTGCTGCCCCTCAAGCAGAGTCAATAAACAGCCTTTATTGTGTTTGGGACAGCAGCAGGAGATGACGAGGAGGCTGCTTGGTTGAAGAGGGAATACATCGCCCTGCTTCTGTTGGGGAACATCTTTTTCTTTGTTCTTCAGTGAAAAATGAAATGAGTAATTGCAGAAGTAGTTTTATTTGATTGTGTTTAGTTGAAGAAAATATAAAGTTGTTTAAAAGTAAAAGAATTAAAGGAGAGTGGCTTTCAAAAACTTTTTAAGGATTTATCAATTATTATAACAAGTTCTTAGGACTATAGTAGCATTTTATAATGTTAGAGTAAATGTTTATAATTTACTGTTTAGTGTGACAGTTGACTAGTCCTTCAGTTGCATAGTAAATGAATCCACTCTACCCTTTATGTTTGGCATCTGTAGGTGAACAATGTGGATTTTGCTAACATCATCCGGGAGGAGGCCGTGCTGTTTTTGCTGGATCTCCCAAAAGGAGAGGAACTTGTAATTCTGGCTCAGAAGAAAAAGGATGGTGAGTAATCTTAACTGTGAAGTACTAGTTCCTGGCATTTAAACCAGTATTTATGACAGGTTGCTATAATCACCTCTGTTATTTTCTGCTTCTATTCAGTGTATCGGAGAATAGTGGAATCAGATGTGGGTGACTCGTTCTACATTCGGACGCATTTCGAGTATGAAAAAGAGTCACCATATGGGTTGAGCTTTAACAAGGGCGAGGTGTTCCGTGTAGTGGACACTCTGTACAATGGCAAATTAGGCTCCTGGCTCGCCATCCGCATTGGCAAGAACCATCAGGAAGTGGAAAGGGGCATCATCCCAAACAAGAACAGGTGAAATATGTTTCATGTCACACCTTAAATACCTGTGTAGCTTGTTTTGGTACCTTATGAATTGGCAAGGGTGGTGTCAAAGTAATAGAACTATTGTGATTGATCAGTAAGGAAAATTTGGGGTGTAGGTAATTTATGTTTACGTAATTTTATTACTCTTTTTCCATATATCATGTTTTTATTGCCTGCAATTTTTGTGTAATAAATATATAGGGCTGTAAATAACAATAAAAACAATAATATAACTTGGATGTGTTTATCAAGCAGAGTATATTTAACACATCAACAAAGTATGTGAAGACTTTCTGAGGACTGTGTCTGAGAGGTGGTATAAAGTACACCATAATGTAGCCAAAAGTGCTGTTATCCAAGCCTTTCTCAACAGACTCCAGCAGGATTAACCCAGACTTCTCAGCATGCAATTTTACATTAACCATTGTAAAATATATCTGACCTCCCTCCCTTGACATCTAAACTAAATATAAAACCATTAAATTACCCTCAAACTTGAAGAATGTTTTTAAAAACACACATCAAAGTAAGCCCACTATTATTCAAAAACACCTGGGGCAAGTTCTTCTCCCTGTAGGTCTAAAAGCTCACTCATCTTACCCCTTACCTGTGTTTGTTTTCCAGTCTTTATATATAACTTTGACCTGTAGTGAGCTGATTACATTTGTAGGAAATAGACATTGCAAAAGATGGCCTTTTTCATAAATCCAAGGCTTGCAAATCTAATGGTGCATACTGTGTCAGTGTTTTATAAAGACAACTTCTGTACTGCAACATCTCAGCTTATTTAGTGTTATATGCTAGTATAAACATAACAATAACCTTTGTAGTTGTCTTATGAAGATAATTCAAACTTATTCAGTTTTTGTGTATATCAACATGCTGGCTACTAATACTAATACTTAACTATAAATGAGATTGTACTAGTCCTCAGTATTTTCAGTTGGCCCAAATATAATGGCTAATAGTCATATACAGTTCAGTACTATACAAGAGTGTTACAGTATTACTACCATGGCTTTTCTCACCAGACCAGTAGTAAGCTGAATGCAGAATACTAGAACTTATTGTCCCTGACTGTAGTTTTGACAGAAGTTCCTTTCATTTAGCTCACTCATACTGTTCTCTGTGCAGGGCTGAGCAGCTATCCAGCGTCCAGTACACTCTACCAAAGACACCAGGGGGTGACAGAGCAGACTTCTGGAGATTCCGGGGATTGCGAAGCTCAAAGAGGAATTTACGGAAGAGCAGGGAGGACCTGTCAGCCCAGCCAGTTCAGACAAAGTTCCCTGCCTATGAGAGGGTGGTGCTGAGGGAAGGTAAGATTACAGAGGGCAAGGCAGTTGATGCAACCATGTATAATACTTTTATACTTCAGTAGAAAACAGATTTCAACCTTAGAGATTAAGAAACACAAGTTTGTCCCTAGTGCTTGTGAAGTTAAGTGAACGTACCAATGGTTAGCCATAAGTTATGCTTTACAAAGAATGTGCATTTGTGCATTTATGAATGATATAATGTTATATAAACCTAAGATTTATTGATTGTAGTATGGCATATATCTGATCTAAGGCAGTATCATCTGTGTTGTATAATGCTGATCTTTGCTAATCTCCGTGACATGGTCTTGCTTTTGTACAGCTGGATTCTTAAGGCCTGTGGTTATCTTTGGGCCGATCGCAGACGTAGCCAGGGAGAAATTGGCCAGGGAGGAGCCAGACGTTTTCGAACTAGCTAGTAAGTAATCAAGTACCCATCTCTGTACTAATATTATGCCTTGTGTTGTATGCTGTTGTGTGTTAGATTGCTAGGGTACCAGACATTTAATTTACTCATGCAGCAGTCAGTATCCAGTAGATGTTAAACTTACTGTTGGATCAGTACCTTTTTGATGGCCACTACATTTTTAAAATCCAAATGTTGCTTTGCACATTGCTGAACAAACCTGCAGAGTCTGGAATTATAAGGTACAAGAAACATAAGGATGTGTAGAGATTATGCTTCTGGGATATTTTAAAGATATTTTTTAACTTCTCTTCATTTTGACTTGTTTAAGCCTGAAATATAACAGATTTTATTAAGTGTTTCAACTCAGAACAACTGTTACAAATTCTATAAAACATATCTATTTCAATATGTATTTGGTGATTATCATATCATGAGAGAATAGCACAGTAATGGGGGATGTATAAGTTCAACATGTAGTTACAAACTACTGAAGATTAGACTCAGTAAATATTGGTATTTTTTTTCCTTTAGTTTTACTGCTTGTGTAGTGCTTTTAACGTCCAGCAAATAGTCATGATTTATTGATACTAAGCCACTTAACATACATAAAATCATTTTTATATTGACTTTATTAATCCACTCCAGAGTCCTGTTACTATTGTAGTTTTTCATAGTTTAAGTAGTAGTTCAGTTAGGTCAGGTTGTATCTTTTTTTTTTTTTTCTCCCCCCCCCGTTCATTCGAAGCTTCTATCTTGCTGATTTCTTTTGTTAATCTTTCACTCTGCCATACTCAAGCAGAGCTGCATCCTCCTTTTCATTTCAGTTTTCATCTACTATCTTTAATGTGGTTTGTTAATGTGTGGTGTGCAATTATTTTAACACTCAGCACTGAATTTCAATTACATGCAAAAACACACACAAACACCAGTGCAACCACATAAACATTCAATACACACGTACACAAAGTGATTCCATTCCTTGATGTTTATTTGCATGACTATAGTGATGTTTGTGTAACTGTATTTTCTTTTCAGAAACACAGAAACAACAAGGAAGGGAAAGTATGTCATTTAGTGCAATTTTTGTTTGTTTTATTTGATTCAGTGAATGTCAGACAATCTTTAAACTAGTGTTTTGTGTTTAGCCGCTTATTCTGTAGATATTTAAAGAATAGCCATGGCCTTGTTAATGCATAAAGGGGAATAGCACTAGAGTGAAGCGTTGCATCACAGTAACAGTCCTCTGAAACTAAAGAAATGTAATATTATACTAACACACAGATAATGCTCCTCACAGTGAATTGGAGATGGTAGTAAACTGAGACATCATGAGACTTTTTGTGGGAAGAAATGCTACTGCTCAAACTGCACTTGATTCTAAACTGGCATAATTATCAATAAAAACCACATAATATTGAAAGAAATTTTTGTTACTTCAGAACAAATTACATTTTGCACATATGAAGCCACTTGAGAAAGATGTCAAGATTCTAAAACCAGTGTGTCTAATATGAACAATGACACTTGTCATTCTTTACTGTTTACACACTTTAATTCATTATAGAGCTGTGTGTCAGTGTGATATCTTCTGTAGTTACACTCAGCGGTATTCCCCTCCTAAATACAGGTTGCAGTATATAAAATGACAACACGAAGGCAGCATGTTAAACTGTGCAGCTTAATACGCATTGGAAACTAAGATTGGCGTTGTGCTCTAATAAACATAACAAATTAAACATTTTTACAGTGGAATGGAAAAGTTGCAAATGAGAAACTATATGTTTAATTGCTTGGCTAGGAATGTTAATTTGTATATCTTACCTTAAATTACACAACAGTACAAACCTGGTAGCACATTAAAGGTCCAAGCCCTACAAGTTTTTTTTTTTTTGTTTGTTTTTTTTGTTTGTTTTTTTTTTTTTATATATATAGAATAAGAATTTGTTATATACTGTTAATAGTTAACAGTTGGCAACGAAGAGAAGTAAGTGCAGGACCAAAATAATATATTATAGTAATCCATGAATTGTTGGCTCAAAGTTCAAACTACATTTCAGAATGAGTTTGCACTACAGCTGTGACATTTACCACAGCTTGGGTGTCAGATGTTATTCAGAGCTGTTAGTGGTGTGTTGTGTGTCTGCAGTAATTGAAGTACAAAGCCATAAGTGCCAAAATCTAATGGATAGACACAGATCTTTCAAATTTCAGAAAAGGGACATTACTGAATCACAACTCTTACTGTTTAAAATATTCTGCTGCACATGCTTGAACCTCTGCATGCATGGCTTTATTTATCTTTTTCAAATAAACTTCTTATTGTTTTTTTAGAGCTATGACCAGTGTTTGTAGAGTATGATCCTATTAGAAATGAAGTCTGGTCCCAGTTTAAGTCATTACTACTGAATATTCTTGTGAAATGACTGTTCACCTTCGAACCTTGTTTTACTAGGCAGGAAACCATCGCTTATCTTTGTTTGAATCATAAGCCCCTCTACACATCTTGGCTTAAATCCCTGAGGCTTACAATGACACTGTATTATTAATCCCAAATGACCCTCCTGCTCTTGTATGTGCATATTTCATGTCAGTGTTCCTAACATAACACATTTCCTGCACCTTCATTTGGTTACATGCAGTTGCACGTACACGTTCATTACACACTGAAATTCATTTCCCTAAACCTACCCAACATACTGTACCTAATGTCTTTTGCATGAATTTGCTGCTGTTTTCATTTTGTAGCTGTTTTCATTAACGTACATTTGTCCTCTCCTGTATGGAGATTACTGTTCTGTATATAACAGCTCTATTTATGGGAGTCGACAACTGCACGTAATAGGGATGTCTAATTAGGGCACATCCTATGTTTATTGTTGTTTATCACTTGTGTTGATGTGATACAGTAACTCTATTTGTCTTCTCTAGAGAGTGAACCCAGAGATGCAGGAACTGACCAGAAAAGCTCTGGCATCATTCGTCTGCACACCATTAAACAGATCATTGACCGAGTGAGTGAAAATAAATATACACACACTTCAATATAAAATTACAACGATGGAGATAAATAGTCTTCGACAAATTTGTTATGGTAATAAAAAGATTGCAGCAGGCCACAATAGAATGCACAGCTCACTGCTGCCCTCTGGTGTACTGCACATTTTAATACAGTCAAATGCCTGAACCTCAGCAAAGTCGAGAATTCAATGGTGTTGGCCAGACAGTGCTTGCTCTATTTTTAATAGCTTAGGGTGTATTCACACCTGTGGCTCATTTGCTTTGTTCCAAATCAGGGGGCTAAGATACATTGTTGCGTTTTTCTTTTGGGTCGTTTGTGTTCACAGGGTAACAGTCCCTAGCGGTCTAAAGTTGAAAAACAAATATCATGTGCGAACCAACTGTGCTCTCCTTGGTCAGAATTCTTACTTGGAAGGAGAAGGAGTTTACCCGGGAATCTATTCAGACCATTTCAGAAGGTGGCGGTAATGCACCATACGTTGTTAATAATAATAATAATAATGATAACAATAATAATAATAAGTTGTTTACCTGGGAAAAATAAACATAGGGCATCAGCAGCATATGTGGCTAGTTTGTTTGTTTGTGTTTATCTGGTTAATGTACCAGTGTTCGCTAAACAAGCAAAACAAAGAAGAAAAAAAAAAAAACTTTCTTTAGTTCTTCTATTTCTGCTTCTTTTGTTTTTGGTTGACGGTTGTCAACGTGGTGCATTACTGTTCTCTCTGTTGGAGTGTGAAGCACAGTTATGAGTCTGTTGTCCCATTTGCTACGTCGATTATGTTCATGTGGCGATCTCGCCCCGCTTGTTTTATTCCACATCCTAGCGCGATTGTTGTGTTCACATATGCCCAAACAAACCCATCTTTGGGGTTAAACACTCCCTGTTTCGGAACAACTGCTCAGGTATGAATACACCCTTAAACTTCAGTAGAGTAAATATTTGACATATGCAAAATAAACACATCAACAACACATTTCTGTCTTTGTTTTTTTGTGTATGAAGGACAAGCATGCAGTGCTGGACATCACCCCTAATGCAGTGGACCGTCTGAACTATGCTCAGTGGTATCCAATTGTTGTGTTCCTCAACCCCGACACCAAGCAGGGCGTCAAGAGCATGAGGACCCGCCTCTGCCCTGAGTCTAGGAAGAGTGCCCGGAAACTCTATGACCGAGCCCTCAAATTAAGGAAGAACAACCAACACCTCTTCACGAGTGAGTCCAGTATAAGCGGGGAGGAATAAACGGGTGTGAGTGATAGAGCTTTCACAGGGGTTGGTCACATGTCACAGACATCTGATGATTGAGTCTCAAGTGTTGAATATTGTGACTACGCTGCACTTGTAGTTACTGGCCTTGTTCTGTCAAACCTCTTACAAAAGCTTGTTCAGCACTGACCATCACACAAGAGCACCCACAGACTGCGTTTTCCAGCATGCACTCCTCCTGTTAATGGACGTAGTGTGCTTTAGGAGTATCTGTTGATATGGATATTTTACATGTCCTCCCAGCTCACATTTAGTTGTTGCCATGCACATACATTTTTCACAAAATCTTCTATATTTCAAAATTAGTCTCAAAATTCTCAAATTGGGATTGAAGCATTTGAACTGGGGGAAAAAAAACGGCATTGAAAAAGGTATTAACACTGAAAAAAAGTTTTTTTTTTTGTTTGTTTTTTTTTTTCTTCAAAGACCAAAGTTTTTTCTTTTTTAAGGGACAGTCATGATTTTCAGACACTATCAGGGTTTGTAAATGGCAAACTTTCACTTTTTTGTCACTATTTTGTCATTGAGGGGAGGGCTCTGAGGGGCAAGTGTTATTTTTCAGTGCTAAAGTTTAAAGTCAGTGTTCTAGCTCCATACATACAAACCTATTCTTAAGAACACTTCAGTCATATGTGTCCCTTTAGTATCAGTGCAGCTACTTTCACATTTCACATTCACATTTGAGCAGCATAGAACATTTTAATTGCAAGAGCAACTTAAGAGTTACTCACAGGGCCCTTGCAGACAGTCGTGTAAGAGTGGAAGGGGATTTATGGATTAGAGTGCATGTCTAAAATAAACATTTAATTATACTCTGATTGTACCTAATAATTATTACTATTGTTGCTACTAATTTGTTTGGAGAGATGTTTTTATTCTGTTTTTCCCTCCCTCTTTGTGTATTCAGCAACCATTAACTTGAACAGCATGAATGATGGTTGGTTTGGAGCACTGAAAGAGCTAATCCAGCAGCAGCAGAACCAGTTGGTGTGGGTTTCAGAGGGCAAGGTAATACACATACCCACGTAGACAGCCAACCAATCACATAGACTGAAATTCTGAAATCTTCTCTCACTTTGTTTGTTCTTTTTTAGGCTGATGGGGCAGCTGAGGATGACCTGGACATCCATGACGACCGTTTGTCCTACTTGTCAGCACCGGGCAGTGAATATTCCATGTATAGCACTGATAGCCGTCACACCTCCGACTATGAAGATACTGACACAGAGGGTGGAGCCTACACCGACCAGGAGCTGGACGAAACACTGAATGATGATGTGGGTCTACCCACAGAGCCTGCCATCACCCGCTCCTCTGAGCCTGTTCGTGAGGATCCGCCTGTCATCCAGGAGCCCCCAGGCTACGCTGGCTACTCACACACAGTGCAGCCAGACACCCTGAACCGCATCAACCCGGCTGGGTTCAAGGCACCAGCGCCACAGCAGGTAGCGTTTCTGAGAGCTGCACATCTTCCGTGTTGTCTGGAGGCCTGGATGTGCGTTAGAAAGGTTTTCGGGAGGCGCTAATGAAGGCTCTTTGTTTTTGCAGCTATTCTGTCTATTTACAGTATCAGTGGCAAAGTGAAAACCTTTGTGGTCAGATATTTATCACAATCTATAAATATTATATATATATATATATATATATACATATAGTATAATATATCATTGTTATTATATATTTATATATTAATTATACTTATTACGTCAATTGCCACTATGCGTTTATTGATGGATGTTTTTGAGTGGTTTTTTTTTTTTTTTTTTTTTTTTTTTTTTTTTTTTTTTTTTTTTTTTTGAAAAGGAGAAGAAAGGAGAAGAACTTGAAGTTTTACTGTTACTCTTGTACTCTGTATTACCAATCTGTCTTATCGGTGTAACGTTGCTGACATTGCTGGGAAAAGAAATGTCTGTACCAGTACTCACCTATGTGCACATCCTACTTTTGTCAATGATACAATGACAATGTGATGCCAGAAAGTATTACATGCATGCTGGAAATATCAGTGTTAATCTAGTGTAACTGTGACATGTAAGTATTCATAACTAATTGGCTGTTGTGATACCCAAATCTAAACATTTCATCCCATGATGTGAACATAAAAAGGGGAACAATTAAATGACTGTGTTGCAATGGTAGAATTAAAATCAAATTAGTATCCTATAATAATCAAAAGTTGTCCTGCTGCTAATTCCTAGCACTCACATGCAATCCGTTGCTACAGCTACTGTTAAATGTGGAAGTAGTGATTGGCTATTTGTCAGTGTAAGTACAAGTGAAGTGCAGGTTGTTGTAGAGGGGCTCTGAAGGTAGTAGAACTTTTTAGTACAGCGCTGTAGTGTCTCAGCGCATGTTATTAAACATTTCTGAACCACTTCACAGAAAGCAGAGGCCGCTGCCATCCCTAGCATCCCTCTGCAGCCTGAGCCCCTGGCTGACACAGTGCCCCCTGCTGTCGACGTTACTGTAAAAACTGTAGGGGGTCTGAGCCCTGACGAGGCTCCTGCAGCTCCCCACAGCCAGCCAAGCCCCAGTCCAGAGGTTGGCTCACTTAGGAGGCCGACCCCTGAGCTAGCCCCTCAGAGCATCACACCAGAACCTCTACAGTCGGGACTGGCCAGTTCCGAACCAAAGGTATCCATCCGACCGTCTCTGGACGCTCCGTGACCCGGCCCAGCTCAGCTCAGCCTGGTCTGGCCTCCTGTGCTGCTGCTGCTTCCTCTCTACCTACCTCCTACTGCCACGCTACTGTCTCTCTATCTCTCTCTCTCTCTTTCTCTCTCTCTGCTTCCACACTGCATGTCTGCTGACCCCAGTGCTGCCCAGAAGAGACAGAAATGTGTGGGTGGGTGTGTGTGTGTGTGGTGGGGGAATGTTAGTGTGAGCGTCAGAGAGAGTATGTATGTGCACGTGTGCACGAGTGTGAACAAATGCTGGTAAACAACAGTGGGCTTGGAGGTGAAGACTGCGCCTATTGTGCCTACACTGAGAAGAGCAGTGGAAACCCTGCAGCTCTCACTGTTGGTTATCCTCTTTGCATGGCTGCAACATGTTTGCCTCATTCTGTTAAATACTAGAAGTACATCTATTTGTGTTGTATTTATCAGTACAGATTCAGTGGATTCCTTGTAAAAGTAGCCATTCATTTTCCAACCATTTTGTTTGAAATGTGACCACGGCTGAGTAACAAAGCTAAACAAGAAATATTTTCAGCTGGATGGATAATTAATGGTTACTTCTTAAATATCAGGATTTTCAATATGTTTTTTGTACAATGTGTCTGTGCTTGTAATGTTTAATATTATGAATGTTGCCTCTATGATTGCATCAAGACAGTGGGTAACATTTCCTCTTGTGAATGCAGCAGTGCATATGTGTCTCGTCACAAAACCGCAAATTTTTTTTGTCACATTTTTTAGATTTTTGTAAATAAATAATTTACCTGTTCACTTTCACATTTTGTCAAGACAAGAAAAATGGATCCTGCTGTTTTGATGTATTTTTAACAAATTTAATTTCACTGTTTAATTTGAAGCTGCGATGGTTCTGTGGTGTTTTTAAGGTGCAATGCTATGTTGCGATTTCTTTTCTGATCTAAAACACTGTAATATCTGACCAGTAACCCCTCCCTCTCAGTTTCTCTATTTCAGGTCTTTCCCTTCTCATTTCCTCTTCTGCAATTCATTTGCAATTCAACTGACTTGTTTTAATATTCTCCTCATCCTTTAACTGATTTTATTGCATATATTTCTATATGCCATTGAATCCTGTGCATTGTTTTGACTTATGCTTGGTTTTTTATTTGTTTGGCAGATGTTTCAGAAGGATCCCTATGGCTCTGACAACACAGGGAGAGTCAGTCACAGCATGAAGCCTGTGACTTACAACCCTCAGCAGGGATATCACCCTGACCAACAGCCATACAGAGATTACGACCACCCACCCAGTCGGTATGATGTCAGCAGCAGTGGAGGTGGTTACCCAGAACCAAAGTATCGTAACTTTGACTCTATCCCACCCTACGACAACAGCGTGCCTCACTATGACCAGCAACAGTGGAACCCTTACAGCCAGCCTCTGCCTACTGCCAATTCCCAGGGCTACAATTCTCGTTTGCCATATGGTGAAGGCCCTGACTCCCAGTATACCCCTCCTGTCCGCTATGACGAACCCCCACCTCAGCAGGCATTTGATGGACGGCCTCGCTATGGTAAACCGACAGGCCCGGCGGCTGTCCGTTATGATGATTTTCCACCTCATGTTCCAGGGCCTGAGGTGCACTATGACCAGGATTCTCACCTGAGCACATACCCCACAGCTTCCCGCTCCCCAGACCCCGCTGCCCAGCGGCCTTCCTATAACCTAGGACCAGCAACGCAACAAAAAGGCTACAAACCTCAGCAGTATGACCCTATTCCTGTGAACTCTGAAACCAACCCCACACCTCCTCCCAAAGCAGAGGCCCCATCACCTTCCCCTGCTGATGCACCAAAACCTGCACCTTCCAGGGACGAGCAACAGGACGATGACCCTGCCATGAAGCCACAGTCAGTCCTGACGAGGGTCAAGATGTTTGAGAACAAACGCTCTGTGTCCATGGACAGAGCCAGAGACATAAATGATTCAACTGGGAACAGGGTAAATGTTTTAGCTTTGTAGATATTTATACTGTACACATGCAGTTTTAGTAGTTACTAGTGTAGTTAAACCACAGATTTCTTACTGAGATTTTGCTTTTGCTCATTTAGGCAGCTGATTTACCTTTGAAAGCAGGTGGAGTAATACCCAAAGCAAATTCTCTGAGCAACCTGGATCAAGAGAAGACCTATAGGTAAGCGTAGTGTTATTCTCACCATGGTTCTTTGGGGTAATACTGCAAAAAAACACTGTGTAATTAGATACTTTAATATTGACCAGCTTGATGAAACATCCTCATTGTCACCTTGTATTTTACCTTTTTTCTGTTTTGTCAAATCAACTCAGAGCCCCAGAGCCTCAGAAGCCACAGTCGAAGGCCGCTGATGATATTGTGCGCTCCAACCATTACGACCCAGATGAGGATGAGGACTACTACAGGAAACAGTTGTCTTACTTTGACAGGCTTCAAGCTGGCCCCAACAAACCCCAGCCTCAAGCACAAACAACCCACAACTACCCCAGGTGATGCCCACATCCATCCACAATTCCAAGCACACGGAATATAAGTTTTCATTTTTCATTTTGGGCTTTTCTATATTTGTGTCCTTGTCATTTCTACTGCGAAACTCAAAATGGTGTTTTTTTTTTTTTTTTTTTTTTTTTTTTTGTATTGTGATACAGGATGGAGTCAGTGGAGAAACCAAGCCCAGCAGAGAAAAAATATGAACCAGTTCCCCAAGTGACACCATCTCTACCACCAGCTACACTGCCCAAACCCTCCACTGAAGGTTACATTTTTTTCTCTCAAAGGAAAAAAAATTGTATTCAGGAACTTAAACATATGTGTATATGACATATTTCACTGCCAAATTCTCTGAAACACCTTTGGAGATGGCTTATGGTAGACACATTCAATTCACGGGCAACAGCTCTGGTGGACATTCGTGCAGTCAGCATGCCAGTTGTGCGCTCCCTCAAAACTTGTGACATCATATGGACATCACTGTGCTGTGTGATAAAACTGCACATTTTAGAATGGCCTTTTATTGTGGCCAGCAATAAGCCTAAGGCACACCTGAGCAATAATCATGCTGTCTAATCAGCATCTTGATATGCTACACCTGTGAGGTGGATGGATTATCTCGGCAAAGGAGAAGTGCTCACTAACAGATTTAGACAGATTTGTGAACAATATTTGAGAGACTTTGTTGTACATAGAAAAAGATCTTTGAGTTCAGCTCATGAAAAATGGGGGCAAAAACAAGTGTTGCGTTTATAATTTTGGACAGTGTATATATGAATCGTGTGTGTGTGTGTGTGTGTGTGTGTGTGTGTGTATATTATACTTAATACACACATGAACACAACAACTCAGAGACCCATGGTATAGACCTCTTTTGCTGATACTCATTGCTCTTCCACAGCCAAGCCTCCTGCCCGAGAGGACACTGTTCAGTCCAACTTCCTGCCTCATAAGAGTTTCCCTGAGAAGTCTCCAGTCAATGGCACTAGTGAACAGCCTCCAAAAACTAGCACTGGTGCTCCACCAGCAACCAACTACAACCGCTATGTGCCCAAGCCCTACACCACCTCTGCGAGGCCTTTTGCACGCATGTTCGATAGTCCAAAATTCAACCACAACCTTCTGCCCAATGACAAGTCTGAGATTGCGCCAAAGGTAGGCACCCTGTGGCCAATGATCGTTTTAACACAGTATACAATGCAAACAGTTGGACAGTGTTCAAACAAATAGATGACATAATTAAGGTAAATAATTAATGAGCCAGAAAATGAAAGAAGTCCAATTTGAAATGTAAATTATTCTATTCAGTAAGCTGTTGCTGGGAAAAAGTTCAGGTTCAGTAATGTACTGATCAATATCACAACCTGAGCTTCTGATTCATTCATGTAAGAGCAGCATATTGCCTTGTGAATAAGTCTATGTGATTGGCTAATTGTCTGTGTATATGTGAATTACTGCGTACAATTCTTGACCCCCCTGTGTGTTTGGAACAGGGTCGGACCTCCAGCCCAGTCAAGCCTCAGATACCTCCGCAGCCCCAGAATACCGACCATGACAGTGGCCTGGACACTTTCACACGCACTGTGGAGCACCACACCAAATACCAGCACAACAACATCAACGCCGTGCCCAAGGCCATCCCTGTGAGGTAGGGGACTCAGTCTCTCTAGAGATTAAATCAAAGGTATTCTGTTCAATGAGAGTGACAGTAAGGTTATCTGTCTCCAGCCCCACTGCCCTGGAGGATGATGACGAGGAAGATGAGGGCCACACAGTTGTTGCAACAGCTCGAGGTATCTTCAACAGTAACGGTGGTGTCCTGAGCTCCATTGAGACCGGCGTCAGTATAATTATCCCACAGGGTGCCATCCCCGATGGTGTGGAGCAGGAGATCTACTTCAAGGTCTGCCGAGACAACAGCATCCTGCCACCACTCGATAAGGAGAAAGGTAACTTATCAAAGATGGAGGCATGAAGACACCACCAAGTTCTCTTTATACATATCTGAATTTTTTTGGATATTTTATTTGGCTAGTAAAAATGTCTTTCTGTTTTGTTGGCATTGTAAGATATATGCTGGATCTAAAGTAGGATTGTGCAGATATTCTACAGTAGCAATGTATCAGATAACAGTATAAAAGCAGTTGCTTGTGATCAGTCTACACAGAATTATTAACTCCAAATGCGACAACTGACACTGCACTATATAGTCACTTTCCATTCCTCTTGTTACGTTTTATAACAGCTGGATCACCAGTGATCCCCTAACACCCAACCATATTGACTACTTTTCTAGCATAGATGCCTGCACAAGGAATCAAACCCCAAGCCTACAAGAACTGTAGAGAAATTGCATTTTAACAAGACCTGCTTGTGTGTGTTTATACTTTAATAATCTGAATAAATGAATAGCTAATATAATTGACTTATAACATTGTTCTGTGTTTGTGTTTACAGGAGAGACTCTGCTCAGCCCTCTGGTGATGTGTGGACCTCATGGCCTCAAGTTTTTGAAGCCTGTGGAGCTACGCTTACCTCACTGTGCGTCAATGACCCCTGATGGTTGGTCTTTTGCTCTAAAATCCTCCGACTCCTCGTCGGGTATGCTGTGCTCTCTCTGTTCTTCTGGGGTCATTTGGGCTGGCTGTGTGACTATTTGGGGATTGTGGGTCACTCTTTAATTTGATTTTACCCCTAGTTAGTTTCCCTTTTTATTCCAAAATCACCTCAAAATGTGATGATTTATGTATTACCACAATGCATGAGAATCAATCTAGGGGGAAAATCTGGCTTCTTCTGTAATTATGACCTTAGGTTGATTTATTTTCATCATTTATATTTGGTAACTCATCCACACAATCTCTCATTTGCTGTATCACTGGTTTTCTTTTTGTGGTCTTTATTCATTTCAAATGCTAAAATTTCAGTAGTTATCTCTTGGTTTGTCTCTTGAGTTACCTTAACAAGCTTCTCTTATTTCATTTAACATGCATGCACCAGATGCTTGGCTGTACCAACATCTAATTCGATCACATAGTATCACAGTGCATGCAGCTCTGCTAAAAGTGATTTTCTCACATAGCCGCCCAAATCCTGACCTGAAGAACAGCTTTTGTAGATCCTCTGGAAACTGGGACGCTGCCATAATCATGACTCCCTGTCATTATGATGCATAAAAATTCAAAGTTACTTGAAAAGACAAATTGGTACCAAGGAAAAGCGTAGACATTTATACTTAGTTTGCTACAGGTTTTTTTTAATTCATTTATCAGACTGGTCTCACTCACAGAAAAGAGAGTGTGATTAGTGATAATGGATCAGGGGGAAAAAAAATATGCAAACATAAACTGTTCACAGCATTTCTTGGCTTGAATACCTTTTGTGAGATCTGTATTTATATTAACATTGAGATTGATCTGCAGTATATTGAGGACAGAAATGAGATAAAGGAAGCTGCAGATTCTAGTAATGGAAATCAAGACAAACTGCTTGAAGTAAGTCACCATTTAATTCATAATATAACATAGCACACAAACTACCATTTATTAAAAAGCTTAGGCATGTACAGATATTGCAAGAAAGTAAAAGACCAGACCAGAATTGAAGAAGGTTAACTCACTTGGACTGTCTGTTTTTTATGTTACCCTTCTCATACCCTGACTTCAAACATAGGAGCAATTTTGGCAGTGGTGAGGATTATCTGCTAATTAGCCTCATTTTAAGGATGAGACGGGGGACTGAATGAGATGTCCACTCACTCTGTTGTCCTGCTGAATTGTGGGAGGATTAACAGGCTGCGTTGTAATCCTCTTATTTTAGAGCAAGGTCTTCCTCTTGCCTTCTCCCATCTTC
This sequence comes from Mastacembelus armatus, assembly GCF_900324485.2. Classification (NCBI taxonomy): domain Eukaryota; kingdom Metazoa; phylum Chordata; class Actinopteri; order Synbranchiformes; family Mastacembelidae; genus Mastacembelus; species Mastacembelus armatus. The sequence goes on along the minus strand of NC_046635.1, from coordinate 9,103,856 downwards.
TTCTGTGGTTTCCTTCTCACTTTGCTTCCTTGCTTCTCTTTTTTCCCTCCTATGCAACTCTCTGCATCTAACTGATTCTCCGCCATGTACAATTTGTTAATCTGTGCATCACTTTCCTAATTTCCAGGTTGAAATCAGAACCAACGTGCTACAGCTTAGTTTACACAGAACTGACTCCTGTTAAGAATTTGATTTGGAAAGAACATGAGACTGTTATTTTGCTCATATCTCCTGCTTTATGTGCACTACATGATGCCAGCAGCGTGATGCCAGCAGCTTTGCAATATTTCACTGGTCATCTTTTAGTGATGATGTCCCTAAAAACCTAAAAACCTAAACTATGCACCAGCAAAAGGCAAAAAAGAGACCATCACATTTACGATTCAAAAAAACTGGTTTAAAAAGTCAGTGACCTTGGAAATAATAGTTTAGCAACGTTCTTGATCTGTTTACTGGAATTTTTCAGGAATTTTCAGACACTTCTTATGGGCTTCACCAGCAGATGGAGCCAACTCACTAGTAAACTTTTTATCAGCTGAAAGCTTTCTCAAATTTACAGTGATTGCACATTGTGCTAAAAATCTTGGGTTAAACAATTTTCTTACACGTTATAGATAAAACAATTAGATAAAAGTTAATCATATAAAACTTTAGTTCCAGGGTACACACGGTTTCTTCTGGTCAAAATAACTAAATGTAAATGTTATTTAAACATCTCCACAGTGTACCTTTATCGTCTTTGTTATAATCATGTTCTGGGAAGAATTGGACTTAGCAACTTGCTGAGTCAGATTCTCCCCAAAATTTATTTCTGAAATATTCAAGATTGCTGAATCTGCTTTGAGAAATTTGAAGGCTGGTTGCATGAACATTTAATACACCTTTGGCTTAGTCTGCATTTATATAGGAATTTTTGCAGTTTGCTGGCAATGAGCTACCATGCACTGAGAACAATTTGGGCTTTGGTCTCTTCCTCGCTCGACCTCCCAAGTCACAGTCGCCCTAGTTCTGTAATAACACCCACCCACAACCAGCCAGGGAAATCAAACACGTAAGCCTAAAAAATGTGAGCCAAGTGGTCCACCTAATGAAGCCATGTGTGACAAAATTAAGACCTTTATCTTCTTTAGCAAAAAATCAGCAGCTAATGTCAATGAGTCGGCTGTCGCACATAAAGTCAGCCTGTACTGTATTGATGGGCTGCTGCCAAGCTGCCTGTGCTTACTCTGATGGATTACTGGAACTTTCCTCTTGGCACAGACCTGTATGTTTATAATTCCAATTACACTGAGACTTCATAGTGACTGATGTGTAATTTGTTGTCAACAAGGGGCCAGAGACATTCAATAAAAGCATGAAATTGCTTTTACTAGTCTCTTGCGTTATTGTGCTTGGATATAGGCCACAAACATGCAATAATCACTTAATGTAGCTTGCAGACAATAGATACAATCAAATTCTGCAGTCAGTGCTGTGGTATAAACAGGATTTTTCCATTCAATGGTGCATATGAATTGCACTGAGGCTTGAATTTTTCCATATAAAGCAGCTGTATCACTACCTGCCCCTCCGATCTGTCTCTCCCCAGGTGACCCAAAAAGCTGGCAGAACAAGTCTCTCCCTGGGGACCCCAACTACCTGGTGGGAGCCAACTGTGTTTCTGTGCTCATTGACCACTTTTAAGGACAGATCAGCAGGTGTGATGTTGCTGAGTGTGAAACCATGGTGGATGAAATGAAGAGTACAGACACACGTGTACACACACATACACACACACACACACACTCACTCACACTCTCCAAGCATACAAACACGCCACATTATGGAGAATGAAGAAGGCCCAGTAAGTGCAGTTTACTGCTCCCGTGGATGAAGACAAGAGAAGTTGGTTACAAGCTGTTCATTAATTTGCCCAATTCCAAGTTTTAATGTGAAATGAGACCATTGATGCAGACCCCATGCCACTGAGGATTGACACTATATATGGGGCAATGATTGATGTAATTTTTACATGAATATAGGTAGGTGGCTTTTGAGGCAGCGTACGTTTCAAAATCTGTGTCAGTATATGTGTGCTATATATGCCTACAGTATATATAGTAGTATAGAGATTTACTAAAAATTTACTCATGAAGTCAGTCGTGTTGTTTTTCAGTTTTGGTGACCAAATACAAGCCTTTCTGTATGTTTTTACACATTGAGGGAATTTTAATGAAGGTTTGAGACAGGCAGACGTACTATTAAACCAGAGATGGTGACATTTGCAAGTATCTGTTGAAGAAGTTGGCAAAACATGAGCTCGACATGAACCCAAGCAGCACACTCTTAAAGATGTTCTTCCTTTATTCTTCTTTTCTTCTACAGTAATACCTTGTAGCTTATTTCTTACAGAGTATCTCGTCTCTCCTTCCAACCTGAGGGAGATCTATGCATGTTCTTTACTCAGGTCCAGTAGCCTCCTCAGTTCCTTCCTTACATCTATTTCTCTCTCTCTCGCTCTCTTTCTTTCTCTCCTTTCTCTCTCTCTGTTTCTCTCTCTCTCACACACCCTCTCTCTCTCTCTCTCTTTCTCTCTGTGCACTTTTGCACTCACAAATAAGCAGTGATGCCTTAACTGCAGATTATTCACTTTTCATTAAAAAAATAAGTTATGATAAATTATGGTATGTCATTTGTTTTGCCATTTTTGAACCCACTGTATAAATGAACTTGGGTTTAGCACACAATAACAGTTGATAAAGGATAACGAAGGTATGCTCTTCTTTTATCAGCTATGCATTACTTAAAGACAACACAACCGAAAAGAAGTGGCTGTAAATAAAGCAAGTATATTGCCTTGTTTCTTTTGTTTGTAAATGAAATTTTTTTATCTTTCTTTTTTGTATAAAACTTAGAGAAAACATCTTTTAAAAAGTGGAAAAAAGTGAACATGGTTATCTTTGTATTCTGGATATACCCTCGAGCCTTGGAACTTATAACCTAAAAATAAGACATCACACCTTTTCTACCAGTATATTCGCACTATGTTACAGTCACAAACTGGTCTTTTATGGGTATTTGAGGATCAGGAAAGAACTTGGGCTAAAATCCATTTAGAACATGTTCTTTTAAAAGGGTGTGCTCTCCAAGTGTCCCCCTCACTTGCTTGTGATACTGGATGCTGTGTTGTGTGCCCTTAAATGTATTTTTGTACTAATAGACAAAATATTATGTATGGCACACCAGTACCATTTTATTTTTAGATATAACACAGCTTTAATTGGGTATTAGCTCTTCACGTGTGGCTGACTTTTTTTCTCCTCTGCAACACAATTTTAAGTATACCAGTGCATTAATAAATAAAGTCATTTTTAAAGTAAAAACTGTATATGGACTTCTTGTTTACCTTTATTGATTTAATCTTTTTCCAAAAGTCCAAAGCTGTACCTGATTGGTTTTTTTTTGTTTTTTTTTTTTTGTTTCTACAAAATTCTTTAATACCTTTGCTTTCTGTTATGATCGATTTTTTTTTTTTTTTGTAGGGTAGAAAAAAGATTTTCATCAGTCAATCACGTTTTTTCTTGACTAAACAGAATTGATTTGTCTGTTAAGGGTGAGAAAATGGTGAAAGAAAGACTAAAGGCATCTTAACATTGCTTGTGTCGCTTGACTGATAGTCCACAGTGAAACAACACAAGAACAGTGACTTCTCAGAATTTAATCAGTTCATTGTGTTTTTGCTTCAGCCCTACTTGAGCCTTTACGCTGTATGTCATCTCATTAATCAAACATCAGAGCACTAGGCGGCGCAGGTGAGCTCTGGATAAATCAGCACAGTGTCAGTTGTATTTTAATGTGACTTTGTCAGTACTGTTCCCCACAGAGAAGTCAAAATGATACTTTTTGGTTTGGGGGATTTTTTATTTTTTTATTTTTTAAACCTCTTCAGGCCTTAAAAAAACCCTAAAAATAGGGACCACTAAACCCAGAGACAAGGGGAAAAAATTCTAATTTGTATAACACCCATGACAGATTTGATGTACAAGCAGAACTTGACTGATTTTTTTTTTTTTTTTTTTTTTTTTTTAATGGATCACAAGACAGAAAGGTTAGGAACCACTGGGATAGACAAAACACTAATGCAACCTCAGCCCTGTCAGGACATTTTCTAATGATCACTCATTGTTTAATAACGTGCAGCCCAGACACTCCAATTTACTGGTGCTCCTTAGGGGAACCCTCAGCAGCTGTGCTGCATTTTCTACCTGCCAGCACCTCTACCTAGAGCCTGCATGACGAAGGCCAGATGGTACAAAGCCAGTGTTCAATGTCAATGCAGCCGTGGTGCTGCGTGTGCAGGAGGCTGCGGCTGGAGTTGAGTCTAATCCATAGTCACCATCGACAAAAAAAGAAGAAAAAAAAATCCAATTTCTGTATCAGGAATCCAGATTACGTGGTGGAAATATGGACTGTGGCCCTTGACGCATCCAAAATGCGCACACTTTCCTTTTTTTTTTCAAGGAATGAATTTAATTTCTTAGAGGTGCTTAAGATGATCTTCGCCTGAGCTCACCACGTTTTCATCCACCATTACATCACCAGCAGTGGTAACAAATCACACGCTGTTTTTTTTCTCTTTTTTGTGGATGGTGCTTGATAGTAAAGAGCCCTCCTCCCCTTTTTCATCGTCATAGTAAAACAGACTCCATGCAGCTCGTCGCCATATAGACGCGCGGGGTGGCACATCTCCAGTGCGCAGTGTGCATCTCCTGCCCAGGCTGTTACATTTGCTGCCGTCTGTGAAAACCGCGGCTCACGCAGAAGAAGCGCTGCTCGGGCTCACGGCTGCGGATATTCAAACAGCAGAAACCCGCAAAATCCCGCACAGTTTCAACTCTTTGAACGCGGGGGTCCCCGTCGATTATTCACGCCTCCTATCCGGGCTTCATCTCTCGCTTTGAGTTGTTCGGGCAAACCTGCAGAGGCGAACATGACAGCATGACAATGGTGCAAAGCTGGTTGACAACAGGACGACGTGTTTGTGGTTTGCCCCTTTTTGCGTTGTGACTTTTGAGGGATGTGCTTTCTTTTTTTTTTTTTGTTTGCCAGATCACTCACTTATTTTGTATATTTCAACTTGAACATATTGGCACTTCGTGTGTGTTATGGTAAATATCCGGCGCCTTTTCCAGTGCGCTCTTTTCTCACCTTTCTCCTCACATCCGCCGCAGCGCGTCTCTAATTGGAGCCACTTCGAGCATCTTAATTGATGGAAATCAGCTTCCTCCGGCACTGACCGCGACTTACAGCGTTTACCAACGCGCTGCAGGCGGAAACACAGCGACTCTGCTGTTGTTGGATGATATTGTCGCCCTCCTGGTGCAGCTGCATTCGCCGTTCGCCCGGTCGGTCGTAGCCAAGCTGTCGGTGACGATGCCGTTGAACGCGCTGCCCCGCGGAGGCAGCAGCGGCATCGGTGGCCCAGGGTCTCTGAGCCCAGCGTCGCTGTCCCGCAGCCTGTCCCGGCTGAGGGAGTACCGGACCCGGACGAGGATCATGCTGGCTCTGGGGGTGTCTCAGATGGTCCTGGGGAGTCTCATCCTGGCCGTGAGCTTCGCGGCTCTGGCTCTCACCACATCACCCAGAGTCCGCCACTCGTGTCCTTTCTGGGCAGGTTTCTCTGTGAGTACACAACTACTACACGATACCTCTGTTTGCTTTGGTCCAACAAACACCATGCACTTTTCCTTCTTCTTCTTCTGAACACCTGATGTATTAACCTGACCCTGTGAAACTAACAGCATGGAAACGTGACAGGAATAATATTTATTTTTTGGATAGTTTAGGGTCAGCAAATGAATTTCTGTCACCTCTCACTGGATGTCTGGTATATTGACTAGGAGAGTAAAGTGTTTATGAACAGCTGCACATGGTCACAGAAACATTAAAACCTGCTTTAGTTATTTGATTTTATTATAATTTTTTGAGTTTGCAGAAACCTCCATTTTTATTCCCAGGTACAGAGCTGAACTGATGTGTCATTGCCAAGAAAAAAGGAAAAGATGTTTTTGAATGAATGTTTGTGGACAAATAGCTGGTCCTGTCCTGATGCAACACACACACACACACACACACACACACATATTAAATACTACCCAGTGCTCCCTCTTCTGTGCAGTGGAATCTGTTGGGGGAGACCTGTCGGTGAAATGTTGTGCTTTTCTACATGTGGACCTTTCATGGTGGTTCCTGTAAATATTTATGAATGCACATTTTCTTGGTTTCCTGCCAAAGACCCGGAGCAGGACTGGTCCATTAATTATAGAGGCAGTGGGGTAGAGTGCAGGGGTGAGGGGAGGTCTGTGGTCCAAGGGCCATCTGTGTGTGTGTGTGGGTGTGGGTGTGGGTTTGTGTGTGTGAATAAGAGAGGACATGTGTCATTGCCCGCCTGTGTGCAAGTTACAGGGGAATAGTACGTGACTACAGGGGTCAGAGGGCAAAGGTCAATGCAGATTCGTGATTGGCGCCTCAGGCTGATTTGACAGACTTTGCTGTAAAATGTGTTTTCGGACCTGTCAGCCTGCTGTGCTGCTTCTTGCCTTCTGTTATCTCTGTGCCCTGTGACACACACACACACACACACAGACCCATTTTGGCAGTGTGTTACTTATTGTGTCAGGCACAAACAAGTCACAATACATTTCACATATGTTACTTTAAAAACCAAGAGTTCGACCTGCCACAGAAAACACAGCTCATCAGACACGAGGGGACGTTTTATTGAAAATCATGGCCCTTCAATTTCCATATAATGAACAACCACACGTGACTTCATCTCTTAAATAAAACCTTCTCTTTTCAAAGAGAGCGGTAAAGCAACTTTTTTTCTTTACTGTTAAAATATCTGGTTAAATTCAGCCTCACATAAGCCTCTACACTGTTCCACCTCACTGATCTAAGGAGGTCTCTGCAAAAAGTCCCTGTTAGTGATAGATGAATTCTATACAGCACAGAGACGATGCTTGAGATGAATTCTTATGAAGAGGCACTTCAGCTGAGGATGATGTGTAAAATAAGGTTTACTTATATGCAGGTGTTCGGGGGCCGTAGCTCAGGCCGAGTCAGGTGCTGAAAACAAAACGGCTGCCGGCAGCAGGGACCATCGGCCTCACTGGCGCCAAAACCCAGATAATGTGGTTGAGACCAGCTTTCCATCTGGAGACTCTGGTGATAGAAGTGATTTGCCCACAAGCAATCAGGCTGTGAAAGTCATTCTTTGTGAAGCTGAGAGCGCTGCACTGCTGACAGCACTGTTAAATAGGTTTCAAAATTTCACAGACATAACAGACGAGGCTTTTATGGAAATCATGGACTTTTCAGTGCTCTGACACATGGCGCCAGGTTTAGCAGTTGATCATAAATATCTGCTTATTAGCGGAAAATGCTGTTTCTTTGCTTATTGGAAAAAGCCTGGGAGCTGATTTTTCTCTATCAACAATTTTGTCTGGGTAAATAAGGCAAATCAGCATCTCAATTAGCTGGGACGGGTCGCTTTCTCAGCTCTGCTCTGTGATTTTAACCTTATAAGAAGAGTTATGTGTACACGTGAACTTGCTGTGCATAGATTTAAGACTAAAGAATTATCTGTTTCTAATTTTGGAGCAGGAAAGTGGTGTTTATGCTTCGACATGTGTGGAGGGTATGTGTAAATCATGAATTGGTCCAGATGGTGGTGGGCCAAATGTGTAGGTTGTCCTGAAAAGCTGGCTCTTAGAAATTAGCTTAATGTAGCGTAATAATGTTCAATTTGACATCTAATTTGGGTTAAGATGAACGTCTCATATTTTGCCGACAGGTGTCCCTGAAACCAGGTGTAAACCGATAACTCAGCTGCTTGATGCTGAGACCATGTAAATATGATTAACATTTAACCTTGAAGCCTTCGTGTCGAGCTTCCTGTCGTATTGCTGATCTGATTTAATAAGAAACGTGACAGCAAACCCTCAGCCTACACTCTGTGTGTGCGCTCTGTGTGTGGTCACTGTGGGGTGTCATTAAAGAGCCCTGTGTGATGATGGGTGTTGTGGGATTTCATCACAATCACAGCAAGAGGAGGTGTAATCTGTACTTCCTACCGCCGAGCTCTGCCTGCACCGACCCCAGGCTTGTAATCATCCCACACCAGTTCAGTAACTTTTTAGCTCGGGCAGAAAAGCCGCTCCCTGTCAAGTGAAGATGACGCAGGGCTGTGGCGATAAGTGGTGCAGGCCCAGGCTGCAGACTGCGCAAAACCATAGCGTTCAGTCACCTCCTCTGTGCTCCAGCCAGATCAGCAGCAGGTTTAGGATACCTGTTGGCTGTGAATCACGCTGCCCTGCCAGGTCTGGCTAATAAATGAGGCATCGTGGCCTAGCAAGCTGTCAGCAGCTGACATGCAGAACAAATTACTGTCCACCTCGCATCTCCATGAATTAAACTCCGAACTGCTCCAAACACACATACACATGAACGCACGAACAGCCTCTCATTTCCTACCATGGAGAATAAGGACACCTTATACAGACTATATAAGTCAATCAGAACCAGTCAGTGCAGGCATCATTTACAAATTCACCTTAGATTTCTATAATCTCACTGGGACTTTTCCTCTAGTCCAGATCTCCAGACAAGGATTTACTTCTTTACCCCCCCCCCCCCCCCAACCACCATCCTCTTGGTTGTGTGAAAGCAATCTATAGACATGTCATAGAAAAGACAGCTTAGGATGGTATTATTGCTGTTTGTTGTTGTGAGGCCTATGCTGCATTTCCAGCATCAACATGCAGCAAATTCTGCACTAATCTGACTGTGTGTGTGTGTGTGTGTGTGTGTGGTGTGTGTGTGTGTGTGTGTGTGTGTGTGTGTGTGTGTGTGTGTGTGTGTGTGTGTGTGTGTGTGTGTGTGTGTGTGTGTGTGTGTGTGTGTGTGTGTGTGTGTGTGTGTGTGTGTGTGTGTGTGTGTGTGCGCGTCTTTATATGGTTGTATGGACACATTTTACTCTACCATTCGTGTGAGGACATTTTTGCTGGGCCTCACAATTTCAAATGGTTTTTTTGAGGGTTAAGACTTGGTTTTAGTGTTGGGGTTAGGCACTTAGTGATGATGGTTAGGGTTATGTTCTGAGGAATTCATTATGTCTATACATTTCCTCACTTCTATAGTGAGACATGACTGAGGGGGCAGGAAGGTAAAGGATCCACACTGAAAAAAATTGTCTTGTTTTTTTTTAGCCTCAGGCCTCCAGGGATGAGGATGGAGTCATGTGAGTTTTTTTGTTCCTCTGACTTTTCTTTCAGTGGCCCCCACAAGTTACTATTAAACCTTTGAACTATCTCAACATCACAATGTGCAATCATTGTTCCCAGATAATATTAAGTTTTATTTTAAGACTAAAAACCTACAAAACTGACATTTCCATAAGCCTCAATGTATTATGTTTAGTGCTAATTAGGGAACATTGGCATGCTAATATAAGCATCAGTTAATCTGCCAAATGTAGCAATTTAGTCATTGTAACTGCGAGCCTACTGAAGCACTCCTGTGCCTACGTACAGCCTCACAGAGCTGCATGTTCTTTGCATTTTTGTTTTGAAGTTCGAATCTGAGTAAAAACTGCTCCAGATTTGTTTTTCTCCGCAAGACTTTGTGTTTTGTGCTGTTTGGACAGTAGAAAGCACAACTACGAAAGATAAAGCGGCAACAAACATCCCTCAAGTTTGCTACAAGGCCTCTCATAGGAATTAATGCTAGTAGAGAGATTTTTAATTTAATCTGCTTGTTGTTGGAAAATCTTGTTTGCCACACTGAATATCTGGATTTACATCTTATTTTCTTGAATGAGGAGCACAGAGCAGCAGTTACGCTGGTGGACGACGACAGAGAGGCAAAATATTTGATTTGGTTGTCTAGTTGCCGGTTTCTGTTGTTTCTGCAGCGAGTGAGTGTGAAGCATCATTAATTAACTGGCTTATTAGGCAGAGGGAGTATCCTGGCAACAGGTTTTAATACACACAGACACACGCTCAGTCTTCGAAGTGTAGTCTGTTGCTCTGGAAATCATCATCATTTTGATGAAAAGGCTGTCAGTTGCATATGAATGAAGTGAGTCCAGTTGGTTTTGCTGTCAGTATTTTCACTCATTTCTTTGGAGATTATTTTTTTTCACCAACAGCTAAATTTACTATGTTCTATTAAAACCCTTATAATAAAAGGGCGATTCATCTAAAATAGAAACTGCCAGGATGCAGGGTTTCAGTAAAGGACTATTCATACAAATTACAAACCATTTTCTAGCTTTAGTTTAATTTAGTTTTAGTTCATTTAGTCTTCAGATATTTATTTTGTTTGCTGTGCTCACAGAATTAAAGGATTATATTTAAAAAAAAAAAAAATCAATACTGCAGATCTCTCCAGATTTTGCCAACAGAATGATTTTCACAGGGACTATTTCTTAATTAGGAAGACATCCAAATGAAAATGTGTTCTGCGGAGCCACAGAGAAAGATGTTGCTGATTCAGTGCTGTGAGCTGCATGAATTAAGTTTTATTCACCTTATGTATGTTGTGATGATCGGAAAGATTTCAGATGTACATGTCAAAACCAAAACAATATGTATGACCATACATCATATATGCTAAAAAAGGGTTATTATTAATAACAATTATTGTTATTATTGTTATCCTTAAGACAATGACTCTTTTTTTTTTTTAAAAAAAAAAACCTCAGGGCGTATTTGCTAACAGGCTTAACATGAAGCTCCACTTTGTTGTTTTGATGCAGCCCGTTTATTCCCAGCTGTCGTTGGGGACATGGCTCTTCAGATGTTTTACTCATTTGGTCAGTTTAGATTAAATAGGGAGTGTGGTCAGCACACATGCTCTCACACCAGACCACTCCAGGCTACACCAGCCTGTCTTAAATCTCATATTGATCAGCTAATTAGATGGATTCCCATCAATCACTGGACTTGTGTGTACTTTTAGGTTTACTCCACCATCATGTGAGTCTGTCTTTTTTCTTTCTTTTTTTTATGTCTCTGCACTGATCTCACTCTTGCGTTCAAAGCAGGCGTGCGGTGTGATGATGTCATGTAGTTTTAATGCTCAGCCTGTCCCGAGGTGTCACTGAGCAGTTGTAATTCACTTTCCCGCTGCAACTTTCCATAATAAGTAAGTAGGCACTCAGCCTGCTGCTACTCATTACTCTGAGGACCCTCCAGTGCAACCAGTGAGCACCATAACGGTGCAGAGAACAGCTCGTCCTTGCTAGCTTTTACACACGCACACACGCACGCACACACACACACACACACACATCTGAGGAAGCCTCTAATATGTTAAGTTGTCATCTTTATTTAATTCCCTTTGCTTTGCCGATGCATCTAGAGTGTATCTTGTTTCTTCGTCCATTTCTACAAATATATTTGGTTTGATCATGTTCATCGTTGGGGATATGATGATCTTATCTGCTTCAGTGAACAACATATTATCATTCAAGTCTATTTGTTACATGGCATGCCCTTTTCTCCGTTTGCTCTACAGCAGGTTACCTAATGAAGCACTGAAGCATCCCAGCTGAGAAACTGACATTGTATTATGCCAACGCTTGGCTGACAAAGCAGTCATCTTTGAAATGCAAAGGAAAAAGATAAATGTTGCATTTCAGGGGAAGAGCTGACGGTATTAATGATATCAGCCGCTGTATTGTGTTCTTCAAGGAGACCAAATAAAGAGAATTTTCTTTGGGACATTGTGAACAAACTTCTCACTGAGACCCAGTGATGTGTCAAAACGCAGCTCTCTCCTTCCTTTCTTTGGGATCGCTACACTGAGACTTCAGGAGGGGTATAAAAACAGCCGCTTTGTTGAACATGGTTTAACTTTTGCAATGCATCATCATCTTGCAGAGTAGTTCTCTGGGCAGGCAAACTGGTGCAGCTTCCTCTAAGATTACTTACTCTTAGACTGCAAGTCAGGGTTGTTTTTTTGACTAATTAAATTGCAGATTTGTTTTCTTGGACGGGTTTGCGAATATAAGAAAAACTCACCTCTAGTGCATAACATGAGATTATCAAATATCTGGGTTTGTCTGACCAAGAGTCCAACACCCCAAAATATTCAATTTGCTGTAAAGTGAGACAAAGAAGAGAGAGAAATTCTCACATTTAAAAACCTTGAGCCAGCGAATGTTTGGGATTTCTGCTTGGAAAGCAACTTTGCAGATCAGTGATTTCTCAATGCCATGATATCTTACCAGAGTTGTAACATCCTATATCTGATGAGCCCACAGACACAACATATCTTGTTTCTCATCAGGCAGCACTTATAGCACACTACTCTAATATAACATTAAGCCTACACAGAATCAGATGTGATGCTTTAGATGAATCAAGCACTTCAAGCATGTTTGACATCAACACACTTTGAAAATTCAAATTTGCTGGAATGATTTAGGTCCACGTCACTTAGCAAGTGTCATCGAAACAATACAAAGTTGTTCTGAGCAATCACCTATGATAAAACATTTCTATCCTAATGGGAGTGGTCTCTCCCAAGATGACTATGCCCCCACCCATAGGGCATGAGGGGGACACTGAATTATTTGATGAGTATGAAAATGATGTGACTCATGTGAAGTGGCCTTCACAGTCACCAGAACCCAACCCAATTTCCTCTTGGGGATTAATAAAGTTTCTCTCTCTCACTTCATGTTAATTTTTACATTGTCACTCGTGTGTATGTTATTAGTCTAAACATGAACGAGAAACAGACTATTGCTATTTGTGACCTTAAAAGTAATGTTAAAGTTCCCCTGTCCTCACAAGTGTTTTTCCTGTTGTTACTTCACTATGTTCTTTGCTTATGTGAGCTTTTGCATTATAAAGTCTTGTATTTAGAGACACTTTCATGTATGTACACACCCAACTGCACCCACAGAGCACAAACAGTCTCCATTAAGTCTCCACAGTTTTGATCTTGGAAGAGTGAAACTGCTTGATGTGTAACGAACGCTCTGCAGTTTCTGTTTTTGTGGGTCTTTTTTATGCTTAAACTGGAAAAGGACAGAGAGAGAAGAGAAACAGAGTGAGATGGGTTGATGTGTCATGAGTAAATTGTTTTATGATGTGAATGCATGATGCGTTATCACAGATCTCTGGTGTAAATCCTCCTTTTCCGTCCTCTGCATGCTCTTGTTTGTAGTGGGCCTGTGTGTTAGTCGGACCTGCAGCCCAGGACGCGCCTGACACATCACTTGATGCTGCACTTCTTTACAAACAGCCCTGACCGGCCGCCAGCAGGTCTGCCTACAGACTGCTGAATAGAACAGGCCATCAGTGTTGAGCTGAGCTGTGAGGGGGGAGCGAAGCCAGAAACAGAGAAATCAGAGCAGTGAGGTGACCAAAGGCAAATGTCTATTCTGAGATTGTTATTCTGGTGCTGCTTTATAAGATAAAGGTGTTGCATTAAGAACAAACCCCTCACAGATGCTGCTACTGTACAGCACCTGTGTTTACATTGATTCTACTTCTGTGCTTGTGCCAAATCCAACAGGAAAGTCGTGCTTTTTGAAGCAGACTCACCTTTCATTTGGACTGAATGGAGCGTTTTAGGTTTCTTGTGAAGCGAAAGACATCCACTTCCTCCTCCTGGCTTTGACCTGGGTGAAGATGTTTACAGAGGTTTTTTTTTTTTTTTTTTCTTTTTTCCAAAAATAAAAGCTTTTCAGTGGCGTGCTGCAACAGGCCATCATCAGTATGACGGTCTCATATGTGTCTCATACCCACAGACACACTGACAGATGGAGCTTTGTTGATTTGTTTCACTTCTAACCTCTACCCTGTAACTTCTTCCTGCTGTAACAAAGCCGACTGTTGTCCCTCCCTCCTGCGGTCTATAGCTGATCAATGGAAAGCCTGCTGACTAGAGCCTCCCTTTGTTCTATGATTAGCAACTGTGTGTTGTGTTGGATAGTGCTTTTGTGAGTGTGGGAGGTGAGGCCATAGGTGTGTGGATGTGTGTATTTATTTGTATATATGGAGCTGGAGACTCATATATGAATATGTGACTTTTCCAAAATGAAGAAAACATTTGTCAAACACTGACATTTGTAAACTTACTAAAAACTTTGCCCTTTAATGCACTTCACAGCACGTCTGGATAATAATGGTATATTGAAAAAAAAGTATGTTGCTGTTTGCTGTTGCTTATTGTTAAAAAAACAAAACAAAACAAAACCATTGTGGTTTAAATGTTACAGATATGCAAATGTATCATCTAGTCTTCCTGGTCCAAACATAGTCGTAACAGCAGCAGAGCAGCGAGGATCAAATAGAGAAGCCTGAGTATTTTTAGACATCAGAGATTAGTTATTATTAGTTAAGATGTGTTAGGCAGCTCTACAAAGATATTTTTGTAACTTTCCAAAACAGACCGATGATGATGATGATGATGATGCTGCTCTTTTTATGTGTCCCATCGAGTGCAGCAGTGCGAATCCCTTTTTGTAGACACTTTCTGTCACAGCTGCGTGATTTATTGAATCTTGTGATAGTTGGCTTTGCACACCACCTTTCCTTTCCTGCGTTTGCCTGAAAATGGTTTGTTTGAAGAATTAATGTTTGAGGAAGAGCAGCAATGATTAGTCAGTTAATCAGTTGGTCCATTGACAGAAAATGAATCCAGAACGTTTTTGATAAATATTTAATCATTTCCATTATTTTTCAAGCAAACCTGCCAAAACTGCACCAGTACTGGCTTTAAAAAGGTGATTGGTATTTTCATAAAAAAAAAAAAAAAAAAAACATTTTTAAAAAAGGGGAGAAGGGGGGCACTTGAGGTAATCAAGAAAATAATTGGTTGTTTTACTGATAATGAATATAATTGTTAGTTGCCGCCCTAGGTCTTAAACAGGACAGAAACATGTCCAAGAAACCTTGAATAAGGGAGAACATTAAGCTACTAGCCATCTCAAATACAGTGAAAATGCCACAATAAAAGAAGAGGAAAAAAGTTCACTGCTTTATTATACAGGAATGTAGATTCTTTTTTATATACTCCTAAATAGGGTCCTAAGAAATTTCTTTGAAAACCCATATATATCAGTCCTTTCACAACCTTTACTTTTCCAAGAGAACAGCAGGTGAGTTAGTGTTCACATCCACAGTTGATTTAAAAACTAAAACACAAATCAGTAACACAGTCTCTGGTAATAAATAAATGATACATAGTCACTGAAAACATGAAACATGTTTTACCTGGAAATTCATCTGGAGGTCAATAAGTTCAACAGCACTGACTGAAATAAAAGTTTCTCTCTGTACCAAACTACATGGTTCTTTCCAGGAACTAGAAAGAAATTGTTAAGAAACAATGGACCCTTAAGATAAAACATTACAAATAATAATAAATAAATAAATATCCAGCATTTTCCTGCTGAAAAGGGGGTAACAAGGCTGAGTCTGAGTCTGTTTCTTTGGAAAAATGAGCCTCAGGGGTAAATTCTCCAGGTCAAATGTTGAACCTTTAACAGCAGTTAATGGTGTACAAAAGGTCATCAGATCAGAGGAAGCATTTGCCTATCAGTCGAACACACACACACTCACATACACACACACACACACACACAGTCACCACTGTGTCTTTGTCAAGTCCAGTAGCATAATCTTAAGGTAATTTTTCAGTCCTAATGGGCTGAAAGATTAATTTCCTTATGGTTTCTCGCTGTTTGTGTTGTTTCATTAATACATATTGCACTGGCAACAGGACGACAGGCCTAACCATTCATCTCTGGATGTTTTCCCAGGGCTCTGTGTGTATATATCTATGTCAGTGTGTCTGTAAAGCAGAGAAAAGAAGATGGAGAAGGAAAGAACAAAGTACAGGACTGACTGATCTGACACTCTAACACATCTGCCTTTTAGGGGGCCTCTGTGAGGTTTTAATAACTGCAAAAGGCTTCAGAAAAGAAGGGAGGTGGTTTTATTTTCTCTCCACAGGTTTCTCTGTAGAAACACCATCCTACTTTTTCCACCTCACTTCTGCTCTGCCCGTCTTGGCACTTTCTTTGCACACTATTAAGAAAATGTGTCTTTGTCCCCACATTAGGTGCCATCCTAGGCACAGTTTGCATTGTTCAGGGTCTGTGGGCTGCGCTGTGATGTAGTAGAATGACATTCATGATTTCCAGAAAAGAAAAATCTTTGTCCTCACTGTTTCTTGTTGAAGGCAGTAGTACTAAACGCTCATTTATTTTAAACTGCTCTGGGGCCGCAGGGGGTTGTGGGAGTTACTGTTTTTTTTTTTCTTTCATAATTCACAAGTTGATTTTTTTCTTTATTTATTTTTGCTTTTTTGGCTTTTAAATGAGGTTTTCAGGAAAGAGTAGGGTGGATTAATGCTGAAACAAAAGAAGAAGGGGGTCACTACTGCAGCTTTTTCTGTTTCGCTGCAGGGGATGATGGGGAATCTGAGGGTGTTGCTGAATGTTAAGGAGACCAGCCAGGCCCCAGGACACGGGCTCCTCCCTCAGGTTGATATTTCACCTCCCTCCTCCTTCGTACCAACTCTGTGTTTCTTTTGGCACCGTTTTAGCTTGGTTAGCATCCCTCATCCCCCACCCCTTCCATAATCGACACTCTTTGATCTGACTCTCTGCCAGTCCCTGAAGGTTACGTCTCTGTAGGATCCGTGTTTCAGCTTGTGACTGTAGGAGTGTGTGCACCTCTGGGATTGCAGAATTTTTAGGAGTGTGTACATCTGTCCTAGAAATATGAAATGTGTGTGTGTTTTTTGAAAATGCAATATTGCAATATGAAGAATCTGTTTCAAGTTCAAACATATATGTGTTGTGTGTATCTTTCATGAACATCATGAGCTGCTTTTCTGTTTCCTAATTTCCTCTGTCTGTGGTTATAGATGCCAGGTTTCATTTTTATATTTGTATTTCACTTACAAATATATTGATGTGAGGGGAAACACTAGATCAGCAAACTATTTCTACTTTATTAACTCTAACTCCTTATTCAGCACAGCTCTCACGACCACAGTACTGCAGTGCAAAAACCTTCAAATGTGCTGTACATGTTTTGTTTTGTTTTTTTTTACAGTAAGTTTATAATTTTTCAAGCAAAAATGCCAAACATTGTCTAGTTCCCACTACTCTTGTTAGTTTTCTCTGTCTTATAATTGGAAACTGAACATGTTTGGATTTGTCAGGCAAAATAAGCTGTTTGAAGACGTCATCTTGTCCTCCAGTGCTATAAATACAAACTATGGCTGCATGGGACAAACAATAAACAAGACACCAGAACAATTAATTCAACATACACACACACACGCACGCACGCACGCACGCACATGCACACGCCCCATCCCCCTCGGACACCATTTCATTTTACCGTTCACCTGTCAATCAAACGAGTTGATGCTG
The DNA here is from genome assembly GCF_900324485.2 of Mastacembelus armatus. Taxonomy (NCBI): domain Eukaryota; kingdom Metazoa; phylum Chordata; class Actinopteri; order Synbranchiformes; family Mastacembelidae; genus Mastacembelus; species Mastacembelus armatus. The sequence goes on along the minus strand of NC_046635.1, from coordinate 9,086,410 downwards.
CTGTGGCTTTGGTGCACGTCAGTTGCGTCAGGTGCGCCACGCGCGCCACGCGCCTGCTTTGGGAAAAGGCCGCATGAAATATCGAAAGTCTCATGATATATAACAGGAAGTATAGGTTATGTTCCTTCAATGACGCAGTGGGCTGGAGCTTGAGTCGCGTTACGGAAGATCAAGTAGAACGGATTGGCTATTAGCAGTGTCTTACTTTTACTTTGAAGAAAGAACGCGATGATCTTCGGAGCGTCTTCATTAATGGACACCTGAGATCATAATGTAAGTAACAGTGAACTTGAAATGTATGGCATGTCTGTATGTGAACATTGGATTAGGACTTGGATTAGTTTGGTAATCGGCCACTGAGTTTTATGCTGAACCTGTTGATAAAATGCCCAGACTCCAAAAACAAACCTCCCTGAATGAATTACACAACTGGACACTGATCTGGCCACTGATGGGAGTTAACTATGATTATGGTACAATCTGTGAGTAGTCGATATTCATATCTAATAGCTGGCCACATAAATCAACAGTTATATTTGTGACATTAGGCTGCCCAAATAAAACTGGACTGGACTATCCTAGAGTGTTGTGCTGTTAATAAATAGCATCCTTTTCTATATGTATGTTTATTGTTTGCAGTTTTCAAATTGCCTTTGACTATATTAGAAGAGATTGTGGATATGAAATAATATCCAGCATACAGGATATACAGATGCACTACCAGTGGCTGTTGCAGGCTGTTTGACAAATATAATCTTTGGATTGTGTTATTTCCAGGGCAGGAGACACTGATGCTTATGGGTACTTAGTTTCTGTAATGGCAAAGCCTGACACTCACATCACTGTAGATGGCAATCACAGAACATTTCCAGCCCTGCAGAAACAATGAAACATATTTTACAGGAGTGAAAAACAGTGATCAACAGAATAAAAACAGCGGGTTGGCTAACACCTAGAAAATCACTTGTTGCATTATGAAATTGTGTGAGCCCCCAGCTCCATATAATCCTTTTATGATTCCTCACCACATCTGCTGCGATTCAGTCGCCGGAAAAGCACAACATCCTGTGCTCCTCAAAAAATAAGGCTTCTGATGGAAATGGGAACATCTTGATATGGTGACATGTGATCTGCAACTGTGGAAACAGAAGCACCATTGTTGTTCAGTGTTGACTTTGATTAGACCCTCGTCTTGGATGGTTACTATGACAACCAGAGACAGTTACTATGGCTAGTTGCCAGTCAGCATCATTTGGAGGAGGTGAGGAGAGTGGGGGTCTCTGTCTCTATCTCTGTCTCTCTCTGTCGCCTGTTGAAATTAGCTTTAAGGAGGAGAAGATGTGAGGGTAAGAAAGAGCGAAAGCTTGCAGCACATGAAGATCAGTTTGACGAGAGACTTGTCGTGGGTAAAATGACAGGCTTTGAGAGAGAAAACAAGATAAATGAAAGCAAAGGAACAACAAAGGGTTCAGAGAAAAGTGACTTCTATAAGTGGAACAAGGATGGAGAGTCAAATGTTTTGGTTGAAGTCAATTACAGCTGCAGTTCTGTGGACCAGTGAATCTGCCCATGTCTCATGCCTCTGTATCCCTCTCATTAGCTGGCACTGGAGGACAAAAACACTGGTTTCTACATGTGCATGTGTGCAGCGGCTCAACCCTAACAGCTCACAGGCTTCTCTTGTACTTTCTGCAGCTCCGGCACAGGATGAGGCCATGTCTGTATTCTGCACCATGTTTACACCTGCTATGTCCTTTTCTTTGACTCACTCTCAGTTCCCCGTCTTGTGTCTCATGTCCTTTCTGCTCTGCTCGTGTCCCTCCTATACAGCTCTTTGTCATTAGAGAGAGACTTGTTGGTTGCTCCCAGCAACAAGATCAAGCTGAGTGACATTTTGCTAGAAATCAGACACTGCTTTGGACCAAAACAGATTTCTTTTTTCCATACACCACTGTGCACAATTTTTAGGCCCCTTAAAGTGAGGCTGTTTCACTCTTTGCCATTAAAACAGTATGAGTTATCCTCGGTGAACATGCTCGCAGCATTTCATAGTGTTTGACAGGCAGGTTGTTTCAGCATCTTGGAGAACGTGCCACAGTTCTGGGATATAGTCTGTCTCAGTGTCTTCTGTGTGTGTAGCAGGACTCTTGTCTCCGAAGATCGTTCTTTATGACTGTGGCTGTATGTTTGGGCTCGTTGTTGTATTGCACCTATGGCAGCTCAGAACATATCGCTCCTTCAGGCAAAGAAAGTCTAATATGCAAATATGAAAACAAAAGGAAATGAAGATTGTCGCCGATTTGAAAACACAGACACTGTTTAATACAGTGAAAGGGTGAAAACACAGCCAAATGATGCGAAATTTAACAAGTGAATTACAAAACAGCAGAAGATCAGTCCTGTTGAGCATTCCTTAGAAACTTATATTTTCTTGTAATCAATTTTTGCAGCATTTGCTGCTTTTGGTTGTTGTGCTGTCACATTGGTGAAAAGGTTTTCCATCCATCCATCCATCCATTCATCACCTATACCTGCTTATTCTTATTTTAGTCATCTGCTGGAGTCTATCCCAGCTCTGTCTGGGTGAAAGGCAGGGGTATACCCTGGCCAGGTCACCAGTCCATTGCAGGAAAATGCATGTAAAATTCAGTGGATCTTATTTAGGTAGAAACAATAGTCACACAAGATCACGATGATGCTACTATCAGACTATCAGTAATCATATTTTTCAGCCTTAAAGGTGAGTGGACATTTTTGGACAAGAACAGGAGAAACAGGTGATGCTCACTGAGGAAACATATCAAATCTAAAATACTGTAATGTTTCGGAAAGTTGGGTTCACTGTCAGTGTAGCAGGTGAGCTGTGCTTAAAACTGGCTAATATTGATGAGGCTTAGCTTGAATTTTCATTTGCTCAAGTGAAGTTGATCAGTAGCCTACATTACACTCAAAACCCCCTTTTAGACATTATTTTCCAAAAATGTAACATTTGTGTCTCATATTGTTAATTGTGGATATATGGAGACATGAATTGTTTTCAGCTAGAAAAGTGGGACATGACTAAAGCGGCTGGAGAACCAGTGGCTGAACTGCCCTGACGTTGTCGGATAACGTAGGAATAATTGATAATAAAGCGTTTCTACTGAAAGCTCAGGAATGCCGTCGTTGAATCTGGGGTTTTGGAGATTCCTCTTACATCAGTGACCTACTTGATGAGTGGGATGATCCGAACACATGAAAGAAGATCTTAGTGCTTGTTTGATGAGTCTGTGTATGTGGGGATGACGCAGGCGGTGTCTTTGAACAGCTGGAGTCAAAAAAACACTGAACCTGTGGGCTTCAAACATGGAAGGGCAGCAGTCCTTTGAAACATGAAAAGTGAAGATCTGATCAAAATGTCACTGTCAGGAAAAAGCAGAGCAGAGTTGAACCTTTGAATATAAAAGCATGTATCTGGGGAAGTACCTCACACAGACATAATACATTATGCTTATGGCAAGTGGATTTCTCTCACCATTTGTATCCATGAATAACATGAATGACTAACATGTATGGAAAATGCTGATTAAAATCTTTTTTTTTTTTTGCTCTTGTTTCTTGTTTATCTCTCATTTTATATAGTGTTATCTTCTGGCTGTACTGCAGTGCTTGGTACAGGAAATTCTCACCTCTCCTGTCCTGGACAAGGTGTAAACAGAAGCAGAAAATGTAGACAGACCAACCAGACCAAGAGTCTAGTGGTGCAGGATGGGAAAGACAGAAAAACATGCCATTATTGCAGCTTCAGCATTAAATATGTTTATCCATGTATTATGATGCAAATGTGGCATACATAAATGCTTTTCTGGCATAAAACTCTAGTGCAAAACACACAGCTCATCATGAATGATCTGAGCAAATGGGAGAGGTGGGAGCCTATGAATCAGCCTATAGTGATGACTGCCTCCTCTCCAAGAGTTCAAGCTAAAAACCTTATTCCATACCATCTTTGTGGGATTAGAAAAGCTATATTACAATCAATTGGTCCATTGGCTAATACTAGTTTCATCAGCTTCATCTTTTTTTTTTTTTTTTTTTTTAAGTCTATGTCTCCCATAGACACAGTCTGTATACTGTCAGTAGTCAGATCCCTTAACTGTGTGCGACTGACATACACTGTAAATCTTCATGACACCGTTTATGGGAGTGTTGTCTCTCAGGTTGGCTAATGTACTGTAGCCAATTATCACTGACATAATAACAACGTGACAGAGCACAGATGTGTTTACTGAAAAAAAAAAACAAAGTGCAAATACAAACAGCAATCTTTATCTTTTCTCCCATTATTCTTTGAATGATTTTGATTCATTTCAAATAAAGATTGTGATTAACTGGAGGAAACAAATCCTGCATTTGTAGAAACAGGTTTGAGCACTTCCCACACACACACACACACACACTGTGCTGATTTCTAGGATGAAACAGGGAAACAAAAATTAAACCGTGCTTCACTGCTGGCTACATCATGCTGATGTGTGATGCTGGCTACGTGAGATGAATAACAGGAGTGTAAGAAGTGTTGACAGGACTCCATTATTAGCATCTTCCACTCACAGTGTGTGTCTGATTCTCACACTCCCTGCTGCGTCACTTTCCAAGGTTAGCTGATGTTTATATTCACACAGAAAACACTACAGCCGCTATTTTTTCCCAGTAGCTCTGTTTCTCTTGAAGAACATTTGAATGAAATCTGCTCTCCAGTGACTAACAACAGCTCTGAGGCTAACTTTGTTCCTCCTCCATCTGAGAAGTGTAACTGAACAGCAGCAGGTCTCAAATTTGACTACTCAATTCATCGATTCTCTTCAGGTGACATCGACTTGTGTTTCATCAAAGGCTGCACTGTGGTTTGAGAACTACTACTCCTCTTTGGATTTATTTGAGTTTACTGGAGAGGTGCCCCCCACATAATTCAAGTCTGTGTTGTTTATGTTACTGAATGAAATATCAAAGTGAAAAATATTTGAGGTGTGCATACTCAGAATGATTCATGGTCTTAATGTGATTAAGAGTTTTTTTTTGGTTTTTTTTTTCCTTCACAGGCCACAAAAGGTTGTAAAATCATAATTCACATGAAACACAAAAGAAAAGATCAGTTGAAATGTATTAAAATTTTGCAAAGTAAGAAATATTTTCATTTGCAGTACTGAAGAAAATCTGAGGTGAAAAGAAACATCCTTCTTCAGCCTTTAATCCTTCCTTGCTGTAAACTGCAGACTGTGCAGTTAGAGCAATAGTTTGCCTTTGTGGGAAATATGCTTATTTTGTCAGCCTGGTTTGAAGCTGCAAAGTTCCCTCCTCACTGCAGAGCGTTGCCTGCACCGACATCAGACAAGGTGACACTGACTGCTGCGGTGCAGGTGTTCACCATTTGGATTACAGGGATAATCCCTTTATTATTTGACAATATGTTACCTGAGTCTGGTATGACCTCCAGGGTGATGTGATTGTGTGATCTGGGTCTGTTGTGCGCAGTGCAGAATGTGTGCTCTCCCAGATGTTCTTCTACAGATGTGTGTTTATGGTATTGTACATGCATAGAAGATGGTTTTGCCATTTTCTCTGCATTTGAGTTATTGCCTAAACTAAGACACAATGATGTGATCTTTGCCTGCGATTTGATCAATAGACAAAATTACTGCAGCCTCCCAAAAGGCCAATATTGTCGTGTGGTAATGGAAATGCACTGCCACATGAGCAATGCTTTCTCCCAAAGTAATCCACATTGATTTGTGGGGCCACTTTGATAAATTGAGGGTGTTTTAGGTTTCGTGTTGGTCCGTTGCACAGTGCTTCGTTCCCTCTTTGTTGTGTTTGTGTGGGTGTTTGTATTGGTGTCTGTGGATCGGTCTACAGTACAAACCACTTTGAGCCAACGTGACAAAGTACCTGAATTGTGCAAAGTTTATGTTAGAAGCTTTTTCCAATCTGTTCGTAACCTCAGAAGAAGAGAGCCTCACTTAAATCTCACAATTATTTTTGTATGCTAATGATTAGTGTGTGGGTGACAGCCCTATTAATATTTATGAAATTATGGGGGCTCATTTTTGCATTCATTTGCTACAGGGAGTGACAGTTAGCTACATGCACTTCTTAATTTGAAGCAAAGTAAAAAAAAAAAAAAAAAAAATGTTATGTAGAAGTGTTTTTGTTTTGGGGGTGGGTGTATTGCATCACCAGTCCAGTTGGTGCCCACTGCTTTTTCTTTCGCAGGAATGTGTTTACAGAGATGAAGAGATTATAATAATCTTGAATGCAGAGCGTGTGTGTGTGAGGCAGCTGACATTTACCTTATGCGTTTGCTAATGCTTTATTCAGGTGTTGGGACAGAATTTAATTGGGGCAGAAATGCCCTTGAAAGTTAATCACACAGCCGTGAAATTAAAAAATGAGGCGGCAAACAAAGCACAACTGCACAGTAGAAGAGTAATGCTGAGTCCACAATCCAAAACACCACACTGCATCAACGACAACAAAACTACTAATCTCACTAACTAATACCTTTGGTGATGGAAGGTGGGCTGTTGTTGGACAGAGAGAGAGAGAGAGAGGGAAAAATGAACTAGTCCTTCAGGAGTTGTACTAAAAGTAAAGGCAAATAACTCTGACTGAAAATTACAGTGGATATATTCTGTGCATGAATGGAACCAATTAAAAATTGGATGTGTTTTTACCAGTGAGGGAACTCAATAAAGGGTTAACAAACAACTTTGCATAACCCCAAAATACACTTTAATTACATTACATGGACTTGACAAGAAACAATTTTAATAACATATTCAGGACTTAATGAATGAACAGACCAATCAATCAATCAATTAGTCAGTATTTACCACTTCCCCATCAGTTGTTCCTTATTTAATAGTAATTTTACTCTAGATACTCTAGACACTCCTTATGTCTTTTTTCATCTTTCACTATACTAACTGTGCACATTTGTCCTGTTCTAAATACTGTATTGTACTGGCACCCCAAATAAATACACCTTAATTGGCAGGCAGTGATCTGAAGTGTTACCAGGCACACAAATGTATGCAGTCCAAGAATAGAGTTTGCCAAAATGATTTTTTTATTTCCTACATCTCTGGAAAAACTGCTGCTAGAAGAAACCATAAATCATATTTCTTGAGGAAAGATTATGCCTTCAGGGCATTCTCGAAGCAATATGCTGTAGCAGATTTTTCTAAGAATGTATCTCTTTGTCAAATGGAGACCTTTGTAAAAGGCTAAAAGAGACGTTATTCCAGTTATCCTCAAACAGTTCGCGCTCTTCTACTTCTCTCACATGCATTCAGACATGATCTCACAACTTAGCAAATGGACACACGCATATTTTAGATCCCATTCGGTTAAGTATTGAAATAATTAAGAGTCGGCGATCTTGCAGGAAGTAACATGACCCGACGCTGAGGTTACGTCATAAATCTGCTCATCTGGTCTGAGCAGCGTTCTTTGTTTTTTGTTTCTGATCTTGTTTTGAGAGGTGGTTGAAGGCCAGGGAAACATCTCATAACCCCCACAGTCAGAGCTGACTTTTAAAGTCTGTTTCCTTCTGCTCTGTGGTCTCTAGTCTAGTCTCAAGTGTTAATGTGAAGCTTTTTACACTTAAACAGTTCTTCATCATAAATGACCATTAATAAATAAAATGTTAAGAGGGAAATAAAAGTTAATAACATGTCAGAGTTTTGTGAGATTAAAATAAAGGTTATTGTGGGTGGGCAGCGTTCTTAAATGTTTTGGTTGGTTTTATTGATAGTTTCAAATGTTCGTCCTCAGTGAGTTCTGTGGTTTTATGTCTTGTTTTTGTCTTGGAACTGGGCTTTTCAGTATATTTGAAATCATAAAAAGAAACTGCATGAGGTCTCTCACCATTTCAGGATTTGTCTGTTATGTGCATAAATAATTAAGCTGAGTTGTAGCATGTCCCCACTAACAAAGTCAAACATGGCCACAACTGGCTACTGTGACTGTGGCAGTTTTTTTTACATCGCTTTTTAAAAAGAGATGAGTGTTTCGGGGGTTGAGCTTTCTGTGAAATACAAGTTTATTTATTTAGCAGACTGACGTGCACAGTGTCTATCGTCTTTTAAGTTGATACAACCAGTTGGCTATCAAACAGTTAGGTCTGAGTCTTAATCTTAAATCAGTGTTCAGTATGCACTCTCTTTTAGCTGTGAGTTTGGTCTCTACCAGCTCCGGAGGGAAATATCTGCCTTTAGCTGCTAAATGTTCCACTATGTTTACCAGCTACTCTGTCGGTCTGTTGTCTGTCTGTCGGTTGGTCGGTCGGTTGGTCGGTCGGTCAGATCACAGCAGTAAACTGACTTCACCACTAAACAATGAACTGAAACTCCCTTTAAAGCTGCAGATTGAGGTGATCATTCTCATAATGGTCTTATAAGTTTATAAGGAGTAACCTTTTCATTATTTGATGCATTATTATTATTATAAAATATCACTTTAAAGGTAAATGTCACTAAATGTTGGTTACTTTCCTCAATTAATTTGGTTCCTCAGTTGACTCATGCTGCAATTCTGAATTCTTTTCCATCCAATTTACAGGCCTACAGCGTTTGATTCTCCAAAGATTTGAAGTGGTAGCAGCTTTAAATCACTTTGCTTTGTTCTTGAAGAGGAGAGGAGGTTTTGCAGCTTGTAAAGGTCTTGTGGATGCTGCTGCCTGTCTCTTCGCCTCTCTGCAAACCAAGAGTAAGGAATTATGAAATATGAAATTGCTCTAACCCCGGGGCACTGCGCCCAGCTGACATGTAAGTGAGAACATTACCTGCTGCTTTGCGGTTTGTCTGGGGAGACAAAACCTCCAGGAGACATATACAAATTATAAAATCAGCAGCCTCAGATACAGCATCAGCAGAATTAGTCAGGTTGATAATAAAAGCAAGTGTAGTCTTCCTTTACCTAGAGTTTGAACTTGTGTGCTCATAAAGGCCTGGTTAACTGATTACAGCACAGTCACAGTGGCAGCAAAGCCTTTAGCTTTAATCATGGTTGTAGAAACCAGCAGATGCCAGCTGCCTCAGTTGACTGCAGTAATCACACTTTAGATGTTTTGACTCTGTAGTGGGACTATTAGAAACAGAGACGCACCAGCCATCTTTGTGTCACCCAGATTGATTTCTTTGAAAATCTCTGGCTGGTGTCACTGGTGACAGTTAACCTGGTTTTGTAGGGTCTGAGACGAGTCATGGAGTGCTCATCTCTGTCTTTAGGGAGATCTGTTGTCTTGTGTGTCTGTCTGTGTGGTTGAGAAATTAGAGAGCACTCAATGAAGCTTGAGGCCATAATCATTCGCAGAGGCCTTTCTCAGCGATAATTGCTTCTGAGCTTGAAAGTGTCACTCAGCTGCTTCTCTCTCTGAGTGACGGTTTGTGTGTTTTAATGACTTGCAGAGTTTGTGGCTGTAGAGTGAGCAGGCTTTCACCCCAGCACGGAGAAAAGAACTTACAGACTCGTTAGAGAATAAAGAGCTCAAGGCAGATGGAGAACTCTTAGATCTGATAGAACATGGTTCTCATTACTCATTACTTAGTTTTTATTTGTTAAACCCATACAAACATATGTGCGTGACGTTTTAGTTTTAATGGTCAGTATGAAAATGCAGGTGGAACACAGGGATCAGATCGACGATACAAAAATCAAGCTGAAAATCAATTTTAAAAACAATTTGCTCAGTCTCTTAGTTTTTCTAGTTGCATATGATCAGCAGCTTATTCATCTTATATCCCACTTATGCCCTAATTCTCTCTTTACTAGAAACACTTCTAAGATGCACTTGTTCCTGCAGTCAATACTGGTTTCTTGCAGTAGGAATAGATCTACATTTGGGTGAGATAAAATCTATTTCTAATCACACCTTTTCTTGTCATTTATTTATTTATTTATTTGTGAAAATAATTAAATCCCTGAAACACCCTGTTTGAGGTTTTGAAGCAGGCAGAATTGGCATCCTTTTTTTAAACCTTCCTTATATATACATATTGAAATATAAATGACATTTTCCAAGGTCTGATTCCTTCTGCATTTGTTGTCTGTTCAGTGATTCAGTGATTTCTTATTCATCTACAAATCTATTTTAAAAAATTCATTTTGATTCTTTTTCAATACCCCATCTCTTGGTGACTCATCTGAATAAATTTAGTCCAGACATAGATTTAAACTCCTACTATGATTAACAGCAACATCGGTGTGAAATATTTAGGAATAAATTGCAGGGAATTTTGATCAGATTGTAATGCAGGTGAGGGGATAGCCTGCAACTGATGCATTCCTCAAAAACCACAACTCACCAAGCCTGTCGCTCTTGCACAAACACAAAAACACATGCACTATCTTTCTATCTCTCTCTGTTTACCACTCTCTCTTGTCAAATCTGGTTGGCTGCGGGGTGAAATTATCCTGACAGCAAAGGACTGAAAACCTGATTCAGCTTTTGGTGTCACTGCAGCCGTATCCAGGATGGATGTGTGGCTGCTTGCTGCTGCTTTGCTTTTGAATTATGACCCCTGAGGCCCAAAAGTGTCTGTCAGAACTTTGAGCAGAAGTTTTAAGGTTGAAGTTTGGTAATTGAGTTTCATACTCATGTAAACTCACACGTGCATCTGTCTTTACTTTACTTTGTTATTTTTCATTCAGTTACAGCCGTGCACTAAATGAAAACAGTGTGTCAGGTCATTTCCAGCATGTCACAGGATATTTACTTTAAGAAACTACCAAATAGAAAGCTACTGGAAAGAAAACTGCAATGCAGCATGACTCTGATTACTCTAATTAAATGTAGCTCTTTTATATCAATGCATGGCAAACATATACAGTGTTATGTGGCCCTTAAACTGTGATTGTCTCACAAGTGGCAGTCAAGGTGAAGTTTGCAAACAATCAGTTGTCCAACAAGAAGTTGTATTTTGTTGTAATGGTGTAGTCTCTACACCTTCTCTGTGTAAATTGATTGTCTTTGCTGTGAGGATTTAACAACTGATCATAACACAGATTCTGTCTTGCTCTGAATTTCATTCCAGTGATTCAGCTAGTGGGGTCCCACAGAGCAAACATAGCTGGATGAATGAAAGGAAACATTTGGGTTTTCTCTGTTTTTTTTTTTTTGTTTTTTTTTCCTGTTCAGTCATACTTGCCAACTTAGAATACAGGGAGGATTTCAAATCAAAAGCGGTCAGCCTGGGGGCCTCCCCTAAAATAATTTGAATCCTTTAGCAATACCGCTGATGTAAAAATAAAAACGTTGTCATTTGTTCAGGGGGTGTCGGGGTCATTTTATATCATGGCCCCATATATAACCCAATTTAATCTCAAGTTGACCAGTAAAACTATTGCATAGTCAATCAACCAATCAAAAGTCTATTTATATAGCACTTTAAAACGGCATCTTGCTGGCCAAAGCAGTTTACATACAAAAAGACACAATAAAAACTAAAACATAGTAAATAGTAAAACAATCACAAAACAGTATAAGGATTAAGATACAGAACAGCCACAACAGAGAATATCAAAATCCACTGTGGATTGAAAGAGTTCCAGAGTTTGGGGGCTGCAATTACAAACACATGCTCACCCCAGCATTTGTATTTAGTTTTCACAACCTCAGGCACAAACTGATTGGTTGACCTAAGAGATCTTGATGGGTTGTACAATCTTAGTAATTCACTAGGAGCTTGAAAACAAATTGAGCCTGCAGAGGAAGCCTATGTAGAGAGGCCAGGGTTGGAGACAGATTGGCAAATTGACTATATATCATCAAATACTAAAATAATAGCCCATAAATAACAGCAAAGAACAAATAACTAACAAAGATGTAAAGAACACAGTCCATTTATAGAACAGATGAAGAACAGCCTGGGATACCTTACAAAAATAAGTACAGTTTGAACTATATCAGTCTAATGAGCTAATTTAACTAATCTTTCTGTGACTTGTTTGTATGAGTAGTATTTTTTTTTCTTTTGCTCTCCATTTTTAACTCAACACAGGAGGAGGTACAGTACAAGCAGTCTTTGTGAATGCCAAGTAGGTGTCGCTGTATTGGTGTCCAGCTGGACATACTCTTATGATGCAGATTTCAGTACACCTTTATGCTTTATTTATTGTTTATTTTTTGTTTATTAAAGATGCAACAATAAATAATACAGAGCTATGTCAGCCTGACCACACATAATGTGAGTTGCAGCCAAGAATGATTATTTCTTCCGCTCAAGGCCTGAGGAGGTATAAGATAGATAGTATTTCAAAAGATACCATAGAAAAATAAACCCTAACCATCAAAACAAACTTTTCATTAAAACGTTTTGAGTGACAGAATTTTTAATTCATTTGTAATCATCTGGTGACCTAACTTACAGGTTGGGAACCTCTGGACAGAGATGTAAGACAATGGCTATGTGCAGTAATTCCAAGTTTGTTATTTGTTGGGTTGCTGAAACATTCACGTGGTTAATTGCACCCTCTGTACTTATAATGCCTGTTTCCCAGGTCATACACAGGAAGTGTCACTAAATGCAGAATATGCCAGTCTGACAATATCCAAGCAGTAAAAACAAATGCACCAAGTTTTACTCCTGTAAGATAATATCCTCATTTTTATGATGATGGATATGGCCCTTAAACACAGGGCCTCAGTATTTAAAACACTGCGGCATTGTCACTCCACCCAGGCATGTGTATCACTTAGCAACTAGGAACTTGTTTCTACTGACCAAACAAAAATAATAACGTAAAACTTAATGTTTCTAATTGACTGTAATGGAGCCTTGTGTATGTTGTATGGGAGCATTATCATACTGCAGTTCACGCCATGTTGACCTGTTGCCTTGTCGCTATGGCTGCAGCACAGGGATGCTGGTGCGTACAATACAGTTCTCCCTCTGGTATGTTGTTGTTTAGTTGTAATACCGACCGATTCACATTCTGAGGGTTTTCCTGTCTTGATTCATGGATTCAGCAGAGGAACTAGAGACCTCCATGAGTGGAGGGAGAGGAGCAAAGGGTATCTGACATGCCACGCCCCCAGGCAGCAGCAATAGCCAACCTGCTGTTGTCCCACTGTTTCCATGGCAATGGCGGCGAGGTGCTGCTCAGCTGCAAAGTGGAGTGGTGATATACAAGATGGGGGAGGGGTTAGGAAGCAGAAGCAGGTGGTGGGTGGAGAGAAAAGGGAATGTTAGGGAAGAAAAGGGGACCCGGGAGGAGGACTGCTGCTGCTGTTGGAACAGCGTGAACACAAGGAGGCCAAACGTGCACGTCTGTTAGCTTTGTCAGCATGAGCTTTAGTTAGACAGGCTGCAGTGTAGACACTCTGTAGAGCTACACATCAGACACGTCATGATCCCTCTACCATGCTTCACATGCTTTCTGTATAAATTATTCTTACTGGGTGACAAAGGCCATATATATTAACACATAGACACGCATTTGTATATGTCTAGTAGACCTAGACACACATTTTACGCTACTCATTTATGGCCAGTAAAGGTTACGTGAAGGTTACAGCCAAAATTGTCACACAAGCGTTAGGAGTTCAGCTCCCCTGATGCTACAGCTCACTTTCATTTGTCTTTCATTTGGGGACATGCACATCCACATACACACACACACACACACACACACACACACATACAAAGAAATGTGCTTCAAGGTGAAATGCAAGGTGATTTCTTTCAAGTTCCTATCTTATCCACATTTAGAGCTTCATTCTTTTCCATCTGTGAGCTTGTCTGTGGCAATAAGGTTACAGTAGCATTGGGTTTTATATTTGCTTTTATAGAAGTGGAATGAATCCTGAGTAAACCAATATAGGAATCTAATTAAAATAGTCCTTATTAAAACAGTCCTTCCTGCTCAAAAGCAAAACATAGCTGTCTTGATTGACATTCTTAATCATTATCATGTATTTTAAAAATATTCAAGTTCTTTTGGATGCTATTATATTTGAGGATATGGGGACATTTATAACATACAAAATGCTACTTTATTCAGGTGCTCCTCCATGTATCTAGAAACAGTATAGCAACAGTCACCAGAGGTTTATATGGTGTAGCAACCAAACCATAACCAGCAGCACATGTATCTTATGAGACTATAACGTCTGAAAATATCCATCTAGCTTATGAGATACAGTGGTGTGAAAAAGTCTTGGCCCCCTTCCTGATTTCTTATTTTTTTGCGTGTTTGTCACACTTTAATGTTTCAGATCATCAAACAAATTTAAATATTAGTCAAAGATAACACAAGGAAACACATCATGCAGTTTTTAAATGAAGGTTTTTATTATTAAGGGAAAACAAAATCCAAAACTACATGGCCCTGTGTGAAAAAGTGTTTGCCCCCCCTGTTAAAACATAACTGTGGTTTATCACACCTGAGTTCAATTCCTCTAGCCACACCCAGGCCTGATTACTGCCACACCTGTTCACAATCAAGAAATCACTTAAATAGGACCTGCCTGACAAAGTGAAGTAGACCAAAAGATCCTCAAAAGCTAGACATCATGCTGAGATCCAAAGAAATTCAAAAACAAATGCGAAAGAAAGTAATTGAGATCTATCAGTCTGGAAAAGGTTATAAAGCCATTTCTAAACCTTTGGGACTGCAGCGAACCACAGAGAGAGCCTTTATCTACAAATGGTGAAAACATGGAACAGTGGAGAACCTTCCCAGGAGTGGCCGGCCGACCAAAATTACCCCAGTGACGATTCATCCAAGAGGTCACAAAAGACCCCACAACAACATCCAAAGAACTGCAGGCCTCACTTGCCTCAGTTAAGGTCACTGTTCATGACTCCACCATAAGAAAGAGACTGGGCAAAAATGGTCTGCATGGGAGAGTTCCAAAATGAAAACCGCTGCTGAGCAAAAACAACATAAAGGCTGGTCTCGGTTTTTCCACAAAACATCTTGATGATCCCCAAGACTTTTGGGAAAATACTCTGTGGACTGATGAGACAAAAGTTGAACTTTTTGGAAGGTGTGTCTCCCATTATGTCTGGAGTAAAAGTAACACTGCATTTCAGAAAAAGAACATCATACCAACAGTAAAATATGGTGGTGGTAGTGTGATGGTCTGGGGCTGTTTTGCTGCTTCAGGACCTATTTCAGTCTGTACAAAAAAGGTGATCCAGAAACCAACCAAAGAAAAAAAATCACACCAGTGATTATCAGAGACAGCTGATTTTTTTTTTTTGGTGTTCACAGTATTTAAGAAACATTAATGTGATGTTTCAGTTTTTTTTTTTTTTTTGAAATTTAAGTAAAAAAAAGCTGAGTTCAGGAAGTAAAATATGCGATCAATACAGAGCACTCACATGTATTGAACTCTTTTTTAAAAGACAGGTCTGTTATTTAATTAGTAGCTCTTCATTTCATTAAAGGCCAGGACAGTGAGTGTCCCAGGACGCTGGCTTATTCTGCAGATTTACAAATCTGCACTTAAAGCAGAATCGCTCACATGCACTTACATAAAGTCAAACCACATACATATAGAAGTAAACACACACTTTCACACAAGTAGTCTGCTTCTGCAGAGCAAAAAGACCTCTGTAGAAAGACACTCTTCTCTTGACCAGTGTAAAGTAAAAGAAAATAAATAGGTCAGTTTCACTTGAACGAGTCCAGCAGGACAGTTTGTGGTTTATGTGTCAGGTGTCTGTCCACAATTCTTAACACGTGAGACAGGGTTTCAGCAATATATGACTGTGTCACATATTTGTCATGTGTGTTTGTGTACATTGTGTGACAAGATTTACTGAACCAGCGACGGTCCCTGTTCCTCTCAGCTGATGGGAAATCATTATGGATCCTGGCAAAGGACCAGTTCGTGGTTACCACAGCAACCACACTGGCTCCATCCATCTTGGCTGCGATGATGTTTGAGAAACGGCCTGCTTTCTAAACCCTCACTCTCCCAAATGGCTTCTTTGATTGGCGCCATGCATAAATGAATAAGAATAGGTCAAGACTGTGATTTAGGTGGAATCCATAACAGTTTCAGCACTCGCATATCTTTTTCTAATCAGTAGTATGGACTCATAAACATCTTCACTGCTGCCTGCAGGAAGTCTTCACTGTGGATATTAGTATTAAGAGGTTTTATAATCAGAAAAAAGGCTTTTCCATGAGAAAACAGAAAAAGGGTAGAAATACAAAATAATACAACGTTAAAGTTTAAATTATGTTGTTTTTCAGGTAAATAAGTCAGCAATTTGGACATGTCAATGCTCATGATGGATTATGCTGCCAGCAGATGAACTGTAGAATTGCCTAAATGAAAACTATGGAAACAGTGTAAGGCAATTTCTAGAAACTAAGAGGGGAATTAGAAGTTGGGAAAGAAATCCCAAACTAATCACTTTCTCAAGTTTTCATCAAAAGTAATTGAAAATGCCATTAGTTTTGAGCTACCTGGCTGAGGTACAAATAAATAAAAAAACAAGCATAATTCTATTTTCTAATTCTTTCTTCATAATCACATATAAATAGGCTGATATTTAGCTGTTAGCTGTTCTGTGAAAAAACGTTGCACTTTGGTAGCAATCAGAAAAAAAAGAAACGTAAGGTGTTAGCTGTTAAAATTATTGTATCTGTGTTTTTTAAAAAAAAAAAAAAAACACCTGGGATTTTATGTTATAGGTAAGCAAAACATACTTAATAAACAGATGTCTCAATTCATTGGAATTTCCTGGAAAGGCTAAAAAATGTTTTATTCTTGATAGAAAATATGTCACATCAAACAACTTTGACAGATTTGGTCAGCATGGTAAGTAGAAATATAACAGTTCCATTTGTCCATCAGCTATACCTACTTATTCCTATTTAGGGTCATAGGGACCTGCTGGAGTCTATCCCAGCTCTCTTTGGGTGAAAGGCAGGGGTACACCCTGGACAGGTCACCTGTCCATCACAGGGCAATATAACAGTTAAGTTAGTAAAAATTTTACAGCATGGAGTGTATTTATTTTGTTTATCAGATTAGTTTGAAATGCAAAACTAAGGAATTTCACCCAGTAATTAAGTTCACTGATGACCAAGTCCCCTAGTCATTAATAAGATCAGACTTACTAACAGAGCTGAAATTAGAGAAGCCCAGACATCATTTTTCTCAGAAGCTCCTCCTGGAAACCCTCCAGTGTCCAGAGTCTGCCCCAGGGTCTCCTCCCAGTCAGTAGTGACTCCTCTGAGTGAAGTGGCTTGATGTCAAGGCCCTATTAAATCACGTGCTCCTCACTCTGCCATATAAACTAAGACCAGACATGCACACAACTGCTTTTATCTCCACTTCACCTCTATCAGTCATTGCTGCAAATGTCGGGGGTTAGCACAGAGATGACATTGAAGGTTCAACAAAAGATCTTTGTTTTACAGCGTATCTGTCTCCTTACATTTTAGTGGGTGGTCATTCTCACAACCTTTTAACAGTTGCTTGTTAATAAGACGCCTAAACCTTTTCTTAACTTGAAGCTACTAATTCTCCTTCTGATCATGACAGCTTTGCTATATAAACCCCTGCAGTGCACTGAACATCACAGGTACCCAAATGACACTATGTATCTCAAAACCTAATGTATAGGAGAGAAATCTGTATATATATTTTTTTATTTGATATAACCACTATTTTTTGCACTACTGTGCAAATGTTTCTATATTATTTGTTTTCTTCTGCAGCAAAATGCTGGTTTTATTACACTGCAGTTGTGCGGTGGGTTTCGAATGTGATCTCTGTGTTTTGTGTACGGCTGGAATCTGCTGCAGCAGCTACGCAGGCTTATCGCTCACTGTGCTTCTCCTATCCAGGGATCCAGCAAAGCTCATGTGCCTTTTGTCTGTCATAAAGCACTCTGAGTTCAACCTTTTCACACTGACTTTGCAACAAGTCACTGATCTGTAAAAGGGAATTTTAAGTTGTATTTTTAAATGTTTCCTTTGTGATGGGCCTCAAATGACTTGTCACCTCTGCAAGTCATCGTGTGTGTGTGTGTGTGTGTGTGTGTGTGTGTGTGTGTGCATGTGTAGGTGTTAGCTTTCTTTAGAGCATCAGGGTAATGCATTCTTTTATGGCTGCAACACTGGCTCTTCTGATCCAGTCGTGTGAAAAGCCAAAGCCTTGCTTTTATCTCTCCTTTCCTGTTGCTCAGTGTACTGTGGATGTGTGTTTTTATTTCTGTGTGTGACAGAGAATAACTCACATTTTCATATTGAACCTGAAGAACTGCAGTTTTAATTAATTCACTCTTCTACGCTCATTTGATCATCTCATCAGTCATTTTAAAGTTGTTTCCCACCAGTTGTATGTCACTTGGGCTGATGCCTCTTATTGATTTGAACATCCAGCTCTGCTAACTAACTGCTCTCAAAGATTAGGTCTTAAAACGTTTTCCAGCCCAAAAATTCAGACTCTGGTTGTTGAGACTGAACAAATTTCTTAGTGTTGTCTTTTTTTACCTTTTACCTTTGGTTAATTAGTTCAAGGTTGGTTAAAAATATATTTGATCCAATTTTTGATCCAACTTTCATTCGAAGAGGTTTGTTTATCTGCATGTGTCACAACTTGGCATCACCATCTAAAATGCAAATAGACTAATACGTTATGTAGAGAGCGTTCAGCATAGACTTCTAATATCCTTTATTAACAGTGTCACTGAAACCCATATACTGTGCTGCACCAACACGTTTCACGGTGGCTAATTTTTATAATCAGGGTCAGTGTCGGGTCAGTAGTCTTTTAAAAAAGTAATTTGTACAGATGTCTAATTTCATAATGTGTGGCCCTGCTACTCCAGCTTCTGTTTTGTTTGTTTTTGCTGTTACTGACCTTTTAAGATGGCCTTTGTCTCTACTAAACAGTTTATAAGTTGAGCTATAAAACCAGGAAGTATGCAAATATATTCAACGCTTATTGAAAACTTCAGCTTTTTTCAGTCTGTGAGTGGGTAGTGCAGAAGTTTCACTGTCTAATGCTGCTAAGTAATGCCTGTTAATCCTGTTGTGGGAGCAGCCAAGGGGAAAAGCCTACAGTGACTGACAACCAGCAAAAAGGTCACATGGTTCCCGCTCTCACATCATTCCTTCCCTTAACCCACAGACACCCAAAGACACACACATCGCCTTCACACCTGTGCATGGCATGAGAGAAAGTGTTAGAACGAGAGAGAAAGAGCTTCCCACGTTTGCAGTGCTAGTGATCACTGAACCATGCGTGTGCCTTTGTGTGCCTGTTTGGTTGCACCCTTGATATCCACAACAATTTGACATTGACTGAAGGATAGGTACTCTTCAGTGTTATGATGTACAATATATACAGGCTACTGTAAAACAAGTCTGAGTGCAGCCCTGTGGAATATCACTCAAATGGTAAATGATTGTATAATTAAAATCAAACAAGTTAGATTGATTACACTGAAACTTCAGGCCCAAAAGTAAAATCTCAATGCAACAAAAGTCAGTTTAGCTGTGCAACAACACTGATTACACTTCCAATTAAAGCTTCCTGCATGACCAACGTTATAGAAGAGCCTGTGAAAATGACAGGTTTCTAAATTTTGGCCTTTGTTGTATCTAATACAGCATGGCTCCACATGGCTGGGACTTGTCTGAACAGGCACAAGAGCATCAGTAGCTGAACATAAGGCGTAACACAGTTGCAGCAGTGGTTAGAAGATATAAGCAGAGCCATAGTATCTATAACAGAAAGATTGGTTTCTTTTCCTCAAAAAATGACACTGCACCGTTTTGCTAATTCATTACACCAAAAAGCGCATAGATAAAAACTTCTGACTCTGTGGAAACTTTAGGGGAAAAAACTTTACACATTGTGATGATTTGGCATATCTAATGTCATCCATCATCCCTTATCTGTGAGCTAGATAGATCTGCCCGTGGAGCTCCCGTTCCTCTTCGAAAGAACAGCATGAGTTGAGCTACCTTAAGTTGCATAATTATGAAACTTAAATCAACCTTGACTGTGTATTGTGCAGTACATTTGCTCACTGCTGCCAGGCACAGCACAGAGAAGAGAGAAGGAGATAACAGCATATCTTGTAGACTCATCGTCGCAGTGCCTGACACCAGTATGGAAAGGGTAAATGTTGCATTGCAGTGACACAAGCAAAACGTGAGCCGGTGTCTGCTGCACCCAGATGTAGTTTATCTTAGCAATAGGCAGAGCAGACACAGTAGAGACATAATTAGTACAGAGTGTGGAGACACAGTCCGTCTGATATAATGTCCACTCTTTGTGGTTGCAGGTTTCAGTTTCAGTGTTGTTTGGAAAAACAGAGCATATTCAAGTTGCCTGTTCTCAGGAGGCCAGAGGTGATGAATGCATTCTAATGAATTAACAGTAAATACAGCCTTTAATATACATTCAGAAATAATTTCATACTTCTGTTGGCACACTGGCTAGAATGGCTGCAGATTGTCTCTGGCAGTCAAAACAGAGCTGGATAGCAACATAACTGGGCATTATAAGCTTTAGTCTGGTACAGTCTGAGTATATCCACAGAGTTGTCTGCAAGTGTAAACTTATTAGAATCATGAAATTAAGTGAAAAAAACCAACATGGTTGGCTTCACAGCATTACTGAGGAACATAGAGATTTATCTTTTTCATTCATTTTTGTAATTAAAAGATTATTATAAGTAAGATTATTATAAATTATTATACCTTTATGATCACTAAGAAGTTAGTGTTATAGTGCGACATTTCAGAGAAAGATATACTAAATATGTATTCAGAGTTATATGTTTTGTGTGTGTGTGTTTTATAGTGTGTGGATGATAATAGTGTTCCTTGGCACAGCAGTACAAGTTAGTTTGATAAATTTATTGTTGATGAAAATATCACCAGCCTTATCCTTCAGTCCTGGTTTCTGTTTAGCTGGCTTCCTAATCCATTCTTGTGTGTATGTTTATACGTGTGTGTGTGCGTGTGTGTTCAAATGAAATATTCACATCCCATTTGCTGGGTCCTGTGGGTATCAAGGTGAGCGAAGAAGTGGAAGATTGACTGGAGAATGGAACAAGATGGAGAGGGAAATAGAAATGAACAAGGCTGGATAGATTGAAGCAAAAGTGAGTGTGTATGTGCTGAAATATGCTGTGACTGTGTGGGTGCAGAGCAGGAGCAAGAAATACAGAGATGGAGAGTGATACGGGGGAAGACGACAGATCTCAAAAAGAGAGAAGGTGGATCAAGGGAAGAAGGAGGAGAGCAAGGTGGGGAAAAGAGGGAGAGCATGTTGGTGTTTAATGGAGGGTGAAGAAAGGTGAAAGGCAGGGTGACCGTGGAGGAACAGAGCGCTGGAGGCAATGAGTGCTCTTTGTTCACACACATTACAATGATATGAATTCTTACCCACTGTAACAGGCACTGAAAAAATGCAACCAATAGGTGTTTCTTCAAATATCAATTTAATTTAGTCTGGCATCTCATTTAAAAAAAAAACATCTGAGATAGATTTGCAGCCTTACAAAACACAAACATACAGTGTTACATGTGTTACAGAGGCAGAATGACTTGGATTTTATTCAAACAGACAGATTGATAACAGATGGTAGTAATAAATATTAGAGGGAGGCACAGACCTCACAACAAGGTGGATCTAGATAGCTTGAATTGTTTCCTTTCAGCCAAAGCATTGAGCTTCAGGGTAACTGGTTCCAGGTAGATGGAGCACAAAACTCTAAAAGCAAATTAGTGCTAATGGAGAAACCTGGAGCAGCTATAAGATAAACTGATGAAATCAGTGGGGTAGTAACAGAAAATGTTACAACAAGTTTCTGTCACAATAGCATCAGTCCGTTACATTTTTAGTGCATTTTCCCTCATCACCTTTGCCTTGTGTGTACAGTAAGAGTAAAAAGCTTTAATCAGCCTACTATGATCTATGGTAATCTTAAATAAACGCTTATACCTAAAACCATCTTAGCCAAACCCGCCCTACAAAACATATCTGTCGATAATTTGAAGTAAATAAACAAAACCAGAATGTCTGTGATGCTCACACTGGACTCAATCTGTCTACTTTCACCAGCCTTTGCTGGCAGCAGCCAAGTGAAAGAGAAGTGAGTGCACAGTTTCCTGTATGGGGGATCAGGTTGTGTAAGGAATGAATCACACTTATAAGAAGTTGGGAACACATTAAAATATCTTTTTTAAATCCTAACCATCTGTGGGAAAAAAAAATTTGCACATTACAGTCCTAGAAAAGCTTGGTAATTTTCTGTCATTAACCGTCTCAAAATCCAGGATCACGTCGCTTCTTTGCTCCCAGCTTTGCTCCCAGCTATGGAGAAAGAATCTGTGGAAGAGCGAACAACAAGAGATTCACATCCACACTGTAACACGGGTGACAAATCAGATGACAGATGGGCACAGAATTGACAAACAAAAGCAACAACTCCCACCTGGTGTGCGTATTGCTCAAGTCACCATGTTTCAGATACAGTGTATTTACCAGAGAAAGGTAGTTTAGGTAGTTTTGGTCATCGTTTCCATTGATATTGATGACTCCAAAATAACTGCTTGAATCTGAAAACATGGCAGAGTTAAACAGATTTTAAAAAGACGACGGTGTAGTTTCCATACTCACAGATAGATCATCTATAGGAATGCACTCACATCTGTGTTTTTTTAGTATCATTCACCTCATAAAGCATCTGTTTTTGGTTTTCCCTGCCAGGTGCTCCTCTCTGGACTGATCGGAGTGGTGTCATGGAAGAGGCCGCTCTCTCTTGTGGTGAGTGTCCTCTGAGCATCCACACTCAGCTGCAGTTCTGATAACCCAAGAGGCAGACACATACAAGTACTCACATACAGGAGCAGATCCTTTGTTTCTTCCCTGATGGGATTGGCACATTTAGTATACTATACATACCACACAAGGGTACAAATGATTAAATTATGATAAATCTTAAGGCATCATATATGCCTATATATGAGATGCTCTATCCATAACAAACCATCAAACAACATGCAACTCAATTACTGCTAAGTTACCAATTAAAATATGAATTGCTTTTGAATATATGCTGCATCTCTAAACCCAAACAGTCCTCAAACTGTCACCTCAGCGTATTAACACAAAGTGACAAGGGTGCTGAAAATCCAAACCTTGTTTCTGATCACACTTGTGGTTTAGCAGCAGCAACTGTAACTGCCTGGGAATGTGGTTTCTAGGGCATGTTCAGGTTATGTTAAAATCTCTGGATCACAGCTCTAGTGTTGTACATTTTCACAGCTGACGACCTGGAAACTACAGGCTCAAAGTCAGAAGTCTTTGCAGTTCTACCTTTTCTTGTCTCTGCACAGATGAAAAATCATTCAAACACACATCCAGTAGCTTTACATTCTGGGTGTCATATACACAGCACTTCACAGTCTGAGATCGCAGGATCTCGGACGCATTTGTCAACGAGACACTTCGGACTTTAGGGGAAATCTGATTTTAGATAGAGGCAGCACAGAAACAGAGGTGGATACACACCATCTAACACGTGGCTTGGAGTGATTGTATAAAATACATGTGGTTGTAAAATTATTCTCTTAAGAGAAAAAAATCTCCCAAGAGACTACTTACCTTTACTTACTGTACCAATCAATAAACAAACGTAATCACCTGCATGCATCTTAGCAATAAATGGCTTTTGGAGGCAAGCCTTTATCTTACTTGCAATTTACCATGTTGCTGTTATTTTGCAAATATATATACTTCCATATATCTATCTGTGAATATTTTTCATTTATAAAGTCTTTGTGTAAATTCCTTAAGGTATCCAGGAACATCAAGATTGATTAACCCATCATTTAAATAATATAGTAATATGTAAACAGGGATAAAAATCTCAGAAATTAAAAGAACAGGAAAGTCTTTTGTAAATAATATGCCAGCAACGAGGAGATGCTGCACTGATGATTCACATGGTACAGTTGCATGAAAAGTGACTGTAAACAAAATCAGTAATTTATCATTTATGCTTTATTTTCATTTTTAATAAAACAACAATCACAACAAACATCATCATTTAGTTTAGAGGGTGTGTGCTCTCCTCTTTTTCTTAACTGCAGACATGCAAGGTCTACTTGAACATCTTTTAATGTTGAGAGCATGTTTAAGGTGTAAGAAATTTAATAAATATAAGTAAATGTGAAGGACTTTTGATAACTAACTGGGCAACATTTTCGATCAGTTCTGCTCCTGGTGTTTTTGCTTCACATGTGAATCGTAACATCATTCTCTGTTTTCAAAGTGTTCCAGGAAGCCATTTGTCTTCCACAATAGAGCCAAAAGGTCTTTATCAGGCTGTCACATTTTACATGTTGGAGCCCAAACTTCCATTACCTGCAGGTGTGATGATACATTGCATAACATAAATCCTCCTTTTTCGACTCCTTTGTACTTCAAAAAGACGCACAGATGCATTATGGTTTTCTTATGTCTGAGAATTATCTTTATCTACACAGCTTTCAGTCTTTCTGTCCTTTAAAGTAGTGATCTGGATTCCGGGCACAGCACAAACGACAAGCCTCTACCCGATTCTATTTCATGGTCTCTTAATGCCATAAATGATCTCATTTCATTTCTGCTGCTGTACCACATTATGTGTACCCCTCCTTTACCACTGTATATCACTTGCCTCGCTCCCTTTAGTTTTATCACCTTACTTCCCTACCACACATTCTCTCAGTAGCAGCATCCTCTCCCTTTACATTTCTCTTTTTCTTCACCTTTCCTCTTCCTTTGTGCAATGTTAGAGTTGAG
Source organism: Mastacembelus armatus (assembly GCF_900324485.2). Taxonomy (NCBI): domain Eukaryota; kingdom Metazoa; phylum Chordata; class Actinopteri; order Synbranchiformes; family Mastacembelidae; genus Mastacembelus; species Mastacembelus armatus. Next base: position 9,061,593 of record NC_046635.1, on the reverse strand, counting down.
AAATAGATGTGAAGCATTTTGGATCTTGAGGATAAAAGGAAATATCCCATCACTGAGGTGTGAGCAGAAATTGGTCACACATTGTACAGTGTAATGTCGTTAAATCCTCTTACCTATCTTTCCTTAAAAAGCATGACTAATTTACTGGGATAGTATGTGCCTGGTAGGATACAGGTATCAGGCTGTAGTGCCTGCTTCCTGTCATCGGAGGGTCTAAAAGGTAATATCTGATATGGTTTTTGTGACTGTTAAAGTAGCAGCTAATGTTCTGTCCTGACAGGCAAGCTTTTTCATTTCTGGCATGTACCCAGCGCTGACTGGCAGGTGACTAATACGCCGGCTGGATGCTTTAAGGCCTGGCAATGCTGCACCAACCCATCTGCCAACTGTGGGTGGTCATGCTCTGAATCGTGATTTGTGATAACTGGAGTTTCTCCAAAACGTTGAAGTGCATGTGTTAAAGACTTGGTTGTCTTTGCTGAATTGTTTGAGATTGGTCTGTTACTGTATACTGTACAATAGACAATACAAGGTCCAGGTGCTAATCATGTGATCTGCACAGGTTGGGATTTTACTCAGGGAAACAGTTTAGTGTTGAAAACTGTATCAAATGTATAATGGCAGGTTGTATTGTTATGGTGGGTCATGTGCAGGACTATTTCTGGCTGGGGGCAGTGACTTCCTGCAGTCTCTGCTGATTCATCAACTACCTCTAGACTCCAGCCCTTATGCCAAGTTAAGCCTGCACCCTGTCACGGGTTGGAAAGCCTGGTATAAGAGTATAAATCTTATCATTTAACTCTAGTAAAGACAACAACTAAGCATATTTCTATTTTGTGTCTTTCTGGTTCAGTGAAATTGTGATGGACATGTTTTGTAACTGATTTACCAGACTATGGGAAAGAAAAAAACAATTGTAACTACAACCCTAAAGCAAACACTATAAAAATAAACCCTGCCTTTAATTGCAATGATTCTTCAGTATTTTAAGACACTGTAAAATGTTGAGTCAGTCTGTATTGTAAGATCTTTGTACTGATGTAAGATCTTATACTGAAGTATTGGAGAGACGGATATGAGTTACAAATAGAAAAGGCATCACAGGGTATAGAGAGGAAGGCTTGTGCTACCTGTTTGGCTCTGACACATTACAGTCAAGTCAGTGCATGATGCTGACTTCACTGTAATGGAAGGTTGGAGACGGGGTGTTTTTTTTTTTGCCAGATTGTAAAAGCAGGTGCAGGATTGTGGAGATTGAAGATCTATGAAATATGAAATTCTGTCACCCCAATTTTGTCGTTGAAACTCCACATTACTTATTGACTTATTGATATGTTTTGGGCAGTGGAATGAGAAAACAAACGCTGTTCATGTCTTCCACCTTATTAGAGCAGAGGAAGATGCGACTACCTGCAGTCTGCTGCTGCCTGTGACTGTGATGGATTGTGTGTATAGAGAGAAAGAAAGACAGAGATGGAGTTAGAGAGCATTGTAGGAAACCAACAGTGTGATAGTCTGCACTATATGGTTTGTCTAAGGAAGCCTCAACTTTTGTTGTGTTTTTTTTTTTTTTTACTAGTTTATTTAAATAAAGTATATGCAGTACATACAGTGTACACACACACACACACACACATACACACACACAATGTCTGGACATAATTCTCTCTATATATTTAATGTACAATTAATTACATTCATATCTATGTAATTTATTCCAGTACTTACCAGAGCATCATCTCCATCACTTGTTGTACTGTTGTACAGTGTATTGAGTTGAATGAAAAGATCGATGCCACTTCAATGTCTGTGTGTTTAGAAGCTAAATTCAAGAGCAATTAGCTTAACTGAGCATTAAGACTGGATGTAGGGGAAGTGCCAAGCCTGGTTCTGTCTGCAGGTGAAAGAAACACTCACTAACACCTGTAAATTAGCTTAGAACATGTAACTCATTTAAGCAGAAATGTCAAAACTAAAGGTTGTGGGTTTTATGGGAGTTACATGTTTTTGTGCTATGAAATGTTAAACGTGGGATTGTCAGCAGCATCTTCCTATTCAATTGTGAGAATTTTAAAGGCACTATAGTACATACACTTTACTTTCAAATTAAACCGCTGTTAATGTAGTGCACTGTACAGTATAATATAATACAGCATTATCGAGTAGCTCTTGGCAAGGAGTACACATAAACCTAATTTTTGTATGGCTGATTCATTCATAAAAAGAAAGCATTGTTTATTTTGTACTGACCTGTTACTCGCACAGACAGATTTAAATAATAGAAAGGCAGAGCAGTTCTGAGGTGAAACAGTCACTGCACTTGTGAGGTGTCAGGCAGTAAGAGCATCTAACACGTGCAGCTACTTCATATGCATGTTTCCACAGAGAGAAAGTGCAAGCTGTCTTTAGTGAAAGAGTACAGGGCTGGTGCAGGGCTGTGTATCTGAATGACACACACTTCTTCCCTGTATCACTGATGCTGTTTGCATAGACTGAACGCTGGCAGAATTTCTGACTAGACAAATTCCTGGATGTTGTGGATTCTGTTGCTGTCACATTGCTGCTGTGCTTCACTCTTCCTGCAAATATAACAAAAATGCATTTTAAGCAGAACAGTTTATCCATGTTAGCAGTGCGAGACTGACGGTCATCCAACACTTTGGTAGTAAGCGACCACTGGATGGTTTGCTGTGATATTTGATAGTCATTCACGGTTTCCCGGGGATGAATCCAACATACTTTTATGATCCCCTGAGCTTTACTCCAGTGGTCTTGTCATTGTGCGCGTTCCAGGAGTTAGCATTGTCACAGCCACAGATTACAGTTAGAGGATGAGAGCAAAAAGATTGTTATACGGATATGTTATTCAATGCTATGAAACATTAAATAGGCCAGCTCACTAGAAATATATTTAGAAATATCTATTTTACTAGAGTTTTATTATCTAAATCTTCTTACTTTTGCAGTGAATTAAGATCAGACTTCAAATTAATGGCTCCTCTTGCTATCTGTTATAAATGCATTAATCAGCAGAGCTGCAAGGGTTTATCTCAAGGCCAGCAAGGATAAAGGCATCTCTGCCTTTCCTCATTGTTTTCAATGGAAATTAGCTGTTGTACATTCCTAAGAGTGCTTCAAGCTAAGCATATTTTCAGCTCCCTCACAACCCTTGACTCCTTGAGAATACTTCAATTATTGAAAACAGCCATGACCAACACTTCTTGAACAGACAACAGCTATAGTTACAACAGAGGCATCCTGTGGTCAGAGAGGGCAAACATTTCATCTCCACCTTAGTGGTGACTCTCTGACGCATGCATTAACCTTTAGAGTGACAGGTTAGACAAGGAGCATGTTTCTGGCCTGATCCAAGGGATATACTCATCCCACTGCTTCCTGCCTGTACAGGACTGAGCGACTAAAAACAATCATTCATGTCTGATCTGTAAAGATTAAGGCTTGCCATGTTCTGCCACTAACATATTTCTTCTGAAATCATGTTGTCTGTTTTTATTCTGTGGGATTTTTTAACACCCTGGGGCCAGTAAAAAAAAGTTAGTGTATAAAAATTCTAATACTTTAAGCAAATAAATAAGTAAATGGGCTAGACCTTAGCGCTTTAGTGTATGTGTGTGCCAATACTTTGAGCTATTAATATATATATAATGTAAATAAATGAAGGAAGAAGTAAGGAGAGAGATATAACCAGCCACTTCCTTGTTAATAACATGGCTATTTGAAAGTATATTATCTTTCACTATAATGATAACTAAATCTCTGAAATGTTTGCTGAAGCACAGTCATTTGAATAATATGTTTCTCCCATAATTCACAGCTAAGTCTGTCGCCGCCCTAATACCTCTGGGGTGTTTATCAGCTAACAGCTTATAGTCAACCCTGAGGCAAAGAGTTATACACACAGGCTAACAGGTTTGATTCAAGTGTGGGGCATCCCAAAATAGTGCCTGAACCTTTGAGCGGCACTAAAAGCTTGAGAATGAAACAGTGGTTTTGCAGAAACCAGTGGTGGATATAATTATGTTCTCAAGTACAATCTGAAATCCTGTATTTCAGGCACCTATTTGTGTCAGTTTTTTCATTTTGCATAGAAATGCAGAAAATGAATTAGTAATGTAATAATTGTAGCATTTATTTTATCCTAAAATAAACCCAATTGTCTGCATAGTGTTATGCCAAATAATGATTAAACCTGGGAAGATAAACTGGGACTTATTTGAAATACTCAACAGCAAGGTTTATGTTTTGCTTGGGAGTGTCTGTCATAAAATGACAGAAAAAAAATGTATTAAAATGAATTTAAAAATGGAGCCTACATATGGACTGAGATGGATGTGCATCAACTTGTACTGGATTAAATTCTAGATGATAATGGAGATAACTGACTGGCAGTGGAGACATATTTGGCATGTGTGAGCACTGCCAGGACATGCCGTCCACAACTTCCAGTATGGCTGAATTTGACAAATGTGTGTGTGTGTGCCTGTTGATTTTTAAATTGTACACAGAACAGAGTGTGTGTGATCTACAGCACAATTTCAGTGACTGATGGCTAAAGACTTCCTGTGGGATAAATCTATGTCCTGAGGAAATTTTCTAAGCACACCACCCTGCATCTATTTGTAACACACACACACACACACACACACACACACACACACACACACACACACACACTCAAAAAAAGTTTGGACACATCTTATTCAGTGTTTTTTAAGGTGTTTTTTTTTTCTCTTTTGGTTAATATAGTTTTCTACATTGTAGATCAATACTGAAGACAACAAAAACACTAAAACCTTAAAATGTTACATAGAAAGCCAGAAAGTACCAAAACAATACATTTCATATTTTAGATTCTCCTGTAACCACTGTTTGTCCTGATGGCAGCTTTTCACATTATTGGCGATATCTTTAGTTATGATGTTGTGTGTGGTGCTTTGCTGGTGACACTGTTGATGAATCCACAGCACACAGTAGTTTCGGTTGATACTTTTTTTTCTTACTAAATAAATTCCTATGTGTATTTTTCATTTTGATGTGCTCAGTATGTTCTACAGTGTTGAAAACAAAGAGAAAAAAGACCTTTTGACTAATACTGTGTATACCTTGTGTGCACTGCATGGTTGTGAGGGCAGCAGGTTCCCCTTTTTCAGACACCTAAACACCCATTGTCTCCCCATCTCCAAATATCTATCTAACGATGCACACAAATCACTAACAGCACAGACACATCATAACTGTACACTTTCCATTATGATCACATAACTACAGTAGGGCCAGAAGGACATTGGTGAAAGGTTTTATGAGGTGCTCTTTGTAGCAGCCTATGACCCTGACAGCCCATAAATATTATTGTAGTGCATGGAAGCACGAGGGGGGAGAGAAAGAGAAAGAGAAGAGGGAAGAGAGAGAACACTGACTGATTGCAAGAAGAAAACACATCTCTATGCTGGTGGAATGAAGATTTATAACCAAACACCACAATAACAACAAAAAAATCAGAAGTACACGGTTTATGGACAATATTTTTTAGTTAATGAAATGATTAAAAGGTTTCAGACCAATATAGGTGGAGACAGTGTGTCTGTCCAGCCCAGCCCAGTTTCGCCCTACAATAGTGGAAAATTTTTCATACAGACCTAAATGGACAAATTAATCCTCTAATTAGGAGTGAAATTAGTCCATTAGCAGCCTCTGTTCCTTGTTTATTTGTGTGTGTGTGTGTGTGTGTGTGTGTGTGTGTGTGTGTGTGTGTGTGTGTGAGGGTGTGTGTGTGTGTGTGTGTTTTCTGATTCTGCCTCAGCTATAAGTGGCCTAACTTATTGCTTTGGGCCCCTAGTTTATGAACCCACAATGACAGTGTTGGACTCCTCCTTAATCCTAAATCATTTCCGTCTCCTTTTTCTCTTTAATATAATATTTCAGTACTTGTCAAAATCTCCCAAACAAAATAATTGATGTAATAATAATAATAATTGATGTAAACAATCTATACACAAGGTAATGCCAGGAAGTTTTTTTATTTTTATTATTATTTTTTTTTTCAAAAAATGACTGAGGCTTGGATGTTTGTGATCATGAACATGGGACAGAAAGTGGTTTATGCGCCCACCACTATCACACCTTCTGATGTTAAGCCTTTATTCATGAATAGCTAATAAGAAATACAGAGCACAAGAGAAAGCTCAGGTTTTTGGTCTTTATTGGTTTGATTGTCTTTTGATCATAATGATCACACAGCAGATTCTTTCTAGTAGTGCTGCTGATTGTATGCTTTAAACATAAATGCAGAGGAGAATGAGCTGACTATACAGCTGTGTGAATCAGTTTGACGCTGCATGTCTATTTTTGGCACATGTAGAAGTGTGAATATCATATAAAGGTGATCATTAATGTGGTTGTTTTTTTTTTTTTCTTCTTTTTATTGTTCTCTCAACCTAAAACACTATGGTTCATGTCCAAACATTGCCCTTGAACAGTAGTAAATACTAAATCGCCTAAAATGCTAAGCTTCCTGTCAACACAGTACAGAAAGCAGCACCATCTGGCACACACACACACACACACACACACACACACACACACACACACACACACACACACACAAACAGTTAACAGTTTTCTGCCATACACATAAAAACAAGCAAACAAACAAGCTATTGTTTTCATACAGAACTGATTGTTTTGATTGTATTAATGTCATTATGTGTTTACCGATCTTCTGCACACAAGTTTTATATGTCAGGCTGATGAGCTGAGTTTTTGCAGAGCTTCAACACAGAACAAGACAATTACCAAACAGAGAGAATATGTTTCTGAAGAACAGCAGTGAAAAAGCACCATAAATCTGCCCCTGCACTCTCTTCTACTGCATTTACGGCCATTCCAGGCTTTATTTGTCTGTATAAATTAAAGTTTCAAGCTTGTTGTGTATTTCGTTTAAAATTTGCACTTCATTTTATTTATCCCTTGTCTTGAATAATTTCTGTTACAATTCTGTGTAAGCTGTGGCTCTTCGGGTCAAAATCTATATCAAATTGGGAGTAAAAGCAGCCCTTAAACAAGTTAGATAATGAGTCAGAGCATTAAGTTTTTTATGAGTAGCCTACAGAGAGGAAGAGAAATGAAAATATCCAGCTCCAGCAATAAGATAAACAGTTTTAAAATCCTGATGAAACTCTATTCTAATTATTAAAAATACAGACATAAAACAGAGCCTCTCAGAAAAATATATAATTTTGTTTAGATAAGGAAGATATTGTTTATTCAGTAGTGACTAGAACCAGGTGGGACATACTGTAGAAGATACTGAAAACAGACATAAGTACCATGCTTCTGCTCTTGAAGTGTTTCTCATGGAAGTGATAGATTTGTGCTTACACAGAGATCACTGCTTAACTTATACAACAAGATTGACTTTGTGGACTTTAACTTTGGCATAGTTTTGTTTATCTTTTGAAAAATAAAATATGCTGTATGAGCAGCAGTATTGAAGATTCAGTTGTACTGTACTACTACTGTAGTACTATGTACTACTAGATGTACAGTCAACTGCCACTGAATTACATTGATACTGGAGCAAACAAGATGATTCTCAGACAAGTATGAAAGATTTCCAATTCCTGCACCATTAATTGAACATTAGCTTAGTAATTCTCAAATCTTCCCTCATATTTTTATAACTATGCATATTACTCTCCACAGACTCGACAAACAGGCGTCTATTGGATAGAGAAGAAAAAAGAAGAAAGCTTTTTTTTCCTGTGTATTTTTATCCTTTTCAAAGTAAAACTCCCCCAAATGTTCAGATGTCACATTGGCAGTATACTATAGTAATAAAATCATAGCTGATGACAAGTTCACTAGAGTCACTCTGACCACAAGCACACACACAAAGGTGCTTTCAGCTACTGTTGAGCAGCACAAATTGGCTCCTCTCTACTCTTCCTCCTGTCACATTGGTGCCGATCTCTTTCTGCAGCAAATGGATAGAACTGTGTGTGACATTGCAGTGATTGTGTTTTGGGCAAATAGAAGCATTAGAGGCAGGGTCCACCAGTATATTCCACAGTTGACCGAACATCTAGTGCTCTGCGGTCACTTGTCAGGGACTCGAGATGTAATTGTGGTTTGCACACATTCATGTCAGCCATATTTCACAGCTGAGTGAGTTGATACTGCAGCATGACTATAGCCACCTCTCCACAGCCCTGGCAGGCCTGGCTTAAAGGTGCTGAAGACTGATCCAGTACCTGCCTGCCTGGCAGGGGAAACCACTGTGAACATACTTTTGACCTTTGATGTTTAGAGGAAGCACATGAATCAAGCGAGGGCTGGGACAATGGATTACTATTACAGAGGATGTGCATATCTTGCACACAGTTATGTGCAGTAGATGTCAATACTGACATCAGAAATAGCAGAAGAAAATATCAAACATCAGCAGATGCAGTATAATGCAGCCCCTCCACTACCAAAACCATTTTTCGCATGTGTGTAATTTAGTTTATGAAGCGGGGTTTTAGGGGTATTTTCATTGCTCCATGAAATTTTTTTTTAAGAGCTCCCTTCTCCGCTCAATAGAGTTGTAAAATGTCAACTAAATACAATTTTAAGACACTGAAGTAGCAGTTCTATTTTGAATAAGACAATTATACTGTAAATATTCTCATTCTGGCACATTCAGAGGAAACTGCAAAAGGTTCTGCTAATATATGTATATATATATATATATGTAAGGAGGTGAAGACTGCAAATGATCTTGTGTGGTGTTAAATATCTTCACTTTTGTGCACATAAACGTGTGCATGCACGATTCAAGCATGCAAGTCTGCATAAATTGTTGTGGATGTATGGTTGGCTGAGTCAGTGTTCAGGAGCACAAGCTACATTACACTGCAATTTTAGCAGGCTCAGTGGAACAATTAGTGTCAGGGCGTGGGCTTTCTCTCAAGGTGGATACATACATGAAGGAACATACTACATTTCTGCAACTCCGGGAAGGCAGCACACTGTGATTAGCATCAACGGTCTCTTTATCATTGACAGGAGAAAATGAAATCTGAAAGCTCAGAATGTGAATAAACATTAGAGCTGAGCTTTGTTTTTAATCTGCTGTGAATTGATTGCTTATGATGAATAAAGAAGAGCTCCCATAAGTAAAGTAGTCCAGCAAACCTATAAATAGTTCTGAAGAAATTGATTCTTTTGACAAGACAAGATGTACATTCATATCAGAGCAACTTCTCCTAAAATAGGAGAGGTCTTTTTTTTTTACTCTCTAAAACACGTTCTTATCCACAAAATATGTGGTCATATTGCTTAATTTATGAAGCCACTATCCAAACTTTTCTGATAAAGAACAATGTTTGGTTCCTTTATAGTCAACATCTTGAATTCTTTGAGAGTGCTGCAGCTAGGAGCAAAAACCCAGGGAATTCATGCAAGCACATCATTATTATTATTTTTTCCTTTTGAATTTCTCTTTTTTATTACTTTTTACTGATACTATTCAACAGTCTTCATTACGGTGCATCGGTGTTGCTCTTTTAATTCCAACTGGCTTCAAACTGCAGCATAGGAAGGAAGGCAAGGCTGTGTGCATCATTTTAGGGGCTCATTTGGTGCAGGGAAACAGCCTAAATGCTTCCGCTGCCGCCTGCCGCCCTGTGTAATTAGGGAGCTGTGCAAATGTAGACCCACAAAAACACAACACATACTGAGATTGTACATTGAGAGGCATAACACTAAGACTCACAGACACATGGCATGATGCACACAAAGAATTCATGCATACTGATATCAGATCAGCCTCTGTATTTGCAATTGTGTGTGTGTGCATCTTTTGCCTTCCTCTTCCTTAGAGGCCTGTTATTCTCTGACTTGACCCAGATGGAGAGGCTTTAAATGTGAGATGTAGCCTACTGCCAACTGAGATGGGCCCCACAGGACCACCTGTCAGGGGCTGCTAAAAGAAAACAGAGACAGGAAGTGTCTGTGTGTCTGTCAAACACACAGAAATATGAAAACAAAATGCATACATGTGCAAATCTGTGAGCTAAGGAAGCGTGATGAAGGTGGTGTTTTGGGGTGAAGAAGCGGTCTATAAAAAAAACAAATTTGCACAAATAATTGCACTACAAACAGAAGGAAAGCACTCAGACCACAGCTACATTCTCTGTAGGATTTAATGATTTTCTTGTTAAGAGTTTCTTTTGTGCTCTTTCAATTTTTTTTTTTTTTTTTTACAGGGCTTGCTGGGGACTGTAAGCAGGAGAAGCTGCTGAAATGAGAGATAGCCTGGTGCACTATATTATGATATGCTGTCTTTTTTTAACAAGCACTCATTGGATTCCAAGCACACCTGTAGACAGGAGCCTGTTTCTTTCATTTAAGGTGCACATCAACTAAATTAATATCAAAAAGTTAAGAAAGTAAACCTCTCTTTATCTCTTCAGCAATGTCGATCTTCTCATTATTTAGCCCTTAAAAGAGTCTCTTGTGTGGCTTTACAAATATTATTTTTATATACTGTTACATATGGGGCAGGGGCAGTCGTGGCCTAATGAACCCGAAAGTTGCGGGTTCGAGTCTCAGGACCGGCAGAAGTTGTCGGTGGGGCGGAGTGTACAGACAGCGCTCTATCCACTTTCAATACCACGGCTGAGGTGAGACCCTTGAGCAAGGCACCAGACCCCCAGTTGCTCCCCGGGCGCCGCAGCGATGGCTGCCCACTGTGCCGGGTGTGTGTTCACGGTGTGTGTGTTCACTACTGTGTGTGTGCACTTTGGGATGGGTTAAATGCAGAGCACAAATTCCGAGTATGGGTCACCATACTTGGCTACACAAGTCACTTTCACTTTCATATACCCCATGAGATTGTTGATAAATATCTTTTTAGAAAGTTAATTCCAGCCACAGATATGCAGTTGATGTGAAAATGCTGCATCTATGGAAGATGCAGTAAATATGGAACATTAAAAATGAACTCAACATGCAAATAGCAAGTTCCTATCCTCAAGTTTTACCAGCAAACTACCCCAGAACTGTCTGATTTGTATTTCAGGTAATTCCATTTATCCCCACCCATATCGCATTTTAAATCCTTCTTGGAAAATTAATAGTAACATGAGAAGGAGATTTATACTGAAATGCTGCTGCCCTGCTGTGATGTGGCTGTAAGTGCAGAGATAGTAGCTTTGGGTTTGTTTTGATAAATTTTCTTTGGTCCTCAGCCAAGAAAAAATATTTTCCCGTTGCTAGGCAACATGCTTTTGCATCTTTCCAGCATCCTTTGTTAAATCTTAAAGTTAATTTTGGCTCAGTGTGCATGTTTAGCTAAATGTGAGTTTATCTAACACCAATTCTGATTCCAAAAATGTAGCAGCCTAGTGAATTATTACCAGAAACGCACAGTTCAAATGAAAAACCATTTTGTCTGCAGAATGAAATGGGCCATTTTGTTTGTGTCTTTGTTGCAATGAAAGCTGTTCAGCGAGTGCCATTGCTATGAATTTGGTTAAATGTAACAAAGGCAGATAGACCTATCTCATGTGGCAGGTAGAAGTACTATTTTGTAATTGGAAACTCTTACAAAATATCTCCATTTAATCACAATGCAAGATCAGCTGTAAATATTAATCTTAAAGATCAGATGTTAATATGAGCTGGGTTAATCTGCTGCACTGAGCTGAAGTGTGTTGCTCAGGGACACTTGAGTTGCATCTGACAACACACAGAGGCTTCACACCACGTACTCCTGTTGAAGAGTGGCCTCTCTTAAGCTTCCTCACTGCCACCCTGAATAAAGAGTGTGTGTTGTTTCTTTGTACACCAGGCAAGGTGAAGGATATGAGTGTTGCGTGTGTGCTTCAGGACTGTTTTCCCTCTGGTCAGTTCACATTAGCACTACTGGTCTCTGAGGAACAGTCTCCCACTGGTCCTCACTTCACCTGCTCTCTTCTCACATATTGTGTATCTGCCAGGATTGCATCCAGAACAGGACTGCATTTTTTTGGAGCTGTCTCTGTAGTGTTTTTGTTTGCCTCCGTCTAGGCAGTTTAGGGATTCTACACTGTGATTACATATGTTCACTTTGGGGTTTGTTTCACAGCTCTGTATTCCTTTCTAAATTTGCATTACTTAGTTTCCTCAGCTCACTTTGATGTATCTTGTTTGGTATATTATTTAGATTTGTAACATTTACTGCTCTGATATCACAAGTCACATTGGTGCTTATATTTATGCATATTTTTTCCTCTCAACTCTATCCCAAATTTCTGTTCATATTTGCACATATCTATTAAAGACCACATCCCAGAAATCTACATTCTTACTTTTAGCATTATATTTTCTAGAAATAAGATTCTTTAGATTAGTGGGTGAAGGTTTAACTACAGGGAGGCACAGCACGCTATAGCTTCAAATCAACCCTAAACCTGTCCACTCCCCCTGTGAATTGTCTCCAGACACACAAGGAAGACTATTTTCATTCCTAACGCCTAAAGATCATGCAGATGGTTGTAAATAATAAGTGGAAATGGAAAAATAACTCTTTATATCTTGTATGGTAAAACCTCATTTAAAAGATAGGATTGATGATTTTCTGGTTCTGACTTTTTTCACAAATGCTTTACAGAATTTAAACTTAACAATGAATTTCATGTACTCATCTTAATGTCTATAAATCCAGACCCTGTTTTAGCTTATTCAGCATTGCCGTAGGCCTCCATTATTACCTAAAAACTATTCTATTCTATCTGGGTTCTCATTTTAACAAAAGACAACCAAAAAAAAAAAAAACACTCCAAAGCAAAGACTGTACTGTATGTACACCTACATTCTGGTATGTTGTAAAGCTTTATTCAACATTTATACAAATTCTTAATAAGATAAACATGGCCTGTTTATAAATGCTGCAGTTAGCTTTGAAAATCGATCGATAATCTCAGCCTGTCAGTTGGGTTCTACTAAACTCGGCCTGCTGAAAACCTCATTTCGTTCTACTCTTACAATGACATAAAAGGAAATGAACTGAATGAAAAGGACACATATGTGAGATATTAGTACCACACCATGAAGAAAACCAGTGCCAGTAGATTCCCACGTAGATTAAAATTTATCTACCTTCAGGCCATTTGGGAAGCTTTTTGAATCCTTCTCCCTTTTTTTCTTCTTGATTCCTCTGAATTTTATTTATATCACATTGTTTGAGTATAAAAAATCCACACACATATAGTACAAACAGACACAACTACAGTAACCATCCTTGGTCATTAATTTCCCTCCACATGTTCATTTTAGGTGTAAAAATGTCAGGAAGGGAGAAGTTGGGACAAAGGGATGGGCAAAGTGTTAGAGAAAGCCAGAGCAGTGTGTGCAACAGCATGGCTAGCTGGATGAACAGGAACCTTTTGGCTCTAGATAATGCCTGATGAATGATGTCCTCCCCTGAGGCCCCGAGAAGCAGGAAGTGTGGCTCCATATTAATTACAATATGAATTAGATAGACCCCCTTATCTGATGGCTTGTAGTAGGACAGCAGCATGATCCAGGAAGCAGCGGCAAAGGTTTTAGCAAATATTTAGAGCTCAGGTCACGCTGCTCTCCTTCAGTTATTGTGACCATTTTTAGCCTGAAGTATAAAAAGCAAAAGGGTTTTTGGATATTGCTTAATAACTCTGTTTATTAGCTCATTATTTTTTATCATATTTATAGGGAAAGTGTAGCTGAAAAAACCCTGCTTTAGGACTAGTATCTCAGTGTGATAGCCACAAATGACAAAACAGAAATTTCACTGAAAAAAATCAAAACAGTGTACAAGATACAGAGTGTCTTGGGGGTCACAATGCTGGGATGTTTATCTGCATGTTAAAATACTGAAAGGTTAGGAGCAGAACAAGAAATGCCACTGACAGAGAGCAGACAGCTAGTCTATATTTTACTGGTACTGCAGCTGCTGGAATAGATCTAACAACCCTGGCTCTGACAGTTTCTGCTTTGTTAAAGCCTGTATGACTAAACTAGACTATTGGCTAGTGGCTCTGAGAAGATTAACATTGGCAAAAGGGCAGGCCTTTAATGTTTACCACGTTCACCAGCTTAATTTAGAGTGTTAGAATGTTTATGTTATGTTATGTTATGTTTCTCTTATGGAGATGTCACCCTTGTCTTTCAGTGAACCGCCATATGCAAACAGCATCATTTACAAAGTTCCTACTGTACTTCTGCGCTGTGTGAGTGTCTGCTGGGACTAGGTTCATTATAGGACTGTCTCATTACAACAGCCCCCCTACCAAGAGCCCAGGGGAGAGCAGAGAAGGCAGAGCTTCCTTGTTTTAGCTCTTTAGAGGTCAGTGGTTGATTAAAATGTTGAGAAGTGAAGGTTAATCAGCTACTGACCCTCAGGGCGACACTGTCTTTTATGGTCTGTTTTAATCAATAAGTGTGGGCACTAGCACTGAGCTGAATTCCTCTGTCTCCCTATACAGCGCAGCCTTACTCCCCTTATGCGGCCAAGTACTACCTCATACCTATCCAGCCTCATGTGCATGCGCATGATTAAAATGTCAGAGGATGAAATTCAAGCACTGCAACAAGTATGATGTAGGATAGCATGGCTAAAGTCCAGGCTTCATGTCTCAGTGGCCCATGAAAGGTGCTAGACTGCAACTTACACACGATGTCTCAAACCACAGGAACTAATCCATTACATTTTGCTGAGATGCATTTTGGCATGCTGTCAACATGACTACATATCAAAGACTAGAGAGGCAAGGTACTTGTTTTTTAAACTCCTCTAGTCATTAAGAGAAAATTCCAAAATCACATCTGGTGTTCTTATATAACTACCTACAACAATTAGATGCAGCCAGCAGCCACATCAAAAACAATCATCGCTGTGATAATACGTTATGTATTGATTTGTATGTTTGACAAAAGTCTGTGTTTAAATGTAACCTATTAGTTTTCACAGTGAGCAGGAATTTACTATCTTACTTTCATTGTCTTCGTGTAAAGATATCTGGGTGACTTTACTTTCCCCTCCATATGCCCTTTTTCTGATTAATGAGATACACATCAACTCATCAACTTACAAGATGCTCTTAAAATGCCACTCTTTGACGCTTTCTAAGGGTATACATGATTTTTTTTTTTTTTTTGGTATCTCTAAACACATATCTGCACTAGAACGAGGGTTTAAAGTGATCTGTGTTCCTGTGCTGAAGTTGTTCTTCAGCAGGATTAGGGGTCTGTGGAAGTCGTTACATCTGGTTTAGTGGCATGTCCCCTGGGTTCTGCTGCTGAGAGTTACTATCAACACCTCCACTGTTTATTTGGACCAGCACTGAACCCGGGGTTGCTCAACTCCTATCACAACTAATCCTGGTGATGAGATCTGCACACACCCACTAACACACATAAGCTACATATAAAAATATACACCATGGCCCTTGGAGGGGGAAGGGAGCCGAAAGGAGGAGAATTATACCTCATTTATCAGTGGGAACCAGTGAGAACCAACTGTTGCAGCACTGGTATTTTTTTACTTCTCTGTTTATAAAGTCAGGAGGAGGGCCAGTAGGAGAAACACAGTGTTGTTTTTACTGATGTGGCCTGACCCCCAGGTTATGTGTATTTTAACCTATTTCTACATCACTTTAAGTAGCAGAACAATTTACCAGATCTGCATGCTTCTAATGACAATATACAATATTTTTTCACTATTTATTGTCACTATCTTCCCCAGTTCTTTAAAGTGTTTTTTTTCCCCCCAGATGTTTCTGAGCTCTGCAGGGGCTTGAGGATTGATATTGACAATCACAGGGAGAGTGAATCAGAGGGTGTATGATCTGCTGAGCAGGGGCAAAAACAAAACAATTGCTTCCATCTCTTGTGGCTCAGGGATAATTGAAAATAAATAGTGTTGTGTCGCAGTGCTGCTACAGACTAAATAATAATTTGTGCTGCATTCAGAGGATGCTGACAGTATCTCATATTCTCCTTTTATGCAATTCCCATCTGATCAAAACTATCTGATATGTAGTTATGTTGCCCAGAGGGTTTAAACCCCAGCTGTGATGTCTTTACAGAGGCTTATTTAAATGCTGTCAAATTCCATAATGCGGACACTGCTTACCACTTGGGAACTGGACTGTATGAGTCCACAATATATACACATTAGCATTATCTGCTGCCGTGAAAGATCGGTCCCAAAGGGGCAATGGTGAGCTGATTTTGTTCATCACTGGCAGTTATTCAGCCACAATAGGCTGACACCACTATTAGCAGACAAGGAACAAAATCACTGCAGGTTGATTAATCTGCAGATTGTTTTCTAGATTCTCTGGAGTCTGTGTATTCATAGATTAATATGCTAAGTTTTTTTTTTTTTTTTTTTTTTTAGAGAAATTTAGAGATTTGTTTTTCTTTGTAAATTTTTGTTGAAGAAATGAAAATGACAGAACTACTTGAAAATGTTGAAGTAGGACTAACAGATTAAACTTTTAAATATATTTTCAAAATCTTCTAAAAAGGCTGTTTTTGTTTATTGAGTATAGATTGATATGGAAAAAATATATTTATTCATTTGTACTGACACACTATACAAGCTATGCCACAAGAAAGAAAGCTAAAAGTGAAGGCTCTGAATACTTCCTGAAGCCACTTATTACAATATATGTTATTGTAATAAAGTGTATATATAATATAATTTACATGACAAGCTTTAGTTCTAGTTCCTAGTATTACATTGATACATTTCTGCTCAAAATATTGCTGACACATATATGGCCCCCTGGGTCATCTGCTGTATTTTCTATTAAATATTTTTTTTCTTATTAATTGGCTTACACTGAACCAATGAAAGGCGTGTTACTGTTTGCCGCTGCTGCAGTCTAGTTTCCCCACTGAGCACTGAGATGCTTTTCTTATCTCTGACTTGTGCTTCTTCAAATAAACCGAGGTGATGAGTGAGCATAGTTTTTGGGTGTTGATGTTGATGGCAGCCTAAACAGATGGAGGGAGCCTTAGAACGAAAAGACGTGGTGTGTTTGAAACACAGGCACGCCAACATCTGTTATTGCCTGGAACTCGTGATGTGTTTGTTTAGACAACTTTATTGCAGTGCAAGTAAAATGTTGTGTAAATGTGTAAATGTTGATGTTTAGAGTTAGTCCAACAGTTGAACTCACATTTTTACAGATATTTTCCTACTACATTGAAACACCAAGTTAAAGATTTTACACTTTTTTAAATAAACAGTTATTGATTGATTAATTAGATAGATATCGCTGTCATGTCAGTTAAATATAAGGCGACAGTCAGTTTGTGGTTAGTTTACCTTAGCACAAAGACTGGAAACAGGGTAAAAGAGCTCATCTGGGTCTGACCCAATGTTAGCACAGCCAGGTAACTGGCTGCAGCTTTATATTTAACAGATAAGGTAGTATCAATCTTATTATCTTACTTTCAGGCCTGAGAGCCAATAAAATGTGATGTCAAACCCATGTATAAGGTATAAGGTTCTATGGTAATCACCATGTTGTCTCTGTATACTAACTTATAGCCTTTTTCTTCCCTGCCTGTATTGACATGATGCTGTGTTTCTTGGCTTATAACAATAAATTGCATGTGTGCATGAAACAAAACAGGGACCCACTCATAACAATATTGCCCCATAGCACTACCAGTGGTCAAAAACTCTACAGGGTATTTATTTAGCTCATAGCCCTGTATATATTCATGCTGCCCACCAAACTATACATCTCAAGTGTATACAAAAAAAAAAAAAAAAACTCTCCAGACTCATTTTTTACATATGGGCCATCCTCACATCATCCCTTATCTCTGCAGTTGAAAGAACTAATGCAGCTGACTGAAGGATGGGAAAAGGCAAAGCTAAAGCCAAATTATTTGTACCTCAGCAAGAATTATGGAGAATTACTCTGATACACCTGAACCCTGGGTCTTATATTCTTTGAGTGTGTGTCATGGAGATGAATGGTGATTGTGTTATGGTGTATTGTCCTCGGCAGTGAGTGCTAAACGATGTGATGATGACATGCAGTGTAAATTTGTCTCGGCTGCTACAGCGACATTGTGCCACGTGCGTGTTTTTCCTGTGCGTGTTTGCCTCTTTGGCATGCTGAGGGCAGCGCAGCAGTAACTAATGACTAACTGCTAAATGGTGCTATGTGATCCTAAATAATAATGAGGAGGCATTGGTGTGGGGCCAGGCATGACAATCGGCTCAGCATAGACACAGAGCGTGGGAGACACACAGGTGACACTCAGGTCACATAGGCCTGGAGAAGACAAATCAAGAGGGTTTATTGTTGAACTTTTTCACTCTTGTTGAAAACACAATTTGTTCAATGTGATTCTAAACCAATAAGGTCAGTGGCAGCTGTTTTTTTTTTTCTTTCATAGTTGTAGTCCTTTGACTGTAGCTGCAGATTACAATCAATCTGATACAGATAGATAAAAAAACAGTTATGTAAATGCACGGAATCAAAAATTAAATATCCTTTTCAAATTGTGTGATATTATTGCTGCAAACTTATACAGTCACTGGAGTGAGATTGTTTTCTCCTCAGATAGAACTGCAGCTGGTTATTATTTAAGACACATCACTGTATCTGACTGGCTCAAATAGCAACAGGGCAAATCCAAAGATATTTCACTACAATAAAACTTATGGCCTGTGTCTCAGCGAAGGAGCTTTTACTGTCACAGGTTTGTACATTTCAGTATCCCCATCATGTAAGTTATTGTTATGGCATCATTCAAAGAGTGGCTGCAGATAAAGTTTGCAAGTAAACATTTTTAAAAGGAAAGCAAGATGTAAAAAGGTCAATTTTAACACCTCAACATACAATTTCCCCCTTGTATTTTGCAACTTAAGCTTAAGTTAAGTACTGTAAGTTCTCACAGCGGAATATTAAGAGATCATTTGTGACAATACATTCGTCATGATTTAGTAGAAACACAGAATGAACTTTAACAATAATGAATCCAGGTTTTGGGGAAATAAAGGCTGCTCACTGGACTTTGCTGGTCAGTTAGTTCATTAATTAGATTGCTAAATTTTAGTTTGGGGAAAACACCATTGTGCCATTTGCTATAGTTTTTTTTTTTTTTTCTAGATGGCTCATCATCCATCACTGGGCACTGGATGCATATGACGCTTTTGCATTTTTGACTAATAGTACATTAGTATTCCTCTAGCTATGCAGGCCAGCTGGCCAGAAACAACAATGGCACAAAAGGAATTTGCTTATAGAGATCTTGGTAGGTCATACAGTAAATATACACGTATGATCCTGAGTAAATGTATTTGTTTTAGGGATATTAATTTCCTTAATAATGTGTATAATAAGATGTCTGTTAGGACATTATGTGGCCTGTAGTTTTGACTATATCAGATTATTGCAGAGTTTGGGACCATTCCTGGAGGGTTGATTTTATTCTAATGCAGCTGGTCAACCAGAGAACCAGACAGCTGATATCACATTCAAATGAAATTCTAATTAATCAGATCTACAAATCTTCACCACCATGGCACTACATAGTCTTCTTCTGTCTGTCTCCACTCTTCCAGATCACTGTCCCTTGGCTGTTCTCATTTTTTTTTTTTTTTTCATTTTTTAAAATTTCATTTGTTTTGATTTTCTTACTAGTTGCAATTTCTTTTACTCTTTTCTGTTTTTCTGATTTCCTCTTTGCCACCCACAGAGGCGCTCCCCAGGCTCGCTCATTGGCTTCTCGATCTTTCAATTTTCTGTGATGGTGAAAAGCACTTAAACTTATCACTCCATCTGTTTATTACACACTATGTCCAGTTCCTTCCCTACCCCCTTGCCCCACTCCCCTCCTCTCCATCTGTGTATGTGTCTTCTCAACAACCTTTATACTCCTGTTTTATATATTTTCCGCACAATTTGTAAATATCACGTCAGTGTCTTGTGTCATTGTGATTTGTGATCAAATTGATCAATCACAAGCTTGTGAAAAGTTTATTGCAGTCATGATGTTTCCACAAAACCACTAGTCATGGAGTCTATTTAGATTATGTTCTCAATTGAAAAACTCTTTCCATTACACTTGACATGAAATTTAAAGTACATTGCCATATTTCTGCTAAATGGATTGATATTCATGGGCCTGTCAGCTAGGAAAAACAGAAGCATTTACCCTGAGGAGAAGGGGCCCAAGGGGATGTTTGATGTAAAAGTACATCCTGACTGGTCCACATTAACAGCTACACAACTGTTCAGATGTCTAGGAAGATAAAAAGAGTTCACTGTGCATTGAGAGTTTCTGTCTGTCAATAAGTTGTTTCTTGTGTCACTGGGTGAAAGGCTTTCCTGTAATTATGATTTCTCTCTCCTCCGGACTCTGGAGGTCTGTGGATAAACTGGTTATTGATTTCACTTGACATCAGTGCCAATTTCCTTTTTGGTGATCAGTTGAAATGCCTGTGAGCGACGATTGATTAGCAAAATACACTGTTCCTCTGGTGTTACAGACGCTTTCAGACATAATATCAGAAAGATCTAAGTGCAGAACTAGTGTTAGTCAGCAGAAAAAAAGTCACATTGTCCTTGTTTTATTCGTTTTTCTTATCTTTCACTCTCCTCTTTCTCCGCCACAGATCACATTCTTCATGCTGCTGTCAGCAGTGTGTGTGATGCTCAACCTGGCAGGCTCAATCCTCTCCTGCCAGAACGCTCAACTGGTCAACTCTCTGGAAGACTGTCAACTGGTGAGAGACCAACTGGACCTTAACCCCACTTTATACTCTCCACATGTGGATGAAAAGTCGTTTCTGTTTTAAGTCATTTAATCTGACTGTCAGTCAGGGTGGGACTAGTTGTGTCACACTTTACATAATTAACTATGATGAAAAATATAGGAAACTCCTGCACATGACTGATACTTATACAGAGACTATCGTAATTTTATTCAGAAATACTTTTTTATATTATAGTCCACAACTACAACAATAAAATAGCTTGAGTCTCTAAAATACTGTTCAGATTGCATCGTAAAACATTGTACTTCTGTTTTTCACTTCCTAAGTTAGTATGCTATAGAGTGTCCATCCATTCAGCCATTGCTAATCCTGGCATTTCCAGGGTCACGGGGGGCTGGAACCAATCCCAGCTGACACTGGGTGAGAGGCGGGGTACACTCTAGACCGATCACCAGTCTATCATAGGGCTAATCCATAGAGACAGACAAACACTCACATTTACACCTGTGGGCAATTTAGAGTTACCATTTAACCTAATCCCAATCTGTATTTCTTTGGACTGTGGGAGGAAACTGGAGTACTGAGAGGAAACCCACACAGACATAGGAAGAACATGCAACGTTCACATAAAAAGACCTCAGGTTAAAAGAGGATTCAAACTCAGAACCTTCTTGCAGTGAGCCTTGTTAACCACTGTGCTTCTGTGCTACCCACCATAGTGTGAGATTAGAATTTAAATTGGACGGTAGAGCAGCAAATGCAGCAATATTTTCATTTTTATGGCATTTCTTCCTCCATTTGATCTTTCTTTAATAAAACTTTGTAGGTCTGAGCTAATCACAAACTTTGAGGATTTTAATTAGCGTATTAGAATTTCTAATGAAACCATCAGGGCCTGAATAGAAAAGCAGCGCAGAAAACAAAACTACACATCATTATCCTGCTAAATGAATGTCATAAACTTGGACGATACCCATTTGGGGCTGTGGTCCTGAATCCTCTCTGCTGCTTTTCTCTTTAATGCCTGCACAGTTACTGCAGGTAAATACACAACAGTTTTTTCATGCATTTTTCTGCATCTGGTCTTCTTTTCTGTTCTTTTCAGCCACAGCTTTACGTTCTCAAAAGTTGTCATTGAAGTAAAGCAACTCAGCAACAGTGCACTGCTGGCTGTCTCTGTTTAAAAAATGATAATGCAAACACATAAATTGTGACCAGCTGGACTGAACCATCCGTAGTTTACTGTAGAGGGAGATAAATGTGAGTCACTGGTCGTTTACCCAGGGGGGAAAAGTCCTGGTTCTCGTCATGACCGCTTCTTTTGGAGGATCGCTGCAATTTATGGCCAAAATTACACCCCTCTTCTCAGTAATTAGTAAGTGTAATCAAAGTGCACATACTCGTGCCTTTTTTAGCTCTATCAGTATGTCCTATCTGACACCAATCCATTAAGATTAGCTCTGTTTCTGTATCTTCCATTATTACATTTCTTTGACATGATGAAGGCTCAGAGTGCATCATAAACGTGCGCCTTGTACTTCTGAAATGCTGGCAGCCCCATTTTCTATTCAAATACAAATATTTGTTGTATGTTTAAAACCTTTACCAAACTATTTCAAATTGCTTTTTTGCATTCAAAGTCTTGTCCTTTTAACTTGACAAATGATGGCATTCCCTGAAAATAACAATATATGTCTGTGTATCATATTTTTTAAATGTCATCACTAACACGTGTAATGATTACCTGTTTTCAGCCCTCTATTGATTACGGAGCTCAGAATGCCTCTTTTCCTGACTTTGTTCTGGAGATTATTGAAGATGCAGTGATTGTACCATAAGTCACATCACAAGCTGTAAAATGTCACTTGAAAGTGTGAGACTTGTGTTGTGTGTGTTATGCTGTTATGAGTCCACATTTGTGATTGTCAGCACACGGCAGGCTGACAGGCAGCTCTTCTGTTCTGAGCAGGCTGTAGAACTGAGTCAGATTCGCCAAAGTGAACTGAACTGTGTGTCTGTTAGTGACTAATGGCTCATGATGATCTTGGCTGTCTTTGCAAGAGAAAATAATAACTAAAATACAGATAAACACATTTTTCAAAAGAGCAAAAGAGTACTGCACTGAATTGGAACTGGACTTCCATAAAATTGGAGAATAAAAGAGATCATTCAGGATAGCGGTTAAAATCAAAGCAATGGAGGCTGAGATGTCTTGAATACAGACAAATTTACAGATGCATTAAAAGGACCATTATACTCCTTCAGAAGTGTTTGCTTGATGGACAAACAGCTTCTGACTGCCTCACCCCCACACCGTTCCAGTGTTGTAATTTGGGCATCTTTGTAACTTTCCAAACCTGACACTCAGACATCAAACACTCACTTCATGCAGTGCGTCTACTTTCTAAAATTTTTATACAGCTATTTCTGTCACTTTTCATTTGTACAGCCAAGTACAGTTCTTTGAGAAAAGGGCTTAAAAGCATGCACTGTTGTTTATGAACAGCATCTTTCTGATAGATCCTTGTCAGTACTTATGTTCAAAACTCCGTGCAGCTCGTTTGAAGCATAGATTTTCTGTTTAATTTGTTTTTGTTTTTTTTTTGTTTTACTCTCATTGAGACTGAGAGCTTATTTTCAAGGGAAATCTAAGACACATTGATAAGAATGTCCATCCAACGTTTTGACCCAGTAAGTTGTGATGAATTTATGACATGACATGACATGACAATGTAGATACATGTTAAGTTGGGATAAGCCCTGGTCATCTGGCTTATTGTCTAAGACTCTAGAAAGTTCCTGCAGCTGTTTTCACATTTGGAACAGCACTCCCTGTGATTACTGAGCTGAGGGTCGACACCCTGCTATTTTCAACAGAGGTGTTAACGCCACAGAAAGCAGGGGAATTCATTGTACTTCGAAACTGGATTTTTAAGCTTTCTCTCCTGCAGCTAGTGATCACAAGTAGTGAACACTGAACACTTCACATTTTCATAATGAGATGCAAAGCTGATTTTTTAAGATGAATTTATAGTTCCTGTCTATTCCATGAAATGAAGAACTATCAAGTCTCTTGTGATTCAGCCAGCACCCAACCCACTAACCCAACCACTTCCATATTAAAAGCAGCTTTTCTCCTTATACAAGTGAGACCAGCCGAGAAGACCAACTTTGCTGCTTTATGTGGCTCCCCAGAGATCCTCCCCAGTCGTGACTGAAATATTAACGTTCCTAATCTCCTCTCCCCAATGTAATTAACCCATACTTGTTGGGTTCATGTCCTGCTTTCTCTCAATCTGGGACACATAGCAGAGGTATGCTCTACCTCGATCCCTCCCTGGGTAGTTCCTCATATATTACTGTCTTTGTCTTTTTGTACGTTTCATGTGCAGCTGTATTGCAACAATGATATATCATTATTCTGTATTCTATATATGTATCTTTAATCTTTATGAGTACATACGTTCATTTAAAATAGTCAGGTTTTCCACAAATGTATGTTTCAGGACAAATTACAGAAGAACACCAAGCTCAGGTCTGATTTGTGCATGTGTGTGTGTGTGTGTGTGTGTGTGTGTGTGTGCGTGCGTATGTCTGTGTGCATTTTTGCGTATGTGGCGTGCATGCATGAGTGTGGATGTGTGTTTCCCCCATCTCGCCCCCAGCTCAAGTTTGACAGCGATGGAGTGTGTGTATGCTGCGAGCTACAGCAGCAGAGTTCGAGCTGCAACAACCTGGGAGAGACACTGAAACTAAATCCGCTGAGGGACTGCAACACCATACGCCTACGCCTCAAGGTGAGTGGGAGCCAGCATGTGTTTGTAAAGTGTTGAATGTGAGAGCTGTGGTTTTTTTCACACACACAAAAAACACATTAAATTACTTTTCAGTATGTTTAAATGGCAGCTGAACTGGATGAAATTCTCAAAGCAGGTTTTTGACAGTTTTGCAAATCGAACTGCATGTTGGATTTGTGTTGTGGGCTTTAACCTATCTGCCCTTGTGGCTATGGTAACAACACTGTGTACACTAGTATTATGTTGTTTTCATGCCACAGAAAACAATGGAGATGTTGCATGTCACACTCTAGCAATGTCTCACTGTACAAACTCCTCTGGTGCACCCACCACGAGTGAGAGATATTGATTTGCATGGCCATGTTTCCTTCTGCGTTCAGGGTTGGTGTCACCAGTGTGGACTGAAATTCATCTGTGTGGCCAGATTAAGATTCAACTCCGGAAACAGCATCAAATCTCACAAATATGATCTGTAAAAGTAAAAGTACATATTTATGTATTTTCTTAGGAAAGAGTTGAAATTTTAAAGAAGTCTTGATAAAATAGATTTAGGCCTACACAGTCCCTTAAGCTACTTGATTTTTATCTGCAGCCACTACATAACAAGATTTTAATCCTGCTAGCAGATTGACTCTCTATGGATCACAATGTCAGTCCCCACAGCATGAATTTAGTGAATCCTTTATTTTTCCTCAAGTGGTGTTTTAGTAGTGTTTTAAATAAATACCTCAGTTACTGTGAGCATGAACTTGGGTTGAGACATTTATGTTTTCCTCAGAATGAGGAATGTCCCCAATTATTTGTTCCCTCAGCCTCAGCTGTACTTGGTGCTGAGTGCTAATTAGCAAATGTTATCATGCTGACACGTTAAACTAAGATGACTAACAAGGTGAGCCGTATACCTGCCTAACATCAGCATGTTAGCTCTGTCATAGTGAGCGTGTAAGCATGCTGACAACAGCATTTAGCTCAAAGCACTGACGAAGTACATCTTCACGCAGCCACTAACATGTTTTTACCAGATCTGTCTTATTATACCTGACTAGAATAATACCGTCAACTGAATAACAGGCAGTAGTTGTTAGAAAATAATTCTTACATTGCTAATCAAGTATAAAGTGATGTCTTTAAGTTTTATTTCGTATTGTGTAACATATCCCATGTGAGAACAATCAGATGCCATAAAATACAAAACAGTGTATATGTTCAATCTCAGATTAATTGGACAGGAAGCGGAGAATGGCAACAGCATTTGTCTTTTGCCAAAAGGCAGACCTCTTTGTATGCAGAGGGTATATAGCCTGGGCTGGCTGTAGTTTGCAAGTGCATGCTCTTGGTAGATTATCTTGACTCGGAGTGTCTGCAGGAATGATATACAATATGTGCCACTGTGCCTTTATTGGATAATGACAATCATATCCATTTATTTTATGTCCCTGATTGATTATAAAACATTGATAACCAAATAAAACACTTCTCAAGATGAAGCATGCTTATGGAAAGAGGAAAGATCAAGTACATTTGTCATTGTGGTCATAGCTCATTAAAAGAGATATGGGAATTGGTGCTATAAACCTTTATTAAGTGCGAAAGTAGTCAGATGTATTGAATTATGTTTCAAAGGAAACTGCCGTGCCCCAGTCCCCCGAGTCCTCGACCATTTCAGATGGCTCTTAGGCCGTCGTTGATCCAAATGAACTCATGATGCAGCTGCCAAATAGTTCATTAGCCAATAAAATACACTGTGTATTCGGAGTACCAAATTATCTCAGTAGGTAAACTAAATAGTGGCACCACCTTTGTTTACTTAGTAACAGCTCTTTTACATTTAAAAGTTTTATTCATCAAGAAGCAGTCAGTACAGGCTGACAAGTGCCATTGACTTTAGCAGCACATTTAATTTCTCCATTCCTCTTCTTTTTGTTACACTGCCTGAAGGTGTAAATCATCAGGGGGAGGAGTATTGAGATAAACTATGATTTCCTGTAAGGAATGTGTGTGTGTATGAATATGTAATGTGAATGTGTAACCTCTCTGAGAAACTCACCAACCAGTTTGGCTTGGGGCAAGGTATCTTCCAGAGGTTAAAAATCTGGTGAGCAGGCATGTTAAACAGTTTCTCTAGAGGTATTATTACCTTTCTTTGCCTGGAAGGATTTATTATGTCATTATGTACATTATGGACACAGGGGAAATCACAGAAATGCACCATCTCACATCTGCATGGCAGATGCAGAACAATAACAAAAATGAGCTCAGATGAAATCATCATAAATATTTCTTGTTTTAAGATTGTTTGGTGTGAACAAAACAGACTGCTGAGATTTTTAGTTTGGATTGAAAACTGTAACATCATACTTGTCAGGAATAGAATAATAAATTTATAGATTTACTGCATTTCCATCCTTGGCCCTGATGTTTATCTGTAGGATTAATTGCAATATTTCATCCCATGCAGCTACAGATCACACATGCATGTCAGCAGCCAGCTCATAATCAGCTGTGGCATATTCAAAACCTTTTTACCAAAGAATTTGAGGTGGGTGTTGAATTGTGTGGCTTGGTGGTTAGCACTGTTTAAAACATTATTCAGACCTATAGTTCCTTCACAAATCCTCCATACTTTCTTCCAACACAAAATATGTTCCAAAAATGTTAGCTTTCAAAATAAATATGAGTTAGTTGTATTTTATAGTTGGCACTACACAACTTAAAACTCACTGGTTCCAGCTGGCATCATGTCTGCTTTAACTTCCAGCTCATGCAGACTTGGCCTTTAGGATCTAGTTACTGGCTACCAGACATGTTTGAAAAACAGTTGCAGGGCCAACTTGATCCATTTAACATCTAATACTTCAAAGGGAAGGATTAATGAATCATGGGAAATAATTGGAACAAGTTTGAGGTACCTGCACCATGAAAATAAACGACTACCTCACACATTTCAGCAGGGGAGGCACCTGTCCTTGGTGCAAAAAGTCTAATACGAGTTGGTTTCTACTGCCACAGGTAATTACACAACCAGTCAAAGGTTTGGACACATTTCCGCATTGAACTCAATGAGAAAGTGTGTCCAAACCTGTAAATGGTAGTGTATTTGACTGCTGAATCTGGTCAGTAATGCGTTCAACAAGCTGGAAAAACACTTCATGTGATAACCAGGGAGCTTCATTAATGAGCCTCTGCCCATGATAAAAATGTCATTGCTAGGAGTCTGTGTTGTTTGAGTCACATGCTTAGAATTGACAGTACTTCCAGTACACACAGACTTTATCTTTGGCAACAGGTTCCTGGATTTGATTGAAAAACAGAGCTGGCAAATCGGAACGCTACATTTGACATTTCCCAACTTAATCCGTTTATTGTCAAACACTTTTAACCCCTTACCAGACACCACTCATTTCTGTAGACAAGCTGAAATTTAAATAATTATTTTATTTTTCACATTTATTACATTAAATGCATTCATAACCTTGGTCTCTTTTGAGAGGTAAGTCCAAATTTTACAGCTAAAAGGGAAAAATGAGTATAAGCCATATTGTGCCAAGGTTACAGAGCTATAAACATGGTACAAATGTAAGTACTCATAGTGAAGAGAAAATAAGCCCGGTAGTAGTAGTACATTTTATTTCACCATATCAATCAGGCACTAAAAATTAGCTTTTAGATTTCTGCATTGTTTAGAGAAATAAATAAAATAAAGATTTATAGTCCAGTGCAAACTAAAAGACATCTAAAGTACTGTTACTATGGCCAAAGAGTCCCACAGATGGAACTGTGTCTTTAATGGTACAGAGGAAGTAAAATGAATCAAGGAAAATAATTGGAACCTCCTTTTAAAAGTCAAAGTCCCTGCACCTCAAAAACTAACCACTATCTCATAGATCTCAGCAGGGGAGGTGACTGTCCTTTGTACAAATTTTCAGAAGTTTAATTGGAGTAGTTTTTTTAATGTCACTGGTAATTATGTGCCTCCTGAATCTGGTGAATAATCTGTGCAACAAGCTGGAAAACATTTTTTTGTGATAACTGGGGAGCTTCTTTCAAGAGGCTGTGCCCACAAAAAAAAAAGTAGTGATTCAGTTCTGTTTGAGTTGTGCTGATTCATTTACAGCAGATAAATCAGTGTTGCATGAATCCCAGAATTTATCCTAGAGAGATACGTTCCTTCTACAAACTGAATGTAGTATCCATTCACTGTTCATACGACTTCCACAGCTTCATGTCTCATAGTCAGAGACAAACACAATCTGAGACCTCAAATCAGTGTCTTTTTTTCCAGTCTATCCTTCTCCTAGATGCAATTTCTAGGAGCTAATCATTGAAATTATTTTCTTATCCAGCCTGTCTTGGTGTAGACTGTAGCTGTAGTACATATAGCTGGATAAGTTCTAGGGTGACTGATTCACTTCTTCTCGCTTTGCTGGTAGATATTTAAATTAAAACATCCAAAATCAAAGTCTCCACCACACATTCACTCCTGTTTCTGCCTTTTCTCTCCTCCTCCCTGTCTTCATTTTTTGGCAGGTGGTAATAATAGTTGTGATAATGGTATCACCCTAGATGTCATGTGAATTGAATTTATTGTGACAGATGAACTCTGAGAAGTTTATAAAAAAGTGTCTATTTTGTGATTGTGCTGAAGCGTCTAAGGGAAACGTGGATCACATAGACATATTTAAGTACATATTTAAATGATATTTAGTTTTTCTCATTTTGGACTAGCAATAAAAGCTGTTATCGTCCTTTCTCCTCTCACTTTGTGTGCTAGACAGTTGCTATTCCCAGAGCCAATTTCCAGGCAGGTGGTATTACTGTTCCTGCGCTCTTCTGAAATTAATTCACATAGCATAGTTATTATAGGTTCATTTGTTAAGACATGGTTAAAAATGGAACCACTTAAAGATACTTATTTTCTACCTTTTTTGATGCATAGCACAAACAGCAGTATAATGGGAGTGCAGTCATAAGTCTTTTTTTCAGATTCAGAGTGCTCGGCTAGTATTTCACCAGCATGCACATTTATTTTTGCTGACAGATTCAGTACCCCTTTGTCCCCTTGCTGTTCACTGCATTGCCAGAGTGTTAATGTGTATGTGCCTGTGCTTAACCTTGGAGGTTCATGAGTTCTTCCACTAGCATTAAATTTGTTTCCATGCACACAAACCTCATATCTCTTTTCATCAGTATTTTTACTTTAGCAGTACTTTTATTCTAGAAATGTTGGAAATGCAGCTTAGACTCTTATTGTGTGCTTGTCTTACTAAACCACATATCTGTAGAAGTGTTGTCTTCCTGCGGTGCCACACTGCTGTGTTTTCTAAACCTAGTTACCTTACTGATGACATCAACACTCTTTGCGTCACTTTCAGTTCTTTTTTTTTCGCCTTTTGCTCCACATGCACCTCTCTTTGTTCTTATATTCCTCATCTTTAAGAAGTTCATAATGTTTATTGCTTCCTCTTCCTCTCTTCTCTCTTCGCCTGTTCTCCTAAGTTTTTGTACGTTATTTTGTTTTTCACACTCTTCCTCTTCTTGTTTTGTTCCCTCTTCCTCTAACACTCTCCTCATCTTCTCACTTTTCCTTTAGGAGCTGCTGTTTAGCGTATGCGCCCTTAATGTCATCTCCACCATTGTGTGCGCCCTAGCCACTGCCATGTGCTGTATGCAGATGGTGTCAACTGATGTGCTGCAGATGGTGAGTGTGGTGAAAGGCTGACAGCAACGACAGCAGACTTTATTTTCTTTTCATTGACCACCCTGAAGTCTGAAGATCACTATCATCAGGTTAGGTAAACACATACAGTACATCTCAGAAATGATGTGCTGACCTTCCTCCAGTTATGGAGAGTGCGAGTTTTTGGTTGAATCATCCAGTTTGGTAAATACAGCTTAGTGTAAACACACACAGGGAGGATCAGTTGCCACAGGACCTCTCTCAGCGTTCAACTGCACTGAAAAAATATTTTGGATTTGAAAAAAACAGCTGCTCACTGGAAGACCACTGGTACGCCATCCTCAGTATGACCCCCTTTTGTCATTTTGTGTTGAACAATTAAACTATTACCAACAGCTAAATGCTCTCGGTAATGAGGAAAAATTAGTACGGTCAAGCTCCCTTTGTGTTTCAACAATAGCTATTTCATGCCTCTAAACACATCAGCAGAAGAGAAGAAAAAGCTACACAGCTAATATGATACCAAAAATAAAATACCTTTGCAATAATATCAGATTGTGAAACATTTGACATGTTTTATGGAATATGCTGTAAATTATGTGCATGCTGAAATGATTTTGGATAATAAAAGTTGGCCGGCAGTCAGTTTGATAAGAGGTTGAAAAGGTAGGAAATCACAGTGAAGGATGGAGAACTACACAGAATTTGCATACAATTATTATGGATTATTTGAAGAATATAAGCTTTAATACAGACTACAAAAGCTGCATAATAAATCAACTGTGATACTCTATGATGGTAACACAAGGTGAGTTAGACAGCAGTTAAAAATGTAAATGGGGAAATACATTCTTATCGTGACATAAGGTTTTAATTTGCTTCAGTCCCTGCTTCAGTGGCCAGTATATAAACAGTAGATGATAGTTCTTAGAGCGTCTCTACTGGGTCAATTAATATATTGACTTTTGTTGATACTTTTTAATGACCAGTCAATTAGGGGCATTTATTCATATTATTTTCAGTTTAGGCAGAAAAATATGTCATGCAGATACTAGAGAATAGTATTTCATGAACATCATGAACATGCACACTGTAAGGAAAATCTCGATAAACTCGAACGGCTGCAACACAGTGGCACCTATTGATTCAGAGGGAGGTAAAAGACAAAATCACTGTTTTCTAAAAGTCTTGCAGAGTTTCCAGGAGTGCCTAGTTTCCCATTTACCACAAGAAGTGTTAACCTTTTATTTATCTCAGTAAATTTAGCAAAGTCAATAGCAGCAGTGGCAGCCTAAAGATTAGAAAAACAGGGTGGCTGTGTCTGGAAGGTTGTCCCATTTAGGCATTTCTGAGTGAGGATATTCAATGTGTAGTGCTTTAAAAACTTCTTTTGATCTGCCTCTAAGCAAGGAGCCTGACTTATAGTTACTGCATTAGAGCTTGTTCAATGGCCAGCAACAGCAAATACATGTAACCTCTTGCCATAGCAGCATAAAGGTGCATATTACATTTGTGCAGACATTTGTTGGGCAAATTATAGTTTAAAATCATGATTACAATAATTGCTAAGTGTATTAAAGACCTGATAATGATTCTTTTTTTATGCTATGTTTTAGTTTATGCCACACAGAGCGCGAGCACTAAATGCTGACTGTATGACCCCCCATGGCACCATCCTCCATCAAACACTGGACTTTGATGAGTTTATTCCTCCCATCCCCCCTCCACCATACTACCCCCCAGAGTACACCTGCACCCCCTCAATGGATGGCCAGAGGTGAGAAAATAAATATTACTCATCAGCAGCACATCAGATGAACTCAGGTCTAACAATTCTCTACCTTGGTATTTATCATTGTGTTGTTTGATTTACTAAAAAATTGTGTTGTACTGTACTGTACTGTTCATAAAGGTTCATTTTGGTTAGGTACTTAATTGTAGTCACAATAAATTACTAGATGCAAATGTTACTTTTGCCAAAGGAAAAATATACCACATCCCACAGGCCAGCAATTCAAATTAGGTAACAGAGTGCTGCATATTCCCCATAAAAATACCTTGGGTCAGTGGCACTGGGAGTATATTTTTTATTAAATGCATTTGGGGGGAAAAAAATTTGCATAGCATTACTAAAGAGTATCAAAACTTTTTTGTGATATGTTCTGAAAGTAGAATTTTACTGGTTGCTGCAGGGGCTTGGTAATTTAGTCTACTGTACCCAGCAGTATCACATACTGCATATTAAAAATTCTTCAGAATTCATTTGTTTGCCGTATTGTGTGACTCTGTTATTGAACAACTACATGTGATATACTGTGAGGAGGCAGCAGCAATGATTGCAAAGTTTTTAGAAGAAATTATCAAAGGTGATATTTGTACCCAAAGACTATTCCAAATTCATCACATTAAGCACCGATGGCATATGTCTGTTTACTGTATGACTGTGACCATCACTTGTGATATTAACATCCATGGCCACACAGATCATCTCCCATCATTAAGCAGCTGTGACATCTGTGATTCTCAGCTGTGGTGATAGATTGGGTGACCCCTCCCTCATCACACTGTCTATTTTCTCAGTCTTGCCAGAGAGGCTGATCCGGATCTAACCATTTGGCACGAAGCCACATCTGTTTGTCAATTATGCCATAAATATAAACAAAGCAGAGGGAGCATTTATAGTGTCCCTGCCCAGGGCCAGGGATGTGGCATGACATCATCATGACTTGGATGATTGGTGGAAACTCTCATGTTGTAATTAATGCTCTGCCATTTTAGACGAAAATGGGATTGTAATTAAAAGATATGACTACACGCATGGCTGCTTTTTCTTAATTGGCACCATATGAAATGGAGGTGGTGCTCATAGGACACTACAGTTCTACTAAATATAGTTTTCATCCATTTTTCCTTAATATTTGAATAGATTATATAGATGATATTATATTGGATTTATGCACTGTGTGACTAGTGTAGAGGTAGAATTGCCATTCTTTGTGTTCCTGTTATTTGAGATATCATTTGGATTGGATAAAACTCTGCATTTATGCCCCTGATAGAGGCCTGCATCTGGACTTCCCTCATTCTCCCTTCAGTGCCATCTATGGGGTGCCCATTAACAGCCCAGGGACCTTGTACCCAACTGACCTGCCGCCTCCATATGAGTCTGTTGTGGGGCAGACCCCTGCCAGCCAGGTGAGGCAAAAACAGCAAGGTCTGTCCTCAGAACAACTGTCTGCAAGGCCATCTGTAAATCAGTGTGATTTGTCATATGTTTTGCTCTAAATAGTTGGTGTATTATTTTAAGTTCTGCATCAAAATGGTATTGCTACTATGTATATAAAATCATATATGTAGAAAAGAAGTTTTCATCTAGTCTCTGTCAGTTTGTGACGTTGCCTGTCCAGTCAAATCAAAAACCACAGCAAATTTAAGAATTTATTAACATTTATTGTTTCAGACTCTTATGGTCCCCCTTGACCGCCACAATGAACTAATCACAGCTTTGTTCACCCTCATTTTAAAGTTAAAATTAACTGTCTAATGTACAAGTAAATCCTTTTATGTTTTGTTATATTCTCAGCATCAATTAACACCTTAAGCTTTTAATCCATTATTTCCATTATACATGTTAATCCCATAGTTCTTCTTCAACGTCTGTTTTTCCCCTGATGAAGACCCTTTGAGGTCGAAACCAGTCAGTGTGTTTTACTATGATGCTCAAAGGCTTTCAAGATACTACTTGTTTCGTTTAAGAATGCCTGGAGAACATACTTCCCTCTTTCTAATTGTTATTGCCCATCTCTGAGAGCACCTTCATTTTTTCTGTATTCATTGGAAGTCTTATACTGTGAGTATGAGGCCCATTTTCTTTTATTTCTTCAAATCCATTTAAAAAGAACGTGCAGTTTTCTCACCTGCAATAAATGAGCAGTTGTAAATGCTGTAAATAACTGATGGAAGCAGCAGTGATTGAAGACACTCAGCTGATGATTTATATATATAGCCTATACTTACACACACACATAAACATATATCGTTAGTTGATCTAATTAAGGGTTCTTATTCAACTTTTCATAATGCAGTAGTTTCCTATGCCAGGGCAACTGGCCCTTGAAACTGAGAAATGCATGTTAAGTATGGTATGGTCTTACGGAGCCCTCTACAGACCAAAGAATGATACTGAATGTTTGCTGCTGCACAGTGGGAATATTGAACAGTACGTAATAATGAATGTCTTCATTTTCTGGTCAAAACATTGTATTTAAACAGTGCTGTTATGTTCACCACTGTCACTAAAATTCACTTATTTACAGGTTACCACCAGCATAGAGCAACAGGCCACTGAGTCCAGTCTGTGTGAGAGAAACACTACAGCAGGACTCAGTACTCAGGGTAAAAACAGCTCCAATGCTGCAGTGAACATTACAGAGTATTGTTAAATGTCATTGTCAACTAACAGCCATGCTGGTGATGTGTTTTCCTCTATTTTCAGCTTCAGTTGACAGCGCCTCACTAATGGTGTCAGAAGTGGCTGATCAGGACCAGACTTGCTCCTCAGAGGACTTGTGCTCCCTGGAGGTCCAAGGATCTGACTCCTCTCCCTATGGCATGATGCACATTGCCCGCACCAATGGGAGCTGCACCAGTCTAGAACTTTGCACACGTGACTCCTCACATTGCCATCGTGGCCTGCCTACCACTGATGCCCGCCCCAGTGATACTGGATACAGTGAGTCTTCACACACCCAGGAGTCTCTGGAACGCTCTCCAGACTGGTCCTCAGAAAACTTTAGCAATCTGGACCAGGAGGATTCGGGTGACAACACACATCCATGTGAGGAACTCAGGGCTGCAATGCACATATGTGACGAGCTTGCATCAGCCAAGCATTTACCAGAGGAACCTCCGAAAGCAACAACACACTCCCTTATTAAAGCACGAATGGTGAGCCGGAAGCTCACGCTCCCCGTCAGCATCCCCCCACCACCTCAGCCTTGTTCCCCCACCTCTGTGGCCTCCTCTGGTGGAACTTCAGCCATCAGCCCTATGGTTCCTTCTCCTTCCCCTTCACCTCCCAGCAGGCCACGTGGCCCCAGACTGTGTTTCAGTGTTTGGTCACCCTCGTCAACATCACAGCCAGCCTCTACCTCAGCTCAAAGTGGCTCCTCACCCTCAGAGAAGCCTCGGGTCCTCCGAGCAGCCAGGAGGTACCGCAAGCTGGCACGCATTGTCCGCTCCACCAGTGACCCCATCTCCTGTTCCTCTACAGTAGGAAGTATGTTTGGCAAGAATGTTACACAGGTTTTACTCCATCAAAATATTACTTTAGAAATTAACATTTTTGAGCCTGCTTTATTGGTTTTGTCTCCCTCTACAGGAGAAAATGGCAACTGCGCCTCTGTAAATAACCCTGCAGCTGAAGATTCCATTCATACATCACCAGAGCAAGGTACAATTATACAGATTAGGAATTCGTGTGATAGTAGGTGGGGGTTATCACACATGACATTCATATCTGCTGCAAAACATCATTCACATTCCATTTTGCCAAAAAGTAAAAGCTGAATGGAAACTCATTCATCTTACTATGTAAACTAATTTATCAAACTGTACTGAAATATATATTTAAGTGATAACAATGCAGTGACTCCATATTAGTTGTTGTTTATGAATTTCTGATAAAGGATTCATGGGTTTAAGGAAATTCAGAGTTTTTAAAATAAGTAAAAGCTAATTATGCCCATTGGGTTATCTTAAAAAATTCTATTATACTATATCATAATGGTTCCATGATAATATTGCCTGATCATTTCTTGCCTCATACCCCCCCTCCTCCTCCCCCAATCAATGAAGCTGACAATGTTTTGTTTTCAGAGCTAAGAGATGTTTCGACAGAGGCCGTCGGAGCTAAACCCAGTCACATATGTGTCAGGAGACAACAGAAAGAGGACAGGAAAGTGGAAATTCACCTTAAACCCCGATCCCTGCAGACACACTCCTCCCATGAGCGCCCACACTCCCTGGCTGACCTTAAGATGTACAAAGACACCAAAATATTGGTGGCCAAATTTCTGGAGCACTCAAGCTGCAGCCTGCCTCCTGAAGTCCAGCAGGTTGTCAACAACATCAAATGTGTCATCAAGTTGGATGAGAAACACATGGAGGAGGCCATCTTTAGTGCCAATGTTATAGATCAGGTAACTGGACTAGACACCATCCATGATAACTGAATTAACCTAAAGGCCTTCCTTTGGTTTGGATAGTTATTGCTCAGTAATGATTAATGTACAAAATTAAAAGTTAGCATGTTGTAAAATCAGCAACTTCAAAACTACACCACCAGTAGGACTACAGAGTTGTAGTACAATGATACATATGATACATAGTACAATGAATTTAGCTGTAATATTGCATTGTCGTGCTGATATTCACGGGGAGTTGCATTGACTCAAAAAGAGTTATTTCAGTTCATGAGTGCTATGCAAATAATGAATACCTGGCAACATTTCTCTCTCTTTGATTTTTGTTGATTTCATTATTTCCAGGTGATGGCCCAGCGTATCATAGGCAGTCCTAGAAAGCGTGGCCATGAGGATCTTCACCTGCAGAGCTGTGGTGCTTTGAGTTCGTCCCCTTCGCCTTCAATGCGCCGTCCCAAACATCTCCCACAAACAACCAGCACTTCCACTAACCCACTAGACTCCCCCTCCTCTGAACAAAGCCTTGAATGCAAAGAAACTATTCTCTGACCACTCTCACGACAAGGACTTGGGTCAGAACTCTTGAGTGCATTACATGGTGCTGGTATTGCAGACACACTGCGCTGTGCAGTGTTTGTTGAGTAACTAGTAACACTTCTTAAGGCATTATGAGAGAATTTATATGCACAGTGTGTCTGCAGTACAGGCACTGTACTATAATGCCCTCATAATGTATCTCCTAGTGCCCTGTGAGACAGTGCCAAGTCATCAGCAGAAATGGTAGCAAATTTAGCCTGATCCTGCCATTGTCTGTAGTGGCTTCTTTCTCATCAGAAGAACAAAGAATGTCTCTCCCTCAGGGGATCTTTTCTACTGAAATTCATCTCTTAAACAAGAAAAAAATACAGAACTGGCAAATTTGGATCTGTGACTGAAAGACAAAGATTGCGTTTCAGTATTCCTCTCCTCCTCATACGAAGCAGAGAAATATGTTTGTTATTTAACTGTGAACTGAACAGACTGGGTATTACTGGCCATTGTTTGCAGACTTTGTGCAACTGTTACTGATTGGGTTGTGAATATTTTGTGGTGTCGCTGGTTCAAGAACATCACAGATGTGGATTATTTAACTTACCTCATTGTGTTACTGTTCTTTTCAGTGTTACAATAAAATCTGGGTTTGTATGTTGTGGGTTTTGTTTCTTTTTTCAGTTAATGTTCTGAGTTCATGTATGTCATTGTGCAGGTGTTAGCATTTTGAACTGGTTGCCTCAGCCAGTGCTGCATGGTCAAAATAATACTGGACAGTTTAGTGAATATGTGTTAGCAATGTTGTTTACCCATTGATCATTTCTTTTAATTTGTGTTGGTAAGCGTCTTATCCCAGTGCTGCTTTCAGGTGATCAGGATTTTTCAGAGCTACTAAAATTTGCAGTGCTTGTGACTGATGCAAAGTAGTTTAATTCAGCTAGTCCAACCTTACAAAGGCAGAATGAGTCATATTAAATGAGTTAACATAAGATAAATACAAATTATATATGAGAGTTGGAATTTTTGTCAACAATTCACACACAGGCAACTTCCCTGATTTTCTTGGTGTATACTTAGCATTGGCATGGAGCACTAGTTATTTAATGTGCAGAATTTGGATAGGTATTAATATTAATAATAATTCAAAATAAAATCAATAAAATCTTTACATCTTTACATAAAACGCCTAATACTACATGAAGTTTTAGAATTAGATTATAGGCTAGGGCCAGGTTGCCCCAGTCCTGCTTATCACTTTAAAATGCCCCTGTTGTCTTTTTTGCTACAGAAACATGAAACTATTTTCACTAACTAAAAACAAAGTGTTTTAATTCATACACTTTATTTTTTTTCTGCTACTGGTAAGATGTCAATGAGAAATCAAGTAGGCGAATCTAGTTTGATTTCATTATTTTTGTAATAACGCATTTGTACGCTTTTGTTGTGAGTATAAAATTCAACGCTTGCCTGCGAAATTATGAACAAATAATAAAATAGTACATTATAACTGTAAAGTGCTCTTACAGTCAGCCATGTGCTTCCGGTCTTTGCACACTATTTACGATTAATTGGGCCTATGTTTTCTATAAATAGATTAGGTTTGCTTTTACCCTGTGGTCAATGATTTTCACCTGTTAAGTAAAGACGGTACAAGCTACAAGTTAGAATTCGGCCAAAGTTTATATAAATAAAACCGAGGACCCAAACGCACATTTACATTGTATTGCAAAACGCTTAACCTTTATTTTGAAACGCACGCGCCTCGCTAGCGGAAATGGCACGGCCGTATTGCAGCCAGCTTCACGCAGCGCAGAAATCATGTTGGCAGGCTGAGAGTCGTGAGCCCTGATACAAAAGCTGCGTCCGTCCTCTGTGTTTGTTGTGATGTGGTTAGTTACATTACACGGATCCCACCTGTGCTTTGCATGAAAACACGACAGTGTTGTCTGACAGCAGCTAGTTTCGCTGTCGTCGCTAGCTAGTGTGAAGCGGTTAGCTGCGCGCCCTTAACGTCGGGATGAGCTAACGTTAACGTCGACAGTCATCGGTGGTTTTGTTTGATAGAGTCTGTGATTGAAGCGGCTCCGGGGGTCTGTGTGTTCGTTGCTCCGCTGCGCCCTTTAGAGAGGCAGCTGAAGGCTAACTTCATGCACCTAGCTGACGCTGTGCGGTTTGTGTTTGCACCCCTCGGTGCCGTGTAGCTGTCCACGTCTATCTCGTCGACGCTCTCTGCCGCTGCCAGCTGAGCTAGGCCACGTCCCTGCGGGCGTATTTCATCTGCTCGCATTGGACGGATTGCAGGGAAGATGCCTGGTGTGCGGAAGAAGGAAGGGGAGTAAAGATCAGCGATAGAAATGTGAAAAGTCTTGAACCTTCAGA
Organism: Mastacembelus armatus; assembly: GCF_900324485.2. Taxonomy (NCBI): domain Eukaryota; kingdom Metazoa; phylum Chordata; class Actinopteri; order Synbranchiformes; family Mastacembelidae; genus Mastacembelus; species Mastacembelus armatus. The sequence continues at coordinate 9,022,233 of NC_046635.1, read as the reverse complement.
CCGTGTGTCCGTGTAGTGTTTGCATTTAGCAGCGGTTGCCGCATACTGACGGCATGTCACGTAGACGGATGCGTTGCACACCGGGGGAATACTCTCACTGAGCTCTGTGGTAACTTAACGCTGCACTTTGTTCTTTGAAATGGTTGGGTTTGGTGCAAACCGACGGGGAGGCCGACTCCCGTCCTTCATCCTCATCTTCTTAACGCTGATCATCGCCATACTCTCTTTCAACTACTGGACGATGTCCAACAAGCACGGCCGACTGCTGGATGAGCTGGCGGAGGTTCAGACGCAGGTGAAGCGCAACGAGGCGGCGCGGAGCCGGCTGGAGAAGCGGAACTCGGAGCTGATGGTGCAGGTGGACACGCACAGGAAGCAGATCGACCAGAAAGATGGGGACTATAAAGTCCTGGAGGGCAAGCTGCAGACGCGAGAGGCTCTCATTAAAAAGTGCACAGATGAAAAGGTACAGTAGCAATGGCTCTGGTGGAGTTAGGTTTTATTTCTCTTTACTGAAATTTGTCAGAAAGGAGCTACAGCTTCCACTCTTTGGAAAAGTGGTATCATCACAAACTGGGAAGAGACCTCTGACAAGACCACTCTCTAGTAAAGCAAGCTCACAAGTCATGAACCAATAGTTTTCAGGTCATTGTATAAAACTGGATGGCAAAGCTGGATTGTGGTTCACTAGACCGGTCGGGTAAATTTAGATAACTATCACTTTGATGTGAAGCAACAAAGAAGAGATAATATTTCCATTAAATAACATTATTACATTCTAAATCTTCAGATCCTGTCCTGTCACATTATTATAGATAACAGTCTTCCAGCTGTACAGCAGGCAGAGAAGGTATTTGAGAAACTTCTGTAACATTTGATGGAGGCAGGGTTTTGCCTCATACCTTAAAAGACATACTGACCACTAAGCAAAGGTTTGTCTTGTGTGGTCTATGATACATGTGACTCATTGTTGACTGGGAAGTTCATTTACTTCAGCCAATTTGTACTACACATATTTTTTTCAAGAAGGTTGTGGCTCACAGCTCTCTTTTTAGTTTTATTATCCCTTTAGGTGTTTTTGAAGAAAAAGGTTTTATGGTGTTTCACTGGGCACTTAAGCCAATTATAATGTATATAAATGTGGTTGAGATTTTGAGTAATGGGTTTTGGGGTGCATTTATCTGTGTGTGTGCGTGTGTGCGTGACATGATTCCACAGCAAAGAAAAACTACATAATTGAAATCCACTTTGTTACTTTTGATGTATTTTTGTGATTTCATGCATTCACTGTGAGTGGCCTGTCTATATGCTGCACACGGCTATCACCTTTGTCCTGTCCAGTATCCCAACCAGCAGTTCACTGTCTTTTGTGTCCCAGCACCCTTTGAACGTTGGTGTGCGTTCATATTTGGACAATATATTAGGATAATGTTTTCCTGTAATTTACATGCACCCTGAATGGCCTATTCTTCATCATCAGGCAAATATTCGCTTGGCTTATGTTTATTGATTATGCTTGGCATCTTAGTCAAACCACTGCTGGTCTGAGTTATGCAGCTAGTATAACTCAACAAGAACACATTAGGACATCAGTTGTGAGACGGTATTTTAACTAGAACATGCACCGTCACAGGTAGTCGTGCTTTGAGGAGAGTTTGATGAGAGTTAGTTATCACTGACTGTTGGTAATGAATGACTTGTACTAAAAGCAATACTGTATTTGAAAAGTATTCTACAGAAATCAGGAAACCAGGTTGGAGAAAGACAATGTGGAACTTGTTGTTTGCTCAACATTTGATGAGAAGCCATCAGCCCATCAATTTACTCATTAAGAGGAACTGCAGAGTAACACTGCTCATGACTGGATATACATACACACAGAAACGGGTAAACATGCTCAGCAAACAAGTCTGTAATTAAAACCAGCTAGTGTTACCCGCTTGTATAAATATCACCTCTGATGGAGATATGAGTCACCGGTCAGTTGAATGAGGTAGTTTTCGCATCCTGAATTTTGCATCCTGAAACTTTTCTCCTGCTTACTGTCAAACACTGTGTGACCCAAACTCCTAATCATAGTGGAACAATGGTCCTGTAACAGTTTTCCTTCTGTTTAGTTGTTTGCTCTGCTGGCACTGACAATGTTTTTATTTCAAATCCATATTCATTTTTGACAGTAAAATCCCTTTTGGCAGCTGACTTTTTTTGTCTCGGTGTAAGAGATGAAATGTAGATTTAGATGAAGCTTACTTTTTTTTTTTTTTTTCATGATATTCAGACCTTCCTAGATGGTGATGTATGTAACAAAGAGTACATACTCTCAAGTTTCCTGGTAGCAATTTCAATATCCGGCTTTCTTTCCATGATCAAGATAAGGATACGTGTTAGTTGCACCACTGCTTTTCCTTTATAAGCAGCCCAGCCCTGTTTCAACACAGATGCGTGCTCAATAGCATGGGAGTCCTGCAATGCAGAGAAAATAGTGACAGTCGAGCCTTAAATGGCTAACACACATTCATTAGGGGCAACAATGAATCGTGCAAACTTATAGTTCTTATACAGTCTGTAAACACTGTGGCTGTGTTGTCATCAGTAAAGCCAATATCAGCATGCTGCAGATAGAAGCCGTTAATCACACCTGATGGTGGTTGCACTATGTTGTTCTTGTCTACAGCAGCACTATTTTCCTGTCCACTCTTTTCTTACTGCCTTCTCAATCAGTAATAGCGTCTTCAAAAACTTCAAAGACACATGAAGCCTAAAACTGGTTTTGCAGGAAACAAGTTTTCAGTAAAAGAAAAAAAGCGTATTTATCAAAATCTCTCAATTTGTAACCTTCAAGTGTGGACGCCATTCATTTGCTGCTACTTTTTGTAAAGGATGAAACTACAACTTTTTGACTGCTGTGTTTCAAACCTCCAGGGATTGTTTGATAGTCAAAGGATAAGAAGAGTAGTCCCTTCTACCTTGTTCTGCTTGTTTTAATACAAAGTGTTGTCTTTTAGCTTTAACTGACTGAAATACCACACTAGTGCATTTGGTTGTGAACCTTCAAGACAACCCGGTTCTTCCAGATTTTCCATTTGTAATAATTAGAGAACTTGTGGCATGGTTTAGTCATGAGTGACCTAGCATGGCAACTTTCCAATACTATTGCGATAAAGGAATGTCAAAAATATGTATACGTTCTCCCTCAGCTCAAACACTTTTTCCTCTTTTCTGTACAGATGAAAATGCAGGGTGATGTCACAGCCCACATGACAGAAATTCAGAAGCTGAAAGGTGAGACTTCAGTCAGTGCAGCAGAGGATACACTCAAAAAATCTATTTATAAAGGATTTCTAGGAATTTCAGGAAAAGTTGTATTTGTAGCTTCGTTTAACAGACAAGTGCTTAACCCTGTTTTTGTGTGTGGTTGTATGTGTTGTTGTGAACAGAGCAGCTAAATGAGCTGAAGCAGGAGTTCATGAAACAAGAAGAGCAGATAAGAGAAGTGAAAAAAAATAGCACCACTTTGGAAAGAAAACTGGAGTACGAGAGGTATGTGAGATCGGTGTTAATGGCTGCCCTTGAGGTTTTCTCCACTTGAGCTGTGTCATGATGTCCAAAGCACTTCTGAATATCTTTAATTACCCATTATGACATTTTTTTTTTTTAATGAATATTCACAATAATCACATAATAATAGGCCATTGGTTATTTTTATTTCCTACTTTTCCATCTGACCTCATCTCAGTGATAATTCATTTTTGTTGGGTGGTTGACAATTTCTACAGTGGATTTTTAACTAGCTCAGTTTAGCAATTTTATATAGTATTAAAAAAATCAAACGGTGTGGTTGAAACTTATGAGGAATATGTATTAACCAGTTTACAGTGTGGACGTCAGATTGCACAACTTAAAGACGAATATGAAGAATCCAAAAAGGCCCTGATGGAAGAAGCATCAAAGCTGAGACTGGTTAGTATCAATTAAATTTTGACAAGGTGTCGGACGGTTGTGCCACCTGCTGCCACGTTGCACTCATTCAGCACTGCACCATTCATTTCTTTTTGATGGTAGCAGCTAAACATAATTAATTTTGCTGCGCATCTATTTCTGTTAAAGCACCAATACTTCATCAGTCTCTTCTCCCCATTTGCTTCTTTTCCTGATTCACCTTTGGTATTTCCTCAGAGTGTAATGGATGGCCAAAAGGGTGTAAAGGCAAGCAGACGTGCAGATGGAGCGCCAGGTGTTGAGATGGTTGGAGAGCGCCATACAGTGGCTACTCACCGGCGTGACAGCCCAGATTTAAAAGGTACAGTGGATGTGATGGTGATAACCAAACTTTGTACTGGCTGTGTTCTGCCTTCCGTTGTTGTGTACTTACACACTAAATGTGTAAGTACACAAGACTCATGTGTTTGACTGAAAATATTAATTAGCAGAAATGTATTTAATTACGTTCTGTATTTCCAGCATTTGTTACTCTTGTTTACTTACCTGCATAAGATGGGAGTAGCTAAATGTTTTAACGTCAGCCTCTCTCCACCACTTATGTCACATCCCTTCTGTTCTCTTACAGAAGAGATGGGTAAGCCTGGCAGTGATGCTGGCATGCCTGGTATCGAAGACAGTGAAGTTGGAAAAATCGATGACGTGCAATTTGGTAAGCAATGGACCTCAACTTTCAAGAGCAGTTTTTAGGTTGCCATAGTAATTGATCACTGGAATATAATTGAGACTCTCCATCTGTGCATAGTAATATGTTAGGCTCAGGAAATCACACTCCCTTATATGACACTGAATTTGATATTTAAAAAAAACTTTTTCAGGGATCATAATTCCATATCCCTACTGTATTTCAGTCCTTGAGACGAGTAAAACGCAAAAAATCAAATTCACTTAAATTTCTCACTTTGCCATTTCATTTATTTACAGGCTTGAAGAAACCAGCTATTACTCAGAAGCATGATGAGGCCCCTGATGTGGTTGTGGGAGCTGGTGCTGGACCTGGAGTTGAGGCAGCTGATGGTCCAGGAGGCCAGGGACTTTCCCTGGACCAGCCCAGGCTTCAGCAGGACAGAGCAGAGGGCCAAGGAGCAGTGATTGCCCCTCCGGGCCTCAACAAGCAAGAAGACAAACCGGTAGTGTTTGAAGAAGACAATAAGGGAGGTATCAAGGCAGATGAGCTCGGAGAAGAGCAAAGACAGCCTCGAGGTACATTACGCAGCACCGTTGTAGCACTCAGTCTTTCGGGCATTTGGGTGTGTGATCATTTGTTCTCAGGTTTCACTGAAAAATAGCTTTACAGATTTCATACTTTCAGTTATGTCTTTATTCTTTCATTAGTTGAGTGAAGACAAGAGCAGAATGCCTTTTTTAGTTTTTTGTAGTCTTGTGTAACATGTTTTAAAACTTAATATGCCACATTATGTAACAGTATTATAGCAGGTTTAACACTGTGCTTTAGGGACATAGTCAAAATTAAGAATATTTAAAGGGCATTCATTTGCTTGATTTGTGAAATCCTTGTAGCAGGTGAGGAAGGGATTTGCACTGTCATTGTACTGAGATAGAGCACTAAACGTTTTAGGCCTTAAGGTTTGATTTGATTTTGAAATACATACATCAACTTTCATGTATATATTTTTCTTATATTCTTTCTTATTGTCAGCGCCTGATAATGTCAAGGGTGACAGTGAACGCTTGAAAGGAGTTGCTCTGCCGCCGAATCCTGTCCAGGTGCCCAACCCCATCCAACCACACCATGCCAAAGATCAAGTTCCAGCAGAGCCAGTACACCACCGGCAAAGTGAGTTTCTCCATGACCCCTTAAAAAGTGGTTGAGATGTTGTCTTCCAGCTTTCTTTGTGTCAATACTGACCGTAATACACAATTTGGTGTGAACATTGCCCACTGCCAATTGGTTGCAACCCTATTTCTGCAGAACACGTTTTTTTATGAAAGTTGGAACTTGCAGACGAATATCTATCCAAATATGGATAAGGAGCACTGTTAGGGAGTAGCGAGAGGGTTCAGTTGAAGAGGAGAGCAGACAAATGACATACATCTGGCTTCCAGATTACCCTTTCCTGCTCCCTGCTTCTGCTCTGCTGCTTTTGCTCCCTCTGTTTTCAAATGTTCTGTTCTTTTGTCTCATTTACGCATCCTTCTCACCCTCTGCAGCACTTCTGCTGCTCAGTTCACATCTTTATTTTGTTTAGCTTGTAATCTCCCACCTTTTATCTCTTTAAACTTGCATTTTGTTGTGGCAAATTAACACCCAAGACATACGAGATGTCTTGTTTTTGGCAGTGGTGCTTACTAGATATGAATCTACCGCCTGGCTCAGTGCATTTCAAGTCCTGTTCAGTCCTGCCAATGGGACAAATCTTGAAATTTGCCTTTGGCTCGATAGGAACATACACCGCCTCAGATGCTTGTGTGATAGAGGCAAAAAAGTGACACAGTGGAAGGAATACGATGGGATAAAAGATCATCTTCAGCACAAATGACCAATCCCCTAACATCATCTTGCTTCTTCTTACATTTAAACACACATCAACTATTGGTTTACAGCATAGAGAAAAGCCCTTCTGAACAGGCTTTAAAATGAGGTGTCTGTACTGTTCTCTCTTTTCACATATGTTAATGGAGGTGGACAACGTGTTGGAAACATTACATTTTACATGTATGTACATTTATTTACCGTGTTTATGGCCATAAAAATGACCTTTTGAGGTGAGTCAACAGTTCTCACAATACCAACAAAAGCTAAACATAAGATTAGACTTACTGCAGGGCTGCACTGTATTTGATAGATTGATTGATTGATTGTAAAATCAAGACCGTACAGATGATTACACCGGTAGCCCAATTAGTGTTCAGTGCTTTCCAGACCATAAACAGTCCCTCATTGCCAGGGAACTTCATTTGTTTCCACTTGGCTCTCTGCTTTTAAGTCCTTTGCTCTTTAGAATGACCTGTCTTCTAATTAAATCTGCCATGGGGTATCTTTTCACCTCATCTTCCTTATGTTTTCTCATCGTCTCCATGTGATCACTTATTCCTTCATGCATTCATTATGCAGTATTTCACACATTCCTCCCTGTCTTCCTACAACTGCATCCGCTTCCCTCCCTTCCTGATGAGGCCCTTCTCTGCCTCCTGCAGGCCGGTTCTTTGATGAGAACGAGTCCCCAGTAGATCCGCAACACGGCTCTAAGCTAGCGGACTACAATGGGGATGATGGGAACGTGGGTGAGTATGAGGCCGACAAGCAGGCCGAGCTGGCCTACAATGAGGAAGAGGATGGTGATGGTGGGGAGGAAGACGTTCAAGGTGAGCCAGGCCGGGGGACTGGACTGTCTGTCCAGATGTGTATTCCACCATTCCTCCCTTGCTCCTTCCCCCCACCCCTGTCCTGCTGCCAACCCCTGCATTGTCCCAGCATTTAGCTCACAGTACCTTGAGTTTGGGCCTTGAAAAGAAACTACAGATATTCAGGAATTATCACAAGCACCTTCATGGTCAAAGCAGGACTGTCATATATGCAGTTCAGGAAGAGTAACTAAACTGTGAAACCCCATAGCCTCATTCATAAAGAAAACTTGACCCAGGAACTTACGGTTCTGTGAGAGTAATTCTGTTTCCATCTAGTATTTTCAATGCTGCTTATGCTCCTTTTTAGCTGTACCACCTGTCTGTGCCCACCAAACATCTGACCCACATCTAGACTAGTAGATAAATATAGCTCACTGTGTTTGTGAATGTGTCTGTGTTCTCCTTGAAATATTGAAATGCATGTTCATGTTTTTTTTTTTTCTTTGCTGTGATTGTTTCCTACCTATAAGATTATAAATTTTAATATTGGTGTGACTGCATTTTGAAGAAATTCGTTTTTTATTAATTTAAATAACTATTTGCCATGTTTGCCTCGTTATTAGAGTATTGATTATGATTTGTCATCTATTGTCTGTTAAATGCTTCATTTGTATAGTCTCTTTCAGTAAAAGTCTAGGACGTTATGATCAAAAAGAAAGCTAGCAATATACTAGATAGACATAAATAGACACAAAATGTTTCCCTTCTTTTTTTCATACTTTGGTTAGATCAGGGGCACTATGTACCAAAAGAGCAGCGACTGTGCTGTCCTATGCTGTTGACACAAGATGGACATGAACACCCTCAAACACCTTTAAAGCTCAAAGTCAGCATTTGAACCTAGAGTCACTGTTTCATTTCAAATCCAGTTGAATTGTATCCAAAACCATGAAAAGCATAAATCCTCATACTTTGTGATTGGACTATATGTGATGATTTCTTTTATGGACGTACACTGTAACAGATTAGGACCAAGCCATAGATGCGATTGGATTGATGGAGAGACAGAGCTAAGATAATACATGTCTATTAACATCTGTTAACTGATCTCTGATCTTTGTGCTGCATTCTTTTTTTTCCAGATGACGACGATCGAGACATGCAGGGAGATCGGGCTGTGGATTATGGAAAAAGGCATCAATCCATTGACATTCTTTGAACGGGAACGCATTCAGACCTTTCCTCTACAATTGAGGTCTCTCTTGACAAAATAGTTTGAAAACCAGTAGGTTTATAGGATGTATCCTCAATGTCCTGGACTACTTTGAAAAAACAAAAATTGCAACTTATGAATTCTGAATAATATAATACAAAGAAAACGTAATGGCATTGTTCTGAGTTACTGTCAGATTGCTAATGGTCCCAAGTTAGGATAGTAGGGATAAAATCTTGTACATTGACTGTTGAGTTTTATTTGATAACCGCCTCAGTTGATAATGCAGTGGTCTAAAAAGAGCCCTCCTGAATCACACCTGAACAAGGGTCAAACTGTGTTTTGTTTTTGCTACATTTCTTTTCAGATTGCTGTGGCTTGATATACACAAATACTGAGATGTATTTCAAAGAGACTGATTGAACATTCTGCCTTTCTACCATAATTTTGGGGCTCTTACATGGATGGATTTTTTTTTCATTTATATGAATGGGGGATACATTACAAATGCCAAGGACTCTTCTCATGGCCTATTAAATCAATTTTTTTTTTTTTTTTTGTGACACTCAAATGTGTCGCTAATTGAGTTTTTTAATGATGCCATTGCATGCATTTGAAATCTTTGATTAATTATCAAACTGAGAAAAATACTGATGCTTAAGCAATACTTAGAGTGATGTTAGATCCTCTGCAGTGTGCAAAGATTAACCAAGCACATGAAGTTGACATACTGTACACATGCTTCCATTAATAAGGTCTCTTGTACATAATGTAGTCAAACTGTTAACATTTGTACTGAGGAAATACAGTTCCTCACCTTTAGGGAAATCCGTTAACATGACATCAGATCTGTTTGTGCAGCCAGGAAATTGATTTCTCATGGAAAGGCACATTGAATGTAATTTAATTTTATTAAAGGTGATGCTTCATGTCAGTTGTCAGTTGTGATGACGCTTTAGCATCAATGTAAATGTAGAAATGATGGTTTGTTATCAGTGGTGAGTGCATTATGATGCTGCTTGATAAGAACTATTGAGCTGATTTCTAACTCATAAGCTGTCTAGTCCCTGAAGACCTTGAACAGTTACAAAGCTGGAAAGAGCAAAAGGCAAGTGATAGTCTTTGCTGCGGACCGTGTGCTGGTGTTTATGAGAGGTAAGGGGGTGTGTCTGTGTCCCATACGGGTATCTGCCTTGGAGAGACTGAGCAGAGGCGGGAAATGGCGCCTGGTAACACAACGGTGTGTCATTTCGGAGACAGCCCTTGAGTATCCAGATAAACGCACAAAAGTCGGATTGGATCCCAGAAACAGCCACGGCCTATGCGGTGATGGTTATTCGGGTTTGAGCCGATATCTCGCTATCTGCAGATCACTGTAGGGTAAGTCGGTAACGTTGCCAGCCCTGTTCGTGCGTTTGTCTTTGCGGTTTCTGTAACGCTGGATAACGACATGATAAACATTTTCCGTCCATGCCTATGCACATCTGGTAGCCCTAAGCAGATTTTCAAGGCTAGGCAGAGTTAACGCCAAGCTAGCTGCTAAGCTAGGTTAGATAGCTAATGTTAAAGGACAGCTAAAACACGGCCTACCATGAACCTGGCTAATTTCTGGTCGATTCGATAGCTAATTTTAGCCCCCTTCTAGTCTGTGTAACTAAGCCGATGTGTGATTGCCACTAGAATATTACTAATACAACACACAGCTTATCCTGTTGTGTTAAACAATGAGCAGCTAACGCCAACCAGTGGAAGTCTTTTGCCTGGACGTTAAACAGCATTCAGCTGAACTAAATTTAGCGAGGTTAGCATTAGCCAGCTAACACATTATTCTCAATTTAATGTCTTTACAGTGGGTGTAGACACGTCTCACAACTCCAAAATGAAATCCCGTCATGGGCATTGTGGGCTGAAGATAAGTCCGACCGCATCAACAGATCGTTTGAATAACGTTACGTGCTAGCTAACTGTTAGCATTAACGCCGTCTGACCAGGTTTACTGTCAAATACAGCAAACGTTAACGATGCACTGAATATAGCATCGTGCAGTGTTAAATGGAGACGACAGTCGAGTGAAACCGATCAGCTAACTTGGTATTAGTTTTCTAAGTGATAATTCTGACCGCGGTTCATGATTTCAGTCTTATTTCGCTCAGCTTATGATGCCGCACTGGCTGCTAACGATGAGCTAGCCTGTTCTGAGCGTTTGGCGTGCCGGCTTGTGCTAGCATGTTACTAAGGTTAATTACATTTGCACTATTTAGCAGCGTCAAAAGACGCTGTATTTCTACAAAACTATGTTTCACACCTTCATAACCCCTTGCGCTCAACACACGGCCCTTGTGTTTCGTTTGAGTGGGATAAGTTAGCTGTTAAACCAGCTGCAGAGCTTTGGTAGTTCTGATTTTTTTTTTTTTTTTTTTTTTTTTTTTTGGTCCTGTTTTTCAAAGGTAGACTGGCATGACTGGGGCAATTGCACCAGGTGTGTCTAATAACTTTACAATTATTATTTTCTATTTGATGTGCTTTTGCCACTGTGTGTTCTCGGGGGTGTCTTTGCACGGTGGTCGGACTGTGAAGGGCCTCGCTGGTCTCCAGTGTGTCCCTGACTAGCCTGTGCTAGCTCGCTCCTACGGTCTCAGTGCTTGTTCTTATTTCCCGCTCACTTGCTCGTACCTAGCTATGTGCGTGATCCTCGTTTAGTGCGGGGCTGCCCACAAAGCTGGAGGTTCCGCAGCTTTAGTGCCTCTCCGGTCATACTAATAAAAGGCAGAATTTAATATCTATAGGAATAACGCCCCTGTGAAAATGTCTATAAGTGATAGGTTTAAGTTAATCACGTTGCAGTGGGAGTTTAATACAGTAGAGTCTGGATGAATGGCACTTTGCAACATGTCAGTTTTTACTCATGAGCTGCATGAGGCGTTTATTGGCACTAGAGGGCAAATTGTTACACCTTGATCTGTTTGTGAAGTAGTTACAAGTAATCTGGTGATGGGGAAGTGTTAGAAGTTATGTGGATGAATATTGCACAAAAACTTTAACAAACTCAAACCCTGCAGTGCTGATTTGAGCATCCTGTGCATTATTGGGATTTGTTCAACATGTTTGTTCAACATGTATGTGTGTGTGTGTGTGTGTGTGTGTGTGTGTGTGACACACACACACAGGTGATCTAAGGTAACAGGATGACCTGATGCATTGGCAAAAGTTCTACTGAAGGCAGAATATTGACAGGAAAAGAGAAAACTATTTTCCCTCCCCATTTACTGTCAACACAATCAAGTAAAATTAAATATGCAGTGTTACCTAAAAAGCCATATTAGCCTGTAGTTGTATTATAGACCAGCACATTAATACAAATGATGTATGAACTATTTTTTTAACATTCTTTTTATGGAGACAGTCTGTTAATCTAAAAAAAAAAAAAAAATAGCAAAAGCATCTTTAGGTGGATCGAAGGTCAGTTTGCACACTGTGGGATAGGAATATTTTTGACTGAGAATTTTAAAGTCTTCGATGTTCAATGTTAAGAAGATGAATTATAAACTCACTGTGGGGTGAGAACTGTGATTATGCAGTGTAGCTGATATTTTTCAGTAGTGACAATAGTTCAGAAATTGATTTGAGTGCTGTCATTAATGCTGTAATAAAACCTGTGTGTACCCTTCTCAATATCATGATCTGTTAATCACAACTTCCAGACTTGTTCTACTTTGCCTTTGTGCCTGTTGCTTTAACAGAGTCAGAGTACATGGTAATGCAGAAGTGCTTGTGTTCTTGTGTGCTTGCAATTGAACCAACAGTGTGTACAATTCTGCTGTGCTCATGGAGAGACCTCTGTGTAATGTAAAGCAGATGTAGTGAAGGACATTTACAGTGTGTGATGTGTACAGTATGTATTGAGAAGGTGCTGTTGTGTGTTCGGGGTTCCTGACAGCTTGCGGATATGTCCGGACACATTTTCAGCTGCTATTATGTAAGCGCAAGTGGCTGGCATACTTGACAGTTTGTCTTCCCTGTGAATAGTTTTTAGTGCATAGTCCAGGACAACGCTGACCAATTACATCGCTCTATTCTGGAATAAGGAGTGTATTTCTTTCAGATTAAGTTTATAAATGTGGCTAACCTGAAACATAATTTATCATTGCTTATAAGTATATACGTTATATGCATGTTGTATCAAACAGTCATCTTGCATGCACATAGTAATAGGGGGTGTTCTGCAGAAAGCGTATAGAAAGATCCTGGATAATGTTATTTTTTTCACTGTGCGGATGAAAGTAAAGCCAGCTGTAGCTGCCGTGATTCACTGTGATGTAAGTGAAATGGGATCTTGAATGCATCCAGATGTTGGCCGAAAATGCACCAGTACACACAGATACACACCAGAGACATATCTGTTTTAAAAGTTAAAATAGTTGAGACTGTTGGAACAACCTGACTGCACACTTGTACGGACTTTGTCCTTCTCTCTTCTTATGTATGCCATCTTTCCCTGTGTCTTATTTTCTAAAACAGCCTTACATGTGACTGCTAAAACAATGAGGCTGAGAATGCGCAAGGCGTCTCAGCAGCCGAACCCCAGTCTGGCAAGCCGCCCGTCCCGGTCGAAGCGAAGACATTCAGAAGTTGAAGAGGACACTCCCACTAGTGGAGGGAGGGGCTTGTTCTCGACCATCAAGAAGTTCATCAGAGGAAACACGGTTAAGGTAACTACCTATGTTAGCACATCAAATGAGCCTGCTTTTCATTTGAGTTCAGTGCGAATATGAATGTGGTGCCCTTTCTGGAAGCAGTGAAATATTGTAATTGAAGAAAAAGTTCCCTTTTCCCATGGTTTAACAGTGCTACTGAAACTTTTTTTTTGGCACTTCTCTCTTTTGAAACTGTTTAACACTATGCTCTCTAGGTCTCTGAGTTAAATACAGTGTTTCTTGGTGCACAGTGTCATGTTTCCTGAGAAATGTCTGGTGGAATGCAGCAGCTTGTCTGAGCACTCGGATTCGGGTCTAATTTTAGCTTCTGGCTCACAGAGTTGGTGTGCAGGGACAGGAGGTAGTAACAAGTGGAAAAGTCAGTTCCACAAAAAGGAGTTCTTCCTCTAGAAAGACATGGGAGCTTTCTGATGCTTTTACATATTGTCATTTTATGGTCCTCCTAATTCAAGATTTTTAACATACTTTTCCTTCCTTCATACCTGTCTGTGTTTTAACTTCTAAACAGACAAAAACATCCTTTTTTTTTTTTTTTTTTTTTTTTTAAAACAGAGTGGGTGTGTTCTGTGCAATTTCTTGTTTTGATTGATTAATTTATAGGCATGACAGCTGTTACACTATGAGACCTGGGTCCTTTACAATGAAAATGTCTGTAACTAACATAAATTTGACACACGCTGTCTTTAGGCACTCAAGTTTTTAATTAGGTGGATGTGCCTCATAGTCAAATCTTAGACCACTGTTTGGTATTAACCAATTTAAGGGGTTTTGTCTGACTGTATTAGGTGTTAATTAGGTGTTCACTGTATGATGTCTTGTTTCCTTTAGGTGCAGCATGAAAATCCAGCCAAGAAGACCCGCCTCCACTGTGATGTGGACAATAACCTGATCACCTCTACACCCCCAAACACCAACACCCCACGCAAGACTATTAGCAGGGTTGGCAGGAGAAGCTCTGTAAATGGACGTGAGTGGCACTCAAAAAACTAGTCTTATTAATTAATTTTTTTTAATATCACAAATGTTTGTCTTGTGCTTGTCCTTGTTAACGCTCTTAACCTGATTCTTCTCCTCTGCAGAGGCAACCAATCATGACAGGAGGAAAGAGAAGCCCAATGGCAGCCTGGAGACGACGACGGCCGTTGAGGTGACCACCAGCCCTCCCAGGACCACCCTTCTTGGGACCATCTTCTCCCCTGTCTTTAATTTCTTCTCACCAGCTAAAAATGGTAAACATAGGCTCTTTTGATTCATTGCTTGAATCTGAATTTGAAAATGTATTTGAAACTGTAGATTAGGTGTGCATCTTAAAAGATGAAATACCATGTGATTTTAGCAAGAGTGATTTCATGCTGCACTCTCACTTTTTTGGACATAATTGAGACTTTAACTACAATATTATTGCTGGTGTCATAAAATGTCTTTTCTTAATGTTTGATCATATTCCTAGTAATGTTACGATGTTCCATCACTGTATTACATTGTATGCTATGCATCTTTTAATCATCATTTTGTGTTTCTCTTTTATGTCTATGTCAGGATAGTATACAGCTGAAATGCCTCTTCTTTGTTTTTCCAGCCTCTTCTGGCTCAGATTCCCCAGATCAGGCATTAGAAGCTGAGGAGATAGTCAAGCAACTTGACATGGAACAAGCTGTGGAGACAGCCACCAGCACAGCCACATCCACACAGGAACTGTGCACCACCACTAACTTCTACTCTAGTGTGTCACAGCTGCCACCTTTGCGACCTCCCCACATCCTTGAGGTCTCTCCCACAGCAGAGGAAGGAGATCCTGATGCTGATGCTGACCTTCCACCCCTCACAGGTAAATACTACTGCAAAGAAAAGATGCTTGAGACATTCAGTTTCCAAATTTTACTTCATTATGTCAGGTAGCGGTGACCTATGTGAAAGTAGTGGGTTCTTGCTTATCTTATTATTTTGTGTTCTTTTTTTTGTCATCTTGTTCTTGTTATGGTCCAAGCTCCAGGCTCCAGTCCAGACCTTGCATATGTTGACTCTCCTCCCACCACAGTACCACCAGAAGCATCCTATGAGGAAGATTGGGAAGTCTTTGACCCGTGAGTAAAACATTGCATCATCATGTAAATCTTTCATATGACAAGACCTCAACAGACTAAGAAACCAGAATGCTGAATTCAAGGTGTTTTTTAAAAAAAAAAAAAACCAACCAACGAAATATGACTTGTATGTTAGTGTTTTTAGTTTGACAAAATATAAACTGGACATTAGCCATTGGCTGCAGCCCTTTAAATGTAAGTGCAATTAAATGGCACCAATTATTACTTAGAAAACTGGTTTCAACTGATATTTGTATTTGCTCAAAGTATGTCTGATGTTCTGATTTGTAGGTATTTCTTCATCAAGCACGTCCCTCCACTGACAGAAGAGCAACTCACCCGTAAACCAGCCTTGCCACTAAAGACACGCAGCACACCTGAATTCTCTCTAGTCTTAGACCTGGTCAGTTATAATACAATAAATAAATACTTATGCACTGATTTATTTGTTTTTGTTTTTTAACTTTTGCAGACCTGCCAACCTCTATGCATTTTGATATCAATGTAGACTGGTACAATTTCTCCAAGTGAGTTATGCAGAAAGCTGGTTTTGAGTTTGACTGATTATGCAGGACTCAAGTCTATGCCATGTTAAATCATAGGCAAAACATTAGTTCATTACAGTGGCCTATGTCTATGGTCTAGCCTGCTAAAATGAAAAAGAGGTTGGGCCAGTCCCTGTGCCAGATTTGTTCCCCTTGCCATCACCAACCTAAGATTACACAAAAAGTATTCACAAGCAAGAATAATGGAAATTTAACACGGTGGTCATTCTCATTGTAAATGCCTTCCACATATTCTGCAGCGCTGATACTGCCACAAGTAATCAGGCTTAATAATTGAACATAAGCAGGACATAAAGAGTTTTGTCATGGTCTGCTGTAGACATGCCAAAAGGTTATATGAAATTAAGATGTATTTCCTCTGTGTTCTTTAGGATGAAACACTGGTCCACTGTAGTTTAAATGAGCTGGAGGATGCAGCACTTACCTTCCCCGTCCTCTTCCAGGATGTCATTTACCAGGTAGCTACTGCCTTACAGTAAAGTTTCCCTCAGTTTTCTCCAAGATATAATTTTAAATGTCTTCACACTGAGAAAGGTGTATTTCAAATGAACTTGGCATACAGTTGGGAAACTAGCCTGTTATATAACAGACATACTACTACAAATACATAATCATCTATGTTAATTAATTTCCCGTCTGCCACAGTGGAGATCAGCATTTGTCAAATGTGGATCATTGTTTTCTTATCACTGGTCTTGTCATGTGCAGGTGTATGTGCGCCTGAGGCCATTCTTTAGAGAGTTTCTGGAACGCATGTCTCAGATCTATGAGGTAAATACAGCCTGACTCCTGTTGTCGATTTAGCCTAATTGCATCTGATTTTCTAAAAAAAAAAAATTCTCCCTTTTCTAGATCATCCTTTTTACAGCGTCTAAGAAGGTGTATGCAGACAAACTGCTCAACATCTTGGATCCTAAAAAGCAGCTAGTGAGGTACGATGTGTTTGTGGTGGTTTGTTTTAATTGCACATCAAAGACCAAAAGCTCATACAAGCCTGAATGAAAAGAGGTGGAGCTCAAAAAGCACCATGTGAAGCATTGGCTTGTGCTGCTGTTGAGGTGTCAGTGTTGTGGTTATTCTGAATTATTGATTACTCTGACCCTGATTGAGTTTGTTCTCCCCCCCCCCCATTCTTTCCTTTCATTCCCTATTGAAACTGTAGACACAGGTTGTTTCGTGAGCATTGTGTCTGTGTCCAGGGAAACTACATCAAGGACCTCAACATCTTAGGCAGAGATCTGTCAAAGACGATCATCATTGATAATTCACCACAAGCCTTTGCATATCAGGTGAACACTTAATATTACACTGGAGGAAAAATTCCTTTTCCTGTTATTATTTGCGCTTAGCATATTGTTCCTAAAACTTTGGTTTCAGACTTGATTTTTTTTTTTTCTTCTCCCCAAAAATTTCTCCTCAGTTGTCCAATGGGATTCCCATAGAGAGCTGGTTCATGGACAAGAATGACAATGAGCTGCTGAAGCTGGTGCCCTTCCTGGAGAAGTTGGTTGAAATGGTAAGGTGTTCGTAAACTTTTTAAGATGATTACTGTTCACTAGAGCTATTGCAAAATGAATTTTCAGTAAAAGTGCTCTAATTTGTCTTTAATCTCTTGCTGTATTGCTGTCCTGCCTACTGAACTCATCAGAATGAGGATGTGCGGCCGCACGTTCGGGAGCGGTTCCGACTTCATGACCTGTTGCCTCCGGATTGAACTTGAACAGTGTCTGAAACGGGACAACATGGAAAGACTGAAAACAACATGCGTGTAAAAAAAAAAAAAGAAAAAAAGAAAAGGCCCTCTTGGGATTAAAAACTACAACATTGCCATTACTGTTTAAAATTTTAGCCTTTTTTCTCGTTTTATTTTTTCCTTTAATTTTTAAATCCTCCATTGCTTTTTAAAAAACTTCAAAAGAGAAACATTTTTAAAGATCTGCGTGAAATTTTCTAAATATCAAAATTTATGGAAGAAAATACGCACTCTGAACAAGCCCAGGTAGACTCCTCTTTTTGACAGACTCTACAGCTGTGGGACGGGGTATCATCTCCACACTAAATTCTGAAGTCTTGGTGCTGGTTTAGTGGATATAAAAATGCTACCCGGTAAAGAGGAACTCCACCCCGACTGAGTCCCGAAGCCCAAACCATCCCTGGTGCTCACGCTGTTGACATTGATGAATAAGAACACTTTGTGGCTATGAACCATTTTCAGCAGGAATGACTGGCCTGAAAATCAATCTGTGCATGTGTGTATGTTTACTCCTAGCCAGACACACACACTCACTGATTTGATGTTTGGCAAATCTGTAGCCTTTAAAATCATATGCATTCCTCTGTAGCTGAGTCAAGTTTTTGTTGTTGGTTGCAGTTTTTTCTGGTAAAACTGGTGTTACATTTTTTTTTTTTTTCCTCTCCTGCTCTAAAGTAACGTTTCAAAAATGTTATACTTTGGTTTGTAAGATATGATATTTTAAAGGGGTCATTTACATTTTATTGTATGCATTTTTCCTATTAGGAGAACAAGGGTGCATATTAATGAGCCCACTGCATAGTCAAATGAAAAGGAATTAATCCAGGAGTTAAAGTACAGTTCTCGTTCTAACAAAACGATTTAAATCATTGTTTGCTTCACTGTGGGACACAACATGGCTCCCTAATTAAATGTTAGGATTATGATTTTTTTTTTTTTTTTTTTTTTTTTACTTGTAAATCTGACATTGTAAAGGTTTGAGGGCATTCAGTTTGAAAGTGATGTCACTGTTAACCTTTCTTTAATAATAATACTTGGTTTGTCATTTGTCTATCAGTATTGTCTGACTTAATCAGAGCTCTGTTTCTTTTAGTTGTAATGTGTAATTCGATGGCTGTATCAGTAGCATTATGACTAATGTAGCACATCTCTGCCAGAGTGAGTCTACCCATGGTAAAGATCTATGGCCAGACCCTGTACAGGCCATTTCTGGCACCAGCAGCATACTATCGTAACATTTAATTTCACCGACTGCCCCTCGACCTCTCTCTTCTATATGTTTCAATTTGTACTTTTTTTAAATTTTTTTTTATTTTTTATTTTTAAATGTTTAGCACAGTTCAAAGTATTGTGTTTAAGAATGGTAACTATATGAATGTGTTTTTGCCCATCTTAGCCTGGACACTCAAGCCAAACTAACATTCTGCTCCTCCTGTTGTGGCTTAATTTATTAAATAGTGAGACAAACAGCAGGCAGAAATGTAGATGTGTTGGCATCCTTATAGGCCTAAACCTAGGAGGTAAAGACAGAAAAATGTGTGCCAGTAATACGAGGCTGTCCTCTGTCATTGGTTAAACCCTCAAAGGTTAACTCAAATATCCGTGACAATTTGACATGCATTGTTGAGCTCTCATTTCTTGTTTCAGTTGAACTGAAGTGCTTTTTATGTTAAAGCAAACGTGAGTGGATTCATCTGGGATAATTGTACAGTGCCATACAATTCCTCGTCCCACAAGTACCCCCTCCAACCCTCTCAGTTCCTGTGCTCTCACTCCCACAATGCTTACTGTAGATGGAAAGAGACAATCAGACCCTAGAACTTGGCAAATGTTGAGTCCTGGAGAGACAGACCCTTCCTCTGTTGAATCAGCGTGCAGTATGTGCTGTGTACTGTGATTCCATTGAGTTGTAACCACCTTTGAGTAAATTTGGCAGGTGATTTCCCACTGTGACCTGCCCAAACAATCCCTGATACTCACTCGACAGAAGTGACAGAAATGATTTCCATCTGCTCAGCCCCTACCTGCCTTTGCCTTTCCTCCCCAGGTGTTAGTGGCTCTTTGGAAATTAGAATTTGTCTTGAAGTAAAATTCTTATAGGGCACAGCAGTGTTTACTTTCACATGTCCAGACTATGAATGTAAGCTGTACAGGGGGTGAGGTCTCAAGTTGTCTTTCTGAATTCCTTGACACGTTCTCTCCACATCAACCAGAACAAATTGATGAGGAGGGATGGCATCACATATCCTTCATATGTTGCGGAGGAGAAAGAACGATGTGCATGGAAGAAGAAACATGTCTTGAGGTCCCACCATGTTTGCCCCCTCCCTATCTGCATGACCTCTCACCATCCTAACTGCCATCTTTTATATGCAAGCCTCACCTTGAGTGTGTGATGTGGCCCAGGCGTGCTCATCTCCTCAGCGGGCTGTGTGATCATAACTCAGTCATGGCTTGTTTCTGAAGGATTGGTGGGAGGCATTTGATTCTTTTCATCCAGCTCATTTTTATGTGCATTAAAAGTTTATTGTACACTAAGTGTTGTACAATACATGCAGCTTCATGTTTAAAAAAAAAAAAAAAATCCTTAAAGTAAGGAAAATCTTTTGTATTTTTGATTTCAAAAGGCATGTCATATCTACTTTTTAAATGTATCAATGAAGATTTAACTTTACATCAGATGGAGTGTTTTTTTTTGTTTGTTTTTTTTTCCTTACCAATATCTGTATGTTTAGTTTAGCAATGTCACTAAACTGTTAAACTTAGCATGTAGAGAATACAGCTTGCTTTGTGGGAAAGTCCTGAATTAAATTTTAATCCTGGCACTTTTTCTGCAGAAAGACCAATTGTGTTAATGATTTTTTTTTGTTTTTGTTTTTTTGTTTTCAGTATCCGTTAAGCCATTTTACTTGCAAGAATTGCTATTTGTGCTGAAGATGTATTTAAAAATGTTTTAAGACATCTTTGTTAGCCGTTAGGCTATATGCTATTGTAAAGTGTAAATACAGTTACAATGAATTTCTGAAACAAAGTTTTAAAGTTAAAAACCTCCTGCATGCCCTTTGTTTTTATTTCTCTACACTGTGTGAGCTTGTGCTGAAGATGTGGGGCAGTTTATGGCATAAAGGAGACATGGGACGGTTACTTTACACTTATGTTTATGCTTTTGAATGAAATATATATATTTCCACGCATTAACTCGTGCCCACTATTATTGTATTCCCAGGTCTTATTAGCCCTTTCCCAGCAACAACTGTTTTGTGGGCACAGGATATTTAAAAAGTTGTTTTTTTTTTTTAAAGCCAACATCGCCTATTTACCCTTCTAATTCCCTCTTAGACACTATCAGGTTGGGAGTTATAAGTTGTCTGTCAGTCTATCCACAGCAGATGTCGTGTAAATCCCCCAGCAGCCATTCTGGTGTCGTCTTGTTGCTCTGACAGGACTCGGGTTTCAGGCGGAGGAGATAATCAACCCTCTTGGTTAATAATTCATCACCGATGGCCCTGCCTGTTGCCCAAATCCCTTCTTGTTTCACAGCCTTCGTTTCACACCTACTTTTTGCCCCTTTACCGATGCCTGTAACTAGACTGGGCTGCTTCGGGATCAGGTGTAGAGTTGCAGGTAGAGCCTACAGCCTCAGTCAGCACCGTGGCATCCAACAGGATCATCACCTTGGCCTGATGGGCAAAGATAAAGGATTAGCGGCACCTTTTTAAATGCGCTGTTGTGTAAAGACTGATTCTGTACGGATATACAGTATGAAGCCTGTTCTCAGTGTGGTTCTTCTGCCTCTGCTGACCGTCTCTGCTACATCAACAGGATAACACAAAGTGCAGTATTTCATCATAGTCTGGAGCGGCTGCCTGCTTACATTTGATTGAGGAGACTGAAAATGTGGTCCACACCAGTTGCTTACACGGTGTGCATCCTGTTTGGTAAGTCCAGTGATGTGATTTCAGAAAGCCTTTAGAGCTACAACCACCGGCACACTTTTTAAAATATAAGTTTCCACTGAAGTGGCGATCTAATGTGATGTAAAGCTGATAGTCCACATCATGGCTTGAAATTGTCAGTAAGGGTTTATTGATTATGAGAAAGAGATGATTGTTGTATGATTTATAAACCCCAAATAGAATCTATGTATGTTTGTATTCTGTACTTTAATATTTGTTAATTTGCAGAAATGTTTTTATTTTCTCACTAACCCTGGAAAGAAAAGGGGAAAATCATTTCTCTGATCACTGTGGGGAAACTTTCAAACCTCAATGGAAATGACCAGGTTAAATAAGGGTTAAAATAAATGTCACAA
This sequence comes from Mastacembelus armatus, assembly GCF_900324485.2. Lineage (NCBI taxonomy): Eukaryota > Metazoa > Chordata > Actinopteri > Synbranchiformes > Mastacembelidae > Mastacembelus > Mastacembelus armatus. The sequence goes on along the minus strand of NC_046635.1, from coordinate 9,000,282 downwards.
AATCCTCGATGTGATGTGACTTCTCATTTCCACATTTGCTGTTGTCCCTGTGGACCAACTTAAATAATTCCCGTTTTGTGTTTTCCAAATGTTACAGGAATCATGTGTGTTGTCAAGCAGGTGTATTCACAGTCCAAACTGATACAAAGACAGACTGACCAGGTGCCTGATGAAGCCACCAAATTAGAGGAAGACATCCAGAAAGTGATAAATGAAATCCACTCTTTGTCCAGTGAAAAGGAAAATATGGACAGCTTCTTCTTCTCTTCTGCAGGAAAGAGTTTTTACTTAAAAGAATATTATGGTGTAGTGAACAATCTGTATGCTCTGTTCCAGCCACTGTTAAGAGAGGGATTCATAGATGACCTTCCTAAAATGTTAGTGTGTCTTTTATCTGGGAGACAGGACTGTGGACTGGAGGCAGAACTGACAAAGACAGTGTTCCTGGAGCTAGGAAAACCACTCCTGACGTTTGTGTCGTCTCTGAGATCTCAGACATGCACTACTCTGAACAGCGATGCGGAGTCGAACAGCTTCTTCAGCTTCTTCAGTTACTTCAGTTACAGGACTGGACAATCGGTAGAATCATCTTTATATAATTTACAGCAAATATTAATAGATCTACTGTCCAGTATCCCACTTTCTGGGGATTTGATGAGTGTAGTGAACAACCTTGTGGATGCAGCTGTGACATATGTTTCCAACTTTATGGCAAAAGTACTCCAAGTTCCAATGGATTACATCAAAATAGCTTTACAGTTTGGGGTTAGAATACCATCTTTAGACGAAGGAGAGACCTGTGAGCAAGGTAAATGATTAATTAATTTAATTTTTAATTTTAATTTAATTATTTTTTTAATTAATTTTAAAGAGGCTTCTGCTAAACTGTAGTGTTGCGTATTTAGTTTGTTATATATTCTTTACATTACTGTTTTTATTGTTTTATAGGCGATCTCAAGCAGCTCATTATGTGGTAAGTGATTCATTTCATTCACATTTACCTTTTCTCCAAGTTGCACTTGAACAACACTCTCAGATGAAACAGCACTACAAACAACCTCAAGGATACACACGTTTAATAAGAAACACTGAATATACACATAACTTTTGTGTGTGTACAAGAAAGCTCCACAGGGCACCTGGCTTCATGTCCCACAGCACTGAAATATATATCAGCCAGAGAGGCTTTCACTAAATCTGTATTTTATAAGTATTACGGTGTCACAGATAGAATCTGTATTAGTTATGAAATTTGTGTTTTGTTTAGGGGGATAAACCATAATGTGAGCTGGTCCTTCACTAACTCCATCATTGACATCCTCTTGGAAATCTTCCTGGCACCAGAGCAGTCTTTGTGCACATATCCCGGGCCAGAGTGCCCAAATCCTGCTAGTGTCCCCTCCCTACGCAGAGTTTCTGAGGGACAAAATGACACTGATAACAACCACGACATTCTTCTAAAGTGTGATCGCCAAAATCTGGCCACACTAAATGACACCCTGTGTTCCGACATCCTTACTGGTTCAAGAGCGGGATCCACTACATCTCTGCTCACCTTTTGTCAGGCTCTCAGCTCCCTCAGCCCTGACCAGGTCCAGCAGGTGTGGAGCAACACATGTTACATCATTCAAGCCCTGGTGTCTCCATTTCTCAGCACATCTTCTGGCTGCAGTGCTGGGGACACACAGCCTTCCCCTTCCCTCGTCCCTCTGTCTAAGAGTCTCCCTCGTTCTGCAGCTCATCGAAAACCCAGAGAAGCCCAGAACCTCAAGCAGCTCGCCTGCAACTACAGCAGCTGGTTAGAAAACAAGGTGGTGGACTCCATCCTTGTGACAGTGTGCAGCGATAATGAACGTGAGGAGTTTGTAAAGCAGGTGTGTAACAACACGCTGTTGATGAGGAAGCTGATCTCAGACCAGATGAACAGCTGGCTGTATGCGTACTGTGCCAACTCCTCTGCAGATCCTGGGTACATGGTGAAACAATTCTGCACCTATGAGCAGTGGCTTGCTCAGCCCTCAGTCCTGGTGGGGCCCTCCTTACTGGAGTTCTGCATGAGTCTCGACAATCTCAAACTGACCACACTCATCTGTGAGCACACTGGATTCTTCATGTTTTTATTCTCCAACCCTGAAAATGCTCGGTTCATGCCTAACTGTACAAACTTTCCCACTTCTCCACCGTTCCCTGACATGGACTCATTAATGTTAGACTCTTGTCGTTACTCAGAGTGGCGTGATATAATGCAAATTACCACTGATGTTTTGTTACAATGCATCCTCCTTGATCAAAGTGGTTTTGCTACAGAGGTTTGTGCTAACAGAACCTTTCTGAATAGCCTGCTGCTTAACAAGGGAAATGACTGGCTTGAGAATCACTGCAACACCTCTCTTACCTTCTTGCTCCCTGAACCGATGCAGCCTTTCAGCATCACAGACTGGTGCGACTACCACACGTGGGGAGATCGGCAGGTGGACGATTCAGTGATTGGCTTCTGTTGGCAGAATGATCGGCTCGCTTTTCAGAAGAATGTCTGCTGTAGGACATCTGTTTTTGAAAAACTGTTAGAAAACCCTCTGAACAAATGGCTGCTGTCATTCTGCACAGACATAGATGAGAGAGAGGTGTTACCACAGGTGAGTATTGTTTCTAGATGGCAGAACAGTGTGTCTGAAATCAGTCACACTGATTCATGAAACATAAGGCTCTTAAGTACAGAAATATTGAATTTATTCCTGTGCAAAATGTGACATGGTGTGGGGGGGGGGTAGTACAGAATTTGTAATGTGATTCAAATTATCTTTACTTCAGGTCTGCAAGTACTCAGAGTGGACCCGTCCCATCATCGTGGACATGACTGACATAGCTCTCTGTGCCGAGATTGATGCAGCTAATTTCACTAGTATAGTCTGCACTAATCATACAGTCCTCCAGAACCTGTTGGCCAATCAGGACAACGCCTGGTTAATAGAGCACTGTGCAAACTATTCAAGTCTAAGGGTGCCTTCTGGTGATGGAGGAGGAAAAGGAGGTGGCCTAAATGGATTCAAGCCCGCTGACCAGTGCCAGTACTCCAACTGGAGTATATCTCTTCCAAATGCAGCACTCCTGACTATGTGCTGGGAACAGGACCAGAGCAATTTTGTCTCCTCTGTGTGCTCTAACACTCGTCTTCTCCTTTTGTTGTCCAGAGAGACATCTAGTGTGTGGGTAAGCCGCATGTGCACCACCTATACCAACTACACTACTAATACTACTACTACCCCTACCAATACCAACAACAGCACCACTGCAGTGCCTAATTTTTGCCTGGTGCGAAACCTGGTGAAACTGTTCAACTGGACCTGCTCAGCTGATTTCAACTCAGCCTGTCAGCCCGGGGCCAGTCAGACTATGGCCGTGCAGATGATGGTGCGCTGCTGGGCCGACAGTCTGAGGTCCAGGGTAGAGGATCTGCTGCCTCTGCCTGTGGCTACTGTGTTGGATCAGGCAGTCAGCACTACTGTGGTGATCCTGTTGGCCCTAGAGGAGGTCCAGAACACATCGCTGCTGGTCACAGAGAACATAAGATTCGACGTGTTAGCGTCTGTAGTGCGCTATCTCAAGAGTGAAAACAACTTTGAGAAAAAGAGGGTGTTGCTGCAGTGCTTTGGGGTAGGTGCTTTTACTCTGGAGTAATAATTGAAAAGAAGGGTCTCACTATAGGATGAAGTATTCCGATCATTTATTTGTAGCATCACTGCAATATAATATTACAAATAAAAGACATTTAAAAGTATTACTAGCAAAATGTTTTTAAACTAGTAAACATAATCATTCATTACTCTGAAAAATTACTTGTCACTACTACGCTCAGTGGTGGAAGAAGTATATAGATCTTTTACTTAAGTAAACTTACCAATACCATAGTGCAGAAATGCCCTGTAAAGATCAGTAATTTAGAGGTATACAATTAATGTAGCATATTTCTCATAATTCTGCTCTTCAAAGTAATCAGTTCAGTGTGAATAGAGATTGTCCCACATCTTTTATTCATACGGACTCAATCAGTTTCTATGTAGAACAATTTGACTTCATACTTTATCTAATTATTTATCTGTATCAGTTACCATTAGTGTCATTTTATAGCAGCTGATCTCCTGTGTACAACCAGACTACAGCTGGTGTACAGTTACACTTTTGTCATCAATATTGACATGATGAATCCCTTCCTCTTGGTGGAATCTCTATGGCTCACACTTGATATCATAATTACAATAATGTGCCAAATCAGAATCTCAGATTTTGTTTTGCCATTAGTCTGTTACAAGTGGGTGTAGTTAGGTGTTTTGTTTTGTTTTTTTTCCCCTGTAGACTGTACTAACCAGCTTGATGCAGACAACAAGAGATGTGACCAGGGAAGAATTTGTTGTGATTAAGGTATGATATACCACATCTGAGATATTTCTGTAGAATTGAAAATTTGACATTTTTGAACAGTTTTTTTTAAAAAATGTGTTCATGTTTTCAGGAGTACTTCAGTATACCACTGAGCAGCCTGCGCTCAGTGCTCAGTGCAGCCGACATCACCACCATCAGAATGATCCTTCAGTACTACAGCAGAAAAAAGGATACACTGCAGGTGAATAAACACACCATTGCAGGTCCATGTGAAACCTAGACACTAACCACATTCAGCAGTCTTTTCTGGTTTCTTCCTGGAATTCCGTGTTCTCTGTTTCACGGATAGCGTCTGTTTACACTTAGTGCACTGTATGACAGTGCGCAGTATCACATTCTTACTCGTTTTTGCTTCTGTTTGCCAGTTGCCCTACGAGTACCTGTCCACCATGGTGTCAGTGCTGCTTCAGACCCACCTGGTCCAAGATACCAGTCTCTTCCCTGAGCTGGCTCCCCTGCTGGCCTCAGTGAGCCCAGCTGACGTCCAAGCGTTGACCTCACTGCAGAACAACAGCATTGTGTAAGTGATGGTGTCAGGTAGTCGCCATCTAATGACTAGTGCTCACTAATGACCTAGTTCTCATTAGTAATGGACCCAGAACTTTATCATTTTTATTGCTTATTGGGTCACTTATTATAACAGCAGTGCTTTTGCACAATTTTATTAGCACAGGAACAGGTTTTTCAAGGCACAGTTAAATGTATTTCAAGTTGTTGATTAAATGAGCCATTTGCTGCTGGACTTTTCATCCTCAGCATTGCATCCTTTTTGCATGCAGCCTTCTCCAGTGGATAATTGCCTTGGTAGTCAAATGTATAAACCTCAAGGCTAAACCTGTTTCTGTACCCAGGCTAAACCACCCAGTCATAACTTGACTTTGCATTGGCTAAACAGTCACTTGATTTAATGCAAAGTCATGTGCATAACTGTGAATTAACATCCACATCCAAGTGTTTATAAGGAATGTAGCTTTGGGATTGAGATTGAATGAAAATGTTCACATTCTCAATATTTTGCTAGATGACTGGAAAAAGCGTGGTAAAAGAAAACCCTACAGTCTCATTTTTCTATGTTGTGCTTCCATCTGATCACACCCGTGGAGTCAGGCTTCCATGAAAATGTTGATAGTGCCAGAAGCATGCATTATACATAGCAAGTAAAGGAAACTAGTTTACTGGCAAGATTTCAATCTAGAAAGATCTTACGGTCTCTGTGTGTAAGCATTTCCATTTAGTTTAACAAGGCAGAGGCATTAAATGTAGAACAGGACATAGGTATGTAGCTACAGCTGTCTATAAAGCTCTGCAGGTACATTCCCATACTTGTTTTGTTTTGGTCTTTATTACTGTAGATGAGTAAAACTGTGAAGCAGACAGTGGGCACATATAAGTACACAGAACTCCTCAAAGTATGACAGTGAACCTAAACAACACTATACCCAGAAAGACCAGTAAGTGCGATGGTACAGTAACATGGAAGATTGAACAAAATCTCTAAGTGCAAAACATTTTTCTTAAAATGCCACACAAGCACCTATACAGTTGTAACAAATGAATAAGCTTTTCTTTTGGCTCTTAAAATTTTATACTGCACTACATCAGATTATGCAGTTCTCCATGAGCTGTGAGTGGCATTTTTCCTAACCAATTCACAGCAGGCCACATATTTTTTTTTGTCCTAGGAGGGAGACCATTAATAGAAACTTGCAGGGCATGACGCTGGACCAGCGGCAGGCGTTTGGCTTGTGGTACAGCAAAGTTATGCCCCCGTCCAGCATCATCACAGGTCAACAGTCACTCATCAGGGACACTGGAAACCTGATAGCTTACCTGCCCTTCTACAACTTCCAACACCTCACATCTGCTCAGGTAACAGCACTCTGAGCTCTGACACCTGACTGGGAAACCCGAGAAGCCAGTTCGATTAGCCCCAGGACTACTGAAGCTATTGGTCACACACTGGTCACATACAGCCTCTTTCTCTGTCCCCACCAATGTTCAATAAGTAAAGACAGGAACACATGAATTAATAACGACCAGAACACAGATGACTAATGACCCTGTTGGTTCTTAGACAGCAATATAAAGAAAGTTTTTAATGGAGGAGGTTGGTGTTTTGGGACATACACTTATTTGCCTTTTTACCAAATGTTATCTAAGATCTGTCCATTCCATACAAATCTACAGCCAACAGCCATTTAGCTTAGTGCCAAAAACAAACTGCTTTTTTTTTTACACTTTTTTTTTATACAGTTAAATAAATAAACAAGATATTATCAATTAATGAGTGCACTCTAGTCTGGCTAGCCAGGCTCGCTGTCTCGCTTGTTTCCAGTCTTTGTGCTAAGTTGCTGTAACCGGTTGCAAGTGAGAGCTTCATGTTTCATGTACAGACATAAGAGTGGTATCAATCTCTAAATTTAACTATTGCAAAAAAATGATTAAGCTGAGCCTGTTGGCTGAAATGCCGAACTAGTCTCTGAAATATGTAATCTGTGGTGGGTGGAGCCTACTTATTCTTTTTGCCATCATGCTTATCTACAGCTGTTGGATGGACTGGACGTCTTGCAGAGAAACAAGCTCTCTTCTTTAAAACAGGAATTCATAGCTCGCAGCATCATTGGCACTTACAGAAACCTGACAGCTCAGGATTTTACCAGGTCAGTAATGGGCGCCTCTAAAGTTTCTGTTCGTGGAAACAGTTTATTTTACATAAGAACATTATGTGTAATCTTAGATAAAACCTGTCAGAACATGTTCATTTTTCATGTTAACAAAATGTATGTTGCTTCCATAATTAGATCTCCTCAGTTTGACACTTTACTGATACCACTTCACCACCTGCTATCTGCCTGCTGCTATTAATTTACATGAATATAAAAATGTAATATACAACATAAATATATATAAATTAGACTCTTGACTTTCTGTGATTCTGATATAATAAAAAAATGGAGTCTCATGGACAGCAATGCCACTGACACCAGTTTAAAATAACATAAGTAACATTTACCGAAAATATTTACTATTATTATTAATATGATTTTGTTTTCTATTTCTTTAGAACCATCTTTGTGTTTTTTAGGTGCAGTACAATTACCATCCTATAGATTGGAACCCATTATTACTATGCAGACTGATGGATGAACTTAATTTATGTTTGGTTTTTTTTATAGATATGTAGCTTTTTTTTAGAAGGAAACCACTCATCTGTTCCCAGGTGTGTGTTAAACAGTGATTTGTAATTTCAGGCTGCATAATCTCACATGCCTGGCAGACCCAAAGGACCTTCTTGTCTACAAAGGCACTGAGGCCTTCAGCGTCATTCGGGACATTGTTATGAACTGCACACACGAGGGGCTCTTTCTGCCCAGCCAGCTGGTACGAGCAGTTTATATATGATTTCTTTATATTTCTCATGATTTTAAGTTTTACAGCAATCGCATTTAAGGTGTGTTTGTGATATATATGTTGTCTCTGTCCAGATTTCCAATTTTTTACTGAACAGCACAGAATTGCAGGTGCCCTCCTTGCTCAGTCTTGGTCGACTGTCAGAGCTCGCCCCCTTCCTGCCTTCCCTCGGTGTGACTTTCCTGCAGGGTCTCACACCGCCTCAGCTGCTCGCTGCCCTCCCTGCCCTCAAGTCTGTTTCATTCACCCCTGCACAGGTAGAGTATCAAACTCAACCTCAACCTTATTTTTTATAACAAAAATGTAAGTGGACAGTGAGTGGGGGTTTCCTTCACCTTAGCCCCCATTTGTTGCACATGGCTGGGTTACTTGGTAGGTGGCGGGGGTTGTAGCTCCTGTGGAACAGCTGACAGACAGTCAGTATTGCACACTGGCTTCTGGGGTGAGATGGCTCAGGAAGGAAAGACATGAGTTACTTCACCCTAAGCTGTCATCTGACCTGGGGCCTTTTACTTTCTCCTCAGCCTCACAGCTGTTGTTTTTCTTTTACATGTCATAAGGAGTCTTGAGAGGACTAACCTGTTGAAATCACACATATTCTGCCAGGTCTATTATGAAAACAGGACACACAGTGTTCAAACCCACAGAATTTATTTAATATTCTAGTAGATTGTGACATTATGGTGAAGACAACATCTACGATTTGAATATTTCTCCCACTGGAGGAGACACAAAACATTTGACTACATACTATACTAGTCAACCACTAGTTAAATGCACCACTTGAAATGTAACTTATTCATTTGCTGTCACTGTATATTTTCCAGGCTTCCATAATTATAGACAAGCTGTCTTCAGTAACTAGGGTGAGTTATTTTGTGAACACATCATAATGAAATTTAATCTTGATACCCTGTCTACCTTATTGTGCCCTAACCCACACACCTTCCTCCCCTCTGCCCAGCTGACTTCTCCAGGCCAGCTGCAGGAGCTCGGCTCCCTCATCGTAGGAATAAGGACAGAGAACCTATTGCCCCTAATGTCTGACATACTGTTGTCATCCCTGCCTGTGATGGTCCAAAACACACCAGGCCTCAGCCCACCTCAAGCCAATGCTATTGCCACCAAACTATGGGTATAATTGAGAGTGGGGAGATACATTAATATGGACTTGATTCATATTTTTGGATAAATTGATAATTTGAAGTCTTGTTTGTGTGTCTTGGAATATTAACTATACAATAAATGCAGAATGAAACTGAATAGTGTTCAAGAGACATTATAATATGACGCTCAGAATATCTTGTCACTGCTGTAATTTCACTTACTTCACGTATTGAGTATTGCATATAATGCCATTCAGTTTTCTAGTAGATTTCAGGTATGATCACTAAGCTTTCTGTCAAAGCCTTTTGAAGTTTTTTTTTTTATCAGTAGAAGGCAGCTGCATCACTGCATCCTTGTGATATGTTACCTGTCCAGGGCTTCTCAGAAGTGGTGGGTTGGTTGGATGAAGTACAGCCTTTACTCTATTGCACGCCACTAGTCAGTGTCCTTCCCAGGACTCGTCTGCTCGTGAACAACATCACCTCCGTGTCCAAAAAACAATGGAATACACAGCAGGTATCACACAGCTCGTCTTGCATCAATATATTTTGCTCAGTAAGCTGTTAAAAAATGTGTTGCCAGGTTTTCAGTTAGCTCAGTTAGATTCATTTGTCAAGGTTTAGTGGTCATAGGTGAAAACATATTCTAAGATTACCTAGGATGAAAATAGATCTACATCATGATTAATTTAGAGCAGAACAGTTTTTTACACTCTTCTGTAACAAGTTTTTTTTTTTTGTTGACCCAAGAAAACTCCAGTAAATTTTGATTGTACACTACAATTTGGCTTCTTCACACAAAAAAACCCAACAAAAATACATATTAACAGAGATACTGTAAAATTAAAGATACATGTTTTTCGTATTAAACAAATGTATAGACATCAAGTTTATTGTTCATTTCTTTTATGTCTTCATGTTTCCTCTAATTAAATGAGCTTCCTTTGTTTGTCATGAGGAGGTGTGGGACAGCATCTTGATTAGCCACTAAATTATTAAGTGAAGAAGCAAAAGCAAAGTTGTCATCATCAATGATACTGTGAATGGATGCTGTGAATATAAACAATGCAAAAACAAGCATCTTTATATCAGACTACCTTTTTCTCTCATTATGAAAAGTGGGGAAGAAAGCAGCTCAGAGCCTGCACCAGTCAGCATTTTACACCACTGAGTAACAACTTTTTTCCATTTACTTCCCCAGGCTAAAGCAATTTTCAGAGAGGTGCTTAATACTAAACCAAACTTAGTCACACAAAATTTTGTGTAAGTACAATTTGATTCTATGATAATTGTGAATATACAATCTATATGTTTTTCTCTGTGCTCATTCCTTGACTGTATCTAAAATGTAAGTAGTTTTAGTGCCAAATACTTTAATTTTCTCAGTTTATCTTAAATGTGTTAGTTTTTTGCAGAGTAGTTTTTATCTAAATACTATATGAAACAGGCTATATGCATTTATTGACCTCTATATGTATTCAGGAGTCTGGGAACGCTGGGTCAGGGTGTGAGCTGCAAGGTCTTACAGGAGCGTTTTCAGGCCGATTCCTCGCCTTCTGCAGTAAGACAAATCCTGGCCTTCCTCAGACAGCAGCCTCGTCTTCTTCACACCTCACTGGTAAACTTGCCTCTTTGACTGATGGCTCTCTATAACGTCTGTAAAATCAATCTATAAAATATCTGACTTCAACAAGCATTTTCTTCTATGATGCACACGATACATATTTATATTAACATGTCATTTGTCTTCTTTCTCCTTCTGCACAGAAAAAGTGTCTAATTGAGATGCTGTATCGGTTTGAGTTCTTATCAGAATTGCTTCAAGACCTTGGAGCTGAGGTTGCACTGTCCATGCCGTAAGAAAGACGTTGTCATTAAGAAGTTGTTTCACTATAAATGTGTTAATGTGGCAGGGAAACTGTCATCATAATGAATTATATGTCAAAAAAAAAACATTCACTTGAAAATCACTACATGGATTTTCTTGGCAGGAAAGGAAACACCTTTTTATTTATGTGTTTGATGTTTCTATAACATAAGTGAGTCAATAATGCCCAGAATTAGGATCCATCGCTGTTTGCTTTTTCTTCATACTCCTTTTTCTTTCAAAAAATAATAATAGTATTGAGGTAAAAGGACTGCTCTCTGTTTTTGGAAATAAAATGTGTATTATTGTATAAAACGCTTCCAAGATATTGAATACAATTTTTGATAAATTATAGTTAAGTTCATGACTGGACTAATATTATGAATAGCAATTACAATATTTATTGACTGAATGAAAAACATGCTTTATAATTCTGTTCCTGTGTGTTTGTGTGGTGTCTGGCAGGGTGAGCAACGTTAAGAAGTTTAGCAGAGATATGATGGACACTCTAAGGAAGATGATTATTCGAGACCCTCGGCACTTTCTCTTGCTGTCTAGGACAAAACAGGAGCTGCTGGTGGACAAAATAATGCAGAGAATGGTCAGTGAAGTTACATTGCCCTACTGATCCTATTTTAAAAAGTAAAAAAGGAAAATAGAAACAGGATGAACAACAATGCAGCCTCTTGCAGTAGTTACTTATCATATTTGCTGCATGGTGCGCATTGGTGGATTTTTTTTTTTTCCCTCTCGACAGGACATGTACACAGGGGTGTTCACTGAGGAGGAGTTTCGCTCACTGGGTATAATGGCACCGTTTGTGGCGGACGAGGTTTTCATTCAACTTGACCGCAGCTTCTTTGTTAACAGTCTGGCTTACCTCCGGGGGCTCTGCTACAGCAGCAGAAAGATGGATATTATGGCGCTTATTCTGCAAGAACCTGCCATCTTTGGGTAACCTTAGTTCTGACTGAAAGTTTTAACTGCTGTGGACACAAAAATGTTAAATGGAGCATATTCCAATGATTTGATTAGTAGAACAAAAGCCATATACATTCAGTTAAGAAATAAAAATATCAAGGAAGAAATTTTAAATGAACCCCATATGTAGAAAATTATTAAACACTCGTTATAACCTGTACAGCGAGCCATGAGTTCACAGTTAAGACTGAATATGTATAATCACATGAGGTTTTATTTGGCAAAAAGCTCTTTGCATATCAGTAATTTACTCAGCAGGAATCTGGGGAAATATGATTTGTTCTTATGGCTTCTCACAGCCCAATCAAGGACTGGAACCAGACAACACTCATTCAGGTGGACTGGTTTCTCTTCTTCCTGCCTAGCAGCAAGGTGCAGGAGATTTCCCTGGTGAGTTGTATGCTGCATTTTCATTTATTTAGCTCCTATTCGTTTCCTGTAACAGATTAATGGGATGTCCATAAATCCATGGTGAGGCGCTGGGATTGTTACTTGAACCCATGGCAGGTTAGAACAAAGAAGGCTGTAAATAAATCCTTCGGGTGTCACATATCCAGTAGGTATCAGGATCAGATGGTAAAGTTCCTGTTCCCCTAAACCCTCATATGTGTCTCTCTGTCTTCACATGTTCATATGTGTGTTGTTTGTGTCCCCACAGGCTTTGATGACAGTGGGGCTTATAGAGAAGCTGTTCATGAGCCAGCGTCAGTGGGAACGTGGGGGTGTAGGGAGCCTCTGTTTGAACAAGAACGAGAAGGCGAACATGTTTGAAAAGCAGCAGTTTGTCCTTCAATTTTTCCTGGGCTTCCTCAAAATAAATCCTCTGTCACGTGAGCATCATTTTGTTTTATGAAATCTCTGAAGGAATGGTACTTTAAACGAATAATTTGACATCTAGTGCACCAAATTACCACTGCACCAAGGCAGTTAAAGAAGAGTTTCAAACAAATTGTCACATTGTCAACAGAACACATGCTGTTGATGTTATATGTTGTACATCAGCAGCAGGTCCTGATCAGGTTTTTGCTCATTTGGTGTCATTTGGCAGCAACTCTAATGGTTCCTACCTGTGAGATTCTGCATACAACAGCACCGGCTGCATGGACCTCCAACAGTTTGACAAGCATGTCTGCATCCTCCTTCTCCAGTTGTCTGGAGTTGATGGGTAAAGACCTGTTCCTTGCCTCCTTTCAACGCAGCCAGGTGCTTAAGAAAGTCAAACAGGTGGGATTCATTTGTAGTCTACTTCAGTTCATTTAACAACCTTTCAGATGTTCTCCTCAGTCCAGGTCTTAAATTTATATGTCTCCTCTGTCTTTTCTGGGTCCATCTGGAATGATGTGTGAAGATATACGGCCCTGTCTCCTCCCTCTCCCAGTCTGTGATCTCTCAGCTGGGTGTAATAGCAGCAGAACTGACTCCGGAGGAGCTGAGCAGCCTCCGACTGATGGAGCGGAGAAGTATTGCTGCTCTGGGTGCTGTCAGTGCCTGGAGTAACAGACAGGTAGCTACTTTGACCAAAGAACTGAACATATTACTGACATTTACTGTACTGCCATAACAACATACACTGCCATACAGTGAACCCCTTTGCCACAATTGTTGTTAATTACAGTAATTAACCAGCATTAAACTGTGAAAATGTGAAGTGTCCAAAAGTTGAACCAACTTCCAAAAACAGTCCAAAAACTGGTGATTGTCATCCCTATGAAGGGAGGATTTATTGCAGGGCTGCTGTATCAGATTAAATTAATCTCAGTTAGTTGTGGCTGATACATTAAAAGAGCATGTGTGGATCTTAACTCTTGCTTTCAGCTGACTGCACTGTTCAGCACAGTGTTAAACTCCACCAAGCAGAATCCGAGCCAGCTGGACTCAAGCACACTAGTGGCAATGGGATACATTGTGTGCGGGGCTAGACCCACGGAGATGAACTCTTTTAATCCTGTAGAGTTCAGGTGAGCAAATAACACACATTAAACAAAAATGCTCTTAACATCTTTTTTGTCCCTGATGTTTGACATTCAGTTTTGCTTTGTTCTTGTACTATGTCTCCCCTGGTGGATGCAGTAAAGCGGTGCTCTGGCTGGGTCAGCTGACACTGCCCTGCTCAGAGGAGCAGCTGGGGGTGCTTGTTGGGCTGCTTACCAACAGCCTTGCTTTTGGACCCATAAGTTCATGGGGCACTGATGTCTTCATAGAGATCGGCATTCTGGCAGGCATGCTTCATTCACTGTCTTCTCCTCATCACAACCTTAAATTAAAGCAGTCTTTTTTTTTTTTGTTTGTTCTTTTGGCCCGCTCTGCAAGTCTTTTATCCCTCTTTTTGTTGTTGGATTCCAGTGTTTTTGACTCAGACAACTTTTGCACTACTTCAATCTCACTTTTGCACTTTTTACAGCCGGTCTCCCAGACATGGCCATGTCAGCTTTGGTCAAAGAGCAAATCGAAGGAATCACGCCTTCAGCCATCTCAGTGATATCACCTGATAAATTTGCTGTAAGTTCAGATTTAATAAAACAACAAAATAATATTTACAGCAGAAAAAAATCTTATGACTTAAAGAGGATTTCAGTTCTTTTCTAAAGTTCCTCTATGGACTCCAAACTATCTGGTGTCTTGATCTATGTTCATGTTGGTACATTCAGATATGGTTTTTGCTACAGGTCCAATCATTCTGACCTGAAACAGCGTCAGCAACACCGGTGTACCGTTCCACATTTGTTTTAGTATCATTTTGTAACTAACATCACTGTCCACAGCTGGCAGGAACAAATGTTCAAAACTGTTTTAAATTAATTAAGCAAAATATAAAATTTCATACGCCTTTTACTAACAAAACAAATACATATATTTTTTTCAGTTTTCTAAGATCTGCAGGTTTAGTTAGACAAGTCCCCATGTTTCTTGTCCTGTCTCGGCTCATCTGTGTTTCTGTTTTGTCATTTCCTCAAGGTGGTGTTTGACCAGAGACAGATCAGCATGTTCTCCTATGAGCAGGCTACTGCAGTGACTGCTGAGCAGCTCTCTGTTCTGTCAGATGTCCAGAGGACAGCACTGGCTATGGTGCTAACACCCTGGGAGGACAAGTTCGTAGACTTCAGAGGTAAACCACTGTTTACCTTTAAAACTCTGCTAATTTTAAAAGGCTCATTTTTAAGATTTGGTATATCTTGGGATCACCAACTGACCTCTCTAAAAGCTCAAATCAAAGTTGTGTCCAGGTTCCATAGTTAGGTTATACACCGCAATATTTTATATGCAGTATTTTATATACAGATAGTCATAAACTATTGTATTTTAAATTAGTGTGAAACTAATAAATGCTTGCTTTAAAAGGAAATGATACGAGATGTTCCAAATATATCTTTTGAAATCTCCTGCCAAAACTTTACAAAGAAAAGGCAACTTGTTTTCTGAAGGTGTAATTATTTGTTTATTTATTGTTTGTTTTGTTGTCTGGATTATACTGGAGCTGTCCCATTTGCAATTCATTTTAAATTCACTTACCACCTGTACAGTAAGTGGCTTCTCCCATTTCAGAATCAGAACCAGAATCAGTTTTATTGCCAGGTATGTTGGACCTATAATTGGACACTCATGTGACTCTCCATGTGCTTGTCTTAAGTTAATAATTGATACACAATAGAAAAATCAATAATAAATAAGAGTGGAAAGAAATAGATCAGTGTAGAGAAGAGCTTCCAACTGATTGTTGTATATTTACAAATATTGAGATTGTGTTTTTAGTTTTTTTTACAATTTATAGTTTTTGCACTGGGAGTAGGTGGGTCTTTACTGTATTCTGTTGTCCAGGCAAAGATGGATTAACTGTTCATAAGTGTGATGGCACAGGGAAAGAAACTGTTATTGTGTCTAGTTCTCCCAGACAGTTTGTGTCCAGGATCTGAGGGGCTTATAGAAATTTTCTCTACACTCCTCTTGACCCGTGAGGTGTACAGGTCTTCGATGGAGGGCAGGTTGGCACCGATGATTCTTTCTGCAGCCGAAATTGTTTGGTTGCTGAGCCAAACCGGTGCTGGATGAGCAGGAAACAGTTGGGATGATGCCCCTGTAGAACTGTACCAGGAGCTCCTGGGGCAGGTTGTACTGATGCTAGAAGAACATCCTTCTAAAGTTGCTGAGGTGCAGTCATCTGTGTAGAGGGAGAAGAACAGGGGGGAGAGCACACATCCCTTGTGGTCTCCTGTACTGCTGATAAGGTGCTGAATGTGGTTTTCCCCAGTGTCACCTGCTGCTTCCTGTCTGTTAGAAAGCTGATTATCCACTGACAGGTGGGGGCTGGCACAGTAAGCTGGGCCAGTTTGGACTGGAGAATGCCTGGAATTATGGTGTTGAATGCCCAGCAGATATTCATAAACAGAACCCATACACAGGTCCCTGGGGTGTTGAGGTGTTGCAGGATGTAATGCAGGGCCATGTTGACTACATCCCCCACCAACCTGTTTTCCTGGCAGGCAAACTGCAGGGGCTCCAGCTGTGGCCCTGTGATGTCGTTCAGGTGGGTCAACACCAGTTTTTCAAAGGACTTCATGACCACAGATGTCAGGTTGACAGGACTATAGTCATTCAGTTCAATGATGCAGGGCTTCTTGGGAACTGGGATGATGATGGAGCACTTGAAGCAGGAAGGGACTGTATACAGTTCCAGTGATGTGTTGAAGACGTGTAAATATGGGAGTCAGCTGGTCAGCACAGACTTTTAAACAGAAGAGAGTTACACCATTAGGACCTGTCTCTGAAAGATGTCTCTCACCTACACAGATATTCAGGGGTGGGGGGAGGAGAGCAGATGCTGGTGGCGTATCTGAGGTGAAGTGGGTAAGATGCTGCCTCTCAATGGACAGTATTTGTCCATTCAAGGGGCAACTTTGGGTTCAGTGTCTTGCTCAAGGACACTTCCACATGTGGACTATTGAAGCCACAGAATGAACCACCAACCCACTGGTTCATGGTCAACCTTCTGAGCCACAGCCCCCACAACAAGCCCTTAATCAGATCATACCCCCACGATCGCTGGAGGGGTCAAATCGGTCCCTAAATCAGGCATAAAACTGTGTAGTGTGTAGCCAGCCTAAGTCAATGAGCTTTCTGTTCCATAATAATAATGTAACACAGTTCTTATGGTTTACAGTTCATGAAGAGAGCTTCCATTTCCTATGCACCAGCAACATGTTTAAAAAATAGGACATGGACATTTATCACCTACATGTAGAATTTTAGTGTTTTTTTTTTTTTCAGAAGGCACAGGTTTCTAAAGAAAAGTCAAATTAGGTACAAAGTAGTGCTGTCAATTTAGTGCTTTCAGTGTATTCTACCTGTAGATGTTTTAGAGCCATATATTTTATCTTTTCAACTCCTACATCTCCTACATAGTTTGGACTCCCCAGTTAATGTAACATGATTTGTCACACTACTAATGTGAAACTAGGACATTGAGCAAACCTTATTCTTTAGCTCACTTATGTCAAAATTATGTGTATCTGTTTGATAGACTGTGTTTATGGAGTTATGGATTTTGTAAGAGGCTCTTCTATAGCACATCTTGGCTAACAGACAATGTTCATATTGAAAGTACAATACTTTGCTTCTTGGGCTTCATAGTTGTAAATCATTTGCTAAATCATTTTTAACAGATGAGTATTCTTCTACTTTTTTGTTATGTAACATTTATACTAGTATATTTGCGTGCTGTGAAATCAAATGCTCTAAAATTTGTTTCATTGTATTTTTTTGTGATCATATACAAAGATATATTGAGTTGCTCTACATTTCTGTTTGTTTCACTCTGTTCCCTTAGGTAGGTCACTGGGCCCGGTGCTCAGTCACAGTCCTGTGTGTCTCGTGCTGGGACTGCTGATACTGCTAATTGTTCTGTCCTGACCTGATCTGGCCTGGCACATGACCCCACTCACGCCTGCTGGCTCAGGAGACCTATCCTCACCCTCACAACTAAGACGATCTCATTTCTCTGTGCATTACCATACAACCTTGAAATAAGCAGCACTACACGATTTGAGATTGCTTATTTATTTCTTTATTTTTGTGCAGCTATCCATTTGATTACCATTCAGCAATGAAGGAACCAAATGAATCATTAGAATTATCGGAATCAGCATTATTTTCACTGCACTTTGCTTGTTTATTTAATTTTTGATATTCTCTCCTAATATGATTTTTTTGAAGGATGTGATGCTCCACCCTAAAAACATCCCCCTGTAGAGGGGAAATCAAAGTTGTATTGCAAGCCTATAAAGTTATATATTTTTGTGACCTGACAATAAGACCTGACTCTGATAGCATTGGTCAACTTCGGTCTATTGTTGCTGTGAGTTTTATATTGTGCACACTTTCTGGTGTGGCAAATATAGACATGAATTATTAAATGTTTATTAAAATAAACTACTGCCTACTGATATTTGTTGACATTTGTTTGGTAGGTTTATATATCCATCCATCCATCCATTATCTATACCCGCTTATTCCTGTTTAGGGTCACGAGGACCTGCTGGAGCCTATCCCAGCTCTCCTTTGGGTAAAAGGCAGGGGTACACCCTGGACAGGTCACCAGTCCATCACAGGGCCACATAGAGACAAACAACCTCACACACTCACACTCACTCCTATGGGCAATTTAGAGTCACCAATCAACCTGACATACATGTTTTTGGACTGTGGGAGGAAACCAGAGTACCTGGAGAAAACCCACACAAGCACAGGGAGAACATGCAAACTCCACACAGAAAGGCCCCTGCTTTCAAACCAAAAACCTTCTTGCTGTGAGGCAACAGTGCACATTAATGTATTTTATATTATTGGATAATTTATATTGATGCATTATTGTGGTAAAGCAGGAGCTAATGTTAACTAACCCATATGCTTATTATTTACTTCACATACTGTTAAATAGATTGTGAATTTCCTCGTGAGGATCAAGTTTTGTGATTACACTGTATTTTGTTTTATATTTCTGATTCCAAAAAGTAGCAGCGACTAAAGCTACAAGATAAATGCAGTGGAGTCAAAAGAATGAAGTAACAGAAAATGGAAATGCTCAAGTACAGATAGGCCTACTGTATCTCAAAATATTGCAGTAGAATACCTGAGATACAAGATAACTGCAAGTTTACTTTAAAACGAGTAGCTGAGTTTGCTGGAAAAAAGACACGGTGGTTTAAATGTGTTGGTTCTTGTGGACTGTCTTTCCTCAACCCACATCATATAATAATCCTTATGTTTACTATTTAGTGTAGTAAAATGAGCCGGCTGCGGTCTCGGTGTGGTGCAGCCTGAAGTATTAGACCAGGCACTAGATAAGCTCCGGTGACGTGCGGAAGGTGGAGCTGCGTGCGGACGGGGCCGACGGGCTGCAGCTGCGCCTTCACCCTGTCAAACACGGCCGACATGGCGGACTGGGGTGAGAAACTAACTTGGGAGTGATAGCCTTTACTACACCATCCGCTTATCACAGACTTTGTTTAGCGAGTCCGGCACTCTGATGTTGTTAATCTCGCTCTGTACATGTGGACTGGCCTCACAAATGTCATGTTTTCGTTTTTACAGACGCTGACAACTTCGAGCCGGACGAGCCGATTAAAAAGGCGGCAGCGCTGGACAAATGGGAAGGCGAGGACGAAGACGAAGATGTTAAGGCGAGTTAAAATGACAGATACTCCCAGATGGGCTTTAATTCACCGGGTTCATGTCAAGACAGTGTGGTTGTGAGGCTCGTCCTGGTTTGTTCCCCGGGTTTTGGCTGTCAGTCCTGGGCTAACTCATGTGGCTCCTGTAGCAGCTAACGTTAGCTCGGAGCTAGCACTCGGTCTCCGTTATCACAGTGCCCGGTAACGTTACCGTGCCAGGTCACGTCTGAAGACTACACGCGAGTTCTGGGCGTTAACGGTGGGTTTTTTCTTTTGTCCAGTCGTACATTTAGCGGTGTATTGCCTGAATAACGGGGCTAAATCGGGTACCACGGCTTGAAGCTAACCTCATACCGGGCCAGTTGAGGCTAGGCTAGCGCCGTTACGACTAACAGGAGGCTGCCGGTCAGGAAAACTCAACGACAGCGTCATTAGGATGAAATAATCTGGAGGGACTAGCTACTTGGTTGGTGTGAACTGAGTCTTATTGTTGCCTAAAGGTGGTTGGGTTAAATGATTATGGGAGATGAACATTTGTGTGCTGTCTGAATCGACACATGTTGAGTCCAGCATGAGGCGCCGTTAGCTCGCTGAGCAACTTTAGCCACCATCAGATGAAATCATTCGGGTTGATGAGTCAACTCAGCCGAGAGCAAGGCCCAGAACTTTCCCCGTTTACAGCAGACAAGGTGCTCTGCACAAGCTGCACGACGTGTGCTTACAACCTGGATGTCCACATGGTTGCCGTCCAGAAACCTCGGATAACTGACTCAAAGTGCTGGAAGCGTCCCTTTTCTGTCACATATGGTACCCAAACTAAAGAGGCTGATGATCCTCTCGCCCATGTAGAAAAACCTATGGTCTTATTCATTACACAGGATAAAATGTATGTGGCAAACAAGGGTCGACAACAAATGGTTAACTTTTGTCTACAAAACGTTTATTTGTAATCCCAAATTGCAAGTTTAGTCATGGTATGCCCAAATATAACAGCCTGGTTGTCAGACTGAATAATGTGAGGATCTCATTTGGAGACCAAGTGGGTTATTTTATTTTTGTTTCAGATGAGAAGTGTTGTGTGTGTGTGTAGGACCTTCTAACTCTTAAATATGTTCAAAGGACAGGAGTCATTTATTTTGTAGTATTAATTGACATTTGTTTCAATTAGTGTTTACAGAATTTAACAATTAAGAGCTATTATTTGTATTCATAGGACAACTGGGATGATGAGGATGAAGAGGAGGACGGGGAGAAAAAAGGAGAAGTGAAAAAAACAGGTATTTATTTCCTTGCCACCTATTTTCTCAGTGTTTCATTACACTTTATGTTATTAAACATCAAATTCTTGTTGTACAAATTTGCATTTTCTTATTCCGTTATCATCCTCAGAGCAAAAGGTTTCTGAAAAGAAGAAGTTGAGTGAGAAGATCAAAGAGAAAGAAAATCGGTTAAAGAAGAAACAACAAGAGCTCAAGGAGAAAGAGTTGGAGGATGAAGTGAGTTTTCCCATAAAACTATTACCCTGTCTGCTGGTCTCTACCCATAGATTTAGTTTTAGGGACACATGTTTCCTCAAAAAAAAAAAGGGGGGGGGGGGGGGGGGGGCATGGGTATTTATTAAAGACATATCTTTAATGTATGCCTTTGTTAAATATTAAACAGTAAACATACAGAATGGTGCAGAAGCAGGAATGTGCAGGAGCAAACTGACTTATAGTGATTACTTATTTGTTATACTAAAGTTATGTTTCACAAACTCAAAGTACTGGGATTTTGTGTAAAGTCTGTTAATTCATTTTGGCATTTGTAAATGAAGTGACAGTATGATGATATTTTACCCAGCCTGAATCTAATATCAAATTATGTTAGTTAAAAATAGTAAATATGAGAATTTGCACCAACTATAAACAAGGGGTTGGTACGCTTAATGTTGTGCACACTGAGCTATAGAAATAGGGATAACTGTGATTCAGGTTTTATTTTTATAACTTTTATAAATTATTAAAACAATAAATTCTGAAAAGCTTTAGAATTTATTTATGTTTCAAATAGGATGAACTGTAAAATCTAAATAAAATGAATCATATTCCCAGCATTCGGTGCTAGATGAAATCAGTCATCTTCATTTAATCATCATCTGACCTTCCACTTACTGCTGGGCAGGTACTGCTGGTAGACAGAAGTGGCTGGTTTGGGTGTTGAGGGAAGGGTTAGGGTTTTAAGATATTTGGAAAATTTTGGCAAATTCTGCTAAATAATTACAACAGGTTTATGGAAAATTGTGCTTATTTGCCTTTAGATTAAAAAGACTTTGTTACAGTAACAGTACAGCTTGTTTTACCTCACCCAATGTCACATCCTGTACTGCACTGTAGAACTCCATTTCTCTGTCATGGCTGTGTGAATTTTGACTTTGTGGTATTTGTTATTATAGCAAGCAGAACCCACTCTTGAAGAACAACTTGCAGAGAAGTTAAGAGTGAAGAAATTACAAGAAGATGCAGACTTGGAGCTAGCAAAAGATGCTTTTGGTAAGACAGCATGACATTTCAGACTGAACAGTTCACCATTCCAGATAAAAAAAAAAAAATATCAAGATATACATCAAATCACCATTTCTGTCAAACTTAATGGTTCCTTTTTAACTCTCCTAAATGAGAAAGGAAGCTCTCATAAGGTTAATTAGGTTAGTTTTAGTTTAAGTAATATATATATTCTCTTAAAAATTGAACATGACAAATATATTGAAGAATATTAATTGTATTATAGGATAGGTATTACAGGAAATAGGTGTATATATAATAAACTAAAATATTAATTCTGACCAGTCAAAAGCTTCAAATGTTTCAGGAGAACACAAGCAAAACACACAACAACATTCTTTGATCAATTCCAGATGAATTGCTTGAATTTTTTTCTTTATTTTGTTCCCACTCCTGATGTAGAGGTCTGCACGGCTGCAGCAGCTCAAACATTAGCACGCTGCATTACAAACATTACACTATGCTGTGTGCATCAACCCAGCCTGGATGGGCTGAGTTGAATCAACTGTCTGTTATTTTTATCCAGGAAAAGTTCTTCCATTATCATCTTTCTCGTTTATTGCCCAGCCCTAGTTCTTGGATTGCTTCCTGGTCTGACAAATAGCCTGTTTAGGCTCTAGATGAAACACAAAGTAGTCAGTGATGAATTTTAACTTGCCCATGTCGATTTGACTTATATGTGACATAGCTTCTGCTTGTTTAAGCTATCATTTCAGTACCCTCTAAATTCAACCAAAGTTACCTATTGAGAGAGGCTGTTGGTGTAAACACTAGCAACACACTGACTGAAGGTCCAGTGTAGAAGTAGGGCCTTTCATCTGACTTTTTCCCCTCTAAAGACATTTTTATATTCCAGGTGTCAGCAGCACTTTGAACAGTGTCACTGGGATTGATGCCATGTGTCCATCTTCCAAAGAAGACTTCACAGAATTTGAAAAGTTGCTGAAAGAAAAAATAACCCAGTTTGAAAAAAATGTGCATTATTCAAGTTTCTTGGAATCATTGTTTCGGGAACTCTGCATTTCATGTAAGCCCAAGCATCTTTTATACTAATTTTTATTTAATGATACATATTACATGCTCACAGTTTAAATCAAGCAGAATAACAGTTGTTATCTTCTGTCTCTTAACAGTGGAAGTAGATGACTTGAAGAAAATCAGCAATTCCCTGTCAGTCCTACTAAGTGAAAAACAGAAACAAGAAAAAGTGAGTAATTTCATGTTTGTCAGTAGAGGGTGCTGTTTACCTAGCCTTGTGTTTATAGGTGAAATCAGCTGTGGCATCTGGGAAGTCATGTGCCCAGTTGAAAACATGTGGTCTCTACCAAGTCTAAATCAACTGTCATATATTTAAGTATGCCATGCTAGTTAATCAGCTGAACACAAGAATAATTTATTGCATAGCTCAGCCAGAGTGTTTAAAGTAACCTTTAATTGCTTTCACAGCAAAACAAAGGAAAGAAGAAAAAGAAAGGAGTCTTAGCTGGCGGTGGTTTGAAAGCACAGATGAGAGATGACCTTGACTATGCAGAGTTTGATGGTGGATATGCCCAAGACTACGAGGACTTCATGTGACACTGGCTCTATCACCACTGCCCTAAACCCCTCTCAACCCTCAGAAATGCAGCTGTACCTTCTAATGCTGTCCAGTGCCATCCTGGTAAATATGAACTGTGTGTTACCCCCTTCATTTCTGCTTCAATGACCAGAGGGACTAAACCAGGGAGCATCCAGTCTCACCAACTCGTTATGTTCAAACAAATGGGATTGCCTTTTCTCTGTTTCATGCCGCCTCTACTCTTACACAGACACACAATCATGTAGTATCTGTTGAGTGACCCAACTGCAATGGAGAATACATTGTAACTGCTGTTGTCTGAGTTTTGTGGGGCTCATTTATCAAATGTTGCTCTTGTCAAAATGCAGATACAGTATTGCAGTTATAAGTGTAGTGACATAGAAACACAAGGTTCTATGCAAATTCTTTAACCAGAATGTCATGTATATATTATAGGTCTCACTTACCTGTGAATGGTTCTCTTACAGGAAAGTATATAGTATCTATAAGGATGATTGCCAAATGCAGAACAATTATTCAGTACATCATTCATCTGTATCTCTCGAAAGGTTGTATTGTGGGGAAATTGGAGACTGACACAACATGTAAGTAGTAGTTGTAATTTTACTGAGAGCACATGACATTCATTGTAAGATAAAAGGGATAGACAAGTATAATAAATGTGACTTTAAAACCTCAGCCATTCTCTTGATACATCTCTGGAATATCCTTGAAAAATTTGGAGCAAAGTGCTTATAGTTATTTTTTTGTGCATGACAAACATGTAATTTACTAATTTGATTTCTACTAATGCCGAAAAAAAACTATAGATCAGGCAAGTGGAATAACTTGCTACAACTGGTCTCCTAATCATTGCTTCTGCAGGCTTGTATCAAGTGTGATGAGGAGCGGGGGCTTACATGGGCTTCACCCCACCATGTCTTCATATGGGCTACAGTTAGTTGAAAGGGGTGTATTTCTCCTTTTCTTTTCTAGCAATTGACCAGTTTTAATGTTACATGGATAATTGGATACATTACGATGTGAAAGCTATGGCAACTGCAGTGTTTTATAAGCATTTAATTTAATAAATCACTGGTCAAAAGGATAAGTTGTGTTTGTCTTTGTCCATGTCAGTGAAATAAACTAATCTGGTATCACATCACCAGCTCACTGATAACTGAATCTAAGGTATGTGTAATAAATACTGTATGTGTAATATTTACAGTTTCAAGTAAAGCTTTACCACAACTGAAAGTGTAAAGTTAAGATGCAAACAATGTGGATATTCCTTGGGAAGCAGCTGTAAGAATAGGCCTAGATTTGTTTAGTTAAATATTCAATTCATTAAGAAAATGTCAATATAAAATGTATGACTCATCTTTTCTGTAGTATTCAGTTCAATGTGGAGTCTTGGCCTTTTGTTTTAGTTTGTGGCTTCTGCACGTTCTCCTGTATGATTTCTGGTGCTGCGCCTGCGACTGCTGCGAAGTCCATTGGCCCTCTGTCGGCGGCGGTTCTGCCTGCCTTCTCCTCTCACCGCACTTGTTACTATCTGACCTTGAGTACTCTGCATGGCCTGGAAGACACTCTGCCGTGTTACCTCACGATCTCCACAGGTGAATGTCAGTGCTATGCCTTCATTGCTCTTCATGACACGAGATGTACCATCAGAAGTGCCATCAAAGCAGCGTCCAAGTGCAATCTCTTTGGCTGTGCGAGGATCCTGGTCTGTTACTGTATAAATTCCATAGTTATGGCCCAGGGGATCAAGAGGTGCTAGCATGGTGAACTCATTGGTGTCATTATTGACAGCTAGGGGCAAATGGTTGACCAAATACTCCTGAAGCATTGTGTTGACATGATCTCTCTTGCAGCTTCCTTGTGGAATCACCTTCACCAGGGTACGATCAACACGTTCCTGATCATACAGCATCCCACTGCACTTGAATTCCACACAGACAGCTGATACTGTTGTCTGGTCCATGTCACGGATGCTGCGAGTATCTCGGAGGCCATACAGCTGGCCCACAGTTTTGGGGTGAGTTCCACCCATATTGCGGGATCGCACGTTGAGCTCATGTGGGCTGTTGATTTTGACTTTAACGTAACAGGCCCGGTATTCCATGGGCTTAGGCCACCAGCTCAGGTAGTCCTGTGTCCAGCTCAATGGATCATCTTCATTGAATGGCACTGTGTTGTAGTCGTACCGGTCTCCTTCCACTCTTGAGAAACGGAAGTGTGCTGCGCTGAATGGAGCTTCCTCACATTCTTTTAAATTCTCAAATGCATACACGGGTCCATTGCCTTCCTCAGCTGTATTGGGACTTGGCTTTGCCACATTGATGCTGAATGCTGTCTTTTTCACCCTGGGGTCTTCATGGTCAGACCGCCTGTAGTTCAGTTTACCTAGGTAAGGCTGCGGCACTCCAATGAGGCTGGGATTGAGTTTGGGAGCAGAAGGCACAGCCTCCAGTTCCTCCCCTCCAAGGTTGGCCATGACATAGGCAGAGTAAGCATCAGCTTTTTGTTCATCACAGAAAGCAGGAAGACAAGCCCCACTTGGGCCAGTGATGACACTGTCAAATCGACCCCATGCACGTGGGTTAGAGGAGTAGCCAGCTGTGGGCTCCATGTTTATGAGACTTACCACAACTCCCTCGACCTGCTCACTGGGCATGAAGCGTTCACTGCGGAAGGCCCTGACTTTCACATAACATCTGCGGTTCTCTGGGACATCCAGATTAAACAGACGTCGCTCTCTGATCTCCATGTTACCAATCAGAAAGGTTCTCTCCTCCCTTTTGCCTCTTTTTTTCTTCTGTATCTGCAGGCTTCCCTCCTCCTCCCACAGGCCAGTATCAGGGTTTAGTGACCACAACTTCATGGTGTTGAGGTGCTCAGACATCTTCACCTGAGCAGAATCTAAGAACACTTTCACTTCACCTGCATTCAGGGGTTCATTATTTTCCTCACCCCTGAAATCAACTGAGAACATGCCATAGGTTCTAAGGGGCAGGGTGTCACCTTCATCTCCTACAAAATTGAGATCGCTTTGAGCTGCAGCAGCAGTGGAGATATCTCTTGGGTCGAGGAATGTTAAACTAGCATTGACGTTACCCACAAAGACTTCTCCGTTCTCCTTGTAGAAAGAATGGGGAGGAATCTGGATATGAACCATTGCCTCCTGGCCCTCCACCTCTCCAAGCTCCAGGGTGTTGCTTTCTGAGGAGCTGATGGTCACAGGAGCTTTCTTTCTAAGAAGTTTGATCTCATGGTAAACAGCCCCTCCTTTGGTGTTAAATGGAAGTACCTTTGTGGTGTTAACAAATTTCTGCATGTTGTCCACAAATGTTAGGACTAGCCTCTCTGTGTCCGGAGGCACCTGGATGGAGAAGGTACCTTTGTAACCTGTGCGGCTGATTCTGACCCCATTCATGAAGACATGGCCAAACCTCAATGGCTCACCATTGTCTGCAGCAATGGCCCTACCGTGCACAATAACCTTAGTGTCCACACATTTCTGGCAGCCACACTCAGTGACCACCATGGTGGGCAGTTGATAGCCCTGGCATGTTATCTGCCTTTTCTCCATCTTTCCCACACCACAGCAGTAAGCCACTTTGTCTTTGCACCTGATGCCATTGTCCAGCTGTCCAGCACATGTATCAGAGGGGCACCTGCCCACGTCGTAGTAGAACGAGTCTGTGCTGTTTTGGTAGCAGTCATGTGGAAGCCGGACGAGGTGGGACTCAGGCTTGGGGTTACATGAATGCTCATCTCTGCCTGTGTTTGAGATGTAAAAATCAAAATGTTGACTTATATCTGGGCACACCACCCTCTTTCTTAAAGTTACAGTGTGTAATATTAAGTGATGTTAGACTACTCAGAAGGTTGTATTCTGCAATCTCACCACTACATACTACTAACTCTTTCACATTTTACACATTGCACCTTTTAAAAAAACAATGGTACTGCACCTGAATACTCATATCTTTTGTTTCATATTCTGTGTAATCACTTTGAGTGTGTAGAGTACACACCTATGACTTTGAGGGTAGCAGCTTTGGTCTTAATAGCACCAGCTGGACCACTTGCTCCACAGTAGTACTCCCCAGCCTGCTCAGGACGCAGGTCTTTTAGGACCAAGGTGCCCTCAGACTGCTTTGCCATAAGACTGTTGTTATGAAACCTGTTGGTTCACAAAGAAAAAAATACAGACAGCAGGAGCGAAGCCATGAACTATACATTATTTCTATATAGTTGTAAGCATATAACATTAAATAACTATGGGATTCTGCAGTTGTCTGTAATTTAAGTGTAACAAGTCCTACCATTGGTACTTGTCTGGTTGTGGCGTTCCTGCCACTTTGCAGCAAAAGGCAGCAGTTTGTCCCTCCCTCCTGGCCTTGCTCTCAGGGTGACTCAACACATGAAGTTTCTCTGACCATTAATGACAAAAACTATTACCTCTAAATTCCCTTACATGCATAAACCCCTTGTCAGTAAATATGCAACTTATATGGTAGTTAGTTTTTGTATATTAATGTGATGCAGAATGAACTGCACTCAAATATTTTGCTGTAAAGCCACAAACATCTACTGTACCTGTTCTTTTCAACTGGATGCTGAGGACTGAGGTGCGTTCAGCACTGTTGGGCACAAAAACAGTAAGAGGGGCATGACCCTGCAGGTTGACTGTCAGGGTGGTGTTGCCATCAGGGCATATACCAGGGATGCGGAAATGTCCGTTGTGGTCGGTAAGGGTCAGGAGTTTACCGGAGCGAAGAATGGTAGCCCCTTTAGCAGTGAGACCCCCTGCTCTGCGTACAGAACCCAACAGGATGTGCTCTTCACACATGCAGGTGTCACACTCTGCATTCACCTTGCCCATTACACACTGCAGGGAACATTCTGTAGAGCAGAATAAAAGAAGTACAAAAAGTTTTAATAGTTCACTGAATAAATATTCCTTTCTGAAGGTATGTCTTAGATAATGTTATGACTAAATTGTGACTGTGACTAAACCAAGTCTGGCTCACCTGTCTTTGGGCACTCAGGTCCACTGCATTCTTTCCCTTCTACTTTAGACCCAGTGCAAGGCACAGAGTGAGACTGGCAGTTTCTGGAGCGAAGCTGGACCCCCACTTGCCCACAGAGAGCAGGGCATGGACTCCACTCTGTCCAGGGGCCCCAGTTACCCTGAATGCTCACACTGTTATCTATTAGAAGATAAATAATATTCAGATCGTTAACCTGAACAAAGCTATTATATGTACATGTATTTCATGGAAGTGCCTGGAAGGTCAAATTCAATGTCTTGCCTTTACACTGACATCACCTATTAGTATCTGAATGGAATAAATATAAAATGTGTTATCAGGCCAAACCTGTGGGACACAGGAAGCGGACTGCATAGTTGGAGCAGTTGCGTTCAGGACCTTGCTCCTCATTGAGGCACCAGAAGCCCACACTGGGATCTGCATGGACTTTCTCCCCAGTCTCACGAGCTGGGACCCATTCAGTGGTTCTGGCTTCAATTGCCCGTGGAGTCTCACACACTCGAGCACGGTAATAGAAGCGAATGGCATCCAGCTGCTCATAGTCTCCAAGACCTCCAGGGTGGTCAACGTTGAACCATGTGGTCCACTCGTAGTTGTCTAGACACAGAGAGTACAAGAACAAACATGACCTGAATATCAGCTTATGCTTATTTAATATGTTCAGCATACCAACCACAAGATAAGGACATAGGTAACTCAAAAAACATCATTACATACTTTAGAATCCATATTTAGTTTCAAATTTTGGAATAAAAGTTACCCTCAGAGTGACGGACAGATCTAGAGTTTCTGTTGTCCTTTCTCCATGATCCTGCAACAGATAAAGCAACACGTTATTTTGTACAGTTGTTGCATTTGACATAGTCCAGCAGCTTTCAGCTCCCTTCTAAATGCTGACACTTAGCTCTTCATATTTTGTTTTCTTTTAGCTATAGTGATGACATTATCAAATGAGATGTTGACTGTCATGTGAAACTTCATACATTCGTTATCTATACCCGCTTATTCCTGTTTTGGGTCCCAGGGATCTGCTGGAGCCTATCCCAGCTCTCTTTGGGTGAAAGGCAGGGGTACACCCTGGACAGGTCACCAGTCCATCACAGGGCCACATAGAGACAAACAACCTCACACACTCACACTCACTCCTATGGGCAATTTAGAGTCACCAATCAACCTGACATACATGTTTTTGGACTGTGGGAGGAAACCGGAGTACATGGAGAAAACCCACACAAGCACAGGGAGAACATGCAAACTCCACACAGAAAGGTCCCTACTGGTTTTTGAACCAGCAACCTTTTTGCTGTGAGATGACACTGCTAACCACAAATCCACCATGCTGCCTCTGTGACAAACTCAAAGACTCAGAATCTACAATAATGTTCTTTAGTACCCTATATTTAGCATCTAAACTTGTGCTTTGGTGTGTATATAAGTCCCCCCTCTTATGTAAAATGTATGTCTGTTGAGAAGGTGGGGTATTGTTGAGTGACCCACCTAGAGCAGTCTCAACAGCGATCACAGAGATTCCCAGGATGAGAAGAAAAGCCCTCTGTGACATTTTCACACTTTGCCGCAACCTGTGACCCTTGAACTTTCACCTCTGGTCCAGCAGCACGAACTCCTGGGGGGAAGATGATGACATAGCAAGGTGAAGAAACATAAGAGGAATCTATGATCCATGCTACAGATGTTCAACATTTACCTTTAATGTTATGAAAAAATACCATATTGCACATATAGTACCAGAGGATACAAGTCAATTAGAAAATTCCATGATTAGAATACTTATACAGTGGGTACGGAAAGTATTCAGACCCCTTTAAATTTTTCACTCTTTGTGTCATTGCAGCCATTTGCCAAAATCAAAAAAGTTCATTTTATTTCTCATTAATGTACACTCAGCACCCCATCTTGACAGAAAAAAAACAGAAATTTATTAAAAAAGAAAAACTGAAATATCACATGATCATAAGTATTCAGAGCCTGTGCTCAGTATTGAGTAGAAGCACCCTTTTGAGCTAGTACAGCCATGAGTCTTCTTGGGAATGATGCAACAAGTTTTTCACACCTGGATTTGGGGATCCTCTGCCATTCTTCCTTGCAGATCCTCTCCAGTTCTGTCAGGTTGGATGGTGAACGTTGGTGGACAGCCATTTTCAGGTCTCTCTGAGATGCTCAATTGGGTTTAGGTCAGGGCTCTGGCTGGGCCAGTCAAAAACAGTCACAGAGTTGTTCCGAAGCCACTCCTTTGTTATTTTAGCTGTGTGCTTAGGGTCATTGTCCTGTTGAAAGGTGAACCTTCGGCCCAGTGTGAGGTCCTGAGCACTCTGGAAGAGGTTTTCTTCCAGGATATCTCTGTACATGGCTGCATTCATCTTTCCTTCAATTGCAACCAGTCGTCCTGTCCCTGCAGCTGAAAAACACCCCCACAACATGATGCTCCCACCGCCATGTTTCACTGTAGGGATTGTATTGGACAGGGGATGAGCAGTGCCTGGTTTTCTCCACACATACCGCTTACAATTAACGCCAAAAAGTTCAATCTTGGTCTCATCAGACCAGAGAATCTTATTTCTCATAGTCTGGGAGTCCTTCATGTGTTTTTTGGCAAACTCTATGAGGGCTTTCATGTGTCTTGCACTGAGGAGAGGCTTCCGTCGGGCCACTCTGCCATAAAGCCCCGACTGGTGGAGGGCTGCAGTGATAGTTGACTTTGTGGAACTTTCTCCCATCTCCCTACTGCATCTCCGGAGCTCAGCCACAGTGATCTTTGGGTTCTTCTTTACCTCTCTCACCAAGGCTCTTCTCCCACGATTGCTCAGTTT
The DNA here is from genome assembly GCF_900324485.2 of Mastacembelus armatus. NCBI lineage: Eukaryota > Metazoa > Chordata > Actinopteri > Synbranchiformes > Mastacembelidae > Mastacembelus > Mastacembelus armatus. The sequence goes on along the minus strand of NC_046635.1, from coordinate 8,968,821 downwards.
GGCTGGATGGCCAGGTCTAGGAAGAGTTCTGGTCGTCCCAAACTTTTTCCATTTGAGGATTATGGAGGCCTCTGTGCTCTTAGGAACCTTGAGTGCTGCAGAAATTCTTTTGTAACCTTGGCCAGATCTGTGCCTTGCCACAATTCTGTCTCTGAGCTCCTTGGGCAGTTCATTCGACCTCATGATTCTCATTTGCTCTGACATGCACTGTGAGCTGTAAGGTCTTATATAGACAGGTGTGTGCCTTTCCTAATCAAGTCCAATCAGTTTAATTAAACACAGCTGGACTCCAATGAAGGAGCAGAACCATCTCAAGGAGGATCAGAAGAAATGGACAGCATGTGAGTTAAATATGAATGTCACTCTGCAAAGGGTCTGAATACTTATGATCATGTGATATTTCAGTTTTTCTTTTTTAATAAATTTGCAAAAATTTCTACATTTCTGTTTTTTTCTGTCAAGATGGGGTGCTGAGTGTACATTAATGAGAAATAAAATTAACTTTTTTGATTTTGGCAAATGGCTGCAATGACAAAGAGTGAAAAATTTAAAGGGGTCTGAATACTTTCCGTACCCACTGTAGATACTATTACAATTTTGATAAAGTCAATAAAAAAAAAAATTCACATGTAGAACAAAAATGCATCTTTAAGGTTGTATTGTTTGTTTGTATTTTTTCGTCTTTGAGGTTTTTAGATTAAAAAAAAAACAAACAAAAAAAAAAAAACAGCCACAGACCCCCCAACCCAACCCCACCCCACACTCGGATTACACATCTGTGTTAGCCATCACTGTATCATCAGGGGAACACTCATTTTCTGCATCCACCGACAAAACACTGGCTACACAATCCAAACAGCCACCCACACAAGGTTTGGGTTTGTACACCAAATTTAAAAGAAGTAAGAAAATGAAACAACAGGATATTATTAAAAATACTTAGTACATTATTTATGCTCGGGAGTCACATGCATTGGAGTACTGTAATTGTGATTAAAAGTCAGATATGGAAAACCTACAATAAAGACTAATGTAAGATAGACAATGATTCATATCACAAGCGACAACACTATTCCAGTGACAGGCTCTGAAACTACAATGAAATGGTTTACAATGAAACCACTGAAGCAGCTGATGAATGCTGTTGTTTTTAACCATACACACAATAGCCACCCAGTTAGATAACAACATTCCTACTCTTTCCTATTCAATTTAACATATATAAGTACTAGATTTATATGTGCGCATATTTTTGTTTTTCCTTACCTTGTTGTTAGGTGCACTGATTCTTGTACCAGAATCTCCTTTACTCTTTTTTCTTTAGTTATATTTCCTACTAGCTTTCCTGTCCTCCACTTCTGTACTTGACTGTGGCTCAACACATTCCCCCACTGTCTCTTTTATACCTCTGTGCTTCCAGCACCCCTCCCTCCTCTCTCTTCAGAATGCCACACTTTCTTTTGATTAACTATTAGCCTTATAATTCATCACTTTTATCATATCAGCATGACACCCAGTGGTTGTTAAATAATGCTATAAAAGAGAGACTGCTGTTAATACCTCAATCCACTCTATGTTTAAGGTCAGTGCTGATTGAGTCCGATTTGTTCCTCAGCTCTCAGCATGCAGGTTTCTGTTTCATGACTCTGCATGCAAATGTACATTCTGATGACAGAAGGAGATCCAATATCTGAAGTAAGTGCAGCTTGAGTTAAATGTAAAGGGGATTTTTATTTTTTTTTTTTAGCTCAACTCTCAAGCTTCACCACTAACATCCTGCTGCTGGTTTTCCCATCTAATGCAGTTCTACATCGACTGTACATTTTGTTATGTAACACTAACGAACCAGCTATATTTATTTGTCTGAAAGTTGGATTGGGTCATTCCTAATATCTCCAAGCACATGGTCTAAATTTTACTGACTTTTGCTGCTGTACTGAGGAAATATATTATTTCAAACAATTAACTCATGATGGTGCAAATTAAAAAAAAAAAAGAGATTTTACCAGAAAATATTAAACTCATCTTATTTCTATGCAGGCTGTTGCTTTTTTACACATCAAACATTCATTTAGAGTTGTGCTTCTGGCTCTGTGATGAATGTTGGCCTAATATTGACTAAGTTTCAAAAAACACTAGTTAGTTGCAAACTTTGTCTGCTGATCGGTGCCAACTATAGTGTTTTTAGAGAGAGACAGAGCAGATCCTAAAAATACATTAGTCATTCACGTCTTTAGAGATCCTGTGAAGTTGTCAGTATGTATTATTTTCCACACATTTATTAGTTGATCTCATCATGCCAATTATCAGGCAAGGATCACTCAGCAGGTGAGTTCTTCCTGAAATTCATCAATGTTGCTAATAATGTATATCATACGTTTACCAAATCATGTCATACATTTCCTGGACTCTGTGTGTTCATTGTGAGCAAGAATGAACAGTACCTCAACAAGGAGAAGATACAGTCTATGTCAGGGGTCTCAAACTCCAGTCTTCGAGGTCCACTGTCCTGCTTGTTTTCCAATTATCCCTGCCCTTGCAGTTTCTGATCGGCTGAACACACGTCCAGGTAATCACTAGTGGGTAGGGCAGGGATAGTTGGAAAACAAGCAGAACTGTGGCCCCACGAGGACTGCCGCTAGAGACCCCTGGTCTATGTTCTGCCAAACTGCACTTCAGGTAAATCACGTTGGGCAAAGTCTGTGGCATTACATCAGATGAGATGGGTCATCTGTGTGAAAGTGATGTCGGGTTTTATTAGTTTAAATAAGCAGCAATATGTCATCCAAAAGACACGTTAGGCTGATCATCCCTCAACCTACAGCAACATTTGCTATTAACAGTTTAGCATTTAAATAACATTTTACAAATAGAAAGTTGTTTCATTCATTTTATTTTTTATTTATGGGCATTTAGTTTCACCATTTGTTGCAGTTTAGTCAGATCCCTGTGACCCTAAATAGGAATAAGTGGGTATAGATAATAGATGGATAGATGCACGGTCTTAGTGGCAGCTCTGCACCACTGTTAGGTCAGAACAAAAAATGAAAGCAACAGCGTGACTTAATACACCATCAGTTTTTGTGCCAAACTCTAGTCAATTTGTGGAGACAAGTAACACCTGCTGTGACTCTACAGGTTAAGTGGTAAAGCGGAGGGAAGGATAAATGGGTTGTAAAGCCAGAAACAGAGGTAGTTGTAGTTCTTCAACACTGAACTACACCTACTACAATCACTAAATATACTTATGCCAAGATTTCAAGGTTTTATTATTTAAATGCATAATACAATATGTAGGGCAGCTAATCTTTATTAGGTATATAAGAATTTAAATGTAGCCAATTTAGACTGATACATTCAATTATTGAACTGTCTCAATCTACAGAGAAGTAGAAAAAAAGTACAGTTAGTCATGTACTGTAATTAAAAGATCAGATGTCTTTTTTTCCTATAAATCTCATACAGAGACTAAACTGTAATGTCTGTGAATACAGACTGTGGTTAACAGTATCGTATTTGCCATTGTTGACCAAAAGCTATTTAAAACTCCTGACCCTTTATTTTGATACCAATAATTCTGTACATTTTTCTTTTAATGCCATAATTTTTAACACAGTGTTCTAGTGACATTGGTACTTTTACCTGAGTCAAAGATTGGACTACTACTTCCACTACTGCAGTCAAGTGAAGATTACAAGTATTTATACTCAGGACTGGAGCTTTCAGGTTGAACCCTGACAGTGATAACATGCAAGTTTCCACCAGTGCTAGAATGTCACTCTTGAGATTTTTCTCATGGGGATCTCTGCAGTCCAAACCAATTTCATCCTCAATGAGAAAACCTCTGCTAGTGTCTGTTTTCATCAGAGATGTAAGCTGAAAGATGACGTTCTGTCCCAAAAGTCAAATGTGTTGACTCCTGAATGTCTTGGCAATTTTCTTGAATCTGAATTGCTTTCTTCCTCCTGAACAGACCTAAAGGAAGTAGTGCGGTCTCCCTCCCTCTGTGTGATGCCGGGCCCCATAATGAAAGTAGCAGCTCTCCATATTTTCCCTGGTAGAGTCATTAAAGGGACCAATGCAACCCCCCCGCCAACGATACCCCCTTAGCCTGACCTCTGTATACTCTCTGTTTAGCCACAGGAATCGTTCCTGTTTAACCAGCAGTCACCACTCCTTTGAAATACTGTACTGCATGTTCCACAAGTTGTTAGGGTAAAGGGGAGGGTCACATTGATTTAAATTAAAAAAAAAACAAAACTCAAGCACCTGTAATTTGAACAGTTATTGGCTGTGCAAAATCCACATTTCTCTCTGTGTAACAGTGCATTGTGAAGTTTAAGAAAAATCAATATGACAGTTTCCAAAATCAAATATGAAATTTCCTCCTGATTCATACTCAATTTGGATACATTAGGCCACTGTAACCTTGTTACAAAAAAAGAGTATAGGGCAGCGAGTATTTGTTTTTATATTTGAATTAATCTGGGGATTTCCTGACTAACTAATCATTTCATATATAAGTATAAGTAATACTGAAAGATGTCCAGTATAATGACCTGTCAGCTTAAGCTTTTATTTTGGTCATCTGTCAACAACATAAAGATATCTTTAACTCTTAGAAATACAGAACTTGGTTGTGTCCATGTCTCAATGGAGGAAATGTTACTGGAGATTAAAGATGCCATAATGTAAGAAAATCCATCCAATAATTCCACACATGACCAAAGTGCAAACCTATTTCCACTTACATGGCTGTAAAGATGCTGTAGGTTCAGCAGGATCCAGCACATGGGACGGTTATGCCACTTCCTCTGTGTTTTCTGGCCAGCACCAGCTCAGTAAAACATGGAGGCATGTCAAATCAAGGGCTAGATTAGAAACACGTGCAGCTGACCTGGAAGACGGATGATATGTGTTCGACAGGGTCATCCATTTTCCATCTGGATAGTGGTTTGCAGACCTCTGGAGAACACAGGACTGAAAGCCTGGAGGAGGGGGAGGTGGAGAATATTTGAGTTAGCGTGGGAAAAACTAGAAAACTCTCCCTTAAACCTTTTGTCTTCACATCATTGCCACTGAGAAGAAAGAAGCTGCTTCTTTTATTGCCTTTGTATTGTAATGTTTCTGGTGATGTTTTAACACAAAAGCATGATTCAGCAACACAGCAGGAAGCAATAAAATAAAGTTTACCTGATTCAAAGCAGAGATCAGCAACAAGACAAGCAACTGCAGGGTAAGAAATCCAAAAGGCAAGCAGAGAGGCAGCAAAGAAAGACCAAAGACTGAAACACCATGATGACACACATGAATTAGTGCCAACAGGCAGCTGTCTACACTGTATGGCAGACTGGGTAATGAGGGACAGCTGTGCTGGCAGATGAGGCTCAGGTGACTGAGGACTACCACTGGCCAAGCGGAGAATGAAAGGGTCTGATGTGACAGCACAGTTTAAAGGTGTCAGAGGTGGCTCGAGCAAGGTCGGGCCTGTAAATTGATGAGATGGCTACAGAGCCAACTAGGGGAAAAGAGAGGGGGAGAGAAAAGGCAGTTTGTGTGTCTGAGAGAAACATTTCAACCAGGGCTGGCCAACTCCAGTCCTCACAGGCCACTATGCTGCTTGTTTTTCAACTATCCCTGCTCCTCTAGCTTCTGATTGACTGAACACACCTGGTCCAGGTGATCAGCAGTGGGTAGGGTAGGGATAGTTGGAAAACAAGCAGGACAGTGGCCCTTGAGGATCAGGGATGGCCAGCCCTGGTTTAAGCCATCTGTTGTCTAGAAGCTAAAACCTGGTGAATGTAACAGGATACTTCTGTGAAAGAGAAATCTATTTTATTGTATTATATTTCACAGTGGGATGAAAATAAAAACAGAAATCCTTTTTGCCTAGAGATAGGGTTAAAAACACAGTAAACTGAACAGCTGGAATAAATGCACAAGATCACGAGCTTTAATGAGATGAGCGGAAGATTTATTACACAATGATATATTCCCCGCTCAGATGACTCACTTAGGAGCACAACTGTCTTTCGAGGTCCAGGCAAGAAAAAGAGGAAAAAGCTCCATGAGAAAGCTTTCATAAGTTTTAAAAACCTGACTCACAAAACTCTATGTGAGCAGTCTGTGCAGCCACAGCTGTCTATCTGTCTGATTTAGCTTGTGCTGTCTCTTTATCAGTACATGTGAATGATTCATTTTTAGTGTAAAAAGTAAAACACTAGACCTCTCTGCTTTTTGTGCTGCTTCTCTGTAAGAAGCATGCTGCTTTGGTTGAATCCCACAGAGAAAAGTCTCTGCTAAGAGGAACAATAATGGAAAAACCATTTGTTTCATTTTCATCGTTTGTTGACTGTAATAATTTTAACATTAAAAAAACAGATACTATTGGAAAAATGGAAAATTTCACCTGTATGACTCCAGTTAACTGAAAAGTTAATTTATTCTTCTTGTTTCCCTACATGTTCTTTAAAAGTATTCAACCATGCTTTTTGCATAGATTGTGCAAAAACAGGTAGCTTACACATCCAGGCCAGGTCAGTGTTGCATAATGAGGAAAACCAAACAGATGTGTAAAAGACTCCTTGCCCTCCTGCACAGGAACAAGACCAGCACCGTGACAAAGACACAAAATGACCATAAGTCAAGCAGCTTGTTTTTTGGCTCATCTGCTTTCTCGGTAATCGTATGTCTATTTATGTTCATGTGGTGTTTGAAGATGTTTTGCATTTCTTTATAACTGTTCTGTGTCTCTTTCTGGCTATTTTCTGTCTGTTTGTGATCATTTTGCATCTCTGTCCTGTGCCCAGTAGGCCAGTTCAATAAACCATCCATACATAATAGTCACTATCTACTACAGTGAAATTTCAAATGTCTGTAGTTCTGTATTGTATCAGATGGCTGCTGATAAAAATCTTAATATCATAGTCAGTGAAACAGATGTCTGACTTCAATTCATATAAAATGCATTTCAATCAACTAAATAGAATTCAATGTAAAGACATTAAATGGAAATATGGAATTTTATTATATAGGAAGTCATTCTATCATTATTAGACTGGATTTACAAATTACATTTCATCAAGCAAACCAAATGCAGAAGGATAATTTGCTATTGCTACAAAAAACTCCCAGTAACCTCATTGGGAAAAAGACTGAACTGTATGACATCAGTGTCTCGGTATCACTACTTATCAGTCACAGTGGAAAACTGATATTCCCCATTTGTCAGTGATTATTATTCACTCTCACGACACAGACAAGACTTCAATCTTGAGTGTTTGAACGTCTCAGAAATAGCCTGAGATATTTTTTTCGACCTGGTAATGATTTCGTCTGCTACTCTGCTTTCATCTGCGGAATTCAGGACACATTTCACTCTGATGTCACACAATCTTTTTCTAGTAATTACTGTTTACTGCTTTGAATTAGAGATTTTTTTCGTGAAATTACAGATGACAAAACTGGCACAATCTACATGAAAAGATTATCTAAGTGTTACAAACTGTCACAGAGCCAATCTCCAATGTAAAACATCAAGCTACAGAGATAAAGTCTATTGTTCTTTCTGAGCAATTTTGGATCAACAGCTGTTTGCAATCTGAGCAACAGACTTGACTACTGGATAGAGAGTGCATGAAAAAAAAAATGTTTTAACAAAAGCTGATCTGTTGGGAACTGAGTACAGTTTGTGTGATTTTATGGAAGGGAAAAACGAAGTTTGCCAGCTGTTTCTCATGGAGAGACAAAGACTTCACAGTGTATATTTTCACTGCTGTCTGCATGTGTTTGATAAATGCTCTATTGTATTTTGGCATCCAGGACAAAATTAATAAAAACTCTCACATCAGAGGATGTGCCCATATGATGTTTAGTTCCAATTTAAATATGTTGAGTTGCCAATTCAACTTTACAAAGAACATAAAAAACCAAAACTCTCCATGTTTTGGTTAAAACCCCTGTTCATATGAAAGTCCTAAATTGCTCTGCTGCTCTCTGGTGGTTGCCTGTTCTTGAGGTCCACACCCCAAACAATCAGAAAAATGGATCACATAGTTGAACACTAACAATTAATTTGCTTCCACAGTCAAGCTGTAACTATTTCATGATCACCCTTTTATCTTTCATGCTCATAGATACAAGCAAATGGGCAGAAAAACAATCATTTTAAAGGCCAGCAGGCACAGCTGGCTCAACATCAGAAAAGGCAAAGAGAGACAGAGCAAGAAGTTTGACATCCTCCTCTGTCTCAGGGAGACAAGAAAAGAAACCACTTGAAAGAGAACTAAGGAAAATGGGACAAACACAGAGGCCACAAAGGACAAATGAGTTAAGAACCTTTCAGACAGGGAACTCTCACAAGCAGAGAGAGATGTCCTAGCCAAAGGACTTAACTTTGCAGTCACGCCTAAACATATTCCGGTTGTGGATTTTATTACAGCCACAGAATCTGCCATTCGCAATAATGGCCTATCTAACACAGAAGCAGAGGAACTCCGGTTAAAAGTCACTGCAGCACTCTCTGGTTCTAAACCACCACCACCCAACCTCACCACCCAGGAGAGCAGGGCCCTGTCATCCCTGTCTAACAATGAGACTATTACCATCCTGCCGGCGGACAAAGGGAGATGCACCGTGGTTTCAAACACAACAGACCATCATGAAAAAGTAACCTCTGTCTTGGAAGATCAACAGACATACGAAAAGCTAAGAAGGGACCTCACCAGCACCTACAGGAAAAAGGTGATTGACTGTTTAAAACAACTGGAAAAGAACAATGCCATTGATAGGACCACCTTTTACAGACTGTATCCAGGGGAGACCACCCCCTGTCTGTATGGGCTCCCTAACATACAGAAAGAAGGAGCCCCCCTCAGGCCCATTGTCAGCAGCATAAACTCAGTGACATATAACATTGCCAAACATCTTGCCACCATCTTAGCGCCGCTGGTAGGTCACACAGACCACCACATCCGGAATTCAGAGGAATTTGCCTCCAGAGTCAGACATCTGAAACTGGATAGAGATGAAACTATGGTGTCCTTTGATGTTACATCCCTCTTCACCAGCATCCCCACCACCAATGCTTTGTTAGGAGAAGACTAAAAGAGGACAGCATCCCCTCTATCAGGAGCAGCCTCAACTCAGACCAAATCTGCCTGCGTTTGGACCTGTGTCTGAACACCACATACTTCTCATACAGAGGTGAATTTTACAGACAGAAACATGGGTGTGTCATGCTCCCCTGTGTCACCCATTGTTGACAATCTGTACATGGACGAAGTGGAAAAGAAAGCTCTCAGCTACCTTCACAAGAATGGTACCGATCCATTGGTTCAGATATGTGGGTGACACCTGGATGAAAATCAAGACCCACGAAGTTCAAGCTTTCACAGATCACATCAATGCAGTAGAGGCAAACATCAAATTCACCAGAGAGGACACTAAAGAGAACAGGCTAGACTTTTTGGACTGTGAGGTCATCATCACCCACTGCAACACAAACTAGGAGTCATCAGGACTTTATGTCATAGAGCAAACAACATCCCTACCTCCATGGAGGTCAAGAGAAAGGAGGACACACACTTGAAGACAGCCGTCAAAACCTGTGGCTACACTAAGTTGGCTTTCAACAAGGCAACATCCACATCAGGCAAAACAAGAGACACAGCTGAGCCTCGAGATCCACAGAGGAAAAACCTGGTCATTACCTATGTAGCAGGTGTTTCGGAGAGGCTTAAACAGATTTTTAGGATACATCAAATAGCAGTTCACTTCAAACCCACCAGACAGTGATTGGTTCACCCTAAAGACCAGACACCAAAACAAAAAAGCAGCAATGTAGTATATGACATCCAGTGTAAGGAAGAATGCTTTCTAGCTTCTTAGCTCCAATTGTTTTCAATGCTGAGGTGTTTTTCCTGGAAAATGATTTGAAACTATCATCTTACACTCTCTCAGTTTGCCTCTAGGTGTCACTATTTGACAGTGGATTTCCACCTCTGGACCACTCAAACCATCAGGACACCACCACCTGCTAAATGGCTGCTGAGATCCATCAGTTAAGCAAAAAAGAATCATTCACTCCCCATGGAGCTCAAATGTGGTGCTGTGGTGAAAACAAAAGGTTGATGTCTTCTAAAGGTTAGCACACACAACTGTAAAGGTCAAAAATGCCATAACCTATGAATGAAAATATGTCCAGAGTTCTTTGTTCCATAAACATTAAAATGGTTATTCTTTTGACAGCTCAATCACTCTTTTCTAAAATGACTGTGATAATCAGTTTGAGAAGCTCTAGGAAATAAGCAACAATTCATATCAGCCATTTCCAAGCATAAACACATGTAGATTGTCTACCTCTGTGTGTATGTGTGGTCACATGATAGCACATTGTATATTTATATGTTCTGTGTGTGTGTGTGTGTGTGTGTGTGTGTGTGTGTGTGTGTGTGTGTGTGTGTGTGTGTGTGTGTGTGTGTTTCTCCAGGTGTGAACTTGCCATCCAGTCCTGAGTAATGATGCAATTAAATGGTCATTGTAGCATGGAGCCTTCACATATTATAAGTAATAGTCAGGCTCGGGAAAATCACCAGGCAATGGGCAATTCTCCTCCCATCAGGGACACTAAATGTCTCATCCCACTTTTCTAATTACCCAATTAAAGCTTATGCGATGGATTTGTTTTTCCTTACTGTCTTCTGCTTTAAGTTGAAGGTATAAAGTCCTTTCACAGTTATAACCTGCAATGTTTACAGCGCAAAGGCAAGACCAGGGGGGAGAAGCAGCAGAATGTGCAAACCTCTTGCCAAGAGGTATGTACAGTAAAGGTTTATCTACATCAGGAGTAACAAGAATTCAGTCTGCTATATGGCAGAAAGTGCGAATGGTTTGCATGCTTTACTGCTTCCAGAATTAAAGTCTGATAACAGAATTGTAAAGCAGAATTTAACCAATATTGATAGGACTTCCATATTTTAATTTTATATTTCTTTATAGGAAAAAGTACATGGCATGTAATAATTCTACATGTTAAAGCATTTATAACCTAATATCATCCCTGGAAGCCTTGCACAAATCGAAATAGAATATACATCTATGGTTAGTGTACAGATAGCATACAACGGTTTTCAGATATTTAACAGCTGTAAGGCTCAAACGAGACTCTACAGTAGTGAGCCTGAAAGACAAACAATGATCTGAATCTCACTGCAAAGCCATATGAAGCCAATGGGAGCAGATTCGGTCATGATTAAATGCTCTCATCACTGAGAGCACTTTCACGTTGCCACTGATGAGTCATTATGAAAACTAACTATTAGAGAGGTTAGGGGTTCTCTGTCATCCTTGCAAAAATAACACAGTCAAGGTAACAACATTGACTGTCTGGTATTTTGTTGTCTCTCTTCCCTAAGCAGACATTTCCTCCTCCTTTACTACGGCCACTAAAGGGCTTTGTCACTTGAATTTAAACATATGTTTTGTGGCATATAAACTGCAGAGATGTGGGCCAAAGGCAGAGCCCTGTGGAATCACTTTCACTTTCTGAGAAAGATGATTTCTTACTAAAGCAGCATTTCCTATGCTGAACAACATTACAGATCACAGTATTAGGTGTGAGGCCCTTGAAGTAACTAAATGCAGTAAAGCTCATCTCAGAAAGTTAAAATATATCTGTTTGGTGAAATAAGAAATGTGTCTGTGGTAAAGGTGATAACGGCGCACAGAGGTGTCTGGGTGACTCAGGAGCTCCCATATGTCATTGGGAGGTTGTTACTGGCTGCGTAGTGAAGTGTGGCACCTGTCTGGCAGTGATAATAGATGAACGGGGACTCACCGGCCCCTGGCCGGTGTACATGAGAGCTGAGGTGTTCTGGGGTTAGACAGCCTGGCCAGGTGCACCCAGAGGGGCTGTGAGGACTGTGAGGAGAGGAGCAGCTGGCAGACAGTGGCTGAGAGTCTGTAATGATCTCTCTGTGATCATTTCAGCCCTTATGAGACCTGGGTGGCTTTTTCCTTTATTCGACAGACAAATTGCAGAAAGGCAGACAAGAAACAGGGACAGAGACTCAAAAACCTTGTTTGTTTTTCTTACATTTATAGAGTGTAATTTAATTTGAAACATGTTAAACAAATCCAACCTTCAAGAGTGGCTGCAGTATTTTGATGAGATGTTTCATTCATAATTTTACACATCCTACACATTTGACTTGACTCACCTAGTCTTTTTTTTTTCTAAATCTGCCACAGCATTAACACAACTGTAGAACTGATCCTTTTTTGCTGTTGTAACATTTTACTGAAAATTACTTTGTCAATCAGGTTCAGTATAATGCTACTATTTTTTGCAACAAAATTAATTTTGTGCTTCAAAGACATAAAGAACAAAGAAAGAAAGAGCACTTGAATCTTTGAACATGGCATATCCCATGTGTACATCCCAAAATACGAGACTATTTGTTCAATATTCAGTACATGTAATATTATATTTAATACCAAATTTTCAACCTGACTGATTAATGAATAACTATCCATCACCTATATCCTCTTATTCCTACTTAGGGTCACCGGGATCTGCTGGAGCCTATTCCAGGTCTCTTTACTATTACTATATATAATATTAATAAACCTGATGTCTGACACTTTAAATTAGGCTTATTCTTATGTCAGTGAAACTATTTTATATATCACAGGCTCCTAATTTGACCATTGCAAACCTCTACTCTGTCTTTGGTACATTTCAGATATCTGTTTTAAACACATGCTTATTTTAAATTCTGCCAACACTGAATATATTTTATTCTCAATACTTACAAGTGTTACAAATATTTGAGAATCGGGCCTGATACTAGACTCACTTACCAACCAGTTGGAAGGCTTGCTAAACAAACTGAAGGTCAAAATTGTGTAGAAACAAATCTTGTTGGTTTTAGCTAGTAGGAAGGCCATTGTGCAATCTACTACTTATTTGTGTCTATCTCACAGTGATATTTTTTATATGAATGCATCCTCCTCCTTAAAGCCTCTTGACTGCGAATCAGTGCACTGTACAGGACATAAATTTGTCACTTATAATTATACCTTATATGAAAAGATAAAAAAGATCATATTTAACAGAGAAGTGAATTACCAGATATTCTATGTGATTAATTTGTCAGGTATTATTGGAAAAAAAAAAAAAAAAAACACTCTCTGGCAACCTCTGCCCTCTGCTCTCACATAAACACACTTACAATGTCAAAAGGAATTTTACCATTAGCTGTTTCACCTGTTCAAGTGCTATGCTTGCTACAAATGGAATGAAAATACTGCAACAGAAATCTCTTATTGCTCAGTTTCATTTCTTCTCTTATTCCCTCAGCTAAGATTCTTGTCTTTCATCTGTAAAATGTGTCAGTTTATACTTGCTGGTTTGAAATTCTTGTCAGTCTTTCTGTCCTCCCTGTGGGCCGTTAGCTATACTGTGCGTCTGTCACAGTCCCAGCAGTGTGTCGCAGACACTGAGGAGAAAGAGAGGAGGCCATCTGGACTGGGTCATACTGTAGCAGCGACCACACGGAAAGCAGCCAGAACTCCTCTCCAAATCATAATAACCATCCGGGTGGGAAGAAATAATGACAGCGGGTATGGGAAAGTTTCCCCTCTCTACTTACAGTGGCGCTCTTTCTTTCTGTACACCCCCGCCCACCTCTCCCTGGATCTCACTCTTTCTTCACACCTCTTGAGATAGTTCTGCTTACATGAGTTGATAAACCCTTTTTTGTGCTCCCCCATTTATTCACACTTTGTCTTTGCACTTCATTCAAGAGCAGAGCAGTGTATCTGCAGAGTGAACATTTGGGATCGAGCCTTTTGTTGCTGATTTGAAAGAGCAGCTTCCAGTAGGACAATTGGCAGCAGAACGATACTGGTGTGTACACATTCACCGACACAATTTCTCAGCACATTCTCATGCTTTAACACTCATCACATACAAACACATACAGAGAGATCAACTGCTTCGTTTAAGTGTGTTTCGGAGAGAACGACAAAGCTTCACCAATGGCAACACAAAAACTACAATTCACCTTTTTCCACACACATTTCCATAACATTGGAACAGTTGCTAGTACAATAGAGTACACTTCTCTTTCCTCTCTGGCATTGTGGAGGGGCCTGCCTGCCATGAATGCTGTGTTGTGTTTTGTGTGTGACACTCTTGACCTGCAATTTTTGGACCAGCATCCCTTCTGTCCCCCTTTAGAGCTTGTAGAAATTCACCCACTGTGGACGTGAGCCCCAGTGACCACCTCTGTGTCTCTATGTTTCTCCCTCACTGTGTAAGATAATGATCTCTTAGAAGGAAGTAGGTGACCCTCTTTTACACTTCTTCCATTTATCTTTGCTGTGTGACAGAGAGGGTGGAGTGGGGAGAAAGGATGAAGTACAGACTGACAGTAATATCATAGACACTGAAGTCCATTGGACAGTGCTGCCCTGTGCCAGTCTCAATAATGAGTAAGGTTTAGATGCAAGTCGTCCCATCTCTAGCAGATGAAAGAGGAAAATCTCTTTTCAGGCCTGCATGGACCAGTCTAGCACTGATCCATGTCTGAATAGAGCAGGAGTCTATTATCCTGGAGATTATGTTCAAAGCTTTTCATATACTACAAGAACTGACTGAGTGCCCTGCAGTGCTGCAGCCACAAGTCTGATCTGAAAACAGCGTGGGCACTGGCATCAACAAACCGTAGTCTCTAATTCTTACTTACTCTCAGCCCACCGATCGCTATACTCCTTTTATGCCCTCGATAGAAGCTCATTTTTGCTCATCTTCACATCCTCACACTACTGTTGGCCTTTATCCTCATAGCTCTCAGTTTTTGTTTTTTTTTAATCTAACTATTTTTACCAATAAAGATTCCCAGTACGGGACATGAGAGAAATTTGTCTTTTGAACAAATGATGTTCAGTAGAAGTCAAACATTCTCACATCACTGCCTGATGAGAGCAAGAAAGCTGTTTGCAGAAAGAAAAATAAAAGCAATTGCTACATTAACTTTTTACTAGGTCTATTAATTATCAATAATGTAGAGTTATATTTACACTCTGATGCCAGACACTGATCTCGTACTGTTCTCATACTTTACCGTCAGTTAAAAGCAATTTGTTTTCTTTTTTTTTTCTGGTTGGTCAAATTTGACTGGTGTATACAAACAAATTAAAAACATTTATATATCCAGATGTATCTCAAGTTTAAAGAAACTAATTTTCAGTTATGACATGATCATATCTGTACTGTCATATTTTAATGTTGAGTTACCAACACTCCAAGGCTGGTAAGTTATATATGGTAATTTTGAAATAAATCACAGCTGATTTATGAAGTACTACAGAATTCATTCAACAAAGCTTTCAGCTTAATGACAATAACGGTCATACTTGCACACAGTGCTAGAACAGGTTTCCATACAGTACAAATTCTTCTGAAGTTACTAGATTGTTCTCCCTGCAACTTAACTATTTAAAACGTATCACTGCTGCTTGTTCAGTTTGTGGATGGTTTTAAAAACTTATTAGTATCAACTATTATGAATATTCATGAGGCCAAACATAATCTAATATGACTGAGATCATTTTTTTTGGCACTGACCCATTTGATCACGATGTAAAGCAAGTATTAGTGTTAGTTCCTCAGTGTTTTCACTATTTGGGCATGAAAACAAATAACTGAACTTCATTTTTTTTTTGTTATTTATATATTTTAACAGATATTAACGGTAGCCATGTGATGCAAAATCACCCCTACTCCTACAATACTTTCCATTGGCCATCTTGGTTTTGAGACATTTTTATTGCACTTATAATGCACATAAAAGAAAACGGTTTTTAAACAGCTGTCCATTGTAGTGATAACTGTACATGAAAGGGTAATGTTCCCTCTAAGGAAATGTGCTGGTGTATTTACAGTCCAGTCTCGCTGTGCATAAATTAACTGCTCACTTTTATTAGTGCCCACCTCAAACTCACCTTGCTCTAAGGAGGGAGGTCTTCCGGCAATCAGTCATGAGTGTCAGCAGACACAATCTTTCTTCATTAATCTGGTCACCGACTGTAAAAGCTTTAATTCTCATGACTTTGTGCACTGCTGTAATATCTTTTAAGCTGCATGTGTTTACAGATTGTTCTCCTCACACACCTCCAGTGATCTGATATTAAATCTGAGTAGTTACAGTGAACCAGTTTTCACAATGTATTCCATATTGTAGCACACATGCTCTCACATTAACCCACCAAGATACCTGCATGCAATATACAAACTCCATTACTACAGGAGAATGGACGTAAATGCTAACACTTTCTTCCCTTTTGTCTTACAGTTCATTTCCTTTCTGCAGCCGCTGTTTTTTTTATTTCCTTCCCTTTCCTCTATTGTCTTCCCTTTCCTTGTTCATTTCCTCCATTTAATTTCCTTGTCTTTCCTTTCATTTCCTCTCTCTTTCTTCCTCTTTTATCTCATTTCCTTTTTCTAATTCCCCTTTTCCCATTTTCCTTTGTTTTTCAATTTGGTCTTTTGTCATTTTTATCTCCTTTTTTCATTTGGTTCTTTACATTTCCTTTTATTATCTTTCCTAACCTAATGTTTTCTTTACTTCATCCCTTCCCTTTCTTTCTAATCTTTCTTTCTTTTCCAATTTTCCTCTTCACTTTCTCTTTTCCATTTTATCTTTCCCTTTCTTTCCATGTTCATATTTTCTGTTTTTCCTTTCTTCTTTTTGATGTATCTCCTTTGTTAAATTCTCCCTGACTTCTGTTATTTCCTTTCATTGTCTCTCCTTTCATTTCCCATCTTATCACACATCATTTTACCCCAGATTTTCAGGCCATTTGTCCATCCATCAGCAGGGTACCTGAGATGGATCCCCCTTTCAGAAGAACATTAGAAAAATATTCCTCCCGGTTGTGTAGATGGATAAATCCATCATCACAGGAGAATGTGTCAGAGAGTAAAGTACCACAATTCCTGAACAAGGATACTGGCTGGCCTGCCATTACATACATTTAAGGATTGAACATAACTGACTGTCTGTAACTCCTTCACCTTTGTTCTTTGCTTTTCTGTCCTCTGCTCTGGTTAAATTCCCTGAACTGTGCTGATCAATTAATCATGATGGATTTCCAATTGTCAGGGACCTGCAGTTTATAACCTCCTCTGTTATTACCTTAGAGACTGATAAAGTGACCTATGGTCTTAAAGAAATCATCAGGAATTAACATTTTTATAGTGGACACACGCAGCAGGGACTTTTACTATGACAGAATAAAAGTTTTATCTGTTTTAGAGATCAGAAAATTGTGTTTTAAAATGATACTGTAAATTTACACTGATGCATTTTTTTTTTAAAGTCCTTAAAGTGAATTAGGTGCAGCTGAAAACTGATGAATGAATGATGGGATGTGACATTAGGAGTGTAACTGATCCCAGGCACATCATTAAAGTAGCATACACTGAAGCATATCTCTGAGACCTTGTTAAAAGAGACTGCAATACTTAATCTTCATATTCTGAGAAGTCAACTTTAATGCTTTTAATTCTCCAATGTTTTTATTTGATAAATGGTACCTGTGGGACTGAGTGCCTTGTAACATATACTAGATTCTGTATACAGTGCTTAATGACCATGGGCCTCCTCTTCTTTGATTAGTGGCTGAGGGACAGAAGGTAAACTGATCCTGTTTATAGGCAGCAGCCCAGCCAATTGATGGAAGCAAGGAGGGGACAGCCAGTCCGTCTACAGGGATGTTTGAGACAGAATGACATTACTGAGGTGGGGGAAGGGAGTAACGGAGGGAAAACGGCTCTGCTGTTAAGCCATGCTTTAACCTTCAGCAGACCTTCAACAGTAGTAGTAATAACCTGCCACACCATTGCCTGCTCTTTCAATGCTGGGCACTTTCCTCATATCTCCAGTTCATACAAGCACTTGTGAGTTTCAATTACTGTTGTGTCCATGTAAGAATGAAGTTCATTCATTAGACATCCTTAGCTTATCCTTGAGGATCGCAGGGGGGCCTGGAGGCAATCCCGAATGACATTGGGCAGGAGGCGGGATACACCATGTGACAGTGAAGTTCATTCATTAGCTATCCTTCTTTACCCTTGAAGATCTTGGTAGGGCTGGAGCCAATCCCAGCTGACATTGGACGAGAGCCGGGGCATACCCTGGACTGATAGCCAGTCTCTGACATTAAACAGACTCACTCACTCACTCACATTCACACCTAGGGACGATTTAGTTACCAAGTAACGTAACCTGAAAATCTTTGCTTTGAGAGGAAGCAGGAGTACACTGAGAAAAGCATGCAGGCATGAGGAAAACATGTAAAGCCCACACAGAAAGACCCCAGTAACTTGGCAGGTTCAAACTAAGAACCTTCTTGTGGTGAGGGAAGAGTGCCAACCAGTGCTCCCTGAGAGAGTGTACAACTAAATCCCAGTTTCTTAATACCAATGCCATGAAGGCCACCCTGCAAGAAGAAATAACTACCCTGTTTCCATGCAAAGGCACTCATGATATGGCATTTCCTGAACAAAAATGAATTTTGTTGCCTTTTCACACAAACAGGCTGACTGTTTTGGCTTTCTTCCAGTTGTGCTAAGTTAAAACAACCAGGCTGTAGCGTCACTTCACTTCAAAAATCAACAAAATATGTAATTATGTAAGGGCATAAGTCTTTTTATCTGATTTTCTGCAAGCACATTAATAACCATGTGTTCCTAATATTCAGACTATTCCTTTAATGATCATATCTTTCTAAAGCAGAGCTGCCAAACCATGTTCCCAGAAAGCCACTGTCTTGCTTGTTTTCCACCTATCTCTGCGCTACCTTGCATGGCTGCCTGGATCAGGTGTGTTCAGTCAAATAGATGCTGGAAGATACCAATTCATATTATCTGCCCTAGTCCACCCTCATCTGAGATGGTATCTCCTGCAGCCCCTGAGGATAAGCAGTACAGATAATGGAAAGATGAAACATGTGAACATACTTGCCTTCTTAACCTTACACCAAATTATCTTATATTAACCTTCACCTTATCAAAACATAACTACTCATGGGATTCAGTGTGTGAACCCTGACTACCTCCCTGCAAACATATGGTAGCCTACAAAAAAAAGCACTGCTATTGCCATCAGTCTGGCAGCATTTATAAGGCACCTCAAATTAGTAGCGTATAAACAATTTCTACAGAAATCACAGCACCTCAAAGACGACACTGGAGTTATAAAATTGTCTCTCACACTCTCACACTCACACACTCTCTCACACACACACACACACTTAAATCTGTGTTCAGGCCGCTGTAATGCGTTTGTGACTAATTGAAGTCTTTGTAATAATGAATACTCATACATATTGAGCAGCGACAGATAATCCCTGGATGTGCCTCCAGCTGCTGAATCTACTGTTCCAGTTAAACATCTCTATCCAGAACATGAGCGAAAAAAAAAAAAACCCAATTAAATCATTCAGCATTAGTGCCATATGCTCGACAGGCATTTTCTTTCCCAAGACTACACCTCAGTTACTCAGTAGCTTGCACAAAAACACAACAGGTGTGACAAACGTCAGCCATCATCCATCCATTATCTATTAGGGCTGCAGCTATCGATTATGTTTGCAGTCGGGTATTCTACCGAATATTTCAGCGATTACTCGACTAATGAGACAAAACATACTTTTGTGTTTTTAAACAATAATACTATTGTGTAATACACGACAGAAGCGACAGGTTAGCTTGAAATGACGTTACCTTGTGTCGGCTCCGCTGGTTGAGCTGGTCTGACTCACAACCGGATGTTTAGTGTTCAGATGTTGAAGCATTGACGAAGTTCTGTTGTGGTTCGCCAGTTCTACTTTACAATACACGCACTGCACCGTGTTGTCTTCTTTTTTTAAATCCTAAACTTTCAACATTTCCTGCCTTTTATGGACAGACGGTTAGCGCCAACTTTTGATACTGAAATGCGTTGTGCGACAGTGATTACGGTCCGTGTGGAACCATGATCCCTAGGGGGAGCAGGTCCGATAACGTAAGTGACAGTAATTAAACAGATCCTCGAGGAAAAGAATTTGCTTCGAGGATTTTTTGTATTCGAATTCCTCAATTTCCTCTATTATTCGTTGCAGCCCTATTATCTATACCTGCTTATTCCTAACCAGGGTCACAGGAATCTGCTGGAGCCTATCCCAGCTCCCTTTCGAGTGGAAGGCAGGGGTACACCCTGGACAGGTCACCAGTCCATCACAGGGCCACATGTAGAAAAACAACCACACACACTCACACTTACTTCTATGGGCACTCATCCACCGTGCTGCCCCAAACATCAGCATATTTCTCATTTTAAAGCTGGGAGAAGGATTTTGAGATATCATAGTCATCCAATTGTGCAGAGAGGAACAGCAGTTTGATCTAAATCAGTGGACAACAAACCCATCTATACAGTGACTGCCACATGCAGCTCTAAACTGAAATTTTTTTTCCATCAAAACTGTCTGTGCATTTCCATAATTGCATTTGATGAAAAGGAAGGAGAGGGACAGAGGAAGAAGAAGCAGCAGAAATAGGGAGTACGCTGAAATGATGAGGTCTAAGAAAAATGAGACTTGAGAGAATGGACACAGTCTTCCAGACATGAATTAATCTTCTCAGTGATGTGACTGCAAAGACATACTCATTATGCTGAATGAAAGAAAAAATCAATAATTATCTGAACAGTTTTGTGACATTATTTGCACTCAAATGACTTTAATCATTCAACACTTTAGGTGAAAAAAAAAAAAAATACATTAGCTATGGCTATTTAAATGTAGATGCAGGACTCCATTGGAGCAGCATGTGGAATAATATGTACTGAGAACAACAACAAAAAGGAGGAAGCTTTGAATTCTTATGTTCCTGCCTTTCTATCTCCAGTGCTGCCAATGTGAAACGCATAATGAATTATTCAAGATGTGCATGTGTGTGTAAATTATAGGATATAGTGATGATAACTGAATAAAGTTACCACATATTCACATGCTCATTACTGAAATTCACACTGCTTTTATTTAATAGACATATCACCCCCACTAATACACACATTTGTATAACTATCTTTGTG
Organism: Mastacembelus armatus; assembly: GCF_900324485.2. Classification (NCBI taxonomy): domain Eukaryota; kingdom Metazoa; phylum Chordata; class Actinopteri; order Synbranchiformes; family Mastacembelidae; genus Mastacembelus; species Mastacembelus armatus. The sequence continues at coordinate 8,947,678 of NC_046635.1, read as the reverse complement.
AGGACACTCACTGGCATAATGCACTCTCTCACCCCTTACCCAATCTTAACCATCACTACTACCAACCTGACTCTAATCCTAATCCTAACCTAAAGCAAACTCTGATCAAATCCTGAAACCAAATACTAACCTTTAAAATGCATGAAATCTCTTAAAATTGTGAGGACACAATGGTGTCAAATTAAAATATGTCCACACAAACTGAATATACACATGTGCCTACTTACATGGTTAATTGCATTAGTGCCATCATTTATTTACTCACAGATTACTTTTTTCAGTGTGGGAGAGGAACTGAAAAGGTGTCATGTGCGTGATAGACAGAAGGGGAGGAGGTGAATGTGCTCATGAGGAAAAATGTTTCTTGTTACTCTTACACATATATGGACCTTAACATCCCCCATTGTGAGAGATACAACAGAAGGCAGCAGATCATTCAGACTGGAGCTTAAATCACTTCAGACAATTTTGGATCATTTCATCCTAACAGTACTTAGCTGGTTGCATGGAAGCATGGAAGTGCAACAAAACCCAAGTGGTGATGTACATATAGCATCTACGTCATCATCAGAAGACTTCATCATAAAATTCAGCAACCTTTGAAAGGGTCATTACAGTCCTCTGACTTAATCATCACTAATAAGCTGTGGATCTTAAATACAATGGGTGTTCAAGACAGCCTAAAATATCCAAACTTACATTACTAGTGATATGCAGGAATAGTGGGTGAAAATCCATAATAGAGAATACAAAGCTGGTGTTTTCATGAAGTGCTATCTTGTCAAAGTCAGAATGTTGGTTTAGTAAGGTGCCCAAAACCTTTGTACAAGCCAAAATTACTGTTACATTTTTTCTATTTCTAATAAACAGCAACAGTGCATTAAAATCGAAGAAAGACTAATTTTTTGTGTTTTTTATGGTCATGTCTTGCAGTTTACATATCCTCAAGCTAAACATCATAAAGCTTCAATAAAGCACTGGAAAGAGCTGATACTCCAGATTGATATATAACATAAAATATCAAAATTTTTGCTACTTGACCATTAGAAAATGACTGGTGGCAGGCCAAACCACTGTTATAGTGTTTTTCTAAAGCACCAAATCAACAACAACACAAAGACTACGTCTGAAGAAGTATCTGCAGGTTACAGGTAAAGCAGTTATGTCAGCAGACACAGAATGGAGGCAGGAGGATGCCAATCAGCCTCTCAGGAGAGTGTTTACAGATCTCCAGATATTGACTGGATGCAGGAGCTTTTGGACACACATGTCTAAACTGATCCCTTCAAAAGCCAGAGTGAGATGCTGCAAACGAGGAAGCAGGCGAGAAAGCTGGAGGGATATTAAACATTATGACAAAGACATATGTGCTAGGAAGAGAAAGTGTGTGTCTCAGACAGCATTATTGCTACTTGGTTTACTGTACACGTCAACATGCAGCACTGACGACTGATTGCAGTGTGAGGGTTTATGGTTGTTACAGTTAGACCGTATGTGCGTGTGCGCGCGCGCGCGTGTGTGTGTGTGGTGTGTCCGTTTAGTCAGTGAGATGCAGGTTTGCTTGTATTGACCTAGTGAAGAAAGTACACCCTCGTCAGCAATACTCCGCAAGACAGTCAATCAGCGTCCAGATGACTAGAATGTTCCTTTTCTTTGGGGCTCAATACACACATGTACAGAAAACTACACACACAGACACACACATGTACACATCCACCTGAAGGACCATAAATCACCCCTGTGTGGAAAGAGATAATCCTGTCGCATAGCACCATGCCAAATTGGCAAATCAAGAATGAAGAAATCATTAAGAGTATGAAGGATTGTAGTTGGGACCTTGGTTAAATATAAGTGACATGACTAACCCCTGTTACTATGTAGACAACGGCTTCACTTTATCATTTTTTGGGGTTCCACAGCTTTATGGTACTGTAATTATTCCAAAATGAATATGCCTTATAGAGCTTTACCACAACTGCTTCATAGCTTATTATTTAGCCTTCAACATCACTCCGTTCATTGTGCCCTTTTCAGTCACAGCAGGCAGCTGTTTTCAAGTGAAAAAGCCAGTGTACACCTGCCAAAGCAGATAAAGAGCCACGTATCCAGAGATAAAAGAGTTGGAATACTGGACTTATGTGGGCAAGGTGGCCAAAAACAGAATGCCAAATGAATAAAGATGCTGCTTCACAACTGCTGAATCTGTAAGTATACAAGTTTGCTATATCACCTTAAAACATGGGAATATACTACATCACATTTATGATTTGTTGGACCAAAAAACATCTCCTATTGCAGGTTTAAATATTTTGATTCTTCTGGCCTCATTAAAACCCAATTGGTTGAATCCTATTTGAGTGTTAATTTACACTAGCACTTATTTTGAAGGTGACTAAATGCAAAAATGAGCAAAACTGTTACTACAAATAAGGTAATGCTTTGCACATTATATGGAATGCGTGAGTACAACTATTCCAAAAAGTCACACAGGGTGGAAACAAATGTACAATATGTTATTCCCCATATTGACATCACTTATGCTTAGGACCAACTAGACTCCAAAGAAAGCCAACTCCCTGTAATAAAACCCCAGTAACAGAAATGCTGTATTTGTTGCTGTGGCTTGTTCTGAAAAACTCCTAAAGCTGCATGAGAACCATCAGGCTTTAATGCTTTATAGGGTTGTAGTTTACTCATACTCATAATGTAAATGTATTAAGGTTTCAAGGATTATATCAGAAAGAAAATGTACTCAATTAGTGTATGTTTATTTATGTGTCCGTCTTTATTGTTGCTTAAAGTAGTTTATTTGAACCACACCTTAAATGATACCCATTGTACTTCCCAGTTTTCTTATATTGTTTGGATATTATTCCTCTAATAGTTCAAATAAATAGTTATAATAAAAAAGTTGATGGGGTAGATTTTAGATGAAGTCTTGCTGCAGTGGCAACATCTGACCATCAGGTGGCAATGCTTTTCTTTTCTGTGCATCAAGACAGATTTGATTTTTCCACGTGGTGAGTGTGTGTGTGTGTGTGTGTGTTTCGTCATCCATATATTTCCACACATACAGACCAATAGCGGCTGTGCCTATAGGCTGAGACAACAAAGGAAAGGCCACTGAAAAGAGTCTCTGTAATGGCTGAAATGATGGGATAAAGGCCAGTCAGGCTCAATGTTTCACATACAAAGACTGACCAAGAAAATGTATTTTAAGACAATCAATTTGGTCAATTTTGTATAAAAATGATCATAAAATGTACACTATATAAACCAATAATAATACTGGTAATTCTAGTTCTTGCCGCCCACTTAATATGATTATATATTATTATTTGGTTAGTGTTATGCTCTTTATACTAATAGATCCCTCCGGTGAGCTCACTGGTATTTTATAGTCACCTATTGATCGTGTTATAAGTGGCCCAGCAGGGTCCACCTACTTCATGTCCAGTTGATGAGTAATGGTTATTGAATGAGCTGTCAATGGTAAAGAAGGACATTGGCCAGAGGAAGATGGTGGTGGTGTTGGTGTGGGTGGACGGGAGGTAGGGTTAGCAGCGGCAGCCACCTTGACCTTCACCTTGCCTCCACACCAGCCCGTTGATTTGATAAGACAAACCAGCCACGGTGACCTCCACCTGTGACCATTGATCCACCCATTCCTCCAACTTAACCTATTTATTACATGAAGCTTGAAAATGGGGAAGCTGTGTTTCAGTGCAGAGGCAGGTACCTCCATTAGGCCAACTATCCTTCATCCTGAGGGTGATGATGCAATTAGAGAGCAATGCAATCATTCCCCATGATTCAATCTTAGAGTGCAACCAGGGGATTAAAGTAGACCCTCGGGCCAGTCTTCCTTTTTTATATATTTCTGTTGTCAATAAAACAAGCTCAGCAGCTTTGTATGTGTAGGTTTGTGGTCCTAAAGTTTCAATCAAAAACCTTCTGTACATGAAAAATACTTTATTTTTCTTCCCTCAATACAGCTCTGAACCTTGACCGAAGCGGATTGACACACACAATTTCTCTATATATTCAGCCTAACAGGAGATATTTAACAAATAGACAGAAGAAAATGGGAGCTTAAAGTTGTTCGAGTAATTTGCTTAATTACTTCTACAGTAACTTACAGACAGTATTTCAGGTTAAATGGTGAAATGCCTGTCAAAACATCTAAGTCAAACAAATCTAATGAATGTGGCCATGTTTGATGCAGGATTAAGGATCTGTATCTTGCATGCTTGTTTCACAGGATTTAGTAAAGCACATGAAACAGTGGAAATGGATTCTCCTGGGACTCCTAAGATGGAGAGAGGGCAGCAGAATAATGGAGGTTTAGGTTTGACAGGATTAGAGTGATTACAAATGTTTGGAGGAAGAGTTTTCCAATTCTAGTACATGTTACTGTGTATTCAAACACTCAAATTAATACACACCCAGACTGTTAACCATGCAACAATCAGTGCATGCGCTGCAACTTTAAGGTGACAACAAAGACAACAGAAGTCATATGAGACATGCAGCAGACGACGCAAAATGTTGATGGATAAGTGAGTACATGAACTACAACCTGCATTCATTGATTTGTTTTGCTCACTTAAGGTCGGCACAGCAGGCTGTAAACACTGACATATTATCAACCTGTTAATAGCTCCCTTAGTAGAGCTGAGGGAACAGCTCTCTGTGGATTCAACTGGAGACCCTCATTACGCAGTTCCTCACTTAAAAATATCGATTGGCGCGGCTTTAAAGCAGATATAATGTCGATTTTCATAAGAACAAAAGCTCAAACATGTAATGTGAAAAGTGACGAACCCACAAAACACCCAGTTCTGCATTTCCCTAAGCTGTAAGGCATTTACCATCTTTCAGATCACTTTTTAGACTCACATGTACCACCCTCATAGGATTGCTTTTAGTGACTATAAGCTCAAAAAACTGACTGCGTGCAATCTTCTCAGCAACTAAAAGCACTGACATAGGCTTCCTTCTTTGGAGTTGCTGGAGACCAAAACAGCCAAAGGTTCCCACATGGTCAGAAACATAAATAAAATAAACCAAATTAAATGTAATTAAATCAATAATGTTGCTGCATCCGTGAATAAGCAACTTTCATTTTAAAAGGTGAGATAATGTCAGTCTTATTTCTGTTCTTCCAGAAGTGGACAAAAAAATTAGCCTTTGCAGCTTTAAGGACAGAAGGGGATGTACTGTATCTTTAATACAGAGGATTTAAATACACAGTCCCTCAGTTTGTGCCTCCACCTTTGACCACAGTGACACAATTTCTGAATAACATGTCACACTCATCTCCCCCACCACAAACATCTCTATCCAGTAACTTTCTTTTCAGCTGCCCAGGAGACAGCTGGGCAAACACTGACCCGCTTCTGCCCCATTCCCCACGACCCGTTAAGCTGACCTCACCCCCACCAGCTCCGCATTTAGGCTCCCTCACTTGGCCCCTTAGCTCAAGCGGCCCACCTCACCAGCCGAGCAACTGGACCTGATGCCCACCCAGGTCTCTCAGCGGGAGCGACGTGTGAGACTCAGAAATTCAAAACACTTAAGAGCTCGGGCAAATACAGGAGGTCGCTGCACACAAGGGGCAGGGTCAGCTTCTTTAGACAGGACCAGCTAACCAGAAATTGCTGCCAGCTTTCTTTCTTTCCTTCTCCCTTAACTACATGGCTGAATATATGAACATTTATTCCTTTGTGCTCTGGCTAGTGCTGTTAGCTGTTAGTGACCAGTGAGGCTTAACTGAACCTTTCTCTCTTTCTCATCCTCCATCTCTCTCTGTCTAACACACACACACACACACACACACACCAACTTGCAACAACCCACGTCTGATTTATTCCCCAGTGAGTGCACTCCTTAACCCTTCTAAGGCTCAGGCAGCCAGGCTTATATAATCTGCACAGTACAATTTTATGCACATAATAAGAAACTTGCTACATTTCTGAAGCTGTGTGCTCAAACCACATTTCTGTTTAAGCGTTCTGTGAAGCACTTGATGTTCTTGGAAGCGCATGTATATAAATAATAATAGCCGATCAGGTATGCATGGGTGAAAAACACCTGTCAGCTAAGTGTGATGGTGCGTCCTGGTGTAGAAATAAAGCTCACAGAGCTCTGGCCTTGTTTACACTAAACCTGCTTGATAAATGTGAATATATTCATGTATTAAGAATTTCAAGGAAATACAGAGAATATAATGCAAATCAATGTGTGGAGTTGGTTCCTTGAAATAAACAGGCGGATGTGATCACTTTCATGTCAGGTGCCTTTAAACCACTGCACAAGAGGCTGCAACATGTTGACATAAATAAAAGAGCAGCAGTCACAATCCTGTGAAAAAAATAACAACAATGAAACAATGAACAATGAAAAAAATGGTTGGTTTACTCCAGGTACTCTGGTTTCCTCCCACAGTCCAAAAACATGTATGTCAGGTTGATTGGTGACTCTAAATTGCCCATTGGAGTGAGTGTGAGTGTGTGAGGTTGTTTGTCTCTACGTGGCCCTGTGATGGACTGGTGACCCGTCCACCCAAAGAGCAGGCTAGCAGATCCCTGTGACACTAAATAGGTATAAAGAAAAAAATGGATGGATGGAAAGATGGTAATATGTTTTATGTATTAATTTGAGGGCTACAGTTATTTTTCTTCTGGAATGACTACAAAAAAAATATGCAAAATGACTAGAAAAACATTCAAATCAACCACAAAAAGTCACTCTCCTCTCAATGTATGGATCTTGCTGTTTTCTAGGAGGGTTGGGGGGACTTTAACATGTCTGTGCCCATGGACCCATATTCCACCCAGGATTTTAGTTAGATTGTAAATGTGGACTTTTTTTTTTTTTTAAAAGAATTCGAACAGAAGAGCTAAAATCTGCAAAAGCTACTGACAGATATCTATTTAAATTACAAATATTCTTTTTGATGTATCAAATCCAGTGTATTTATAGACCCAAAAATACATCTTACATTTTGCTCCCAAGGATTTACAATCTGTACAGCAAAAAAAGCACCTCTCTTTAAGTTTTCTTTAAAAGGCAATTACCCTGGCAAAAGAAATGTAAACCACTTAACTGGTAATAGTACCAAATGTACAGTATGAACTGTCACTTCTATTACCCCTCTGGAGTCTCTAATCATGTGCGACAATCATGCGATCAAATGACTTGGCAGGTTCAAGATGTTGCAGAATAAAAACAAAGTCAAGTAAAGCTTTGCTGTCAACTCATGATGAAAGTGTAGGCTTTAAACACTCTGCTGGTTTTGTTTCATGTGGATAGACCAAGTAAGAACATAAAGCGATTGCATATTTAGCTTGATTTTACAATTATATTTGAACATTTGCAGCATGTGTTTAAACTTTTTACCTATCAAATGCTTCATTGACCATGTTAGTGTAAAAAAACATAATTTTTCAGTTATGATTTTACATGTTTTTAGGTGCAATTTTTCTGGTTTGGTAAATGAAAGTGAAACAGCGCACAGAAAAAACACTGATGTGGTAAACATTTTGTTTCTAAAGATAAAATAAACAACTCAAGACTCCAAAGGTTTAATCTTTCTAAGCGACTACATTTACATATACGCTCCTTCCTATGAATTGATTAGGAGACTATAAACCCATGAAATAAAGTGTTACATATTATTTAACATTTAACCACAAATCATTAAAGAGGCAGTGCATTTGACAACAGCTCACTTCTAAGAAACAGAGGCTATCCAAAAGAAGTAAATGAAAACTACTTTCCCACAATCAATAAAACTGTCCAGTCTTTTAGCCAGAGGACCAATACACACTGTAAAAAAAAAATAATATTAACCCTTTTCCAGTGAGATTAATTTGATTAGTCGAGGTGTCACAATCGAAGGTTGGCGAACATCCAAATGTGGAGTCAAAACAAATTGATCTGGATTAAATGTGGTTAAATTTGAATTTAAATTATTGATCCACCTAAACAAACAGTGTCCACTTGATTTCCATCTAATGCTACCGACATTCCTGTTGAATCGTGTCAGTTCAACATTAGTTTCATCCCTCCCTTGTACGATTTTCTGCTCTGATGCACTGAGATCAGATTTGTTGATCTTTTTAAACACGTCCTAAACTTAGCAGCATTACTACCAGAACAATATATTACTGCATCAGACCCATCCTAAGTTCTCCAAGTGTAATCTCCATATCCTCCCAGTTTATACTGGGAGCTAGATTTATGCTCCCAGTATAGCAACTGCTAGAGTCACGCCAGTCCCCAGTGTGTAGCCATGCCCTGGGGTCTAATTAATACAACACACTGTGCATCCATATGGCTCTGTGTGATTAAAGAGATAGAGAGAGGAGGAGAAAGACAGAGCTGGATGAGTTGGGGTTGCAGGCACAATCTACTTCTGTATCCATGTTTCCTTCATTGATGGATAAGATATGGATATTTTTTGCTGCATTAGCTGCTTTCCTTTGCCTGAGACAACTCTCCTGTTCAGGGAAATCAAAGAGGAAACAAAGCATCGTTATTAGACCCTGAAAGGCCAATACATAACATGTTTAAGTCAAACAAAGAAACAAAGAGTACAATGGATTAGAGATAGGGACAGACCTGGGGCAAACTAGCAGCAAGATTAAGTGAAGACCAGTAGAAGAAGAAGAAGAAGAAGAAGCAGCAGAGGAGGAGGAGGAGAGCAGTGTAGCAGTATTGGCCTAATATGTGTGTAGTGTTGATCGGAAATCTGAGATATTTCTCACCTGCCTCTGTCCCTTTGTTTCTCTCTCATGTCACATTTCCTAATTTACGCCAAATATATTATTCTGCTATTCATATCTTTCCATGCAAATACAGTCATTTTCACTGGCCAAGGTTCTGATTCACGTATATTGTCAGAGCATTAAGCCAATGCCAGTTAAACACAATACAGTTTAGCATCTTGACAGAGTGAAAACAGCCACAAAGTAGCTCATTATAAAGATCAACGAATAACAGTTTATTGTGTTAGCATGCAAACATTTTCTAATTAGCACAAATACGATACATTTTGCAGGTATGTGGTCATAAACCAAAATATTAGACTAAACTGGAATTCAGACCTGACACCGGTGCTAAAAAATAAAGGGGATCATCAAAGTTAATATAATTTATTCTGAAGGGTCCATGAATTCTGAAATTTCATGTTAATGTTTTCACTAGTTCACTAGTTTTCACTACTAAAAACTACAAATATCAACCTCAGACTAGATGAACAACCAAAAGACCAACATGAGTCATGCTGCTACCATGGCTAAAAATTCAGCAGTGTTGTTGTGACTCTGGATAAATCACAAACCTTCATACGAAGGTTTTTCATCGAAACAACTTTCTATGATAATGTGTTATGTTGCTCCAGTCTATTCAGCAAACTTTCTTGAGGGAACATCTGGCAGTTCTTTCTGTTCTAACAATAAAAATGACAAGGGAAATTCACACATTCCCATGAGCGCCACAAACACAGTTCCAAAAAAACTCAAACAAATATCTCAAAATCCTCCATGTATCATATAAGGTTTTGTATTTTAAACATCAAAGCAGCATATACCATGTTCCCCTCCCTTTTTGGTTTCACATCCTCACACTGATTACCATTCGTTGCTGCCTCTGGCATCTTTTGATTTTCCTCAGAACCTAGCACCACACATCTCCTTCCTTCCTTTGTCCCACCTTCTCTTCTTTCTTTGTCCTGCTCCACACATCACTGCCGTCATGCACGCAGGGATGTGATATCTATGCAACTCCCCCTCTGTCTTATTCTACCCTCCCCCCTCTTTTTCTTTCTTGAGGTGCTTGGGTGTGTTACTGGTGGGTAGTTGCTCAAACACTGAGTGTGCATGCATGTGTGTTTGAAGGATGAATGAAGAGAAACTTCAGGGCCAGGGGTGGCTGTGTCATAGATGATGACTGCATAGCTCTAGATATGACCCCCACACTTACTGCCACTGAAAGGGCCACCCAATTTATCTCTCATGTACATATAAATGCATCATAAGGGCAGAGATACAGCCTGCATGGTCGGCTCCTGCAGAACGATTCCCCTGGCACATATTGCAATCACATCAGCCCTCTTTTTTTCTCAGAAACAGTCACTCCATTAATGCTTTTAGTGCCATGTCTCCTGTGGCCTCAGCATGTTAATGCCCACATTCTCCATCAGTCACCCTCCACCAGATGACACTCCATCTTAAACTAGAACCACAGAGAAGCAGCAGAAATTACAGTGTTTGAATCTTCACATGAACACACCCACAAGAACACAGTCACAATATATGCATGCCATACAGCAGGCATGAGTAATTTGCATATTTTATATAAAAAACATCATATGAAATATGGACTGTGTTATTAAACCACTTTATGCAAAGCAATTAACAGCTTTCCTCTAATTTACATGGATGGTGGCAAGCTACCATTAAAGATACTGGTCTAACTGACTGGGGTCCGGTTTCTTTATCCCGCTTAAGCGTTTGGAGGGGCTGGGCACTAAATGATGACCCTGCTCTGTCGGTTGTGTCCCTCCAGGCGAATGTGTTGTTATTGATTCAATTACTTAACACTAAATTGTACGTAAAGTAATTAAATTTATCAGCTACTACATTACATTGCTGCTTACACGTACAATAATGACAAATATTAAAATGGGTCATTCTGCATGTTAAATATTTAACTTTAAATGTGCTAGAATAATTGGCAACCAAAGGCAAAATGACAGCAATATAAGCTGTCGATTTTCATAGTTTCAATACTTTGTCAACTGCAGGCCATAACTATATGGCATATGAATTAAGGGATTGACAAATGAACTGACCAATAATGTTTAGTATTGCAGATCTCGGTACATGCCCAGGAAGGAAGCTGCTTTCTATGATCTACAGACCTGCTGGTAGATCAGTGAAACCTATAGACAATCTTTGATTTTCTATCACATGCATAGTGATACTAGAGACGGCATTCAAAACTAGTGTAAATCAATAATCTAAGCAATAGTAACATTTTTTAAGGGTCAACTTAACATTTTGCGCTTTGCCTAGGTTTTGCTGTTTCATCCACAATAAAGTCCAAAACAAAACTCAAAAAAGAGTGACTATTATTCACTAAATGCAAGAATAATGGTATTCTGTATCTGCTAGATGCTTAAAGCGCCCTTTGCTAAAATTTTTGCTATATGAAGTGATGAAGTTGTGTTTAAGGTGTAACTTTTTTTGCTACATCTTGTTTCTGTTCCTCCAAAATGGCCAAAAACAGCAGTTAAAATAGGTTTAAAGTTATAATTTTTATAATTTTTCAGCTGGCTGACTTTGCAACTGTGGTTACCAGTGACAATGGTACTGTATGTGTATAAAAATACAGATCCCAAAGCGTTTGGGTCCTGGGACCACTGAGGGTCAACAAACCTTGAGTGGCTACCAGTGAACTAATGAACTAAAATGCAGAACTAATGATCCACACATGCACTGTTTCAGTGAAATACCTTGTGTATGGGTACACAACTGAATTCTGCTTAAAGAAAAAAAAAAAAAAAAAATTGATCACAAACAATGAAAACTACAATGAAGCAATGACAGAATGCAAATACATAAATAGCGATTACAGAAAAAACTGTATTTCACTTTGAGATGACATTACGCCTCTACTTAATTTTTTTGTCAAACTTATTTTGTTAACCCCTCAAAGCTGTCCTCACACTCTCTTTCTCTCTCACATGCAGGATACCATTTAAAAAAGAAACAGGAGCTGACAAGGCAGTTTTCATTATTTGCGACGTGAGAGGAGGGATCTCACCTGGGAAGTGTGTTACGGCTTGAAAATCTGGAAACAGTAAAAAAAAAAAAAAAAAAAAAAAAAAAAAAAAAAAACCCAACAGAGAATATCAGAGGTAGGGGGGGTATGAAAGTTGGCTGGTGTGACCACTGGCCTCCCTTTCTATTTGCTGCTCCTTTGAGCCCCTAAAAGGCGTGCGGTGTGAGAAGCCAGAAGACAGCTGCACCCCGTTTTCCTCCACTGGGATCTCTCTGGGAAACTGAGGTCTCCTTTCTCACATCATTTTAAATGCTGTAGGGTCAGGAGGAGCCGGGGCCCAGTTGAGGTGGTCCAGCCAGGGGTAGAGTTTCATTGCTTTAGATGGCCAGTCTGGACTGTTGTATGTGTGTGTGTGTGTGTGTGTGTGTGTGTGTGTGCGTGTGTGTGCTACTACTGTCTCCATTAAAACCACAAAGCAGAAGAAACTTGTGCTATCACAAACAACCTTCCATCACTACAATTTTCCACAAAACACACACCTCATCCAAACACACCTATTTACACCACATATATAGCGCATATACAGTTCTATAATAGTTTTTCATTAACTCTAGTGGGTTCTTTATGGGCTTGTTGACCTGCACAATTAACCTGGGATCAATCACACACCTGATGGTGTTGTCTGATAAAACTTCTGCACAGTATTGTATATATGCACAGTGCATCACACAAATAGAATCATTATAAGCAGACAGACAGAAATGGCTTTGCTACCCAACTGACTGGAGAGATCTACAGTATTTTAGCAACCAGCAGATAATTAAACCTGCACGCAGGGGTCAGCGTTTGGATTGTGGCTATGTAGAGAAATGCAGACATGCTAAGGAACTGAGGCAAAGTTTTGATCCATTTCTATTAAAATCACACTGCACTAGGGAAGTTAATTGCTATGCTCTGTAAATATTGCCAAAAATCTCACCAACATTGGAAGAACAGTGGTTCAAATTGAATGAGGAATTCAGTAGCTAAAGTGTGATGGATGATGGATATTTATACAGATAGTCTGGTCAAGAGCAGAGCCAACATTTAGTGACAACTTGGAAAACCTATCTGCTGAGGAAGATTGTGTGGTGTAATCTGAAAATCCCAAAGAGCAGCTAAATAGATGTGTGTATTATACTGCATAATGAGGTTGTTCATCAATTATTTTTACCATTAAGTTTAATTTCGTCTATAATAGGTTTGGCTAGCCTAAAACCTGAACGCTCGTATGTTTTGTTGTATAATGATCTTGGCAGAATTCCCAAATTTCAGCAACTGAGCAGCAATTGTTATAATTACCAGAATTGTCAAAATATGAGAAAAGAGAGAGAATAACAAAGAAAGAGAAAGAGGAGGTTGCTGGACTCTCCCTTTGTTCTGAAGTTCAATCATGGATTAAATACAGCACCAGCCTTCATTGACCAGGAGCTCTGGGCCTTGTGGTCAATAGCCTTTATCTGCCAACAGACCACAGGTTAATGGGCTGAACAGTAGGACAGGACAGTAAAGGAGGGAGGGGAAAGCTGCATCAGATTGATCTGCTGCATCTCAGTGGACCACAGCAAGCAAACTAACAAATATCTGCGCTGTAAGTCATGCTCAGGTCCCAGGTATATTACACACACACACACACAAGAAAGACAGTCTCTGTATTTATCATTACTAGAGCTAGTTTATTATCACTGTTATTGTTTTTCTTCATCAGTGTTGCACAATGAACCCTAAAACAATACAAACCACTAAAAATGGTCTATTTTGCCTTCTTACACATATTCATACATACAGTACATACGGTATATGTAGATATGTATACCAATTTGCAGCTGCGACACCTTCAGAGTGTGTAGAAACATAACTTTGTTGAAACATACAGTAATGATCCCTGACAATGCTCTGAAAAGCTTTTTAAATCATCTCATTTTGACCTGAATTCACCTGTGGCACAAAGAGTAAACACAGACAGAGGCAGTGACCTCAACAGGCAGACTTTAAACAAGACAGACAGGCAGAATAACAGACTAATGTGTGATCATGGGCTGATGTTACAAATTTGTGCTCCCTTTAGTCAGTTTCAAATCATTTAATCAAACTAGGACTTGTTTCCTCAGCTGGCAATGCATATAGTTTGTGGATTCAGAATGGCACCACATTTGAACCCTGGGGGAAATAAAACTGCATAGATTTAATATGAGTTTTACTACTGACTTCTACAAACTACTGTAAAAGTGTTTTTACTAATGACATGGTGAGAAAAAAACTTTTAGACAGCTTTTCTTTTCTCTTGCCCTTTGTTGTGGCCAGATTTTCTACAGAGCTTAAGACCATAAACAGGAAGAGAAGTCAGTAAGCATTACAGTATAACAGAAAATAAATATTCCTCTGGAAAACAAATGACTGATTAAATACAAGTGATTTGAAAAAGTGTCTTATATACAGTTTGGTAGTGATTTTTTAAAAATTTAAAAACAGCTGAGGACCAAGCTGTTGTGCTTGAGTTTAGTTGTGTGTGCATATCAGAATTAGTATCACGCTCATTATCTCACCTTCATAAGGACTAACAGATAGTAACTATAACATTTTTAAGTAAGATGTAAATATATCACTGTGTTTGAAGGAAAATAAAAATAAAAGCCTGATTTTCCTTAGTTGTCACCACATAAGTTTGAAGATGTTAGGTATGACCAAACAGCAACCTAATCTCAAATCAGTTCTTGATCAGTTTAATCTGTCAGTTTAATTTAAAATCATGATGGAACACTGGGCAAGAGCAGGTCAAATATTTTCACGCCTACTGATATGTAGGAATCATTTTAGCTTTAAGACTAAACTTTCTGTGAATCAAAAACATTAATTCAAGGCTGATCTGCTATGTGGTGCTCTGTACAGGAACGTTTTACAATGCACGTCTCTGTTGCAGGCTTCAACAATGGTGTTTTCACTGAGAAGCTGTTAGTCACTACCCTCTGATGCTAACTTCACTGGACAGGTGTTGGGGTCAATCACACCTGCAGAGTAGATTCTATTCAGGAGCTCTTTTCTTATACCGGCGCCCAAATAAAGGGTGACTGGTGGTGTTGACAACATTAATACAGAACAGACATTCTCCTCAAGCAAAGATGTTTTGAGAAGGAAATGAAGACAACAGGACCTCACTCCAAGCAGCTCATGACTGGTGGGAACACGATGAAGTGATAATCAGACGTCAGCGAGGGCAAGACAGATTTAGATTTGTCAATGGAAAATGTCACTCAACCTATTTTCATCAATACACACTATCAAAACAGACTGACCGAGTGAGACAGGACCGTCAATAGCACCATATTGAGACCACAACATTATTTTGCCATAATTTGGCTAAATATCACAGTTACCATCACAAGTCCAATAATGATTAACTAACACTTCAGTTTAGCTAAAATAACACGTTAGCTTTCCGTTTCTCATGCAGATCTACTGTATGTTTTTCTCTGCCTACTACCTTTAAACAACAGTGGATTCAATCTGCTTTCTTGACAGAGGTATATAAAATATAATATTGATCTCAAACATTAAAGTACAATTACATTAAATCACCATTTGACAAGAGTATAAATTACTCGGAAAATCTTTACACTCAGCATTACTTGACATATACAGTCATAAGGGTCTCAGAGCTGAACACCATAGAGATAAACGCATCGGAAATGTAATCAATTCACAATCATATTGGATGGTCATTTGGTGCCACAACGATCAATACCACATAATGTAACGGATATTTCAAGAATGAGTTAGTTGCATCCAGCTTTGGACTTCTAAGGAAACCAGGGTCGGAATATTTGGGATTTTCCCTGCGTCATTGGCACAGAGATCACCCACAGAGTTACAGCATCATACTGATATCCATAACAAACATTATGCAGTGACAACATTAATCCAGCCAGTCCAAGCCGGTTATATTCTTCTGATTGGATGTAGTTATCTGGGTTCAGTTAATACATAACAGAGAGAACCGCACCGATGTGTCTAACGCCATATACAGTACTACAAACTGTCACAGTAATCAATGAAAAACAAATGCTGCACATGCCCAATCCAGGATGCCTTCTTTGTCAGAACCTGAGTGTGCTTGAAAAAATATGAATGAGCTCCAAATTATGTTTTTCAGGTCAGATTAAACTGCTTTTTTTTTTTTTTTTTTTTTTTTTAAATCATTTGGTTTATTAAATGCCCAAATGAGTGAAAAAAAAAAATCACCTCACAGTCAGTTTCTTAAAGCCTAACCTAACTTGTTTTGTCAGAAACCATGGGCCAAACCCTGTGGTTCCATTCAATTTACTATCAGAAAAGCAGCAATCTCTAACAATTCAGAAGCTTGAATGTGTCAGTTTTTGGCACCAAGAATACAGAACTAAATAGGGCTACTAATCTAGTAAGACAATTCTTAAATGGCCAGTTTCTAATAGTGAGAAGCCCAGTTGTTTACTTGTATGGTGATCCTGGATTTACACTCAAACAACAACTGTTTAAAACTCTTAGAAAATTCTCCTTGCGAATGTGATTTTCTTTGTCAGATCATTTTTGCATGGGAATTGTAACCTCATATTAAATCTCCACATTGTTGTTTTCATCATACTCACAGACACAAAGGAGGCAGTTGAACTATTTTCTCAGAATTTTTCTCTTTGTGTTTTGAGCAGAATGACCAAACAAGACAAAAGACAGAACTAAACACTCATTCTCCCAACACGTTCTCTTATTTACTTGAATAACCAACAAAGATGGCATCCCTCACAGTAAATTTGCCAGATCTGAGCACAAAGAGGAATTTAAGCAGGAAAAGCATGTCCAAAGGCCAAGTGTGGGTTGTTCATATACATACAACAGTAGGATCAGAGAGTCCCTGAGCACATGCTCCCTGTCCAAAGGTCAGGAAAAACGGAGACAGGTTGACAGGATCAGAGTTTGGTGACATAGCACTTCCCAAGGCTGATAGACATACACGACAAAGGCTGCTTTTTCACTAGACGTGTCAGCGTAGGAATCTTCTGGTCCCTTGTGCTGATGGAGCACCCATCCACTAAATCACACAAGTTCAACGATTATATATAGCAATACAACAACCTGACCTATCAACATCTAATCACAGAAACATGATCGTCACTGCACCACACTCCTAGTGAACACCAGGTGACACAGTATGGCACCAAAACCTCCCACATCCACAGGTGAGATGTGGGAAATTTCCTGCAGCAGGAGATTAACCCTAAATTGCACCGAGGGACAGATGAAAGAAGGAGGTATTGAAGAAAAGCACACAACTTATTTCCCCAGTGAATTTACTCTCTAAAGTAACAACACTAATTAAAACTGCAGCAGCCCTGGAGAGAAAATATCTCACTTGTAATTAATAAACATACAAGCAGGAGACATTTACTGTAGGTTGGCATTTGTTCTGCTATTTTGATAAGTACCATTATTGTTTTTCCAAGACTTTTAACATGATATTAACACCAAAGTGTATCAAATACAAGAAATCCAATGCAAGGATAAACTCTGTAGACAAATAAGCATAAACTAATTAATTTAAAAAGACATTATCACAATGTTTGCTAATATGGAAACTGTGCTAGTTTGCACACCTTTATCCAGTTAACCAAAGACGCTAGTCTAAATTTGTTTTGTTGTGTGACACCAGATACGTGCAAGCAGTGTATAGCTGCTTTATTTAAGCTGAATCAATGTTCATCTGACCTTTTGCATATTCTGTTTCCTGTCAGCAAGCTAGACAATTAACTTCGCTAATGCAAAAGAGAGACCGGTAGTGGGTGTGCTGAAACTATCCGAGAGATAATGTGAGGAAGCATTTTGAAATCAACAACTTCGATGTAGAAAACAAACAAACAAACAAAAAAAAAAAAAAAAAAAAAAAAAAAAACTGTCTTGCTGCAACCTTAGCTTGTCACTGAAGTGAGGCAGCAGAGGCCTGATGAACGAAGGGAACAAGGTTAATTCTACAATGTTTTGAATAAAGAATGATTTTCTGTAAATCGTGACAGCCCTATTGTTTACATTTCTGTATTTCATGCTAACTGAAAGACAGTGTAGCCATTTGACAGGGTTTGAATTACAACTGTTTGGCTGTTATCAGTGATTTTTTTCCTCCCTCCAACGCTCAAAACAGTTTGAATAACATTTGAATGCAGAATAGTTAAGCTCATTAGTAAAGGAGCCAAAAATGTCAATCGGTAAATCAATACGAAAGAAATTGCGTTTGTGTTGGAGCTGTAGTTATCACAGAGGATATAAAGCAAAAATCATCTGTAAGAAAAACAAAGTAAAAAAAAAAAAAAAAAAAAAGAGAATAAACAATAATAAACAATCTGATGCTATTCAAAATTACACATTCACATCTGCTAGAAAATAAGCACAAAGATACTGTTTTAATAAGTGCATGAAATCAAAGGCCCAAAAAGTTCTCCCTCCATTTGTGTGTGTGTGTATATATATGTCCAGCATGTTCCAACAACTGCAATATACAGATGGATGACAAATTAAAGGAAAAAAAAAAAACCAGCGTAGGGTCCTAGTAAGGTGTTGGCACCAGAACAGCTTCAATGCATCTTGGTATTGATTCTACATTATTCTTCCAAAGAGAATCCCTCATTTAGTGTTTTGATGATGGCAGTGGAGAGCTCTGTCTAAAAAAAACTCCCACAGATGTTCAGGTAAGTTGAGATCTGGTGACTGTGAAGGCTACTTCACATGATTCACATCATTTTCAGACTCATTAAATAATTCAGTGACCCCTCATGCCCTATGGGTGGGGGCATAGTCATCCTAGGAGAGACCACTCCCATCAGGATGGAAATGTTTTATCATATGATAAAGGTGATCGCTCAGGACAACTTTGCATTGATTTTCAATAGCTCTTCCCTTTTAAAAGGGACATGTCGATCCAAACCAGCCAGCTGGTTTTTCCTTTAATTTGTCAAATGTATATATGTTAGGACCTGAGAGAAAGGCCAAAAACAGGGTTGAGGTAGGTAACCATAATGCATCAGATTAAGTCCTGCACAATAGGTGACAATAGCGAACAGAGAGCCAGAGAAAGAAGCCCTGTGATTGTTTAGCCACCCACTGACTGTCAATCACTGTGGTCGACAGCATCTAGTGTTATTAGAACCACAGTGTTCCTGAAGCACTCCAACTAGTCAGTACTGGCGAGAAGGAGAAGGCTGAGCAGCAATTGTGGTTTTAGGGAGAGAGTAACAACAGACAAACATGATCAGCAACTACTCTGTTTAAAACAATGTATGAAAACAGAGGAAAAAAAACCCATTAAAGGACACTGCAGCAACAGATATTCAGAAAATGCTTAGAGATGACACTGCTGTGAATTTAAAGTAAAAGCATAGTCTGACATTTTGGGAAATGGCTTATTCACTTTCTTTCTTATTGTTAGATCAAAGACTCCAGGAGGTCACTGCTCCCAGTGAAGTAATAATCTGACACATGACATCCACAAAATGGCAAACTGGCCCTTCTACGTTTGGTTTTGTACAGACTAAACTCAAAATATATCATGTGTTAATTAGTGTGATGCTAGTAGGTGGATTTTTTTGCCACTACTCTGCATCCAGTCTTTACGCTACAACTGTCCAGTTTCATATTTACCATAAAACATGCATGTGGCATCAATCTTTCCAGTTAACTTTGCACAAGAAAGTGGAAAAGTTAACTGTGTATGTTTCCCAAAAATCAAATATGAAGCTAGAACTGGATCCCAATTAGTGTAGCTCAGCATAAAGACCAGAAATGAGTGAAAGTAGCTGTCATGGGTCTGTCCCAAGTTTAAACATCCATCTATCAGTATCTCTAATGTTCATTAATTGACATGTTATATGTGGTTTGTTTGGTTTGTACATAAACAATAATGTAAATAGGACGATTTGTTATTATAGGGGAGGTTATGTGCTCCAAGACTCATCAGTGGAACAGTATTTAACTACTAGCCAGAAAGCGAGAAAGGCAATAATCTAATTTATTTAAAAATAATTCGAAATAATAATATATCCCAAAATGTCAAACTATTCCTTCAAGTCATTACACCAACAATTGTATTCTGAGTCGTGTACTTTTGGACATTTTGATAAAATTTGTGCTTATTTTCTTTTACATCTTCATATGCATGAAAGCTTTCCTTGAATCAATACAATATATCTGCACACAAACACATAAGTACACATGCACCCAGAATTCAATCATGGGGCTAATTTCAAAACACGTACAGTATATAATGTCTGTATATTATCTCGTGTTGCCTCTTGTCCAATTTAACATTGTGTCACACCTCATTCAACAGCAGATAGCCCTGAAAACATCATTAGCAATGCAGTGTATCTGTAATGGTCTTTTCATTCAACTGAAGCCAATATGTTTGGGGGGGGGAAATAGAGTATGGTAATTTAAAGGAAAGTAAATCTACAAAAAAAAGGCAGCATACAATGGAAGAGTATAATTCATACATATTTCTAACATACTATAATTCATACAACAGCTTTATCCGTCTGTCACATTGCATGAGGTACTGACATTATATCTACAAACACCATATCCACCAGAGGGAAAGCAGGATTTCACAGAGAGGGAAAAGAGGGTTGTTCATTATGCAGACAAACAACAACAACAGCGACAACATTAACATTGTTATCTTGAGGTAGAACATTAACTTCAGCATTTGGAAGTGCTTTATGTTGGATACTCGATTCTTGTTTTGCTTCGACAAGCAGGAGAAGAGAGACGATTCATGACATCTGAGGTAGTACGGCACCTGATTTTCTAATTTTCAAACCAATCAGTTCCTCTGCATGTAAAGTAATTGTGAACACAGGGGAAGGTTAAAGTCCCTAATAGCTTCCCGCAACACATTCATTCCGGCTGAGGTAGGTTTTTGTTGAATTTTAAGGTTCACACAGCCAAGTCTAGTTCCTGTATGAAGGCCGAGAACTCATAAAAAAAAAAAAAAAGTGGATATCACAAAACAAAGTCCTGAGACAGAATATTTTGAATCCCTGGAAGAAGGCTGAGTTCTTCTGTGAGCGAGAAGGTGGAATGATTGGCAGGTGAGAGCAGACAGCAGGAGTCTTTGACATCCAAGACTAAATTAGAGGTAAGACCAATAACTTAACCACTTTCACATATAGATGATAAAGATATATGTATATAGATATGTATATTTATAAACTTAAAAATAAAATTTTCATTGTACAACAAGGACATTCTCTGCTCTACTCTGTGTGCTGCTCAACACCAGAAAATTAACAAAACCAAATTGTAAAAATAAAGACCATTTACTGTAACCAGCCTGCATAGCTAGAAGAAGCTGTACATCAGAAGAAACCTCTCCAGCCACAGGCCAAAAAACACTCTGATATACAGCCCTAGCTCCTCTAGAACCTCTTACCATTAAAAATATATTTGCACTAAAGGACAAACTACTTTGAAAGGAAACATTCTTCAACCTGAGTGAGAAAAAGAGTCTAAGTGGACACTGTGGACAGTGTTGTGTGACTTGGCCTTCATACATGATCAACCTTGGTCCTGCCGACCAGCCTCTGGTACAGGATGCTCCTGGAACTGCGTCTCTGTGTCCTGTTCCACCACAAACTCATCCAGCGGTATCGTGGACAGCTGGGTGTCATTTAGCATGTAGGAGTCAGACTGAAAACACACACACAAGACCACAAGTAAATAACAGAGTTGGACAGACAGTAAAATGATTTGTTTCCTGTGATCAGTGCAGTTCACGCTGTAGTATATGAACGATAAAAAAAAGTTAGGAATAATTGCTTCTTTGTTGTTTTGTCTAACAGAGTAAATCAATAATGGTCAAGTGATCAAACAGAAATTTTTAACAAAAAAAAAAAAAAAAAAAAGAAAAGTGAACCACATTAGCTACTATTCTATGCTGCGTTGGATGTTTTCAATGGACAGTTTGTATTTTAATATTCAATCTACTGAGCCAGAGCAATGAAAATATAACCGAAATTGTAAAAAGGTGTATTCTTCCTTTTTATATTTTAACCATATCATGTACAGATGGTTCACATTTGATATTGAACAAATTCAAAAGTCCTTCGTTGAAGCAGCGCTCTCAGTATCAGAACTCACTATGCTTGTGTCTTGTCTATTGGGTTGAGTGAAAAGTCTCTCAAGCTCGTTGCTGTCGACCATTTTTTTCCCTGCTGTGCTGCCATTGACTTCCAGGTCTCGCCGTGCAGACCCGTTCAACCCAGAGAGTCCCTGGGAAGAGGAAGAGGATTCCAGCCCTGTGCTGTGGCCGACCTGGGGGGTGGCCTGAACTGTCTTACACATAATTAACCTGGAGATCATACAAGACACACAAAGAAATTCTCAGCTTCATATACACGACAGCCGTAAATTAACCATTGACAACATTTGCTGGTGTTTCTCTATGTCATGATTGTACTGACCTGCCGCGGTAGCTGAAGGTGAGGAAGAGCACACAGAAGATGATGCAAGTGACTCCGATGTGAATGCCGATTATGATGCCTGTAGTGGATGTTTTGCTCTGTTGATCCTTCACACAGTCACATGGAGTGTCCAAGACTGAGGAGACACAGCACATTTCACAGTCAAACTGCTACCAAAGTTAAACCAGGGTTATGTCAGAGACATCCAGTATATCTGTCTGAGGAATGAACAATCATCTTAGCTTTGCTAAAAGAAAAAAAAGATGACATATGTGACTCAGCATGATGTGTTAAATGCAGTGAGCCGATGTGGACCGGTGTGTAGTTTTGTTAGACTGTGACAGATAATCACCAGATTTCTCCACCGCCTCCCGAAGCGAAACGAATCGTATGGTGGCATTCCCATCTCCGTGCTGGTTGTACGCAAGAAGCTTTATCTCATAGACCAGTGCAGGATCTGGGCAAAACAAATCACAGAATAAGTTATTCAAATTGAAGTGAGAGTGAAATATTCAATTTCATCTGTAAAAAACATTTATTGAAATTTTTCTTATTTCTAAAACTATTTCAATCTGCCAAGATAAACTGTCTTGTTTATGGACCCAGATCACCAAAAAAACAAAACAAAAAACACACAAAAATGTTTGCTATGGCAGCATCAGTTGTAGGCGTAAGAAAGTGCATGTCTCACCCAGCTGTGTGATGTTGTACTGGGTGATGTTGCGAGGGAAGGTGATGGGACCAGTGAACAGTGGTGTGTGGGCTCTTCTGTAATACAGTCTGAAGCCCTGATGTTGGCCCATTTTGGAGGAAGGCTCCCACGTTGCTTGCACAACGCTGTTGTTCACCACCTTGGTATAGAGGGAAGGAGGCCCCGGCACTATAACACAATACAGACAACTGTCAAGAGGGACATTCTTATATGTTTAACACTTGACAAGACCTGGCTTAAGGAATGCAAATTAATTTTGATCAGGTGTGTTACAAGTAAAATGTATGTGATCAAATCACATACCTGCTTCATTTCAAAGCTAGACTGAAATAAGGTAAGCAAGACAGAGTGTCCAAAGACAGAGAATAAGTAATAGTACAGTACTTATCCAACCTTATCCAATCTCCAACCAATGCTCTGGAATATATGACCTTAAAACCATGTGTATTTTTGTATTCAGTGAGTATTGCAAATATGCACACCTTTTGCACATCTCCATGTATGTTTTTATTGGTAAACGACACATCTGCTTCCAACTTACCCTCTCCATGAGTGCTCTCTGTGACAGCGTCTGACGCTTTGCTGGCCCCGTGGGATGTGTAAGCCTTGACGTAGAAAGTGTAACTGGTGGAGGGCTCTAAGTCCCTGATGATCTGCTGGAGCGTCATCTTACCTACGGCCTCTTCATACTCCATCTCCACTGGGTCTGAGAGGAATAATGGAGGGAGAAGACGAGGAGATAAAGTAACAGGATGAGCAGGTGAGGGTAGAATAGACAAAAAATGTAATCAAGGAAACAAAACAGAAAGGGAAGGAAGAGGAGGCTTGTAAGTGAGATAGAATAATATCAGATAAGAAACAATAAACACAATCTGTTTCTGTCATAATTTTATGATTATTGCCCATTTCACTGTTTTTAATCAGAGCAGCTCTGTTGGGTGGGAGCTTATCTAGTTTGCCCCTGGGAGCCAGAAAGGGTTAGAAGGAATTGCAAGGGTGATGCGAGGAGAGGGCTGGGGGGTAAGAGTGGGAGTTACAGAGCATGTGTTAAAGAATTTTTATTGCTCTTAATCCAGAACCACCCAACCATAACCAGTATCTACCTCCAGCCCTCAACCAATTGCACCATGCTATCTTGGAAGGTAATTACAGCAAATCCTATTGGTTGGCCCCAGGGCCTTTAATTATCCATCTGACAGAACTACTGAGGAGAACAACAGCTGGTGCACACATACATTAACACACAACCATTCACTTGCCCAAAGTCACAAACAAACACACTGCAGTTCAAAAACAAGCATGCACATGGGTATGTATGATCACACAGAGGAAGCACCATACCAACAGTCCGTAGCCTCTCCCTCATCTCTCCTGACATGACCACTGACACTGATTTCATTCAACAATGCTTTACCTATTATTTGAGAATGGTACTTATCGCAACATATTTTTACCAGTACTCCATTACTGGTATTGTTATTTGGATCTTGAGTGCAGCCTCACCTGTAGTCTTGCGGATGTGAAGCACATAACCAACGATGCCCTGAGTGTTCTGATCGGGCTCCATCCAGGACACCTGAATGGTGGTGGGAGAGAGGGCCTCAGCCTGCACATGGGTGGGAACACCAGGCAGTCCATTAGCCCAGAGCACCGTGAGGCGGGCACTGGCCTGTGTGGAGCCGGCGCTGTTCTCAGCAATACACTGGTAAATAGCTTCATCATCTTGGCTAATACTGTTTATCGTCAGTGTGCTGTGAGAGCAAGGAGGAGATAAGAGGTGAGACAGGAAGGAAAGAAAGTGAGAAAGAAAAAAAAAAAATAGGGAAGTTAAGTTTCTCTAAGTTAAGTCCAAATTCAAAATGTCAGTGCTGATGAACAGTTGTTAGTCATATGTGGGCGTCACTGAACTTTTAATAAAATGTACCAATAGTAGCAAAAGTGCTCACTGAGTCACAGTTACATTATGGTGGCACCGCTTATTAATAATAACAGGTTCACACGTTGAACTGTCTGTGTTAATAGTAACACAACACATTCCCCTTACATTTGAAAAGGGGTATATTGTGTCCTGTGTAATTCCCTGCCTTAACCGTAAATATAAAGCACTTATATCAGTTTATACCAGCTTCAAGTCCCCACAGTAACTGAACATGTTACAGAACAGGACAAGTTTAAGCTGCATCTCAACTAATAGGCTAAAACTCTGTGGCTGTGAGTTTTAGAGCTTATCTAAATTCTGCTTTAAAGTATTTAGGTTGGCCTAATGATTACTGATGTACGACCATGTAAATTTATCATGTCGCTGTACTGCCACCAAAGGCAGAACTGCCATCTAACAAGCATTTGCAGGCTTATATACCTGCTTATACGTAGATCAGTCGAAAATGTTAAGAGTTTTGAAAATGTATAAAAACAAAACAGTAGAAATTCATAGTTAGAAATAGCCTAGGCTCAGAGATCTGAAATCAGAGGAAAAAAAAGCCTTTACCACCTCATGTTTCAGCAGTTGTAAGCCTTTTTATAACATGGATGCTATACGAATATTCTCTTAACAAGCAGCACCAAAAACATTTGCATATATGTTTTGATGTTCAAAGTTTATCATTTGAAAGTGACTGCAGCCTTCAGCTGGCCTTAAGTAAAAAGTATGAAGCCTCCCAAAAGAAATGTACCTGTACTTGAATATATATACACCTACATTACTGTAGTTACATCAGACCAGGACTGCATGCAGCAGATGATGAATGTGACAGTATGTCAAGAGCACAACGTGTTCAGCTGCGTGTCAGAGTAAGTAACAGAATCAAATCACATATGCCAACAGTATGTATAGAAAATCCTCACTCATGCACAGCACATACTTTGTTCTCTACTGAAACTCCCACTGGAGTAGATCTACTTCATGGTGTAAAAAAAAAAAAAAATATATATATATATATATTTGCCTACATCAGTAAAACCTTTCATCTGTCTATGCACACACATACCTATGTGCACAAACATGCTCCCACACAAAGCAAATTATTTTTCTCAGTACCTTCACTCTATATTCTAGTTCCTCTCTATCAAACCCCCACGACTGTTCTTTGTCCCATCTATCCATGGCTGCGTCTTCTTCCCTCCCACCTGATTTGTCTTGCCTTATAGAAGAAGTATAAGGGCACATAGTGTATATATCTTGCGTGTGCATGTGTATTGAGTAGGTGTTATTAGACGAGGATACGTACTATACCCTCCTCTTACCGTGTTTCTCCCGAGGCAAAAGGAAATATAAAGCATGTGACATAATATGGAAATAAGGCTGTGTGGCTCAAAAAATGTCTGCCATTTTCATACGAAAGCCATTTCTACTGTATGTAATGTACAACTTTACTGGAAAAACTGAGAAAACAATAATAAAAAATACCTTGGAAATAGGGAATCGCTAGATTGTGTAGTCCGTGGTTACGGCATTTTAAGAGATCAAAAACATGTTTAAAATAAGAAAGAAAAACCTTCTGGCTTCCATTTCTCACACTGAAGTTTCAATAAAAACAGTTGAATTGAAAGCTCCAGGTGTTCAACATATCCTGCAGCATCCTGCTAATCTCTCACTTGCAGTTTGTAGAACCTGTCAAGCAGATTGCCATCTTAGACATATTCTGTGTATCGAATCTAAATTTATTAGGAAATGCCAGGGCAATCCTATGAGAAAAAAGAATGCAATTTATTGAAAGAACAACATGTCAGCCTTGTGCGGTGCACACCGTCTGTCACTGGACACCTTCTGGATGTGTGAAATTGGACACAAGGAAAGTGGCATTTCAGCTCTTGACAAACAGCGCTCACTTCATACCAGCCTCAGCGTGGTTTGGAAGGATGGATTTGAAAGGGCTGGGGAGGTCTCTTCTGGGTCAGATTGTGTGAATCATTTCCTTTTCAAAATGTATGTGCTGGGATACAATTTCTCTGTGTCTGCAATCTGGGTGGAAATAGGCAGGGAGGTCAAAGAGTCATTAATGCGTCCGGCCTGCCATGTGGATTCAATCTGGATAATTATTAGGTCAAAGAGGCCCTCTGTGTTTCACCCTCTCCAAGCCAATCTCACCACTGACCCCTGAGGTGGCAGCAGTCAACCAGCCCTGAGCTCACTACCCAACCATCACATTTCTGATAGCCTTTCAAATCAGCAATGGATGGAGTGTTTGAAGATCGACAGCCTGACCAGATGCCACAGACGCAGCAAAGAGACCCCCAGGGATGCACTACCTGAAGCCACCAGGCCTAGGTGGGCCCCATGAGTATATGTTGTGGAGGGCAGAGAAATTTCACAAGATGATGTTTTTTTTTTTCCAAAGGTACAATACCGTCCAACCACATGTATGCACATTCACGTACCCATGACTGATCCTGCTGATGTGCAGCTTATGAAATTCCACACCTGCTGTTCAAACTTCCTTTCAAGATGAAAGCTTTAGGGTTTTCAGCATTTTTGACTATAGGAATATATGAACACCTGGAAACAGTAATTCAAGGGTACCATTTAAAATCTCTTAAATGAGTATGAGTGCATATTTACACATATTGGAATTTTTATTGTTTATTAAATGATTACAGCAAATTAAAAATAGCAAGAAGTGCTCAACTTTTTGCCTGAATTTTAAGATGAACAATGTTTCATTCATTTCCACATTGGTGTTTTGTATTACTTTGGCATCACCTTTATCAGAAACTTTGGCAAATCATTTGGCAAATGAGGAGCAAAGTGTCTTTTCCTTCCTGTACCAGGACATTTCTCAGGAATAAGCCGACAGATACCAGATGTTTAGAAGAATTAGTTTCAGGTTCAATTACAATTTTGAATTAATCAAAGATGGAATGGAGCAAAACCTCAGGAAATTCCTTTGGATTGTCAAGTAATACTAGTTCTATTTAAAGAAAAAAGTACTCTGCAAAGTAGAATACTGTATGACTGTACTGAATACTTTATACTTGCCTAGTTGAATATGTGTAAAATTCTCAGTCGAGAAGATTAA
The DNA here is from genome assembly GCF_900324485.2 of Mastacembelus armatus. Classification (NCBI taxonomy): domain Eukaryota; kingdom Metazoa; phylum Chordata; class Actinopteri; order Synbranchiformes; family Mastacembelidae; genus Mastacembelus; species Mastacembelus armatus. The sequence continues at coordinate 8,919,644 of NC_046635.1, read as the reverse complement.
AAAATGACATGCAGTTTAAGGGACATCTCTTTTAATGTTTTTCTTAAAGATTTTGTTATTAGATGGTTTGGTCTTGACTTTTAGAACAGATCGATCCATATTAAAATGCAATATCAGAGCAGAGCCACCAAAGATCCATATCATGTCGGGAAAAAAAAAAAAAAAAGAGAGAGTTGGAGAGCCAACATTTGGGAGTTATATGGTCTGATTCTGGGCTATTTGCTAGTCTTATATGAGCTCCAAAACCAAGGTGATTTGTCTTGACAGGGACCATGATATCATTTACTCATCAGTTCAAGGCGATTTCACAGATTGACGGATAAAGTTGTGTTTATTCTCTGTTTCTGAGCAGCACCCCATCACAAGCCAGCATGGCCATTCTGAATCCAGCAAGAGGGAAAGGGGGAAAATATATGGAGACAAAGAGAAAGCAATGGGTAGGGGGTGGGGAGGAACGATGAGCTGTCTGTGGCCTGAGAGGAGGGAAGGACCCAGGGATATGACTGATTACTGGCTGGGTCAGAGTTCAAGGCCATTGCCCAGGTCCCAGCTCTCTATAAAGGGACAGGAAGGGGGGATGTGAGGCACTGGGAGAGGCCGAAACAAGAAAGGTCTGGGTGAAAAACAGTAAAAAAAAAAAGAAAGAAAGAAAGAAAAGAAAAGAAAAAAAGAGACCAGGATTCTGCCACAAAATATCCAGGTTAGTATGGTAGCCTGTTGCTTCCATTTATTATAAAATACATCAGAGCAGTCACACACATCACGTTTTTTTTTTTTTTTTTAAATCTTAAATTCTTTACACAAAAATTTAAAAAGATCCTAAGTTATCTAATTATTTAGAGAAAGATAACAGGCTAGAAAAATGTTGGGATCCTTTCCTCAAACTCAAATGTGATTTTTTTGTCTTCAGGCACAGTATCACTGGTAAAACACTGCAGTTTGGCTTTCAACCTCATGCTTGTTACTCCGTCTGATGTGAGATCACAGCTTGTACATGTTGGATGATTACACATGCTAGCTTTAGAGATATGAGTAAGCTGAGTCCTTACATGCATTGTAATTAGCAACTTCTCTCACAGAGGCTCCTAATAACCACGGTAGCATGTTTAACAGAAGGCTGGTCAGCAAAGGCTGATAATGAATTAGTGTGCATTTGTGTCTGAGCAGATCATGGCCTGTCGTGATGTAATAGAGAGAACAAACACACAGCTTCACCCTGCACAGTAACATCTGTTTACAGAGGCAGCCAATCACCTCCTCTCAAACATCACTGTATCAGCGTTTCACGTAGCTTTGTCATCTGTGTGTGTGTTTTGTGTGTGTACAGATGAGGAGATGAATTTTCATGTTTGATTACGCGTGTTCACAAAATGCATGAGGGCAGGCACCATGGGGCTATTTGCGCACATATGGGCTCACTTGCTTTTCGATTAATGTGTGTGCATGCATGTGTGTGAATGAACTGTACAATCGATTCCCCACCCTTCCAGTGTCCGATTTGTTCTTGAAGGTCAATGTCATAAGAAATGGGTGAAATCTCTGCCTGTGTATATTTTTACACAAACACACACATATATCCAATTTACCCTGTCAGATAGAGTGTGTATATACCATATATAAGAAGTGAATTGTGCTGCCCAGAGCTGTTGAATATAATTTGCATATCATTACAGTTGTTATAGCTTGGTTCAGGAGGTACTGTAAATTGTATTCCATGCCATATTCATTTTCCTTCCTTTCAGGGCCCGCACTACACTAGAAACAGCACCACATGGCTTTTTGGGCTTTAGGAAAAACCCACCTTATGTATTTTTCAACCTGGTCTTAAGTTAATATATTTACACAGTGGTTACAGTTTGGTGGTAGAGCACGTTGGCCCATAGTCACTGCAGTTGGTGTTTGTCTTCTCCAATGAATGCACATGAGAAGTTGGTAATGTAGTGGACAATTAGACGTATTAACTGTGCCAACATAGCATAATGTAACTAATTAACATTAAGATATTTACATTTTGTAGTAAATGCATTCATTCCAATTTATGTTTCCACTGAACTATTTAATTTGTTTTGTTTGGACACTGACCTTTTAAATATTTAAAAGAAACCAGAGACTCAGGACATTAATCCTGGTCTCTGGTGTCCGAATTCACATCTGGCAAAACACCGAGAACAGCTGAAAATATCAATTAATTATATACAGGCAATTAATTTTGTTCATCGAGTTTACTGTTAAGCAAAAAATCTAAAATGACACTAATACTGATGTTGGACTCTTGGTTGGATACACTTTAACTTAGGCTTTGTGATTCATATTTAGTGCTATTTCCTTATAATTAATTGATTAATCAAGGAAAAAAAAAATATATCAGCAGCAGTCCCAGTAGTGAGTAAAATCATTTCAGGCTCCAATTCCGTTTCCTCCAAAATGTATCCGGTGAAGCAAATTAGTTGTATATAAATATATATTTTTAGAAGACAGGGTCAACACTCCAGTTATGGCTGCTTTCCATGTTGTAACACTTTCTAAATGGCCGACTGAATTTCCTCATCATGAGCTGGGTTTATGAGCTAATTAGCTAATGGCAGATCTCAGACTTACCCAATGACAGAGTGGGGTTTGTGATGCATGATATCCATATTATATGTCATACACTAAGGATGACAAGTAAAAAGCTGGGATTCTCTGCCTACCCATTCTGTCTTTCTCTCTTTCCCCCCTCATTTGTTCCTGCCAAGTCATCATTTCTCTTTTGACCACTCACCCATTTCTCTCCCCCTTTTTCTTTTTTTAATGAACTCTCATTTATTTCCTCCCTCTCCTTTCCTCCTTTGTTAGTCCCTCACTCCATCTCTCGGACTAATATAGACTAGTGGAGGCAAGTGGGAGTGGAGTGATGTATGTGAGCTGTGGCGGTGTCTGCTCCTTTAACCCATGCAACACAGTGCAAGTATTGATTTTTCTAGTGCATATACTTCATATTTCTTTCTTTATTTCTCTTATGAATAATACCAACATACATGGGTGGTTCACTGTCAGGGTCAACTGTAAAAATTAAACTATTAATTTTGCAGTAATACATAATAGTATGCACTTGAGAGCCACAACATTAATACCACCTGCTTAATGTTGTGCACCAAACAGCTCAGACCTTCCACAAGAGCCCTGAAAGTGTCCTCTGGTACAGGACGCCCCAGGACGTTACTAGCAGATCTGTCCTGGGGCCTCAATAGATTGGACTTCTTTTTCCTGCACATCCCATCTCTTTTCCAGGTAAACAACGCGCATGCAACCGACTATCCACGCAATGTAAATACATGATTCATCAGACCAGGCCATCATTTTTTTAAATTTTTTTACATACCCTATTGTAGGTACTTTCAGCAGTCAGCGTGGGCCTTCCAACCAGATTGCAGCAATGCAATCCTATCCAAAGCAAGCTGCAATACACTGTGTTCTGCCACCTGTCTATCACAGCAAGCATTACATTTTTCTGCAGTTTGTGGTACAGTAGCTCTACTCTGGGATCACTAATTGTTCTTTGGATACTTCTTCTACATACCAGGAACAAAGCACAAGACCTGCCGTTCTAGACATACACTGACCTAGTAGTCTATCTATCACATCTGGCTCTTGTCAAAGTCAGTTCCAAAACATCAACTTTAAGAACTGACTGTTCTGTTCTGTTTGCTGCCTGATTAAATTTTACCAGTCCTTACACTGTAAAACTCAGTGGGATAAATGCTTGTATTCATCAAAATTTGTCCTAGACCAAAAACACTACAATGTAAATGACAATAAAGCCCAGAGGAAAACAAACAAGATGCACAAACATCTTGTCACTATTGTTTTTCAGCAATACCACAGACTGTCACACAATAAGTCAGGGCAACATGCAGCCTAAACATTATGAGAATGGTAACTAACGCAGCTGGTTGCTCAGTCCTCATGACATTCCAGCTTACATCCAGTCAATATATTGCTCACATACAAAGGCACAAATAAATTAAGGCCCATGCCTAATTCTAACAGCTGCAGTGTTTAGAAGCAACAGAAACACAAAGAGAATGAACTTGACACCAATGATCAGATCCAGGCAGCAGTGATTAATACTGACACCCATATTACTGCTGTGAGCTGGAGCCAACCTCGTGAGTGCAGTGGTGGGAGAGAAAGCTGGGCAAACGTTGGTTTCACACTTTCTAGTAACGTACCTTATGTAGGGCTAAATGCCAGAATTTTTCACATCCTGGAAGCCAATTTGTCATTCACACCAATAGCTTAGAAATGATATAACAATCACTAGTAAATTATTAATGTTATGAAATTCATTAATGAAGACTTCCAAACAGGAAGTATACAGGATGGCCTATTGGTAATTGGACCCAAAATCACCCTTTAGTAGCAAGTATCCATCCTGTTGCATGTATACATGTTGAATATATGTGCAAACAATATAATCAAATGACACATAAGCTTAGCAAAAGCCTCAAATAATATGATGCCAAGAAAAATGCTCAGCAACAGAGCAGACCTTTCCAAACAAGGTCCATCATGTAGAAATGATACTTCTGATGGTGTCAACAACTAAAAATGATAAGCTTTAATAACATTTTGAGTTATTTTAATGTAGGGATATTGTTTTGCGCAGTTATTTTTCAATCACCATTGTAAATCACTGGGTATTCTTGTATATATGAATGCATTTACATAACAATGTAAAGTTAGAGCTTTTTTTTTTTTACCTGTTGTTATTCCTGAGTCTGACGTGTCCCCCAGGCTCCAGAATCTGCCCGTTCTTCAGCCAGGTGAGCTGGGGTTCAGGCTCGCCCTGTGCTTGGCAGGTGAAGATGGCAGTGGTGCCGACAGGCCGAGCGATAGACTGCGGAGCCTGAACAAACTCTGCTGGAGCTGAAGGAGGAGAAGAACAGAATTAATCTTGTTCCCACAAATAAGAAGACTGTGCCATAGAAAAACAAAGCATGAATAAAGGGACAAAGTGAGATTGATAAGATAAATAAATAAAATAAAAACAGGCAAAGAAAATCCAGAGAAATAAAAAAAGTGAGAAAGCAGAAAAATAAGTAATATATATAAGTAAGACAATGTGAAGCCTTCTCAATAAGAGCACCACTTGGAACTAAAGCAGCAACACATTTACATGAAAGACCAGGTACTTTTAATCACAGGTTAAGTACAGCTGCATCTGCTGGGGATTAATTCCTGACTTGGTGATTTTTATTTAGCTGATGGACAGAGCGCTAATATTTCTACTCTGTACTCATTATTGTCCCAGCAGTTACTGGTGATTTGATAACCTGAATTATTTATGCCTATATTAACTTCAAAAAACGTTACGGCAATTATAGTATCTCAGAGCCATCGGAAAAGGGTGGAAAACTGGAACATTAGGCTTATCATATTGTTTGTTATACTGTAAAAATGCTCACTTGTTTGAACTCACTGTGCAACTAGAGTCAAATTGGAAAATTACAGCTGTAAAATAAGATACTAGCTGGAAAAAAGACATTTCATTCTCCTGCTGAGCAGAGAAACCTCAATCAGTGTTGGTGATTCATTCTTAAACAGTGACTGGTGTTCACAGAACAGTGCATGGCTCTTTCTCTTTTGGTGCCATCACACTTTTGTCGTATTATGTTGAAAATAGCAGTTATCAATATTAGTGAATCCCATGAAAAGCCCACAGCCACAGTAGATGTAAATTAGAAAGAAAGGAGTAAAAACAAGTTTTGGCTGCAGTGTCAGATGATGCAATTTGCTCTGATGCAAAGAAAAAAATTTAAAACAAAAAAAAAAAACCACACACATGCAACCTTGTTCGACTCTTCTTTAATCTAAGCATTTCTACTCTCCCAGTGAAAAAGCTAAGAGAGCATTAAGCACTGGAATGTAGGGTGCTGACAGCATGTAATGATCTTTTCATTTATCTCTCTCACTTTTCTGCTCTCTCTTTCTGTCTTAAAGGTGAAGGTCAGAGGGAGCTCAGGGAAGTATTGATTTGCACCTGTAAGGGTGTGGGTTAGCTCATCAACGCCATCCATCCATCTTACTCTTGTTTTTCTTTTTTGGCTCTAACACTTTGATTCCTCCTTCGGACTTTGCTTCTCATGTTTCATTTTGGGAGCCAAAATGAACCTAACTGATTGACTGCATCAGCACCTAATAAACAGTCTTGTTTACATTTGGAGTTGGAGTTCGAGACAGCTAAACTAATTTTCTAAATTGACAGCCACTGACACACTCATATTTACAGAGGTCTCTAGTGGCTTATTTACTCTATAATAATAAACCAATTCTTCAAGGACATGCAGCAAAATTAACTTCTTGTTTTTTTATAATTAAACAGGCCTAACCATTTGTTTGGCGATAACAGTTTGCCTTTGTTTCCACAAATCGATATTTAAAAAAAAAGCAAAGACTCTGACACATAATTAACATCCATGACTTTTCTTCTTTGTTCTTGCTAGGATAGGGGCATGACAGTGGCAGGCAGATTATATGAAATATTGATCAGGATCATCACTAGTGTGGGCTGAAGAAAAGTGTGGTCTGTCTGATTAATGTGTGTGAGGTAGATCACACTATTAACAGACAATTAATGCATAGGGCCACCTACACCTTTCCTCATCCCGTTGGTCAGTATCACCCACATCCACCCACAATTTTCCATTAACAATTTCACAGCACTGTCCACAATACTACTATCATGAAGAATGGAGAAAGAATAACAATGCACAACAAACGGAATAATTACAGGCTTAAAATGCATTTTAAAGGGAAACTTGAAGGACCATACCAATTTTGCTGTTGTATAACATCATTGTATTTATTGACATTTATCATTTTCTTGTTATATTCTAATCTTAAAATATCCTACAGCTTTATATAAAATATTCACTGGACTTTATTAAAACCTTATAGCACATACTGGAGTTGCTCTGAGATTCTGTTTTGCCTTATTTAGACATAGAAAGTAATTTTACCTCACCAACTCAAAGTTGGCTTTGCTTAAGGGACATGACCAGAACAGTGGTGGAGATTTCCTCTCTGATTTTAAACCTGCCACAGAGTCATCAACAACTTATATAGTTTGTTCTCAGGAACAGCTATTACGCTTTGAAAACAAAAAATAAATCTACATAAATAAAGGATACAGCTATGGGATTATGCAAATGTATTCAAACTTTGTTGCATTTTATTTATGATAGTGCTTGCATATTATTGGCTTGTGAGACAAACTCAAAGCGTTACAAAGATCAAAACCTTCAATTTAATGCTAATTGTTTTTTTACAGAGTCATCAGAGAGGGAGAAAGATTTGTGTCTACCACACCAAAGAAGCAGATAAAAATACTCTCCTTTATGCTTGAAACAGGAAGGAATATATATGATTATGGAGTTCATACCTACTTGACCTGATAAACCTCAGCTAAATGATATGAATTACAACAAAATACCCTAGACTCTCTAGTTAAAATAACAAACAGATATTTCTGTAGTTTTTGTGTAGGTGTAAACAACAGCGTCCTAATATCAACCTGGTACAGAAACAAGCATTGTAACAGCAGCCTGACAAGTCATCTAAAAGGGTATGTACAGTATAGTTTGGTTGACATTTGGGTTAAATTATGCAAAACCTTGAAGTCTGACAGATTTACACCACCCACTGGCTCAAATTTAGGGATGGAATTTAAAGTCGGCCAACATAAAGCACACGGATAATACAGGGCAACACATTTAGTGATCGGGGAAAAGATACTGGCTCAGCTATACACAGAGTAGTCTCCAGAGGTGTTGTGCATTCCAGTGAACCCATTTCAAAGTGTTGGCTGGTGGGAGGTTATCATAGTCAGGGAGGCTGCACAGAGGTTTCTTTAACACCTGACCACAAATGTATTTATGTGCTTTTAGTTTCCCTCCATTATTGCTACCTAACCTTTTGAAAATGGCACATTCCTTTTATCCAGAACTCACCTTGGACCACCAGACGTCCCTGAGCAGTCCTACGAACTCGAGTCCCTGGTTTGTTAGCAGCACACACATAGACCCCTGAGTGCTGCACACCAACATCAGAGATCATCAGGTTCCCTGTGCCTAGCACCTGGATTCCCTCCACACCAATGGGGCGGCCATCTAACCAGGATAAAGACAAAAGGGAGCAGTTAAGAAAGATGGGAAAGACACATGTACTGTTTGTATTCACGTTAGGTGTGGTGAACAATACTGCAGTATTGTGCACTAAAGTAAAAGTGAGACTGGACTTAAATTGCCAGCAAATCAAACTGATTAAACATACTGAATCCTTACAGCCACATGTTCACAGAGGTAGTGCTATTTCTGGCCCTCTCAAAGGTCAAGGAGGCAACTTTAACAGTGAAGTGTGTGATTCTCAGAATTTGAATGTCTTGTGACGAAGGTAGGTACCAGAGCAACAAAAACAAGGCTAAGAAAGTGAGCAAGGTCACCAAGATTGTGTATGCTGTGTAAGTGGCATATACACTGTAATTAGCTGTTTTCATTGGGTGTTCTTGATAGCTTTCAGAGTGACATCCTGAAAAGAGCTCTATATTCAGAAAGAATGAACAAGTTGTCTAATGTTTTAAAAGGAATTCATGTTTATATTTTAATTGTAGTGTCTCTAATGGATGTTAGGTTAATTAAAGCTTTCACATTTGTTCTTTTTTCTTCATGCCTACGTCTAATAAAGCCTTGCAGTACCAAAGCTTCTAAAAGTTACACATAAGATGTAACAGTAACCTCCAGGGCACCAAAAACTCTAACTGAAACTTCCAATCTTCTATCTCAATACACAACCCATAGCTGCATCCTTTCTGTTCTTTCTGTAATTACATGATAAGCTCACACTTTCCTGTGCTCCCTATCTGCAGTCTCAACCCAAAGAATGACTTCAGTCTGCCTATGATATTAGCTGTGGGGCCAAGGGGGTACTTTAATTCCATCTTTAGCTTCAATCTTCAGCCTTATAAGCCTATTCGGTCCAGATTTGATGCGTTAAAGGGCCAGGCAGGGAGGCAGGGAGATAGGCACCATGCTGGACACATGCAGAGGCAGGAGTTAGAGACATAAACTATTTAGTAGTCTGATCTTAGATGTATGTTCATATTTGTAATGCAAATAAGTCAGGTCAAGATAAGTTCAATAAGAAGTTGCACTGTGTGTTAAAATACTAAAGCAATTCAAAACAGAAAATCTAGAAATAAACAAACAATAAGCCAGAACATAAAATCTTACTAACAATTAATAAAGTGAAACAAAAAAATAAACAAAAGAATATAATTATGTAGCAAGTTTTTATATGCCATTTAATCACATCGGTTCTCCCAGCTTTTAGAGGAATGCCAGCAATTCAAAAACCGGCCATTCAATAAGAATCTCAGTCAGTGAAAAGTGACAGCAAATATGAGCTCTATGGTTCTTATAAGTAAATACTTATAGCTTCATTTAGATGTAAAGGTGTAATCTTTTGGTGATGAATTATGAAGAGGGTAATATTGTTAATCGATGATAACCTGATATGAAATAAATCTCTCCAATTTGCTTACAAAGTGCTTTTTCCTGTGTCATTATGATGTCTCATTGCTATACTTTTTCTTTCACTGTTATTGTCTGTTATTTTATTTTGTTTTCTACCATATTTTGCCCCATTGGTTTTTCTCGGTCAAGCACTAATTAACTTAGTGTCAGAAAAGAAAGAGTACATGCTAGCAGGCTGCAGTCCTGTTCAATGAATAGCAGCACACACTCTCGAATTAAGGAGTGACTGATGGGAAACTATCAGATTCATTACACAGTTTAGCCCAGCCTTCTAGCCATAATCTAATACATACAAATCCCATTCTAGCAACATTGTGTAAGGCAATACCTCAATCTGATTATGTCCAATTGCTTGGGAGGAGCGGCAGTTTAGATTTGGAACAGTAAATCAGACTAGATAATAGGTAAAAAAAAAAAAAAAAAAAACAGATACAAGACAACTGACTTTGAGTGATAGTCAAGAAAGAAGGCGCATGGAAGGAGGGGAAACTAATTGTGTCTGTCTCAGCACCCTGTAGCAATTACTCAGATGCTCTCCAGTGTTTCAAAGGAGGTTCATGACGAGATGAAGCATGTATTTACCAACATTACCAACACCACATTGTTTAGCACACACATGTACAAATTAAAAAAAAAAAAGAAAAAAAAAGCACAATACTGTATATGCACCTTCTGAGGCCTTTTCTTTGGTTTGATTTTTTACTCACCTAGTCTGCTCCAAGACACGATGGGCCGAGGGTATCCCGTAGCAACACACTCCAAGATAGCGGTTTGGTGAACAGTGAGGGTGAGGTTTTCTGGACCAACCAGAATCATAGGCTCTTTGTAAACAGATGACTGGGAGCCTGGAAGAAAAAGGAAGGGGGGGGGGGGGGGGGGGGGGGGGGCATGATGGGAATGAGCATGATAGACGGCCTCCTTTAATTGGATTTCTATGGAGAACATTTGCTCAATATGCTGTATCTCTTAGATTGGGCAGAGGAACAATAAGGTTTGCCAAATCCTGAAAATGTGCTAGGGAGGTAACCAAAGGAGAATGCAGTGATTATATTCAAGCAGTGATGGAGGGAACAAAGGACTAGTACACACCACAGGTTTAAAGCCTAAGTTAATCTATGGTGAGGAAGTGCATGCTTGCTTCCATGTGATAAAAACACAAAGTCTACTCAGCGCATGCAGTTGTGATATTTGAAAAACTGCATGAACCTGAAACAGTGAGGTGTGCCTCTGCGCTGTATTTCACTCCTGCACTATTATGTGCCATGCAACAGAATTTCCCACTGTCCTCCTCACATACTCCTGTAATCTGCAGAACACCTGTCGGCAGAAGAGTGTACCTGCGAGAGAGAGAACTAAAGATATAAGACTGAAACAAATACAGTCAGGTTTGGTAAATGATAGCCTATGCTGTGGTTTGATCCAACCTCTCATCCTTGGTATCCACTGGACGGCCATCCTTTTCCCAGCTGATGACAGGCTCTGGCAGACCATGGATCTGGCACTGGAATCTAGCCACACCAGATTCCTCAGCATGCACCGACTCTGGTTGGACATGGAAGTCTGCCATGGCTGTAATGGGAGAAAGGGGATATTAGGAGACCACAACCCAGTGCAACACACCTGCCTGCTTATTAAACTGTTTCCGCAAGATTTACAGATATGCAACTGGTTTGTCACATTTTTGGATTGAATTCCACTTCAAATAACCACACAGTATTGAGCCTATTGAATTTTAGTTTATTTTGTGTCAGTTAATTTTATGTTTTTGTTTTGGCATTTCCCACTGCCGCATCAGATTGTTCATGGTTGTTTCAGGTTTTCACTTCAAATAAACAGATTTAAGTTGTAGGAGCATATGTGCAATTCTGTTGTACCACAGAACTGTTTCAAAGGGGCCATGCTACCCAAGTGGAGACACATGTACAGTAGTTGAACCACAGCCAATGGTTGCTGAAGGTGATATCTATAAGTCTGCGCCTGGCATATGGATTTCCTACCATATGTTAATATTTAGTATGTAGGCCATGCAGATTTATATAAATTTGTATTTGCACAGATAAAGACAACACAGACACACATATAACAAAACCCATATTAATATCCCCACAGAAAGCCTCATTCAGCTGCACTTCACATATCTACTCCCTGCAGAATAAAGGCGGTGTCAGACGTAGAGCCAGTGACAAACTTAATTAGAGAGGGGCCCTCTTCTTCCACAGTTCTTCAACACAAGTGTACTCATTTAAATGTCAACCATAATTAACTTGGACGAAGGAGGACTTATCCGAACACTGTTAGCATAACAAGGGGGACGAATCCCTTATTATTTCATAGTCTCCTGCTCTCCCCAACCTGTAGCTTGCATTAATTCATTACTTACAAGACAAGCATGTACTAAGCAGCTAAGCAGAAAGCTTATTTAGGCATAAAATACGCCTAACTGTTGTCTGTTGGTCCTTGCACTAATGTCTTTTGTTCCCCTGCTTCGAAAGTCCAGTGTGTATTCAGTGTGTGCATATTATTGCTCCCATACCACACATTTGTCTTTATTTCACACTGTGGATAGTGAGTTTTATTTGCTTACTGGCTTTGTATCATCTATACTGACATTCATGTTTTCATTACAGTCTTATAAAAGGGTGATATGGTTACAAAATATCTGTATTTAAATAAAACTAAGTCAGTCTTTTTAACGGATAAGTCAGAGACAGAGGCAAAAAGAGAGAGATAGAGCGAGAGAGAGAGAGAGAGAGAGAGAGAGAGAGAGAGGCTGCATCAGTAGTCCAACACAGTGATGATTTCATTTCAGAGTTTAATGAGAAGTGTGGCATTCTCAACACGACTTGACCTTAAATCTCTGAATGAATATATAGAGCTGTGATGAAAATTTAAACATGCTAATTTAGTATTTGTCCACTAGTGACTGTTCATTTTTACTAACCGTCGAGTTGTGAGAAGAGATAGTATGTTTATGGTTTCCATTACTTTTGCTTTAAAAACATTAAGTATGTTTCTGACAGCTCAATTTTTTGTACATCTTGCTGTGGTAATGCAGCCTAAGTGCCTATCTCAAAAGGCTCAGTGCAGTTCCCCCCCAATCTGAGATTCACAACCTTGTAGCCATAAAATGTTTTAGGCCAGCTTCACTGACAAGCCTATATAGGTTCCTAACATGTTACAGAGAACATGAGTAATATTTTATCACCAAAGCACTATGATAGTACATATACAGCTCTTCTACGTTCCTGCCTTTTACAACAATAACCTCCAAGCCCTGGAACATTCCTCTCTTTCATTTTAATTTACTAAACTTGTAAAACACTGAAAATGATTGCAAAGTTGTCAGGAATAGCATATTATTGTATATTTCAAATGAGAGAATACTGCCCAATAACGCGTTTATGGGCTATCATTTTTTTTCAAGACAGTGTTGACAAAAGCAATCAGCAATACTTTCTATCTTGGCCTGCTGTACTAGAGAGTCCAGGGTGAAAAACTGGGACAGTGAAACACTGAATTAAAATCTTGAAGCCGCTGTCACCACTGATGCAGAAAGGGTAGGTGCAGTGAACAGCCAGGAATCTTACAGAATACAAAATACTGGCAACGGGGAGCTGATGACTGACTAATGTAATCAAAGAAGCTTGTTGTCTTGGAAAACAGTCTCAAATTATCACGTGTGTGCACACTGATGTTTGTGCTGTCCATGTTTACTGGCAACACTGGGGACCTGGAAACAGAAACAAAACTGCACTTGAATGCTGAAGAACAAAGGAGGAACAGTGGCTATAAGAGCTTTCTTGTGCATCTCTGCCAAGTAGTCATTGTGTCCGCTGCTCCGGCTTCTGTGTGTGTCCTCCGACACAACACCCTTAACGGGCCCCACCCTTGGCCCTCATGCATAAAACATGGGTTCTGTGAGAGGCCCACACCCCTGTGACTATCGACACACTCATACATCCAAACAGAAGTGGGAAAAAAAAAAAAGGTTACATATGCAGGTACACAACACATACAGAAGCAGACAAACTAGTTAAGGATCCGTGCTGGATGTAATGGAAAAACCATTTGCCATTCGAAATCGGCTATTTGGATCTGCATTTTAATGTTAAAGAGGTCGCAAAGAATCTAAAGTGATATAGCTCAGCTACAGCACATAAACAAATGCAAAAAGGTTCTTTAACAGAAACACACAACAATATCGATCCCTCTCGAGGCTGCGGGAAAAGACAGCCACCCGCGAAGCAATAAGGTGCTCTCACTCATTCCAACACCAAGCCCTAACAGACCTGTTCGTCTTTTGTTTTTCACTCTTCCTTTGCTGCATGTTGACAGACACTCACACATTATTAAACACTGTCCAATACCAGCATGACGCTGCTGGCTTAAATGGAGCAGGTCTAATTACTGCAACAAGAGAGAATGGTTGGGGTGAATACTAAAAAGAAATCTATACACATGTGCACAGGGAGGAGATTGCGCCTTGAACATATGTTTGACGGTTCCTTGGTGACAACCACAAAAGAAAAATGAGTGAGGGAGTAATATAAGGGAAGGTCACAGACAGGAAATGTGAAGCGTGGTGATTTAGATGCCTAGCTAAGCTGTAAATCAGGTCTCGTCAAAACTCAGGTCTTCTAATCATAGCCAACAAGTGAGTGGCACCGCCTTGTTCCATGTTTCACAATTTATAACCATATAAATTGTAATGGTGTCAGAAACAGGCAGAAATTAACATGCAAATCTTTTTTACATACCTATCCTCAAATCTTAGAAAGGCACACAAAGGATGAAATATGAATGCAAGTGCTGATGTACTATTACTGATTATTAGATTTGAGGACCACTGACAAGCTAAAAAGGGCAGTTGATATTGATTAATTTCCCACATCCTTCTATTCCACACTGCTAGTAATGTACAACAGGAATCTAAGCCAGTGAATTTTCTGTGTTTCATGTGAGCAACTCAGATCTATCTAATGATCTAGTGAAGAAATGTAGATTAAATGTTGATTATTTGAATGGCCCCTCAATGAATTTTTCTTTGTCTAATGGCTCCAAAGTAATGATCCAATTCTTTATTGCTCAGTTAAACACACACACACACGCGCACACACACACACACACACACAACACACGAGAATAAATATCAATGTGATTAAACGACCAAAGCGGGATGTTTTTTGTACTGCAATGACCAAATCAAATGAGATTTGACATTATCACGTTTTTTTTTTTTTAACTGACCTGTGTTCACATGTGTTTCTGTGATGGGGTGATTCACTAATATGACAGAGGTAATAATGCCAATAGAGGAACAGACAGCCTCCAGCACCATTTAAACCTGTAGCTAAAGCATAAAGCTCCAGTGAATGTCCATGTTATAATGTCAGCGCCCTCGCATCCATCCCCATGAGCCCTCTCAAGCCTGTGACATCATTAAGCACATGTTGTTCAAGCAGCAGAGATGCCTTGCCATACCCACCCCACCCCCATATTGGTAAACCGGTGAAAACAAGAAGAGGCCCATAAATAATAGAGATGGTGTACAGTGCCATTCCAGTGTGAAGAGCACACACACTTCAACAGCCTTTAAATAGGCATCCTTGAAATAGTAGATGCTACGGACCCTCGAGATGGCATTTTAATGCAGATCTGATTTTTTCTTTTCTTTTTTTTTTTTAAATCAGCTATCTAACGCACCTTTCCCCTCCCTCCCCGCCCCTCCGAGGCCTGGGCACACCTGTGTTCAATCTGCCAGTTCTTGGTGCATGATGCTTATCATCTATGAAAGCAACGTGTGGGCTATACAGATGCTCATTCTCCTTCTATAATGCTTTAGCACATAAGCACCTTTATGTGCCAGTAACTGCGTGAGCAAAAGCATCAGTTAAACAGCACATCTGCCACTGAGGCTCAGGTGGCAGAGGGACAGATGTATATCCAGACACCAGAGCTCAGGAATCAGGCTTATTGATCATTTATTTAAAAAACAAAATCTCTATTGCCAAATTAGCTGTAATATGATTTACACAGCAGCACCTTACAACAATGTTCTTTTGTAGCAGTTTAACTCTCCATTTCACCTTTGTTATACTTAAGAATGTACATACAATACATGACCTATCATTTACTGTGACTGGCATATAATCAGTATTGCAGGTGTAGTGATCCTGGGTAAACCTTGCCTTTAGATGTGTAGGCATAGCTTATTTGTATGAAACTAACCATGGAATTATCCTTTAGCCTTTAGTTTTTGCAAATAGCTGGAATATCAGAGCACATGGATGAGCTAAATGTCAACTAAAGAGCACACATATTCTGTCCACTTCAATTACCAGCCTAGATTTTCAGTTTATGCTTTTACAGCCTTTCCCATACATGCCTGTAGCAATGCTCCCCTACTTTTGATTTCTTATACCTATAACTTTTTTTTTTTTTTTTTTAAATTTGCATGTACTTCTACTCACAAACCCACTTAACTGGAATTTAACTGCGTTTTTGCCTGTGCTGTAAACATGTTTGCATTTGGCTTTTCCTCTGGTGTCCTTAGCCCACTGTGTTGATCAATACTGTGGAGCGTATATGTGCACTAAGAAAAATAGTAGGACTGATATCTGCTATTAAGTCTCCATCTAGACCGTGGTGAGAGCAGAAATCCAACAATAGTTGTCACTTACAAAAATGCTTTACATTAATTTTATGTCTAACAGGGAAGTTAATGAAAGATACACTAGGTGACCAGAGAAACTGAAAACCCCTGAATGTTGTAATGCAGTCCAATAAAACAGTTCTTTATCTAGCACTACCTTTGTAAAGATGTCCTCATGACAATGACAATGTCATCATTTAATGATGACACTTATGCATAAGCTCTGGACAAGTACATAAGTGGAGCATTAGTCAACACTGTTAGAGCTAACATTACAAAATATGTAAAATGTTGGCACAGTGTCAGATGTGCTGATTGAAACTAGAGCAGTTTTAAAGGGCTCTAGTTTGCCACTGTATTATAGTGGATTAGATTGATTATACTGATTGACATGAAACTAGTCAACAACGCATTTGGATAAGTAAAGCAATAAGGTTTAAAAGGACAGAAGTGCCAAAAGATCACTTCCAGCTTTATGGTTTTCTTAGTCTTGTATATTAAACGAATTCTCTTTGAGTTTTGAACTCTTGGTCAGATAATACAGGTAAACTCATAATGTCAACTTGGTCTTTAGGAAAGTGAAGGCTGTTAACCACCGTCTAACATTTAATGAACCAAACAACTGATTATTCAAGAAAACCCTATACTAGATGTGCAATGTTAAGGGTTTTTAAAATATTAAACAAATATACACTATATTATATGAGTCCAAATACAGGTCAGCTATAACTTACTCTGCATTAACTATTGGTAGGAATATTATTAATGCAAAAGACAAATACTCCTTTGTTGCCCACAGATAGTCTGAAGGGAATGCCACATTGTTCACTGTCTTGTTGTTGCCCCCCTACCCATTATAACCTCCAGGGACAAAACCTGAGCCTCTGCTGGTACCCTGGTCTGTGCCTGCACCACCACAAGCCCTTTCCACCATACACCGCACCCCGTCATCCCTCCAGTCTCCACTCCTCCCACTTCAGCACCCCCTCACTCTCTTGCACTCCTGCCCTGCTCCAGTAGCCCCAAATCTCTGCATTAAGCCTACTCACTTCAGCATGCAGACCCTAATTAAAGAGAGAGCGATTAAAGCACAACAGATGCTGAACATTAAGGGATTATTTAAATGATTCTCAGTCACGGCTTGGGTAAGATTAGAGACAAGAGAGAGAAAAGAGTGACAACAGAGAAAGGAGGGTTAAAATAACAGACAAACCAGTGCCATAAAAATAGTATTTGATTTGCATTTAGCTGCCAGTGTTTATCCTTGTTGCCATCAAACTTGTTGATATTTGCTTTTTTAATTTCAAAATGTTAAAATAAGTCTATGTACATGCAGAGACTGATAAGCAAAAGAAGGGATTGGATGCATAAAAACAAAAAGTGTTGGCCTTTTGTAACTTTTAAGGACTAACTGGGTGTAAAAAACCCTTTTAGACTTACATTATTCTGGTAGTGTTTTCTTTGCTGCCCATCACATAATATAGTTTAGTGAAGACACAACCACAGGCACCTCTACACTGACAAATGCACAGAATCTGGGGCTAACCTAAATTGCTGCTGTTTCTGCTATTTTCTATTTCTGTTTTCTGGTTGAACATTGCTGATGCAATACTGTTTTTACTCTTGAGTTAGAAAGAAAGAAAGAAAGACAGAAAAGAGGATCTGAAGACAGACAGATACTCCCATTACTGGATCCTGGCAAAAAGACTTGATCTCCTCTTAACTTGTCCCCCCCTCCTTAGTTTGTCCCACTGCCAAATTACCACCTTATTATGGACACGGCATGTGGGATATCCCCAAAGAAATGGAGGACTATCAGTCCCCCTGATAGGCCGGGCACCTTCCACAGCCAGCCAGTGCTGTTCTTCCAGAGAGCTTTGTTTAAAAAAAAGATGAATAATGACACTGGAATTGTGTTGATATTCTGACCCTCTGTATTGGACAAAATTGGAGTATCTTGTCCTTGTTCAGGACTTATGTAATCTGTAGTCAAATTAAAAAAATAACTTTTTTAATCTTAGGTTAAAGTGAGAACTGAAAGCTAGTAAAACAAGAGGTAACCGTACTTGGGTTAGAATTCAGCCTCTCTTTCCTATCTTTTCTCTTTAGCGTGCCAGGTAGCTGACAGCAAATCTTTTAAGTCCATGAAATTCTTTTCCCTTGAGCATTTCAGGGAGCACTAAGCTTTCCTGAAGGGCTGAAACTCAAGTAGTTGTAGACATAAAAAATGTACCTATTTTTCTTTCACATACAATTTTTACACACACATGCAGTAAGCATACTGCACAATGCTTATGACAATGCCGTCACCTAGACAAGAAAGGACAAGAGAAGTAATTTACATCTTCTCTTTGTGATCTCCTTTTTTTTTGTCAATTCCAAAACCAGGTTTTATCAAAGCCATCAATCTCCAAGCGTTTATTACCAAGAGTAGTGCACCTTCAAAAATGTGTTGCCACTCCCCCCCCATCTGATTGTTGCTGGGAATAGGCTATGCCTTCACAATGCCATTCAGTATTTGCCCAGAGGCCACGTATCTAATTAATATCACCAATACCTCAGCATGTAACAGCCTTCTTTAGAATTCAAATGAGAAGCCTTTCTCATCATCCTACCAGTATATATGAGCTCAAATCCACGTGAATTATGTGCTGTCTCTTATTCATCTCATTCACTGTACTCTCTGAACCAAATTGAAACCTTACAACTGCTTTGTCAGTGTCCTGTCTTGTCTTGCTTCTTGGTGCTATAGGACTTGAAATATGTTAAAACATTTAGAGACATCTGGGATAAAATAACATTTATATTCAAATGGAAATGCCATTAAATTCTTCTTTGGTTTGTCTCCGCCTCTTGTTTTGTGAGACCAGAAATAAGTGAAGCTTGCAGACAGCAGTGGCTCTGAATAACAACCTGGACAGACATTTGGCATCACAATTCTCCTCAGTCAAACACTCATTACTTCCCCCTCATTAGAGAACAACTGTTGGGTTGAGAGGCCACTTTGAGGAGGCCACAATGAATCTCTCCTGAAATGTCTTTGTGCTGCTGTTTCTTGATCATACATCGCTGTTGGACAGAACATAAATCTAGAGAAATTTCTTAATTTACCTCAATGTGTGTATGTGTGTTCCTTTCTCAGAATGTAGCATGCAGTGTTAACTACGCATCCGACAGTGACTTTGAGGGGGGCTGGTCTGAACCAGGAGTAGATGGATGACCCCACATCTGGCACTCCCACGGGACATCTGAAAGACGCAGGGCGGGACAGCTCCATGCGCTCCACTGCATCTCACAGCATCCTGAAAACAGGGCTCCCCAAATGGCTGAAACGGCTGTGTAAATCTCACGCCTTCACCACTCCATCACTCACACACACACACACACACACACACACACACACACACAAGACAAGAACCCGGTAGAGGGAAGTCCACTGTGCATCAGCTGTGTGGTTCCCATTGGGCATTTATCTGTGTCTTGGTGTTCCTACTGATTTCCACATCCTTACATTATAGTGCCCAGAAAGTCAATCCAGTCAAAAAATATACACAAAGAAATTTCTCAGCAGAGTGACAGATGAAGGTCTGAAATTTAAAGCAGTTCATTTCGCAGACTTGATCAGTAGGTCCCTGTTCTTTCCAAAATCAAAGACTGTACTGTATTGTTCTGTTCTTCCTTCAGGAGATTTGGCCTATAAAGTTCTCTCTGCCCATGTAGTAACTGATACTGGATATGATAAAAACTGAGGAATAACTATGTTTATTATAGCTACCCAACAATGTATCATTTTGCAATGACAAGCATGCATATGTCCACTGAGGACAAAATGGATTAGCAGGTCTCAAGCAAGAAGAAGAGGGTAAAATTAGCACATTCCGTGTTTTATCTATTTATATTAAAATCCTGTATCAACTGACATCAATAAAAGACACAATGCTAGAAAATGATGAAGATATTTGCTGTTGTATCAACAACAACTATTGGCTAGCACCCTTTCAAGAGCTGCCAACATTATTGGCAAACTTTCATCTTTGTGGTGGTGTGTGATAGGCTGTCCAATTTCTCGATGCCTCACAGTGATATGATGTGCCTAGCCCTTACCCTAACCATCACCTTTCACTAACCATTAAACCAAGTCATCACCATAAAATTCAGTACCGTACATGGTCCCTGCAAGGAAGGCTGAGTCCCTACGGAGTGGGTGTATTAGCAGGATTCAGTTCCCACAGTGTGAGCAATACCAGGTGCAAAGACAAATACACACACACACACACAACTTTGTCATCCTTTCTACATACATTCGAAGCTTTTTCAGTCAGCCATTTTAGCTGCAGCTTTAAATGAAGTTTCGCTCTTTACATTATTAAGCACTGCAGTTTTGCTACCATGGATTTGAATGTGAGAAACCCACTCTCCTTCAGCCTAATCTTACCCAGTCATCCTTTTATGTAGGAACTTCATTCTAACTTTAAACAGTTCACATGCATTAGGCTTTTCACACATCAATTTTGATTTTTCACACACTGCAACTCCCATTGATCTCATTCCATTGCTGTTTAACAGCCAAACAGCAACACAGTTTAGCTCAAGCTGTTTCTGCAGCCAGCAATCCCAACACAGTTTCTTCAGAAACTGCAATTTTTAGTTAGATGTATTTCACAGCCCTGTTCTAAACTAAACAGCAAAGCAAAAGTCTGAGCCACATATAAAGCTAATTTCCATATGTGTATGTGCATGTTGTTAAATCTTCATTCTGTCAGTGTTGCTTGTGTCATTGGTGAATGTAGATAGCACACTTCACTGCTTATCCTCATTATGCAGATCTACCTTTACCAATTTAGGCTGTGCAGTAAGGAAATCAAGAATTCATGTTCCAAACATATACATCATACTGTAAAGGTGGCTGAATGCGGTCATAAAGCAATATGGTGCACACTGGTTAACCATTAAAAAGCATAAGTTGCAGTGTTTGTGTGTGCCCCATGCTGACGGAACCAGACTCATTCATTTCTGAGAAATTATCCATGTTACTTGGATATGAGCCGTGGGACAAACTGTCACTTTTATGCTCAGCTTAGAACACTTGGACACACTTATTCACGCATGATGGCTTATATATGGCAAAGGTGGACAGACATGCACGCACTTACTGACGTGCACAAAAAGGAGTTTCTCACGTGTGCACGCGTGCACATACACAGACGCATATACAATCACTCATACCCCTCCCTTTTCCGTCAGCTCAACTGACAGCAGTAATGAGTTTCTTCTCTGCATAAGGCAACTAGCACCCACTCAAGGGAATTTTTCAGGCTGAATTGCAGCCATTAATCACAGTCCTGAGCAACACAGTGCCATCATGTGTGCAGCACGTACAAATGCATTCATAGCTAAACAGGAGCTGCTGATTGTCCAAAATGACAGGGAGTGCGCTGATAAGAAAGAAATGAGAAAGACAATAAAAATATAACCATGTTTCATAAAGAAAATGTTTGGCTTGGTAAATCATCTCTTTAATCTGTGCAAAATGAGGCCTTGATTAATACTGAGCCAAATGTAGAACTAAGACAGGGAGTAGTAAAATCTCAGATACTCTATTCTGTAAATAGGACCTCAGTTACTGGGAGGAGAAAAGCTGCAACATCAATCATGATCAACAAGATACTTCTGTCAAACACTGTGTGCCTTTTGCAGAAACACACACACGTATTCATGTACATGTAAACAGAGAATAATATGTTGTGTGTACTGAAGACGTAATACATATAATGGAGCAGAGAGAGAGGCAGTAAAATAAATACAGGGCAGCTACAGCAACAGCAGCCCTTCAAAAGTATGGAGCATTTAAGATAATGACAGTGGCTGGCTTATATATGGAAAACTGCCATCAGCCCATTTTATGACGTCAACATATTGTCACCACATCCTCTTGTTGAGACAGCTGTAAATTCAAAATCTGTCTCCTCTTTTCATTGTCTGTCTGCCCTTTGTTCCAGCTGACTGCAGTCACCAGGCATATTACTGACCCTTAATGACTGGAGGAACCCAGCCCACACCCTCTTGCCTCCAAACAGGATAATCTTGATGAATTCATGCTAATGTGCAGCCAATAACCTCCAGCCCTTTTTGTATGCACATGTGTGACTCCTCTGCCACACCCACTGCATGGAGTGTAGCTCACACCCATTCTGAAGCAAAAAAAAAAAAAAATCACCACAGAGGAAGAGTAGACAAGTGCAGGCCCTGTCATAATCACTTCTTACCCACTTAATGTTATAGGACAGCGGGTAAGAAATGAAAGCCCTTTGTCTCTGCCTCTACCTATAGTGTGTGTGCCAACAAAGGCTATGTCTGCAGTACTTTATCTGTTATGATGGCATGTCTGTTTCTATCAGATAATGAAATGCCAGGATTTCAGTAAACAAAGAGCAGCTCTGGACTTTCCTCCATTGTGAAGATTTTTTTCTGATGGAAAGACCAGTGTGCGAATAATGGAATAAAATACATGCTTTGTCTTTATAGTGAACACTTCTCATAAATGAAATTTCTTTTAATTAACTGACTACTTGTGGTTTCAAGAAGCTCTTTTCTAGTAGGTGAGATACTTTGCATTGACTACCTTAGGGCTGTAACTGATTATTTTCTGAATTAATCTTTTTGTTTATGTAAATGAGAGAAAGTGACATTCAAATTGCTGGATTTATTCAACCCTCTTGTCTATCATTATTAGCACAGAAGCAATAAATCCTCACACTTAAAACTAGAAATGATTGTAATTTTTACTTGAAAAATTACTAATAAAAATCTACTCTACTCTAATCTTTGCGGCTCTAGACCACACATTCTTCTTTCTAAGATATAACATGTCTGTTCATATTTTTTTTTCCACTAAATATTTTTTTTACCTCGCAATATTGGAAAAGGTTGTGTTAAATGTTTCCCTAACTGATAATCAACACGGGATGTTTCTGAGCAGCTCCTGACTCACATATCAGTGTTTTTTTTTTTCCCCTGCGTCTTACTTTGCTATTATAAGAACAGACAAGTAGTCTGTGTTGATGCTGCTCTGGCTGTCATGCTCTCATCTTGTCTGTTCCCTGCAATGGATGGGAGGAGCACTTCCATAAGGTGTCAGACATAAGCGTATATCACTGGCTCTTCCAACCTGCCATCAGACAGCTAACCCTCTAAAAATAACTCACAAATAATGCCCATACTGGCAACTGGAGAGGGCTATTACACCACTAGCATCATGTTTCATCTTTTACACCAAGGCAATGAAATGGTACACCTTATGACTTACTAACATGAGACATGAAACCACTTATATAAAAAAAAGAGGTGCATTACATTTATACGTATAATTAAAGGCTATAGTTATACTGATCATACAAATTCTTTAGCGGATTATAAAGACATTCACAGAGCAGCTACTGTACAAGGTGCCATTTAAACATCTCATATGATGGGTCCTAAAATTACTTCTACCTCACTTGAGATGGGAATTAAATGCCCAAATGATGCTGTCAAGAGTAAAAAAGGACTCACTAACAGGTCTGTGGGAAATACACTAAGCTTTGGTTGCTGTGTTGTACTAGCAGCAGAGCCAGGTGTAAGTATAGTCACTGACCATGAGACTTTGCCACAGCGTGCAATTGTCCATGTCTGTGCATTTATTTGATGTTAAGCATAGGGAATATGTACCTTACAGTGATGAATTACGAGTGTGGAGTCAGGGGAGCAGTTTTCCAGCATGTTCTAACAGCAGAGGCGTGCTTCTTCAAACCAAGCAAGTCCACCGCTGTTGCTTTGCATCCTGCTGCTTGTTGAAAGCTGCCCTTGAAACAAAGCTGCCGGGGTCAGGAAGTCACAGCACAGCATCGGAATGGAATGTTCCCTTCTGGCTCAAGGTCCAGCCTCCAGAGCCAGAGAGGCCCAGGGATCATTTGAGACCACCGACACATGCTACATCTATGTATTTCACTCCCCAGTGCTCTCCGCTTTCATCTATTCCTGCCTGTTTTACTGATGGCTTATTCTGTGTTTGCCTACTTGCTCTGCCACTCTAATTACTCAAATTAAAATTATTAATTTGAGTGTTAAATTAATTAAGTCCTGTGCAATCCTACATCTCCTGTCAAAGAAAACTCTTTGAATATGTTGGCAATTAATATGAGCAGAGCGATTAATGAATAGGACCACAAATATTTATTTTCATTATCCACTGACCTTCTTATTTTATTGATCACATTTTGTTAAGATTGTCAAATAATCATAAAAACATCTTTTATAATTTGCCACAGACCAATTTGGAATCTTCAGCCCATATGTCATTTTACTCCCATGTGACAAGCTTTAACAAAAATGACTAAAACAATTGATTAGCAAAATAGTCGTTGAGATCAAATCAATTAATCATTTCAGCTCTATTATTTTTTTTGATCAATTGCCCGTTTGCTCTGAAAAAAGTCAGAAAATAGTGAAAAATACTAATCACAAATTCCTAATGTCTAAATTTTAATCACTGAGAAGCTAGGGACTGTTTATTAATGTTGCCTGGATCAGAATAGTTTATTAATTGCTTAACAAACAGACTATCACAACGATGTCAGTAATTCCTTCATCCTATTCCATCTGCAACCTCTTCTAATTGGTTCCCATGGAACTCATTTTAACATTGGTGACTGACTGCACGCACACCAGAGCCTGACAAGCTTCTTACCCCAGACAGTTTTAGCTCTCCCATCCTATTCAATAACTACAGAGAAAAGTTATAAAGGTTGTTTATAATTTCATTGTTCATTTGCTTATTGTGTTCTTGTTTTTCTGGGCTGCTGTGTTGCCTGTTTGGAAAAGGGCAGAGTTAGAGATGCGATGCTGTAGCAGGCTTGGTCCACCTTATTTCACTGCCAAAACCAAGGTCATTGCCGCTGCACTGGGGCCATCAGACAGGGGGATGGGTTTCCACTAGGGAATGAGCAGGAGGCTGAGCATTGTAGGAGGGGAAACATAATGGGAGAATTAAAAAGAAGGGGAGGGGTATTCTGCCCTCATGCACACAAAAAGGTCACCGTTTCCCAGATAAACCCCCCTCTCCAACGTCCATCCCCTCATGACCTCTGACCTCTCTATTTCTAAGTCAATGCTGAAACAGAGGGAGAAGTAGGGGGATGGAAGGTGCAAGGGGAAACACACCCACCCAGAGTCAGCAGTGACAAAAGGGGGCCTCAGCTACAGCTAGCTGAGTTGGGCAGGAGAACAAACGCCCAGGTCACAACGCAAAGCCAGCAGAGGCTACACATCTCCACAGCCTCTGCCTGTTCCCAGCCACTCCACTGTTCTGCTGTTCATAACTTATAATAGGTGCTGCTCTGCTGTCAGAGGTACCTCAACACACACACAAACACACACAAGCTACAGAGGGCAGACATGGCTGAGGCCCAAAGGAGAACTGCTGCATGCCCATCACTGACAGGACTTTGTCTCTGACTCTTCTGCATATTGGCCACCACAGAAACTTTTCCTCATCATTGCCTAAATAAAATGCAAAAGCGGACTGAGGGGCCCTATGCGTGTGTGTGTGTGTGTAAGGGCTAATAATGTTATAACATTATGTTTACAACTATCTCTGCTGCTAACATCAAAACTAATATCCACGACTAGCTCCACTTTTATCATTTTTGCACATGCAAATCAAAATGTCTGCCAAAGGAGAACATAGGAAGAGGGACTTGTACTGTTTTTATTGGTGGATGGTGCAGACCCTGTAAATGCTTTTAGCTGCAGAATCTGGCCATAAAGACTCTCTTAAGTGTAGCGAAGCATGGTGATGGGGCAGTAGAGAAAGCTAGCCAAAACCATAGTGAAGCCTGGAATCATTCAGTTCAAACCCACATATTGGGTTAGGAAGATCTTTCATTGACCAAAATGATCCCTGGTTAACCTCGTTTTGAGTGACATTGTTTTTGTCTTTTTTCTTCACTCTGGAGGACCATCCAAACACACACTTTAAACCGTGAAAACTGTAAGAAAACACAGGATTCATTACTAAAACATGCTTAGTAGAGAGAAACCCCTTGAAGAGGAGCTCAAACTGAATTCATTCAAATCAAAGGAGTGCAACTTTGCATAGATTGCAAAGCCAGACTCCAACATTTGTAGACTCGTCTACCTTGTTCAACCTCTGGCCTGACCTTTGCTCTTTCTTTTCGCCTTTCACCTCTATTACTGAGGAATTCGTCTTGTGAGCCTTAAAAGCAGGCAAAAGGAATTTCAGGCCCCTTTTTCATTTGTTTGTCTGAGAATAGCTAGGGTGGTCCAGAGACATCCAGAGACCAACACAGACTTCATAAACAGGATCCCACTTTGTCCAATACACAAGCAGAATCACATGCATACCCAGTGACAGACAGACAAATGCTAAACTAACTTCAAACAAGGGCACATTCTCAATCAGGTGATGTGAAAGGATGTAAATGTGTTTACTTAACTTGAAAATTCACAGACACACAGTGTCAAAAAGAAAATGCCAATCAGTTTCAATAGAATGACTTCTACTTTTCTGCAAGGCATGCACTTTCGAAAATATATTATTCCAGTCCTTCTAAGAAGAATTCTTCCAAAGTTGACACTGATTTGTATGACAATGAAATGTAAAGGCATCATCTGAATGGGCATTATCTGGATGATCAGGCAGAGTGTACACAGCTGATGAGAGCAGCTGCTAGAAATGCTGGCACAGTAACAGGAGCATGCATCCTGCAATGAGGTCAAGATCAAAGTTTGCTCATGCATTTTAAGTTGTTTTGGATAACAGCAACTCATATATGTCTCACTGGACATAACACAATACATACAGGCCCCAACAAAATCCAGCTGTCAAGATGTGAATAGATCAGGGCATTAAATGTTAGATGGCATACAACTTTCTACAGCTTCTGATGGATAAGTTCAGTTAGGTTTAGTTTTTCCTGCACAAAATGATATGTAAGCATTGGCACTAACGTCTGAACTGAGCCTCCAATCAGTCTGTTAACTTCTGTATCTCTGTCCCATTTAGAAAACTCATTCAGTGGTTAATGTTCTAATCTCTTTCTCTCATTTATCATACAATATATCAAACTTTGTAGTTTCTGATCTGTGTTCTCTGTACACGTGTGTGTGTGTGTGCGCGCAATGTTCACGTGTTTCATGATGCATGATCATAATTCATATATTTTTCTCTCATGGTGAAAGCACTCTGGCACAGCTCAGTTTGTATTTCATAACATTATATAAAACAACTATATAATTTTATTTGATATATTATTCAAAGACATATTTAGAATTTAAACTATGTCAAGCATGTAGGAAAAAGGGCAATGCTTGTTTGAGCAGATTAAATTTTCTGTCACCCATTTGTTTCACTCTTCCTGTTTACTGGCTTGACTTGCCAAATGATTTTGTTTACATAGGTAGATATTTTTAGAGCATGAAGGCGCCACTTCTACTCCACACAGTAGCTCATCCCCCATATTATGGTGACGCTTTCCTCAAACTGATGGTTGTTATAGAGTCACATGTATCTCTGCGTTTTGTGCATGGCTAAGGTTCTTTTAGTAGAGATTGCAGCAAACACTGTGCTCATGATTTTTTTGTACTAGCTGCATGTTTTGTTTTTTTTTTTACATTTGTACACAGAAGAAATGCAATTTCTATAAATTAGGGTTCACGCCCCTTTTGTTTCCTTCAACCATGCAGCATTATCAATAGTTATCTATTAAACAGCTGATTAGTTATTAATTAGCTAGTGTCTGGAAATGTAACTGCAGCCAAATTTTGTATTTCACACCCCACTGTAACAAACCACCATATAAACACATGCACTAAGTCATACTATGGTCACCACAGGATTCCTCATATTCCATTGTTTCAAGGTCAATGACATGTTATCTTCAGAAATAATAGACACTCTCTCTGCCCATTCCCCACAGGAGAGTTGAACAAATCTAAGCCATTGTCAATGCAAAGATGCAGAGTTTTCATTAGGGACAGTAAGTACTTCCATATATTCAGCTTCAGAAAAACAACCCATAGAGGACAAATAGCATCATCATAGGCATGGGGGAGGGAGAGAGAGAAACATACACACACAGAGACAGAGACAATCAGATCAGTAGTTTTTTGCCATTGCCTTTCCTCAACAGAGTAAAAAAAAAACAAAAAAAACAAAAAAAAACAAAACAAAAAAAAAAAACAGATCCTGAGATCCTGTTCTGAACCAACCCTGAACTGGTTCAGTGTGCAATTCAAAAACAAGTAATTAAATATTGCCATTGGAGCCAGTTCTAAATGAACTCAAACAGGGTATGCATAATCAGGTAATGAGATCAGAGCATTTAGCCTGCAGGTGTACCATATAAAACTGGTTCCTACTGTAATTACAAAGCACAGGTCAGAGCTCTCATTCCTTCAGCTTTTCTCATTGCTACAGAAAAAAAAAGCCCTTTCTTCCAAAACCCTTGTGATGACACACTTGCAGACAGATGGAGAGGCACTAATCACACAAGGGGGGAACATTCTGGCTTAACATCAGCCCAAATACCTGCACAAAAGAAAGAACAAGGCATTCACTAGCCATGTCCGTATTTACTGTAACTAA
Organism: Mastacembelus armatus; assembly: GCF_900324485.2. Lineage (NCBI taxonomy): Eukaryota > Metazoa > Chordata > Actinopteri > Synbranchiformes > Mastacembelidae > Mastacembelus > Mastacembelus armatus. The sequence goes on along the minus strand of NC_046635.1, from coordinate 8,890,777 downwards.
TATGCAGTGTTTCAAGAACAGGAATATCAACAAGAAAAATGATATCAACATGAGGAATATGGTAATGATAGTTTTGCTTTGTGGCATAGAATGGGAACAGTATATTTGTTTCTTCAAAAATCATGATAGTTAAAAATAATGCTCTGCTATTAAACATATAGTTGATTTTTTGTATGAATTATTTGTGATTTTGCAAGGATTATGAGAAAACTCTAAGAAGCTTAATGTTTACATATCAAAATAAGCATTTAGTTGGCTAATCTATAAAACAGAGCGATAACTTGCATCGTGGTAAGCAAGCATAGGGGAGCAGAGGTAGGAGGGGAGAGATCGAGGGCGGGGTTAGGCTTGTAGACAAAGGGAGCAACAAGGAGGTGTAGGGATAGAGCTTCAGCATTCACCCCAGCGGGAGGCCATTAAAGGGGTGGGAAGAGGAAGGAGAGTCACTGTTGACCCAAGCAAACGTGCATGCACATATTCAAACAGTCTCATGTGAGCTCCCCATAAACTACTCTCACTAACTGCTGTCCATCTGAGTAGCTGCTAGCGGTGAGCCATCCACAGACCTTTTAAGCTAAAACTAAGATGAGAAGTTGCAACATGCAATTTATGTTGTAACTTCTCATCTTCTGCCACGCTACACATTTGATTCTGCCTGGTCAACATCACACTTATTTACATTCAGACCCCTGAGAGCAGTTAAATTCACACAAATGAGAGGCATAGATATAAAATGAGACACTTTTACAGGCATCCTCTGTCTTCTCCTATTTCATCCTTTATAGCCCCCTGGGTTCTTCTTTTTCATTAAAGTCTCATTCAGAAACATACTATTATAATGGCCGTGCAATTCACAATGACAATTTCAGAACGGAAGATGGAAAATGTCATCCAGTAAGCAATGATTCTGTAGTAAATCAATACTGAATCAATCTATAAAGTAAATAACATGTATAATGAACAGTTATTGTATCTGCATTTACTGCTGTTTGTGTTTTCACACTTGTCATTTTTGCAATGGCTTTGCCTGTGCTGGGGATACTTCGTAATGTGTGTGCAAATCTTTCCAAATGGTCCTTGAGGTCAATTGCGGTCTCCGCGTATGAAGGGGACTGTAAAAAAAAAAAAAAAAAAAAAAAAAAAATTCCCTGACAATGCCTAAACTCTTTCCAATTAATTCCAGACAAACAGACAAAAGCAAGTCATTTCAATTGATCCTAAAAGCTATTTTGTAACAGGGGGGCTTTTGTGGTGTGTTGCCTGGTGACACGGGTGTGCTGTGGGGGAGGGGCATGAGCCCTGGACGGGTCCACTGTACCAAGCTTGTCATTCATCCAAATGATGAAAAGCTTCCTGAACCTAAGCTAATGAGGAGGTTCTAGAGAAAGTGAGGAAAGAGAGGGAGACTGAAAGAACAAAATCAACCATCAAAGAGATAATATTTAGGAGGAAAAAAGTGTTTCCTGGACCAACTGCTGATTCAGAGGGGCAACAGGGAGTCCGTCCTACACCAACCCCCGACAGTTAGCTCACACAAACGGTTGTCAAGCAAATAAAAAGTGAAATTTATGGAGGGAGGTAATGTGGAGGGTAAGATGGAGGCTTTATCCACTGGGAGGGCTATAAAGAGGCTTCAGTAATCACACCACCCATTGCATCACAGTGGTACAAGTCAGAGCCCTGTTGTAAAAGGGACTATAACACAGCAAACTACCTCAAAAACACAAAGAGAGCATCAGCAATAACAAACACTTGGAACAGAAAAGGAACCAAACACTAGTCACTGAGCTTTGTAAAGACAGAATTTGTTTGTTGTGGGCCATTTCTCTTCATAAAAAATGAAAACACTTAATCCAAATAGCACATGTCCAGTATAGAAGTCAGGTGGGCCAGGAGAGGACCACTGGTTTACCTATTAAGCTCTTATAAGATTTAATACTAATAACGGTCTCATAAATTGAGGCTATATGGTAACAGGTGGCCTTAGAACCTTGGGACTGAGTAGTGCAAGAAGCTGGGCACATATTTTCCTAAATGAGCTGTAACACAAAAATCATCTCTAAAACCTTTTCAAGACAGCCAAACAGCAACAACATGGGTAGGAAAGCTGCTATAGCTATTTGTGAACAGTGAAAACAGACATTTTTACATCATGCAACACAAAAAGGAAGTCAACTAACACAATTAATGGTGAATGAAAACCCCTGTTAGCTTGGCTTGAATTCACAGTGTATTACCAACATTATTGTTTTATAGCAAATCTTTCAAAATAAAGGTGTTCATGAGCAATGATGGGTAAAATGGGGACATTTTATAGTCTTTTTTTTTTTTTTTAATATATATAAATATTTATGTTACGAGCACCTTAAAGGGTCCCTGAAGGATTATTTTCAGGGATGGCTTCTTGCTAACCTGATAGAAATGAGACCCAAATATTAAAATGTGTCATTACAATATAGCCTTTATTCATTCAACACCTCGCCAAAAGATTCCTTCACGCACCCCAGAAGGAGAGCAGTCAGAGGTCAGAATATGACTTTCAGGAGTCCTTCAGTTCTTTGCGAATCAGGACACCAAAAAGGGTCTGCAGAAACACAAAGACCAGCTGAAACACCATATGTGATTTTGAACATAGGTGCCACAAGATGCTCAAGTTCATTCACTGATTCAAACTACATTCACATCACATTTGGTTTTTCAGAAACAAATGAGTATTTGCTTTAAGCTTGTATAGTTTTATGCTTATACAGTATTAATCCTTGAATTTAAAAAGATGCTGAATATTACATCCAAAGAGCATTTTAGATGCACAATTTATTATATTTCACCACCTACAATTACATTATTATTGTATCATTTGAAACCATTGCAAACTTCAAATTTTGACAGAAGAGATGAATAGGTGAGAATGTGTAGATTGTGGGTGATTAAAGAAAGGACTGGATTGATGGATGACTCCAATGCATCACAACACTTTTACTAATACTGTATATTCAACTAATTACTCAAAATTCAGAGCATAAGCTACTCAATTTACATACAATTCCTGCTGCCACTATTTCACTGAAATATGCAGCACAAACTAACTTTGTTTCCAAAAAAAGTTCATACATTCCTGAGTGCACACTGACTGATCAAGCTGACTTGCATATTATAAGTTCATAACATGTTATTTAAGCTATAAAGAATATACTGTGCATTGCTGCAGTACAAAAAAAATAAATGTCTGCGCTATCTTCAGTTGAGGAACAGTGCTCATAAAATATGAATTGTCATTTTCCCGATGCTCTTGTCTCTAATTCTATTAAATAAAAAAATAGGGTGACCATATTGATGGCGTTTCCCTGGTTCAAAACAAAAAAACTCTGCAGCCTGACCTTTGAAAATAAGAGACCCTTTCGTGAGGCCTTAAAGGGTTGTGTTTGACAGTGCTAACCACTGAGCTGAGGTGACTTTTTCCCTTTGGACAGTGCTAACCTGTCCTATCCCACTGAGTGCAAAAGCTGCATTGGTCACAACAGCACAGCAGTATATTTTCTACACAGAGCCCTGTAATCAACAGGCTTCTGTGAGCCTTTGTCCATCTCTGTGTTACATTATATATATACTGTTTAATTATATGGCAGAGCCTTCAAAAAATCTTAACTCAGCACAGTGTGGGCTAGTACAGTGCAAGTAAAGCTGATGCTGCACCATCTCAGCATGTCCACAGAGGAATGTGCACATCCTCAGTGCTTTTGATTAAAAGTAAGGTGAGAAACACATTGTATGTGTATGAGAGAAAAAAAAAAAGTGTGTCACACTGTTTCACTATAATCTGATGAAAACGTTGTAACTGAACCATGGTAACAATGCTGGGCATTTAAATGTTGAACCAGAATGACTTCAAATAAAAGATTTGGTGGTCAAGCCAGTGAAAATTTATCTTGACGCCTTTACCAGGGAGTGGGCAGCTGGGTATCTTCAAGCTTATTGCACTCTTACAAAGCAGCTTGGAGACTCTCAGCATGCGCACTTGTTAATGCTAAATTCAAAGGCTTGAATTTCTAAGCAGCACTGTAGATGAGCATCAGAAGGTTCATTATCCTCAAAGAACAATATTAAAATATTCAAATGACTCCACAGCCAAGGATATTAAGTACATTTATATGCACAGCAATACCCCGATGACTGGGACTAGACTGGCTACAGTGTTTGTGTGTCAGAAATAAATAGTTTAATCATGATTTTTTTTTAAATTTTTTTTTTTAAACAAACCGACAACACAAGCCCTCAAAATCTAATATGTTGGGATCTCGAGATAAGACAATTTAGTATGACAACGACAAACACTAAAAAGATAGCAATTGTAACAATGGCAACTCTGTCTCCAAGAAATATTGTTCAAATATTACTAAGCTCTTTTCCCAGTTACCCTGTGATTACAAAGTAATGGCTGGATTATATTTAGAAGCAAATTATTTATTTTGAATGGAGTGAAAAGGGACCATACAAAGTGCACAGCTGTAACACCAGAGACCAGGGTTTTGCATCCACAGTTCTGTCTTTGCTTTATTTAACAAAAGCCCTTTGGTTAAGGTTAGGGAAAGACTGAGGTTTTGGTTAAATGGTTTACTTATATAAACATATGAAAAAAAAAAAACAACAAATTACCACAATATTACATTAATGGAAAAATATAATCAATAACATTTCCCTCAAAATGTATTTGCTTAGTTTTACATAACATAATTTCTAGGAGACAGAGCTGACCATAGCTAACTTTTTCTAGAATAAGGCATGTTAGATGTCTTATATACCCCAATATATAAGCCAGAGACTAAAGAGACTTACTGGCTGCCTGAATGCGGGCCTTGCGGCTCACCACTAGCCCAAAAGAGTTCTGGGCCATACACTCGTAGTCGCCCTCATCAGATGAGCCATCAGATTTGGTCTTCTGAAAGTGACGTATCAACAGTGAGCCATTGATGAAGGTGGTATGATGCTGCTCCTGAGTTAAAAGTAGGCCATTATGTCTCCACTGCATTGTGATTGGAGGGATTCCCTCCACCTGGCAGTGGAGCATGAGCGGCTGCTCCTGTACAGCAATAATATCACTGGGCTCCAGGGTGAAGGAGAGCTCCGCTTCACACATCACACCTGAAGAGACACACACAAACACATATGCAAAGACAGTCACTATATAGTTGAGTGTGAACTTAAATTGTTGACACTACAGGCAAACAGTAGTTTAAATCTCTTTACATGCAGTAGCTTTAAGGATATTAAAAACGTCTTACTTCTCACACAGCAATATATCAGCTTGTGCGAACACTATAAGATGCTTAGATTTGCTGCTTTTGTTTGGGAGATGATTAGATATTTACACTTTAGCATCCAAATTTTATATCAGAAATGCACATAGTCTGTTATACAAACATGCCATAAAAATGAAATTGTCTGAATGTATAATTGTGCATAACTTTTATATTTACACTGTTATTTTATTTTCCCTAATATCTGGTATCTTTTTAATTTGTAATGACCAGTGGGGACACATACACACACACACATCATACACAAAATCTTGGTCCACTCAAGATCCATTTAATACTTCTTCACCTCATAGTTGTTCTCAGAAGATTGAGTTTGCTCAGTTGTCATTGTCAAACTCAATTAAAAAGCTCCAGAAAAAGCTAATAAGTGGACACTGCATTAAGATTTCTTTGTGAAAGATAGCTATTTAGAGGTGGCCCTGTCCCTCCTATCTCTCCTTCATTTCCTGTCATCTCTCTATTGTTAGTATGCAATTAAGTCACAATATGCTACAAGAAATAGCTATATAATGATAACATAAATGTGCATATAAATATGTCTCCAATGACATTTGCATACCGTTGTATGGCATCATATATCATTTTAACCAATCACTTCACCTAAATACCAAATTATGCTCTTTTTTAAATGAATACATTTATGTGGAAAACACTACAGATATTGTCACTATTTCACTTTGGTTGAGAATTTTACTACGTTGTTTACTAGGAAGTAAGTGTTTTTAAACAAAAGGTTATATTTCTCTTTGCAAAGTAGTTTAGGGCATAGCAATATTTTATAAATCCTTCAGTACAGGATCAGCTTGTTCATAATTGGCATCCAATATGTTTGCTAAACAATGATAACAAAATACTGGTTTTGAGTATTGATAAAAGGCTGAAGCTAGCATTAGATTCTGTTATTGGAGAAATGCACACTGGCTTTATGAGGAAAAGATGTACTACAAGTTATATTACATTGGTATTGAATGGTTTGGAGGACTCTGAACTTAAAAAAAAAAAAAAAAAAAAAAAAAGACAATGTTGGTATTTTATTTTTAGCTTTTTATGACAGAAAATTAGAAAATTCTCCAAGCTCTAAATATACAGTAGCAAGAAAAAGTATTTGAACCCCTTATTGCAATTAACTGGTTTTCTGATAAGACAAATAAATTATATGCACATCCCTTCCAGGCTATCCAAATGACTTGACTACAGAACGATAACGCCTGCACACTCACTCTAAAGCCAGAAATGTATTAAATTATAAATTTCCGGCTTTGGAGTGAGTGTGCATGTGCTATTTTTCTGTACTAATTTGCCATAACATGTGATCTGATTTTCATCCAAGTCACAACAACAGACAAACACAATTTGCTTGAGCTAATAACACAGACAATTCTAATTTCTCATGTCTTTATTGAACATACAGTTTAGTATTGTGGCTGCTCTTCAGGAGCAGGAGCTCTTCACCCAGCCCAGGTGACTCCAAAGGCACAACACAGAATCCTTGATGAGGTAAAGAAGAGTCCAAAAGTAACAGCAAAAGGTTTGAAGACATCACTGGAGACTGCTAACCTCTCTGTTCATGAATCTACCATCCGTAAGTCATTGGACAGGTATGGTGTCCCTGGTAGAACACCATGGAGGAAACTGCTGCAGAAAATTCCAAGGGTTCACATACTTTTTTTTTTTTTTTAATGACACTGTAAATTTTGGTTTTCTCTACTGCTTGTAAAATGCTGTAGAGAACAGTAATAGATTTGTTAAGTTGACAAAAGACATATCTCAATTCTTGAATTTCATGACAACTGGTCTGTATGTAAATATTAACACTCGTGAGCACTCAAGAACTATTCTGAATTTGCTTTTTACGATATCCTACTTTAAAATGAGGTTGCATGTTTGGGCATAATACTTACAAAGAATCAGGAAAAGAGATAACCCTCAAACTTTAATAGCATAATTAAAAAGAAAAAAAAATTAAATAACTTCCATCAATGGGTAGAAAAGGAGCTTTCTGAATGAAGTAGAGTGCTGGTCATGAAGGCCAAGTGCATATCAAATGCTTTTCAGACACACTCCATAAACAGCAGCAACTATGAACTGTTATTAAAAGTGTGGACTAAAGAAACTGGAATTTTCTTCTTTAAATAACATTTCAAGATCAAATGGATAAGAGTTTCTCCACTTCTATTCAGAACATTACTCTGCTTCATCTAATCATGCTGTGTAATTAAAATGGTGACCAGGTTTCAGTGATCTCTTATGTAATCCCTTACTAAAATCATTTTGTGGGTAACTTGCCCTGGAAGATTTGTTCCCCCCCCCACACTGATAAGTATCTAATAAAAATCAAGAACATTTATTTTTCACATATTTCCAGCTGTAGTTCCACTTAAGAGTGTTGTTAATTTATTCTGGTACTGCTTTCCTATGAAAATATTTTGGCAAAACATATTTTCTTTTGGAAGTAAGTCCTGTGCGGAATCCAACATGCTGATTTATTATTTGCGTATTACTAATGTAATTTTACTGGCCAAATATATTAACAACTGCTAATTTACAGGTAAGTACAAACCGTTAACTGAGAATTTGCTTTTCCATCAATCCAATAGTTGGGGGAAAAAAAAAAAAAAAAAAAAAAACTTTTAAAATCTTTATTCTTACAGTATCTCAGAATTCTTTTTTCATCCGCATAATATGTATAGTATTCTTGTAACAAGAAATATTTGTTCTTCAGAGTAAATTTAAAAAGATACTCTAGGAAAGTTGAAGTGATTAAAGAGAAAAGGACTAACACGCAGAGGAATCAAAGAAGCATGTAAGGAGATCACCCTTAACATCCAGGCAACAGGTTATGTGATCTCTGAATCATTATGATGGAGATAAATCATTTTAATGTCAAGCCTCACATCTAAACAAACAAAGGAAGAATGCTCCTTATGTCATATCAGCTAAATCAGCTATGTCCAGGTAATGCACCTAGAGCATGTGGACTCCTCTAGTATAAACACACACTGGCATTGCATTGGCTTGTATGTGCGGCACCAGTTAATCAGTAGCAGCAATTTTGTAACAGTGTCAGTGTTCCCATTTTTCAGTCATCAACACAAATTGATACTCCATGTCTAAAAGGTCCAGTTTGGGTATTTTTGTTGATACTGATGCTTTCCAAGCCATAATGGTGTGAGGAGATCTGATTTTCTATATCAGCGATTTCTGAGGGTAAAGAGGGGGAGTGGGAAAACAATAAATAAAGGATGTAAACAGCCTAACCTGACTTGGTACAATAAAAGAGGGGCTTAGTGGGCTCTCTTGGTATCATATTTCAGCTGCTGATGGACTAAGCACTACCAGTCTCTGCCCCAGGCCCTGGAATCTAATGGGAGGGGGCTAGTGGAGGGCAAAGCACAAGGGTCAAAACAGAAAACCTCTGCCTTCATCCCTCAAATTCCAGCTGAGAAACACTTCCCCTTAGGTGCAGCCAAGGAATTCATTGATGCACTCCTCCATGAAGATCATATGTGAAGCATAATGCAAAGAAATGTTTCCTCTACCTCTTCTTGCCCTTTTTACATACTCGCCCCTCCCCTTTTTCACTCAACAAGCATGGTAAGTAAAATGGCCATGGAACCAGAGAGACATCAGTGCTACCACTTGTGAAAAACAAGGGGGAGGTGGTGGAGAAATATTTAACCCTTAGCGGGAAGGCAGTGATCCCGCTGCCTGGGCAGCTGCTCTCCAAAATGATGCTGGCCAGAGAGCTCCATCTCCTTTGGTACAAAGATTGCATGTTTTCACACAGGAACCAGCCAGCAGAGAAAAAAAAAAAAAAAAAAAAAAAAAATAATAGCAAAAGATCCTGCAGGCACACATCCAGTCAGTCACACTTCACGCTTGGATCCAAACATGGATCAACTTTCTTTTGGGTAAACTGGCTGAAATATATTGGGGGCTTTGTCAAATCACATTAGTGAAAGTTATTAAGCCTTGCAGCAAATACTACCAGTTCAGTGCTTAATGTGTTACAATGCCATTGATTTGGAGATGACTAAATGACTTTATTGATGTTTTATATACTTTCACTTGACTTTAATTAATTGGTTTAATCTATTAGTACGAACAATGTGAAAGTTCTTGGGCTTTAGCTTTCTAAATGAATAAAGCATGCTGCCAGAGTGACTAGCTAATGCAGTTACAAACAGTAAGAAAGGACACTGAATCATAAGATAGATCAAAGGAGATGAAAACTCAAAAGAAATGGAATAGCTGGATTTTGCATTTTGTGTTTAGGTTAAAGTCACCTATGATGAGCATCCACAGGGTGTGCAAATAGAGAGGGGAGGACATCTGGGGAAAATTATGGACAAGAATACATCTATCTACATAAACACATGCTCACACATGAATCTACACATTCATGGATTTTAGTCATTGCTCATTCCATGCAGAGTACAAACATGTAGGATATGAGAGCAAAGACAAGTGTGTGGCTGTGTGTGGCTCATGCACCAGCTTACTACTGACAGATACAGTAAGTGTGTCTGGCTGACATAAAGGTTTACTGCTGCAACTGTGAAGAGAGGATCACACACCAGCCACTAAAACACAGATATAGCTAGCAGACACAAGCACCACTTATAGAGCTAAGTGAGCTTAGCACAGACCACAGGCTTCTTATAGGCAGCGGTGTAAGGATATAATAGCTACTGACACAAAGGCTGGACATCAGATCACATGACATTTTTTATTGCCTAGATGGAGTATAGCCTAGGGCTGCAATAATTGATCGTTTTTGTTGTGTAATTTAATTAAATTAGTCATTTTGGCTATATAACATCCAAAAATGGTGTCAAAGTCCACCAGTTTCCTAGATCACAAACTGAAATCTATTTTTTTTCTGGGAGATTTGTGTGTTTTTTTACTGGAAAACTGTCTTAAAATATCAAAACTTGCAGCTAAATTTGTTGCTTTTTTTAACTACTCCAATCATTTCCCCAGTATCCCTCTGTTGTATTTCTTCAGCCCAATATATTTCTTCATGATAACAAACCCAATATATATTTAAATAACTAGCTAAATATGTCCAGACAGCTACCGAATCATATGTGGTTTGCAAAAAAATGTAGTGTTTTGTATGCTGGACAAGGATTGTGGATTTATTCTTTTTTTAACTGTTGCAGAAAAGCAAAAGAGGCATTTCCACAGAGGAGAAGAAAAGGATTTGTGGCACCTGTGTTCCACTTTGGTGGTGAGTATTAAAAAGGAGTATTATTTGTTACTTCCAGCATGCACAAGAAAGATACTATACTTGTATTTAAATTGAGTACATGGATGAAATGTGAGAATTCCTAGTATAGATGTGCTTATAATGTCTGAGCAAACAGTAATATTGACCATTGCCAGGGGAAAGATGTATGATTCTCTCTGATATGTTATTTGTTACTTCTATACTCAATCATCGAATTTGAGTATTCTGGCATTTGTTATCAAAACAGTTATAGAAATTATATTCATACATGCAATGGTAATAAAACGTGATATAAGAATTCACAGAAATAGTCCAAATATTGGCGTGATAATAGATGTAGGCCAGCTGTTGCACAACTCACCTCTCAGCCTCTTCACTGTCAATGGTCTGTACATAACATGATTCACCTGTAGCATCTTTGTAGTTCTACTCCTAATTACGATAAACCCAATAAATTGTGGTATAGCTTGGGGTTAAAATAAATGCACTTTCTAGAGACTTCAGTGATCAGACAAACAGTAACTAAATTCTCAGTAGTTTTCTCTCACTTGCTTTGAATTAACACTGATGTTTTGTGAAGCTTAAAAGACACATGACCTAACTTGGCCAGTTCATTCAATGCAATTACCTTTTGATTATTTTTATCATGAGATCTTCCGGATGTTCTGTTGCATTTCATCTCGGAGTTTGAGCTCTGGGACTTCCAATATGATATTTGTCTTAATTCTTCTGTCACTTGTATTAGCGCTGTCATATAAAGCGCCTTTATCTAAACTGAATCTAATCTTCGAAGCAGACAGGCACTTGAAAGAGCCACATTTCGTTAATGTGGTATGTAGATTAGAATTAGATCCATCACAGAGCTGCGTTTCTGAAGTTTTTGTTCTCAGTCCTCTGGCTCAACATATTATGAACCATTACGAGCCTGTATGATTCCAGTGGGGGTCTTTGTGGGTCCCTGTGTGATATGCTTTGCAAATACTCTATACTATCCCCTGCCTTTGAATTAAGGGGCCTCACATAGAGAGAGAGACTGTCTATCATTGTGAACAAAGGGTGGAAAAAGAAAATTTGAAAAGGAGGAGTGGGACAGTCTTGACATTTAATCTGTACAAATATTCTCCCCAGTAGGCAATAACCAGTCTTTTAATTTATCCTCAGAGCAATAACCACTGTCATTTCACCCAGCCACAGGGCAGTGTGCTGACCAGTCAAGGATGCCACCTCCTGTAAAAGTTCCCTGATGTGAAATGAAATGCCAACTGCTTATGAAAGTATGTCACTTTTTAAGGTTAGCTGGAACAGGGAGGGTCATACAACTGCATACGTAGATAAAGGCAGCAGTAAATTTCCAATTGAACAGGCTGGAAACACCACTGTATCTTTAAATCCTAATGCACTGTCATGTGGTCCTAATTCTCATTTTAGTGCTGAATTACGGTTAGAGTGCAATTGAATAACATGAGAAAAGTTGCTCTGATCCCCCAGCCTTGCTATTATTGATGCACCTGATTAAAAAGTGACAGATCATCTGCATAATATATATATAAAAAAAAAAAAAAAAAAACTCATGTTGCACAAACTTACCCTATGCACCAACTGAACGGGTTACAGCAGAACAGCTTTTCAATTGTTTTATGTTTCTTTTAGAAAATAAATATGAAAACAAGTATAACCTCTTCTGACTCTGCTGCACGTGGCTACGATGTATTATTATTATTGGCATCATGTACTGTCTGGGTATCCAATAAGTGCATTAAGTCTTAGTGAAACACCAGCAGCGAGCTAGAAGATTTCATGTTCTGCAGAAAGCACAAAACTTTTTAACGTCCTAATATGAATAATGATCAGTATTTATACAGGTATAAATCCTGCACAAAGCTCCAGCTGGAGTCTTCACACTCGCATTTACTACCGACGTACTATCGGACAGCGGAGAGGGGCCACGCTCGGCATTACCGGTCAGTGAGGTACTATATGGCTGTCGCTGCCTGCAGCATGCACCGCCGGAGAACAGAAACCTGACAGTGGCGATCGCCCCAAAGCTAATCAGCACCAGCCTCCTCTCTCTGCGGTAAGAAAAAGGTAACGGCACTTACCGATTAAAGCATTTAGGAATATTCCCAAAAAGCACGGAACAAGGCGGCGATGTCTCCTAGATGCCATCTCCACGCTTATAGAAATATCCCAACACTTGCAGGAAACAGCGAGAGGTGAATAGACAGGGGGGAAGAAAAAACAAAAAAACAAAAAAAACAAACAAACAACCGACAAGCAAACAAACAAAAAAGCCCCTCACAAAGACAGCCTATCCAGCTTCAGCTATTACATATCCGGACCTGCAGTGCTGCGCTTTAGTGGCTCACTGGGGTCGAACAAGCTCTCGCCATTTTAACCATGTATCAGAAATCTGTCAGCATCCCTCTCTCTCGCTCTCTCTCCTTTCACTCACACAGCAGCCCCTCTCTCTCTCTCTCTCACACTCACACACACACACACACGCACACACACACACGCACACTCACATGTGGTCTTTCTATAATGCATTCCTTATCCATTAACCTTAACCATTACAGCTGAATGACTAAGCCCACCCCTTTCCCTAACCTAAACCTGATTCTAAGCAAAGCCCTAAAACCAAGCCCTAACCCTCACGCAGCCCTTTGAAGTAGCGCGCACCGGCCACACTGGTTATGAATTGAAGATTGTCCGCACAACCATAGAAAGACATGCAAACACACACGCACACGCGCGCACACACACACACACACGCTGAACGTGCTCTCGGAACAAAAGAGCCGACTGTTTTTCACCCAACGCAGGAGAAACCTGTAAAAACTGTATGATTTAGGCTGATAATCACAGTACAGCATAATATTCATTATCATATACATAAGCCATGTCCATAACAGAATTATAACGTAGGCCTAATAATAGGCAGCTGATCTTTTAACAATAACCCTGACAAAATTATGATTACCACAAAATATGCAGTTCGTAGGATTTTTTATAAAGCTGTATATTAATTCATTTCCGCCATTAGTTGCACATGTGCATACTGTATGTAGACAAAATATATGTTGATATAAATTACAAAAAAATAGAAACCATAAACCATTATGTCCAACACACGGCATTACACGGCACCGTGACTTAAAAATAAATAAATAAAGGCTCAGATAAACATTATGAAACTGTGTGCAGTGGACGTGTGTTATTTAAAGCTGATGGTTCAGCACAAATGAACCTGATATGATACGGAAATAAGCAAGGAGGACCTCTTAACACCCAATTACAACAAAGCAGCGTGTTTGACTGTACTCGAGCTCCCTCTAGTGGCTCAAATACCGACTGTGATTGTCAGTCTAAACGTTTGGCTATTAAAGTGATCAATATCCAATTCCAGGAAAGATTTTCCATCACAGTTAATAGAAATTAACCTGATAAATATAAATACCTGTGATTTTTACAGGAGAATCAGCTTTCAGAGCGATAAAAAGATATCAGAACTCGAGCAGTACATTGACAACTTATTGGTGTGGATCATGGAAGAGAAACCAAGTGTGTATATCAAACGCAAAGAAAGCTCTCTAGGTGGTTGCACTGCTGACTATACACTAGCTGATCAATTCAAACCCAATTTGACTAGGACTGTTCCAGATCCAGAAACCTGATCTTGACATAGATTTGGATTATAGTGTATTATGTATTTTGAAAAAAAAAAAAAAAAAAAAATCAGCTCTTCAGCTGAATGTCAAGTTTACAATTCTGCTAACCAAATAAGCACTTGTAGCTTACACTGTTACTGTGATATACACCGAATCACTGCATTATACTGTTACTGCTAAACAGTATTAAAATATGCTGATTAAAACAAACAAAATGCACAATTCAGACGTTTTTACAGTTTTAAGAGTTGTCCCCTCAAGTTGTTTTTGTTTGCTTATGAACAGCTGACCTTCAAAATCAAACACAAATTATGTTGTTTCCAAGTGCATTTATTATGAAATGATATTAATCTTTTATTTTTATATTTCCAACATCCAGTTTACTTAATCACTATGATTATACATATATATATATATATATATATATAGATAGATTATTATATTGTAATGATATATAGATAGATTATTATATTATATTGTAATGACCGCCTTTGCACACCTTCACGTGCAGAGCCCCTTGGTGTCTGGTTCTACCCCACCACCAGGTATAAAGTTAACAGGTATAAAAACGTTATACCCATCAGCCTCATTTTTGTTTCAATCAGCAGATGTGTTATGTAATATACATATTTGACTCTGTTATAAATTTCCCATTCTTCAATGTCATTTATTGTTTGCCAGTAGTATCCAGCAGTAACCCCGTTTGTGGTGGCCCTCCTGTCATGATTCCCAGTACCAGGGTTATTGTGGCACTCCATTAGAACAGATCTTTTCTCCTTCTCTAATAGGACAACGTTTTTGAGGGGGGTAAATGTTGCACATGCAGTACATGTCTCTGGAAAATCTTTAACGAGTCAGACATCCAGAGTACAGTCTTAGATCAACTTAAACAGCTAGACAAAATATGGGTTTGCTGATAATTTGACTAAAATTAGCAAAGCCAGATCTCTTAATCCTGGATCCTAGGATCCTTTAAGAACAGGCAACCAGACAACAAGACAAGACAAGGCAAGGAAACTCTCTCACGTGAAGACAAAACAAGAAGACAAAGTAACTAAAATACTAGTTGACAAGACAATTCCCTTACCAGAAGACCAGAAGACCAGAAGACCAGAAGACCAGAAGACCAGAAGACCAGAAGACCAGAAGACCAGAAGACCAGAAGACCAGAAGACCAGAAGACCAGAAGACCAGAAGACCAGAAGACCAGAAGACCAGAAGACCAGAAGACCAGAAGACCAGACCTAGAAGACAAGTCCAACCAGCAAAACAAACAGGGGAAACTCAGGCTTAAATACAAAACACTAGGACACTAACAAGACACAGATGAAAACAATCAGACACTGATTAACAGAAGTAAAACTAACTAAATTAAGAGACAAACCAAGAACAGGAAATGCTTCACAATAAGAAACACAAGACAGGAAATAAACAGGGATTGTGACAGAGAAAAACAACACAATAAAACTTTTATTTTGTGGATAACTATTTACAGTAGTGTTATGGAGAAAATTTGAGAAATATTTTTGCCAGTTTGTCTTGTAATCCTTTGAAGCTCACTATATAAAGTAATTAGCTCAACCTTGAGCTAAAGCAGTGAAATTTTAGTTATACAATGATAGACTTTAAGAATTTAATATAATCCCTGGCCCCTAATTCACTCATTGGCATTTCCATATGGTAAATGTCTATACTTTTATTATCTGAATTAAAGATTTGTTATGTCATATTTATACACTGCTAAACAGGTTCCTTATGTAAAGGATCTGAATACTTCCACCCCTGACAGTGAGACCATAAGGTAACAGAGGCATTTTATATCTTTTTTGCAATGTGGTTTGTGAGTTGCTGAGCTAATCTGAGAAAGATTATGTTGCTGATGATAATGGTAATGTTTAAAAGGAACTTTTAAGATCTTGTGATCAAAATATAAAAAGTGTATATAGTTGCTTGTAATGGGCATGGAGTAGAGAAGAAGATAATATATACCTAATATACAAAAACAAAAAAGAGAAGAGGGGTGTAAGGGTGGATAATATTGAAATAACTGTATGGAAAACAGATAATGAAAAGAAGATTAAGTGGACGTGTGAATGCAAATGGGCTAAAGTTACCACATTTAGGGGGGCTACGGATCCACCAAGGGGAGACCAAGTGTGGTGAGGAAGGGCAGCAGCATCCTTGCAGTGCATAAAATAGATTTTCCACTACACTGCATGGAACAAATACGATTATTTTGAAGTATACTGTACAGTGTTCATTGATCCATTTTTAAGTGTGTAGTTTGTGGCGTGGTTATACTGAACTGCAAACTAACACTTACATAGACCTTACGAGGGGAGAAGAATCAAAGACGAGAATCACAATCAGTGGCAAGAAATTATTTCAAGACAAAATATTTTTGACATGCAGGCCTTCATCAGAAAGTGATTTCTTCTGTGATCATTGGTCAGCACAATCAGGATAACGCACCAGTTCTTAGCACATTGGAAACTTTGCAGGTAGGTTTACCTCACAAAGACATACGTGACAGTTCCTGTAGCTTATCTGTTTCATTGGAGTTCATTAGCTTTTACCCAGGTGCTATAAACAGCTGGGTATCTGCAAGACAATGGATTCTAAATTCTCTGTACCAGTTTCCCATATTCAACCTTAAAGGGTTCATAGATATTAATGGTTTTAGTGGTTAACATTAATGCAGTGAAAGACTTTACAGACCAATTACAGGCCATAAATGTTGGACTCACCAGGGAAAGGAGTGTTGGGTTTGAGCTCAGGAAAGGAAGCTTGAGTTTTATAGCGTTTTAATAAAAGCATAAAGCAAATGCTGAGACTGCGGGTTCAGGTCAGAACAGGCTATAAAGACTACAAATTTAAGAATATCTAAAAACACATCATACCTATATATAACTTAATAGAAGCATAGATACTGGAGGGAGAGTCAAATTAAAAATCAGGTTCAGGCAGAAAACTAAAGAAAGCCCAGGATCAGATAATGAGTAACAAATAGGAGTAGAAGACGACAGAGCCGAGCTTACTATAGGGTTGAGTCGGACAGGTGAATCGTGTTCTCCAGGTTACCAGGAGAACAGGTTACCTAGTCCAGTTCAAGAACTTAAGAATCAAGTTGGGCATTAACAATACTAGTTCGTGTGTAATAATTCAATTAATACTTCTTAATGTCAGAACAGGTTATTAGAAGGTTTATTAGAAGTCAGGATTCCGGTCAGTCATTCAGAGACCAGGTTAGTTAATACAGAGTCAGGTAATGACTTCAGGAGTCCGATGAGCTCTCAGATAGCAGTTTAGCTCTCAGGAATCAGATTAGCTTCCAGGTTCAGGTTAACTTTCAGAAAAGTGGTTTTGTCCTCAAGAGTCAGGTGAGGCTTTCAGGAAGCTGGTTAAACCTTCAGGAATCAGGAGTTCGATAAACTTACAGATATCAAGTTAGCTTACAGGTACAGGTTATCTCTCAGGTTAGGCCTTTAGAAAACAGGTCAGACATTCACTGAAACTGGTTTGGCCATCATGATTCAGATACTGCCTTTAGGAATCAGGTTAAGTCTTTTAGGAAACAGGTAAAACCTTCAGGAATGGGTAAGGCATTCAGAGGCCAGGTTTGGCCATCAAGAAAACAGGTTTGGCCATCAGGAGACATAAAATCAGGTAGTCAAGAATTTGATAATGCCTTTGGAAATAAGATACAGGTGAAACTAATCAGAATACTTAAAACAAGCTACAAACAGCAAGTAGCAGGTGTACAGGAAGTGGACTGTCAGAATAAAAGTTCGAGGCAGGAAGTTCAGAATCTAGGATCCTAACAATAAGAGTAACCCTTGGGTTACCAAACCCAGATAATATCTCTTGCTGTGGTTAGCACTGTTGCCTCACAGCATGAGGGTCGTGGGTTCGCAACCCGGCCTTTTTGTGTGGAGTTTGTATGTTCTCCTCGTGCTTTTGTGGGTTTACTCCCACAGTCCAAAAACATCTATGTCAGGTTGACTGGTGACTCGAAATTGCCCGTGAGTGTGAGTGGTTGTTTTTCTCTATGTGGCCCTGTGATGGACTGGTGACCTGTCCAGGGTGTACCCCTGCCTTTCACCCAAAGAAAGCTGGGATAGGCTCTGGAAGATCCCTGTGAGCCTGGATAAGGAATAAGCAGGTATAGATAATGGATGGATGGATGGATCTTGCTGCTGACACATTAATAAAAGAGTGACAAGTCTCTCATTTTATAATAAACTACAAGTGTAAGCTGTATCACCTACACATAACTGTGGTGTAAATGTTAGAAAAAGGACCAACAGTTTTTTAACAATTGCATCAAACCAGCTGTACATAATTTATAAATGGGTTATTGTCTCAGTGCTCGGCAGTGCATTTCCAGAAAACTGGTCTTGACTTTTTCAAGGGTCTATTAACACAAGCATGTGAGATTTTTTCAGTTTTTTTGATTTGACTAATGGATGGATCTGCTTTTGTATAACATGTGTGGCTTTGCTATGCTGCCAGATGAATTTCCTATGTGGGACAACAAAGACTGTCCAGAAGAACCTAAAAGAGATTTTTCACAACCTGGCAACGTAACTACTGGTCTGTAGAACATCAGATAATCGGTTATTAACAATTCATGAACTCAAGTCAAAACCAGTCAAATCTGTGTACAGGTTGGCCTATTAGAAAGTGGTGCCATTACTTCCATGAGAAATGATTTTAAATTTACAAAATGTACTATCCTATCATACCTGTTAATGGAAACTCTTATATTCACTAACTACATGTATGAAATACTGTAAATGGCTGCAGGGCGCCCGAGTTATATTAAAGATGTAAGCTACCAGCTTTTCATGTTTCTCTTGTTTTCTCAGATTATCCAGGTACTATTGTAAGTCTAATAGGTTTAACACTACTGCCACTTCTCTCTCTCTCTCTCTCACACACACACACACACACACACACACACAGAGGCTCCATTTTGCCGACGAAATAATACCACTCCCCTTTACGTCCCCAGTTCTACGCGCAGAGCGTCAAGACGATTCAATTTCAGTGAGAATCGGTCTCCTCTGAGGTAAATATGACCCAGTTATCGTCCGCTGATCTGACCCGGACTCGCTGATTTCAGCGTGAGATCAGATGGTGGAGACTCCATCGACCCCAGACCCCCGATCACACCGGCATCCTCATTGTCTCTCTTCCACTTTCATGAGAAGGCGAAGCCTTTACAGCCGCTATGAGACGAATGGCTGGAAAGGCGAAGGATGAAACTTTGATCGAGCTGAAGAGCGCGACGGATTCACATATTGGAGGTATTTCAGCAATTTGTATTTGTTGATCTATAGCTCTGACCTTCTGTTTTGTGTTCAATCTAAGCATTTACCATAAAGGCAGCTGTAGGCTACTTCTGCTGTGCGTGGCAGTTTACTGTGGCACACCACATGGTAGGTCATAGTAATCCTGATCCCATCTATAGCAACTTTTGAAGAATATTCTCATGTTAACGGAGAAACGTAGTAAAATCAATGTATTCTCTCAGTTCGGGAGACTGAAGTGTAAATAGTCTTTCTTATAGCCTGCAACACAGCATGCCAGTTGTAAGCCAGTGGCACTCTTTGATCACTTGGCCTGTGTGTAACTGAGCATAACGTTTGAAAGGATTTGGGCTAATTAGAGTCCTCTCAGCCAGAGATCAGAACTTTAGTTTGATGTTGCAGCAGCAAGATAAGTCCACCAACAGACCAAAACATGTTTGTTTGTGGGTGTTTTCTTTTTCTTTGCAGGATTGTCCCTTAAAACTTATGACTGTGGGGCCCATGAGGTCACACTGGCATCTCTCAAATCAAAGCAGATTTGGCAGATCTGAGCTATTTAAAGTCACACCTATCAGAAATCAACACAACACAACACAACACAAGAAGCATCATTATCTCCATATTTTCTTTCAAGGTAGATTCTGCTGACAAACAATGACTATAAACAAATGTTTTCCTCCTTTCTGTTATTTGTCAAGCGTAGTTTCTGTGTTATATGTAATGGGAATGCCTCAGTGATGGTCAGGTTTTTACTATTTTCTAAACAGCGAACCACTTTCAATCTGCGGTTTCAGTCATTGGCTTCAGTGGAATCCATCTGGAGGTTAATGGTCTGGACGAGTAGCCTGGTTGTAGATGTGCTTTCAGACATTATTGTGGTGGATTTAAATTGGTTTCTATCTGAGCATTCGACCAGACAGATTTGTCTCTGTTCAATTTCTTGCAGACATCACACAGATTTTAGCATTAATGTATATAAACCCCTACACATTTAAATAACAGTAGCTGCTGAGGGTTTGAAGCACACTGCATTAAAAACTCAACAAGCCAAGCCACCCAGTCCCGTCATACCCACAGCACGTAAGAGGAATGCAGATATGTCAGTGCAGGCCTGACGATAAGACAGGTATCCTGACAATTTTTCATTGGCTGGGAAACAAACTAAAGAGCATGTAACAGTGATCCATCAGCATAAAACCGCTGCTGTGTCATGAACGTATTATGGTTAACAGCTATCAAGGTCCACACTGAAAACTGTTTCCAACAAGAATCTGCAGGCTGGACAGAGCAGACTGCAGAATACGCTAAGATGCATTAAGTGCAATTAAGTGTCCACAACTTACTATTTTTTTTTACTTCTTCAAGGCGACTTAAATGCATCAAATGTATAAGGAGAGGTGCCCTTGTGATAAGAGCAGTGCTGCATTTTAGCAAAGACTATTCAGAATGAGAGACTAAGGTTTGCATTTAGTCCTGAAATGAATGTTATCACTAACATGGCTGGTATTGATGGAACTGCGCCCTCGGTGGATCCAGGATAAGCAGTATGGAAAGTGGATTAATGGATGGATGGTTTTAATGGACAATCATATTATTATTATTATTATTAAATAATTTATTCAAAGCTTAGATTTTTTGCAGCAGTTGATACACAAGTTATGTTCCATAAATTAAGCAATGTCATCTCTGCTCCACGGAAATAATGTATGTAGCCACTTATCTTTGGCTTTCTAGAACTGCATGTTGAGGCTAGAGGTATTTTTTCAGAAAATTTAACAAAGTAAAAATTTCACTTTAATTAAGCATAGCGTTTATTCCCCACCATTCATGTTGAAGTGTGTTACATAACAAAATGAAATTGCAATCAGATCTTATACTGTATTAATCCACACTCTTCATTGTGTCTTTATTATGTCTTTACTATGTCTCAGTCACTAAATTGTTAACAGTGATGTGCCTGGTAATCCAGGGTGAGCTGCAGGTTAATACACTGCTCTCTTTCAGCAAAGGCTTTGTTTGGGTTCTTATCTGAGCAGACCTCCAGCCACGTATGAAAGAGGAAGCAACAAGAGAACAGGAAAGGGTCTGTCCTCACCTTTCCCTATGTCTCTGTGTATTGAGTGTATTAGCTTGTTCACATCTGCCTAAACACCGATTTAGAGACAGTCATGATGGATGTCAAATGCTGGATAAATACCAGATGTATTGTAACATTATACACAGGTTTACCTCAAATTGCAGTAGGTCCTTGTGGTCATCTTTATTTGCTTTAATCTTTTTCATTTGGTTCAAAGCATTTTCAATAGCATTTTCTGTTTTTTAGCATCAGTCTGGGATAGTCTTACAATATTATTATTTTTTTTATTTTTTATCAAATGACCCTTTTTAGTGTTGTTCATAGTAATTACTCATATTTTAAGGGATTTGCTTCCATTTAAGGTGATCTTACCCTGGTATCTGCAGCCTGGCCGATGAACTCATCTTACAATCAGGGGTGAAACAGAGCCAAAGAGTTGCTATGGAAACAAGCCTTGTAATGTTATTACTCCCTTTGATGGAGCCATGACCATTAATGAGATGTGGAAAGCGGACAGTATTACTTCTCACTGAAGGGGAGGGCGTCTAGAATAGTAGGGGATTTTCTTATTTTCTGTTTGTGTCTGAACAAGTGTCAGACTTTATTGTTTACATTAAAATATAATGTTCTGCTTTATGGCTCACATGTCTGTGTGCCTCCATTTTGCTTTGGCATATTCATCTGGGGCTTGGTGGTTAACACTTTTGCCTCACAGCAAGATTTTCCTGGTTCCAAACCCAGGAAAGGGGCCTTTCTCTGTGGAGTTTGCATGTTCTTCCTGTGGTCTTTGGGTACATGGACATTCAGTATTTTCTAAAAAAGTTCAGTTTCAGGTAAAGTTGCAATAACAGTTAAAAGGGAACGACCTGAGTCTACTGGCCAGCAGCTGCTGCCACAAATTGAAGACACAGACACACAAACAAACAGGAGTATCTCCAGACCACCTTGACATTCATTTGAAGGGCTGTGTTGCTTGGCACTGTTTATTTCCCTCAAATCAAAGATAGCAAACATGGTATTTTCTGTGTGCTATGTTGTGTCCCATGAAGATAATACATTATCTCCTCTGCCCTGGTCATGACCTCTTGCAATATCTTTGCACTGTTCCAAACTTTCCAGGAATTGTTAGGACATCTCTCCTTTGTGACTACAATGTTCTTATGATATGAAAGGAAATTTGTATTCCTCATGACAATACAGACCCAAAGCAAACATAATGTTATTATGTCTCCTTATTCATAATTCATGTGGTTTACATGTATCATTAGTTGGTATTGTTTTGTACAACGGTATTATTGACAAATGAATCTCACCTCAAGCTCCATGTAATAGCTGTTGTGGAGCTGTTAATCATGTGCCATAGTCCTGATCAGCAAATGTAGACTGCTGAGTTGAAAGTCAATTTTAATTTGAAGTTTCTTTCAAGCCAACATGGAGGAAAATTGCTGAAGACAACTACTAAACAGGCCTTATGGTGAGACTCTTGTCACTCTCTGTCTCCAGGCTCCAAAATGAACTCCAAAACTGTTGCTTTTAACTCTTAGCAGTTAGCAGTTCATAGTTTTCAATGTACTGTATGTTTTGTGCCTCGTGGTTTTACAACAAAATGTATATTAGACTGCTGTGGATGAATTTTTCGTTAACTCAGCAGGAAATGTGTTGAGCGCGATAGAGAGAATGTATTGTCATAGAAGACTCAGGATGTTGTGGTTTCACTGTAATGTTACCACCATCCCTGCAAGATTATCACAACTTATTTCACTCAAGTACTTTGATGTGAAATTTAATATTTCAGCTTAATCCTTTACCATTTAATGTGTGTATTTCACATGAGCACTGTTTGCCAAATGCACCTTATAAATATTGGCCTACCCAATATTATAATATGTGTAAGCTGCACAAAGAGCTACACAGGGACCCTTAGTGCTTTGCTCACACAGTAGACACCCGCACAGCCTGTTTGAGTCACAATAGAAAACAGTTTGGTTTCTTACTGTATGAAGTGTATACTAAGAAGCACAGTGTTTGACTGAATGATCTGCTGCAGTTGGAAGCCTTGTTCAGATTTCCACAATTGATAAAATGCTTTGATTTTCTCTTCATTGACTAGTCAAAGTCAAGCATGTCTTAACATCCTAATCCTGCATCTACAGTTTAGCACGACCTCCTAATCTGAGTCTGTCTGTACTTTTAAAGATGGTCCCGCTGTCTTGACTGCATTCAGGATAAACCTACGCTCAGGTATGGGCAGATCAGAGAACGTATGTGGCGCCTGTCTGTCCAGCCTCTTGTCATTGTCTTTTGGTGTTTTCTCTTTTCATCTGCTTGCACAGTCCCCTCTTCTCAGTAGGGGACCGTGTTTCTGTTTTTGCTTTTGCTGATAATTCTTCACAGCTTTTCCTGTTAGTTTGTTAACCAGATGTGGGTGTGTCTGTTATTTCAGCGTACTGTATGTCTGATCTTCTGGTTGTATCCACAGAGTCTGGCTCCCTGTAGTTATTCTAAGTCTGTTGCGTCCTGTGTTCATGGCTGGAGAGTCACATCAGCTTTAATGCATGCACCCATATATTATATTGACACATGCGCACATGGTCATGTGTCAATGTTGCAAATCAGTGAGTAATGTAGCTGCACTCATTATTGGAGTACTATAAGATTTTACATTCGTGTGATGATGTACCTTGAGCTATAAGGTTCTTGATGCTCTGGACTTACATTTTCCTTTTCAAAAAAAAAAAATTCACTTAACTCATTTGAGCACTTTATAATGTTTAATGTAAACATCATGATATAAGGTGCAGAGAATTTTATCCCACTCCTACTGTCAAAAATTCATGTGTGCTGTGGTACGGTGGTGAAAAAGTAACTGTAACTTCAATAAAACTAGCAACATACCTCACATTAAATTATTATCAACTACAAGTAAAAGTATTTGTGGCTTTTCTTAAGTAGAAGTACTAAACAGAAAAATGTATTTTAAATATCAAAAGTAAAACTGTTTATTTGGCTACAGCTTTCATTATTTATATTACAGATGCAAGATCTAATTCAAACTGTAACTTAATTATATTTTATAAGATGGTTATATTTTATATAATGTATAAAAAAGTTCTCTTAAAAGAATATCCTAGTTTACAGGTAAAACTGGATTTATTTATACGTAACAAAGGACAAAGTGCAATATTTCAATCTCTGAAATCCAGTAAAGTTTTTAAGTTCGAAGGTACTTAAGTAAAATACAGGTGCATATAATAAAGGACCTCAAGTACTTTACATTAGTAAATTATATCATTGCTGCTATACATGTGCTTTTGGAGTTTTATATGTTAGAAATACCGGTAGGTGGTAAGGTTATGATCACTTACTGATATTAAAGGATTATGCATTGTCTATTATGCTTGTGTGTGGGTGAGTGGGTGTCTTTTGTGTCGACCAGACGAATAGCACACCATGCATGTGTGTGTAGAGTGATGAATGCAGGTTATCTTTCACAATGTTTGTTTTGATGACTCACTGGGATACACTGGGAGCAGGCCTCCCACCTAACAGTTATACATGGTGCCATACAAAATGAAAATTGTGGAGCGCTACACATGCATCTAATTTGGGGGATACAGATGTTCCAGATATGCAGAAATTAGAGATGGATTTTCTGTCCAGAGGCAATGAACGTCAGAGGGAAAGGAAACTTCATCAGGTTGAAGTCAATTAGGTTTTGGCATGATTCAGATGTGGGATGGTGGATTTGTTTGTGTCGACAAAGAATGAACAGTCTCTGCTGTTTTGTTTCTCTCTGTGCTCAGTGATACATTGTGATAATTCATTCTTAAGCCAAATTCATCCTTTGGCTTAAATTTGACTCCTAATCAAATATACTGTAGATTTAGATTTTTTTCACTGATTTCTTTAATTATTTAGTGTGAGAGAAAATCTTCTGGCCCTAATTCGGATCACTTCCTCGCCTTCAGTGGTTAGTGGACCTGTTAACTTGGAAACATGGACAAATTATTCTAATATTGACTGGTTTTCCTGCTACAGATTCCTAGAAATGGGGAAAAGGATAATGAACTTTTGCAGGACATTCATTTATATTTCTGCCTGCAGTGTTGATTTTTAAAGGTCAGCATTGTCTTTTCTGGTTTAGAGAATATTATGCCTATTTTGTAATAGAGGCATGGATATTACTACATGTTTCCAAATATATTTTAACTTCCTTGTTTATGTCAGTTGTTCTGAAATTTTCCAGCAGCAAGCAAGTTTCTGTGTGTGCAGTATCTGTAACATTAACTTGCTTCAAAAAGGCCTTGCAGCCCTGGTTTTGTCATTCAAATGGAGCTCCATTCATCTTACACATCAATATCAGTTGACTTGTCAAGGACAATACTTTTTATGAAAATATTTACATGGGGCATTTAAAATTCATGAGTGTTTACCAACCATTGAGTGGAAAAACCCTCCCTTAACAGGCTGCCCTTTCATCTGTTCCCAGGAAAATAAGGAACACATCAAATATCCAGGGAGGACACACTCTGTAGCCAGTTGGTGAATGAGAGGGGTCACATCCACCACAGTCCACCATTAGATCCTAACCACCCTCACCTGTGCTCACTTCTATTGTTCACCTAACAAGCCTATTCAGACCAGGTGTGAAGTGAAACCAACTCAGGAGTGTGGGTCTAACGACTCTCCCCGATTTGCATAGCTCACCTAATGAGCCTATTTGTGGCTATGGGTGAAGTGAAACCAACCTGAAAGATAAGTTGGAGTTTACATACCAGCTTTCTCTTACACTGATGAAGCTACTCGGATGAGTAGTGAAACGTTTCGACCTAAAAACTTGAAGTCCAGTTGTCATGACTCAACCTCTAGACCAATCATTAAGGTTCTAATGAAGATGCAGGACTAACAAGGTGCATTATGGGAAGTGCAGGATCTAGCATTTTTGGGGTTTTAACATGTACCAGTGAAGAACACTCAGGATGTGAATCCGTCATACTGCCACTACTCTGTCTATAGAACAGCAACAGTTGGATATGTATGTGTTTGACACAGGTCTCTGGTTAGAATTAAGTCATTTAGGAAAAGAGATCAGTTGACTATGTCCTTGACCAAGCCTCACAGAGGTGAAGGCTGTTGATGGTCGATTGATGGACTGGAGACCTGTCCAGGGTGTACCCCTGCCTTTCACCCAAACAGAGCTGGGATAGGCTCCAGCAGATCCCTATGACCCTAGTTAGGAATAAGCAGGTATAGATAATGGATGGATGGATTTAAAACATGTCTACTGTAAATGCCATAGTAAGATATCTTTAGAAGCAAAGAGACAGGAGTACATCATACTCATGAGCTTTGACATTAACTTATGGATTTATGTCACTGCCATATCACAGAGCAATCAGTAGCTGACCAATTGAGACACTATTTCCCACTTGGTGGTAAAGTGTGTTACTTTCACTTAAAGCCAACTAGAAGTTATTGGCATATGTAAGCTGGCATTCTGCAGGTGGAAATGTTCACAGGAGAATTTCTCAACTTCTGCAAATAGACAGCAGCTCATGTGTAATTGGGTTGCTTGAGTGGAATGTGTGTTAGAAAACATAGTGCATAAGCTTTGCTTTCAAACAAGTGGAACTTTAGTTCATTTGTGCCTCCCAAAAGCCACAGTAGCCAAAAGCATTTTACGAGTGAACAACTGTGTGGGTATTCACTAGTTATTTCAAATGAATGACCATTTACGCCCATTTGTGCCAGACACTGTCTGTCTACCTTTACTCCTCAGTTTTGCAAAAGGCAGGCTTATCCATTTGTTTGCCTCTCTGTGGTAGTAAATATAACATTCGGCTGGCCCTTTGCTTCTGTTTGCTCATGCCAGGCTCAGATAACTGTGCAGAGTTGGAATAAGACCAAACAGTAAGACAAAAGAGGAAAGAGAAAAAAAAGCAGCAAAGCTGAAAGAAAAACTCAGCTGCACAGTTAACTATGCTTCCCAAGAGCCCAATGGAAACATCTCACTGTTATTTGCCCTTTATATGCCTCAGAAATTGCTATAGTCTAACAGATATGGCATTTGACTTTGTTCACAGTGAGTCTCAAGGCATTGAGCTTCCATTTGGATGCACCACAGTCCCTCTCTCAACGACTTATACTGTTCTGTCAGATCAGTGTGTCCTATCAGAGGAGGCTGAATGTGTAGCTGAAGCTGAAGATCTTTGTGTGTCTTTTTGTGCCGAGCGTGTTTCATCTAAGGGAATGCCGATCTTCATCCCCTGTCCCAGCGTCTCCCCACGTGTCCCCACACACATTTATGGCATCCATGGTATCCCTGTACAGGGTGTGCAGCTTTCCCACCATTTAGGAATAACACAGGGAGCAGGGAGAGAGAGGCTAACTGTGTGTGTGTGCTGCTGCCTTTGTGTTTCTCATTTCTCGCTCTTAGCTCTTATAAATGTTATGGTAAGACTCTGCTGATGTTGCCAAGAAAATGTACGATTTTTAATGGCCTATTGTGTAGTTTGAATTTGAGATGAGAGTTCAGTAATAGTGTCTGACTACTCTTAAAGGGATAGTTTGGTTAGAAATGAACCCTATTATCAACCTACACCAAACATTTCCTGCATTGATGTATACACATCTTAACCTAGCTTAGTAAAATTACTAGATCTTATTTCAACAGATACCTAACAATTCCACTGCTGAAGGGTTTAATATTGTATATAATTACCACTCTTTTTAAAAAAAAAACAAAAACACCACTCTAATTTTACACTGTGCCCGCTTGTCGGGCTAGCATTATTAATTTCTCTGAAATATTTAAACAAGTTAATATAAAATTGTAATAATTTTTCCTTAACTTCCATAAACATAAAACTAACCTCTTTAGGTTATTAGACAAATGCACATTTTTTAGTATCAAACATACAGTAGTTACACTACAA
This sequence comes from Mastacembelus armatus, assembly GCF_900324485.2. Lineage (NCBI taxonomy): Eukaryota > Metazoa > Chordata > Actinopteri > Synbranchiformes > Mastacembelidae > Mastacembelus > Mastacembelus armatus. The sequence continues at coordinate 8,862,237 of NC_046635.1, read as the reverse complement.
TCTGTTGCTGTACACACATATAATGGCTCATATTAACACAACTGACATATTAAATATTGCACCAGTCTGATTGTTGACACATCAGTTACATACTAAAGAATAAGTTTTGCTGTACTTAGTTGTGTGGAATGTGATGAGACATATTTACTGACCGCATTACACAAACTTTAACGCTGAACAAACGCTGAACCTGCCCCTGAATGTGATTGTTGTATTTCCTTACAGATGAAGACAGTGGAAATGGTGTCCATTCATTATCTGAGAGAGGAACACTACCTGGACATACAGACGTAAGTGCTCATTTATCTGAGGATGCTTGTGAAATGCACTTACACTGCATTGATAAATGTATATCAAGCTATAGCCTGTAGCTCGTTAGCTCAGCTTAGGAAACAAGGGGAAAGTGCACTGTCTGATGGGAAATGTGTAATTTGTCTAATTAGTTTAATACATACAGAAACCAACAGACTCTTTCTCTGCTGTTATGATGTGTATTTATACTGGACTAAAATAACTGCTTGTTGGTTGAGGCTTTATATATTGTATTTATTGTGCAGATATTGGTTTCTCTGCAATTAATCTGAATCATGAACATTTTTAATTACATTAAGTCATATTTTCATTTAGATCTGTTACCAATCCAAAGTCAAGATTTTCAGAAATTATCGATTTCTAAAGCCTGTGTTGTTTTCTTTGTAGCCATAAAATTGTTTGTCCCAGTGGTTATGTTTGTGTGATTCTGTAGGCTAAGAGGATTGACCATTTGTTGACTTACTACTGTCATCACTGAGTCACAAGACCTTTGTTGCTCCCATAGCGCCTCTCATTTCTCTGGCAAAGACAGAAATAAACTGTCACTGTTCAAGCATGAGGCTGTTATCAGTACATTGGGATTTCAGTGCAAAAGTGAGGCCATCAAGCAGATGGTGTTAACGCTTTCATTAAGTCAGAACATGATTAAATAACAAGCAGCATTCACACCCTGTTACAAAAAGGTCTGGTAGTGGATGTGAGGGCTTGATAAAAAAGCTGGGTGAGGTTCAATAAACTACTAAGCATGCTGAGTACTCCGTGATGCAGTTCACAAGTTTTATTATGGCTCTTCACATGTACTTCATTCTTCACATATTACTACTCAAAATAAACAGATGGGAAAATCACTGTTTTTTTTTTACACCCTGTGTGTTTCTCTGAGCTGCAAATACTTGTGTCATAAATTAAATAAAGTAAATACTATGATAATAATAATTAAACTTTGCTGACTAAAACATTATAGTTTCTTTCATTTCCATTTCCAGCAAAATGTATGAAACTATGCAGCAGTAAGACCAAAGCAGTCAGACAAAAAAAGGATCATAATGCAGTACAACAATTAGAAATACTTAGAATCTGCCTATTTGTCTGTGATAAATGTTTGGGTTTGTCTTTAAAAATTTTACATTCCAGGTTAATTGAAGGTTCTGAAATACATATTGATGCATTGAGCCACATCATTGTAAAGACACTGAAAAAAGTGCAGTACAGAATCATGTACTTCAGATCACCTGATCTTGTAATTATCTTAACTTGATCTCAGTTTCTGAGTTAATTCATGTCTTCGATGTGCGAACAGCAAACTTCAATAGTGTCAAGAAAAACATTTTTACATTAACAGATAAAACCTTCAAAAGTCCAAAATATGTGAGGTGTAAGTGACACTGGCTCAAATATATATAGTTGATCTGAAACATGATTGGTACCACATGTGCCTTCTCCATCACCAACTATTTTTATATAATGATAGGCTGCCATTTTTATACAGTGTCCAGATTCTCCTACTTTGTTTGGTTTTTCTACAAGCATGGTGGCTTCCCTTTAAGCCTTTCGCCAAAGGAAACAACATTCTCTTGAAATACTTTCAGGTGCTGTCTTAATCTCTAATCTCTGGAATCAGTAGTCTACAATAACTTTAAAACATGCATTATCCTTGGATGCCTATATTAATACATATATCTATCATTGTTAAAGTCTGAGCCCCTAATGTCAGTTTCACTTCTTGCTCTGTCAGTTTGTATCAGTTGTGTGAGTATTGCATGTTTCTGTCTGCTGTAGTGTCCCACTGGGAGAAAGCTAAAAGTGTAATTTTGTGCCTGTTGTTTCTTCTTTAGACAGAAAAACAGTGCCCAAACAAAGACACTGTGTTCTTCAGGGATGGAGTGCGAAGAATAGACTTTGTGTTGTCTTATGTAGATGACAAAGTTGGAGAGAAGAAACAGGTATGTCTAACAGAGAAGCGACAGCAGGGCACCATCAGCTGACTACTCAACATTTGGCCAGTGACTAACTGGGATGGCGACATTATTACGCCATTTATGCCCACAACCGAAATACATTGTACTTTAAAGAGGAAATGAGACAGAGCATTTTTCATGGGAATATGACTTTTGTGACACTGAAATGAACAGATTGTAGATGGTTGTTTGTCTGAATGAGAGTAATACAAAAATTAGATCAGTTATTTACTGACCATTACATTCTGACAATGCATGAATAGATTTATGTCACATGGCAGAAAAATATTAAACTATTAAACTGAGACTATTATACTACAGTAGTTTCTTTGTGCTCCCTCTTCAACCAGTCATCATGACTTCTCCTTGCTCTCCTTGTGCAAATCCATCTGTAGTATGGGTTTTGTTCCTTTTTAACACTGTGCAAGTCTGTAGGGTTCTCATGCTTGTGGTCTGTATGTTTATCCACAGGAGAGGAGGAAGGAGTTTGAGGCCAACCTTGAGAAAGCAGGGCTGGAGCTTGAGACAGAGGATAAATTGGTATAAAATTCAACCACAGAGTACCTCCACCACCTAGTGGATAATTTGAGCAGGCACAACATTTTCAACAGAAATAGTCTTAAAGGGATGGTTCAGTATCAGGCATATTATACTGCCATCATTGGGTATTTTATGGAAATTGTGTGAAAACTCTTCAGAAATAGTTGCAGTGAAGCTTAAACTGTTTTTTTCTTGTCTTCCATTTATATTTGCATTAGGACTCCAAAGACCAAAAGACATATTTCTTGAAAATCCATGCTCCATGGGACGTGCTGGCCACCTATGCTGATGTTTTAAAGATCAAGGTTCCCTTCAAGACCAGTGATATCCCCCATGGTCAGGACATCCCACTTGGGTGGCTCTCACGTCCTTTCCGCCCACCAGAGCACATAATGCACCCACAGCCTGACTATTTCACCTACCCCTTCGACAAGTCCAAGACTGATTTCTTCCTTATCAGTGACAAGGATACTTTCTTCCCACCATCCACACGAAACAGGATTGTGAGTATGTCATCTGTCAGCTCAGAATTGCAGAATTGGGTTTAAGACATTTATGAATGAAAATTTTACCTCTTCTTCCACAGATGAACATAGCGTAACTCTCCCATTTTCTCTGGACAGGCTGACTTTCTGGACAAATTAATTTATTTGTGTTCCAATGAATACAAATCCCTCAATCTCTTGTTATATCCTTTCCTTGTTGTTAGGTTTTCTACATCCTGGCTCGTTGTCCGTACTACAAAGAGGGTCGGAAAGACAAAGAGAAGACAGGAATCAAACGATTACTAAGCAATGGGACTTACACGGCAGCCTTCCCACTTCATGATGTAAGACATGCCAAAAAAAGAACATAAATATGCAAAGATCAAACAAACAAATATAGTACTCAAGTAAACAATATAGTAATTAATGTACTGTCATTTCAACACTTTATTTTGTGAGAAAACTGTGTCCAGCTACAACATTCATCAGTACTTTCTTGCAGATTGAGGTTTGATTCAGACTTAAAGAGAAAAAGAATTTCCAGACTTTATGACTTTTAGTTCAACTACTGTTGTATCATTTGTTTGTACATTCTCTGGTTACAGAGCAATATTATTTGAATCAGCAGTCTCAGCATAAGGACTTATTCCCCATCATATGAGTAGTTTATTTGCGTCTAACTAAATGTTCATTCTATTACCCAATACTCTGACTTTTTTCCTTTCCAACTGAAGAAGCATGTGATGTTGCTATTAACAAAGGGATCAATGGATAAGTAGTCTTACTGAGAATGTTTTAGCTCAACAACTGTGTTTTTTTCTTTTCACTTGCAGTGTCGGTACTGGAAAAGGGCAAGAAATGCAGAATGTGAGAGTGAGCGCTACAACCTGTACAAACACTGGGCCAGGTTCCTCAGCTTTTACAAAGACCAGCCTCTGAACCTCATCAGGTGAATAAACACAACCAGGCTGTGTCATTTTTACAACACATTTTGCATTTCTCACTGGCTCTGATATTGAAACGTGAACAAATACTGCTGAGCTAAATATGCTGTTTGATTCTGCAGGAAATACTATGGGGAAAAGATTGGGATCTACTTTGCCTGGCTGGGCTTCTACACAGAAATGCTGTTCTTTGCAGCCGTCATGGGATTTATATGTTTCACTTATGGATTGCTCAGTTATGATGATAACATATCAAGGTTAGTACCACCAGAGGGCATCAGGGAGCTGATATCTATATGGCCAAAACTAATTGGACAACTATACATGACACCCATAGTTCATTTTTCAGAAACATGGACATTTATAGGCTGGTATGATGGCGTCCACTCTTTTGTAAAGTCTTTTCACAAAATCTGGCTACAGACACTTGCTTGTCGTCTTGCTTGTCAGACACTGGTGTGCACAAGGTGATAAGGCCTTGCAGTAAATCCCAAAGGAGCAGGCCAGGACATATGTCTCCAGATAAGGAGATGACGTGTTTAGAGCTTGATGCTAGATATATGTACGTTATATATTATAATGTTATTGTTATGTTTGTTTTTTCTCTCCTTTTAGCAAAGAAATATGTGATGCCAATATTGGGGGAAGAATTGTGATGTGTCCACTTTGTGATAAAAAATGCACTTTCTGGAAGCTCAACTCTACATGTCTCTCATCCTGGGTAAAATATTTCACTTGATGTGTTATTTGGACACATATTTAAAGCAAGTGTGACACCATGCAAGTCAATTTGCTCGAATAGTAAACTAGAGCAGATCCTTTATGTCTGTCAATGACTGAAATTGATGTTTAATTATATCAGGCAGAGTAAATTAGTAGTTTTCCTGCTGAGTAAGCAGTATGTCACCACATTTATGCTCAGCATGTCACTTCTTCTGCTTCTCTAAGGAACTTACTCTTTTTCATGTTCTTGCTTCCAGCAATCCCATCTGTTTGATAATGAGGGAACAGTATTCTTTGCCATATTTATGGGGATCTGGGGTAAGTGTCAGTGTAAGTGTAAGCTGTTCTTACTGTGTTTAGCCTCTGTAGGAGAGCCAGTGTATCCCCCCTCCTGTAAGACAGATTTTCACAGTTATAGCCTTTTCACACCAAAGCATCAACCTTCAACTGCACTGCTTCAACCCAGAACAACTTGCCAGCACAATTATGTTGCTATGTGCGAGCAGACGGATAGCCTGCCCGGCACAGTGCAGGCCACGAGTGCCTGAAAGCTGCCGTCATGCAAGGCGGCTAGCCAGGAAGTGATGAGAGTCATGGTGCATCTGAAACACATTACACTTCAAAAACACAACACAAGACAATATCCCTTTAAAGTCAGTGCCAGAGCCACAGTGTGTTTAAGGTCGTAGAAGATCTGGCTAAAAAATGGATGGACAAACACAAACAAACTAGCACAAAGACATGTGCAGCTAGGTTCTCACTGTACAGCAAAATAGATTTGCTAGAGCTCACAGTTCATGCTCACTGTCTGAAACTATTGGGCAGTAACTCTGTTTCTGGAGTTCTGGAAGCGACGCCAGGCCCGGCTGGAGTATGAGTGGGACTTGGTGGACTTTGAAGAGGAGCAGCAACAGCTTCAAATCCGACCAGAGTTTGAGATCAGATGCAATAAAAGGAGACTCAACAAGATCACTCAGGTGCTTTAGAGCCTTCCTTAAAACCAGACAAGACAGTACAAATGTTATCGTCAGAAGTTTTAAAACAATCATATACTGTGTTCTTTCAGGAAATGGAGCCGTATCTGCCCATCTCTAGCAAATGCGCTCGCTTCTGCCTCTCCGGAGCCACTGTTGCATTCTGGGTAACTGAATATTCACCTCAGTTGTGTGTGGACACAAGTGCATGCTATTTACAATATATTTGGAGTGGGTAACTCAGTGCCTTGTCAGCAGCTTTATACTGTATGTGTGTGTGTGTGTGTGTGTGTGTGTGTGTGTGTGTGTGTGTTCTCCACAGATTTCTTTGATTGTGGCCTGTATTATTGGAGTCATAGCATACAGGCTGGCTGTATATGCTGCCTTTGCAAGTATCATCGAGCACCCTGTGAGGAACATCCACTTAGTGGGAAGATTTATCACTCCACAGCTAGCGACTTCTGTCACTGCTTCCTGTATCAACTTTGTGATCATCATGATCCTCAACTTCTTTTATGAGAGAGTGGCTATTTGGATCACTGATATGGGTAAAGAGATTTCATTTTCCTCATTGAAAGAAAACACGAAAACAAATTATGATGTGTGAGAAATAGTTCATAACTGAACATCAATATCCATCTGAGTTTCCTAGAGGGAACAAAAAAAATTGACAGGAGTGAACAACTGAGCCACTTTCAACATTTTCTCTCATGATGTCCAAAAACACGGAACATCAAATTTTCTGCAAACTCTTTGTTTCTTGCAGAAATCCCAAAGACCCACCTGGAGTATGAGAACAGGTTGACCTTGAAGATGTTTATGTTCCAGTTTGTCAACTACTACTCCTCCTGTTTCTACGTGGCCTTCTTCAAAGGCAAATTTGTGGGTTATCCTGGCGACTACTCTTACATGTTTGGCAAATGGAGCAATCTGAGAAATGAGGAGGTGTGTTTCTCTGGTCCTACCTTGGACCTTAAACCAAAACACCTTTTAAAATACAATCCTGAATCAAGTTTTTTTTGTGTGTGTGTGTGTACTGAACTGAGATGTGTAGCTTTAAGTAAACGCTGCTTTCATTGCCTTGAATAAAAGTGTGTTATATCAAACTAAAACACTCTTGCTGTTCTAGTGTGACCCTGGAGGCTGTCTGATTGAGCTGACCACACAGCTGGTGATTGTAATGTCAGGGAAACAGTTATGGGGGAACATTCAAGAAGCCCTGCTGCCGTGAGTCCATCAAATCCTGACCCTGCACCCAGTCTGTCTGTTCATTAGTCTCCTGATGATACGTATTATATCACCTCATGACATGTTCAAACCCGATGTGTGATTTAACGACTGTATTGAGCGCATCTGGAGAAAAATCGTGTGGTCAATCGCCTGTAGAATAACCAGGCGTTATTATTATTATTTTTATTTTCAATTGTCAGTTTCAACCACTCACAATAGAGAACTGCAACTATTATTTTTTTTTAGTTACAGTCCCAAATATGCCACCATCATCACTGTCTGGAACTTTTTTCTTGGCATTGAGCAAAGCCCAAGGTCTGGTCTCAATTTTATTTTTTAATCCCAGTTGTCATATGGTTCTCCACAGGTTGTTGCGTAACTTGTGGAGTAGCAGAAAGGGGCGGCAGCATCCTGAGAACCAATACAGCCGCTGGGAGCAGGATCATGTCCTGCAGAACTTCAGTCAGCTGGGCTTGTTCTATGAATACCTCGAGATGGGTGAGATAATCCACTGATCTGGCTATGTGATATCTGAAATGATCAGACTGTGAATTATTCACATATTTTACAGACTTACCACACACTGTCGAGTGATCGCAGTCATCGCTCTCATTTCCTGGTGTCCACATTTTGCCTTTGCTTTTTCGTCACTCACTCTCTGGCTGCTCTTCCTGTCTGTTGTTTCAGTGATCCAGTTTGGTTTCATCACGCTGTTTGTGGCGTCTTTCCCCTTGGCTCCCCTCCTGGCTCTGTTCAACAATATCCTGGAGATCAGGGTGGACGCCTGGAAGTTCACCACACAGTTCAGACGACCGGTGGCATCCAAGGCTCGAAACATTGGAGCGTGGCAGGAGATCCTCAATGCAGTGGCCATTTTGTCTGTTGTTACCAATGTAAGTTTTATTTCTCAAAAAAAAAAAAATTTTTAATTTTTATTGACGTTTTATTGACAGCCTTTTGTGGTTTCTTTTATTCCAGGCTTTCATCATGGCGTTCACCTCAGACATGATCCCCCGTATGGTCTACCTGTATGCCTACAGTCAAGACGCCAGCATGAGTGGCTACATCAACAACAGCCTGTCAGTATACAACATCTCACAGATACCTGATCCCAACATACCAGAAAAAACTGAAAACTGGATTGATAACTCGACTACAACCTGCAGGTATTAGAGCCCAAAGGGCTTGTCACGTATCTGTCTCTTAACATATTTTTATATATTTGTAAGGAGCTGTGACAGGGCCCACTCATAGTGACAAACCCAAAGAAAATCTGATGTTACTTGTTGTTTTGCACAGCTATCGTGATTACCGTTACCCTCCAGGCCATCTGAAAGAGTACACTCATACCATGCAGTTCTGGCACATCTTGGCAGCCAAAATGGCCTTCATCATCATTATGGAAGTAAGACAGCACATCTTTTCCCCACTTTTTACTCGAAAGATGAATGCTCAGAGTTCATGTATCTTTACCATGTCTCAATTCTCCCTCACAGCATGTGGTCTTTGTTGTGAAGTTCTTCGTGGCATGGTTAATCCCAGATGTCCCCTCAGATGTGAAGGCACGGGTTAAACGAGAACGCTACCTGATTCAAGAGTACCTCCATAACTACGAGGTGGAGCGGCTCAAACTCCAGTTGAGTGCCAGTTTCATCACAGAGCCAGTGTCAGAAATGTCATCGACGACCGATAAGCTTGAAGTGTTGTCTGAGTTCCTTTAGCACCTGCTTCCCACCTCCATTTAACCAAGCCAAGAGTGGACATGCTTGGGAGTTTTCTCTTCACTAAGAACACATATGGAGGGCTTCTGTCTCTGGGATTACAGTGCTTTTATCTTTTCTTGCTGAATGTCAATGATATTCCTATATTAGGATCTGTATAGAGGCATCTGAAAAACAAAGCAATGCAGCATATCACTGTGTTTTAAATTATTGTCTTAGGTAGATAAAATATATTTGTGGCATCAAAATGCTGGAAGGTGATTGGATTGCAAATAGCAAGTTTGTAACTGCAGCTTTTATCGTCCCAATGTAATGTCTTCAAACTCTCCATGTGCAATGACTGAAAAAAAATTATGTATGCTAATGAAAGAGTTGCAGAATTGCAATTTCAGTCCACATGTCACTTCATTTAAAAATGAATGTAGAGAAACATAGATGTTGATATGAGAGGTGAAATGGCCGGTGCTTATTTCTTAGACAGCTTCAGTATGTTTCTAAGTCATTTTTAAATTGTTATGTATTAATGTTTAATAATGTTTAATTATACTGATCTGTAGTTGTTCTATGAGGTTGTCAATTTTGCTGTTTATGTGTATTATATTTAGAAAAACTGCATTTGAAAACCAAGTACCTCTATCATACTGTAGTGATACTGTAACAATCATAGGTGTGTCTAGTCCACCATGTGTTAGAGGCTGCAGCAGTATTATGGTGGGGCAGAGCTGCAGGCTCATCATGCCTCATCTTCCAAATATATTTTTAACTTGCTGCAGGGCTGATTATAAGACTGCTACTGAAAGAGCAGACTACATATAAACAAATGTTGGAATATCTCTAGACAGATCTGCTCTTTCTCTACAGTTAGTTTGTATGGATGAGCTCAGGTTGATCATGTATCAGCTGTGTGTATTACATATGTTTAATAAATGGTCCATATTTATGTTTTCATATTTCACATTAGTTGTGAGTCCATATACTATAGATGTAAAGTATTGTAAACCTTTGATCTATGAGTATTGTAAACCTAAAGTAGTGTAAACCTTTGATCTCTGAGGTGATCAGAGATCTATAGAACGCAGGGGAACTTCATGTACCCTGCTTGGGATACACTGCAAAATAGACTTTTAGTTTTCAGTTATACTTTCTATGTTACTGTAAATATGTTGCTGTAGATCTATTTAAATGGGCCTTTGTGCAGTTACTTTATTTGTTTGTTTCTATTCTAGTGCTTGAAACGTTTGTGTTTAAAATTACTTCATAGTCTATTAAGATCATTCCAGTTTACTTGCAGCACCACTTTTCTTATTTTATACAATTTATCTGCTGATGAATGACCATCACACAGTGTTAGTTCAGACAATTCTTCAAATACATTTTATGCTATAAATGACTACTTTGTCAAGTGACCAAACAAGTAGAAAAACTATTAGTACACATATGTAGGGGACAAAGATCTGCTTATATTATTTTCAGTAGATTACTTATTAGATACAGTATAACTTTTTTTTATCTTCTCAACCTTAACGTGCATTTGTATTCTTCTGTGTTTGTAATGAGACCTCTTTGTAATTTACACTGCAGATGATGCTGTTATGATTTCAGTTGCGATTTATGTACAATCAGCAAATTATATTTCACAGTGGAAACATAAGCCTGACTTACTCAGATCTCAGGATTAAATATCTTCTAATGTTTGTTGAGGCTGATTTGTTGATACAGTAGGCAGATGCATTGGGTTAAGTGCATGATGTGTTTCCCAACAAACAAATGCCTTAAAAATCAGTGTTTACTGTGTTATTTTTTTGTTGTTGTTCATATGTTTTGTAATGACAGTATTTCCTATCTCAATTCAAAAACTGTTTCTTTTCAATTGTTCCTGCTGCTAGTCAATGCAAAGTTCTGTTCTGTCCAGCTTTAATATGCATGAATTGCTTTTGTGTAAATATGTTGTCAGTTAAATTTTAAGCTCATTGTACAGAAATGCCTTTAAAGCTGTTACAATAAATGAGGAGATCATTAGTTCTATTATGCGATTTATTCACAGGCAGCCTTTAAAAAACATAAAATCTGATGAAAAAAAAAAGAAATATATGTGATCGATTTGGTCAAGATAAAACATATACTTTACATGGACTCTTATACAAATTCCAAGCATGTTTTACGGCAAACAAGTAAATAAATAAATCAATAAAATAAATCTAAAAAGCAATCTGCCACATAATTTGTGTTAAATATGTTTTCCCCCACAAAAAGTAAAATAAACAATTTATGAATTTGTAGAAGCACAACTGTTCATTTCCCAGATTGAAGTATCTATGAAAATATAAACAGAGCTCATTTCAAAGGTTTAATTGCTGGAAAAATACATTGTTGGTGTGTGTGCTGTACATTTCAACACTGCTACATAATGAGTCATGATTGGCCTCCAAATTTGTTATTACATCCAAAAGAATTCCTGCTCATACATACGCGTTAAACGTAGACTGTAGAAAAGTATAGGCATCCTGTGTAAAATTATATTTATAGTGTTTTACTTATAGTGCATTTTATTTTTTTATAGCCTACTACTGTCTCAGGACTCAAAGTGTTACAAAAAACACTAATCAAACAAGATTTAGAAAAAAACACATAAACACAAAGATACACGCAAATGAAAGGAAGACATTAACACCAATTACACAGTAATCATAGAAAACGAAGGAAAAACAACTTGATTTGCTTTTACATTTTAACAAATTGCAGTGTCATATGTAACCACCAGGTGGCACCCAATAACCACAAATAAAGATGGTCTGTCTTTATTTGTGCAGTCTCTCTCATCTCTTTTATCCTTTTAGTATAAATCCATATATCTTTAAACCACCTCATTATTATTATCATTACTATTATTATTATTATTATTATTATTATTATTATTGTTGTTGTTGTTGTTATTGTTGTAGTTCTAGCCTTTTTTATTAGACTAAAATTTGTCTGCAGAAGGATATGAAATCAAATATTACAAATGCTATATAACATGTAGTTCTGTGGGAAGATGTGGTCGTCAGGCGATGAAAATATGGGAGACGCTTAAATTATTGATGGATTTCCAGGCTGGGAAGAGGAGCCAGTTGGGGGGGAATCCACTCATACTCATTCGGTTTCCATAGCACCGCCCCTCGGGAGAGCTGCAGCTTTCATAGATGGGCTTACTGCCTTGTTTTTTAAAGTATTTTTCAAGCATAAAAACGCAAAATAAAAATATCTAACTGACAGAGTGTTATTGCTCACATCGTTTAAAACACAAAGGCGGATTGAGCTGTTACACATGTTCTTATCTTTCTCCCAATTTATTAAGACATTACTACTAGAAACACATAGCCCCTATATAAATTCGTGTGTTATATATTTTGTTTCTGGCCTTTACTAGTGCTGAGCAGCTGGCCAGATGTTGAACGCGGAGCTGCTGTCGCTGACCTCGGTGCTGAACACGACGTCAGATGAACTTGCGCTCACCACAGGAGACACGATACAGCCTCACTCCCTCTTTTGATATATTGAAGCTACTCCAAACACCCACTTCTGCTTTCTAAACTTTGAGCTTGTTTTATATCTCCATTCAGTCCTTTCTATCTCTCTCTCACCCTCTCTCTCTTTTTTTTTTATTGTGTGTCTTGCGGACAGAGATCCATATCGCTCGACGACGCTGGCTATCAATTTCGCTCCTTTTCGTTTCGGTCGTGATGGCACTTGGCGCGGCTACTGTACGCCAAGCAGGGGACGAGTTGGAGGTGGATAAAGGCGCGCAGCTCGTTTGATCCCCCCTTCTCTACACGAAGGTGTTGTCGCTTTAGGACTTTGGTTGTGAAAGGTAGACCCCCCTCCCCAGTCTTTTGGATCGTCGCCTGCGCGGGCTCAGATTTGTTATAACTTCGCTTTGTTGTTTTCCTCGTAGCCGCTGCAGTCGGCCATCCAGCGCCGTAACATGACGATTAAGCAGTAAAAAAAAAAAAAATAATTTCGAGAAAATAGGCCTACACACAGAAACTGGATATGGAGTCAGTGAAGACGAAAGCCACGGCGGGGGTGAAGGAATTTGCAGGGAAGACCTTGGGTCATATGTACAGGTACATGCATCTTTTTTTTCCCACTTTGATCTTAAGCTGATCATGAAATGTGATGGTTTTCATGTTGGATTTTAACCAGACACGATGGTGCGTGAGCCTGCGGGCCAACTAAGTGTTTTACAACTTACAGGCATCTCTAGTCACGCCTCTAGAAGTGAGAAGAAAATTATGCAATCTACAATGCGTGCGTGTGTATGTGTGTGCGTGCGTGTGTGTGCGTGTGTGTGTGTGTGTGTGCGTGTGTGGTGATGGCAAAGGTTTGGCAGAACCCAGATGCCACTGGATGTAAACGCGCACACATTCAGTCCATCCTGCTGCAGGGCCTGACCGTGAATCTCATTACCTGACAGGTTATTCAGGACGAGCAGGCCACATGTGATATATTGGAGATTTATTTCTAATTTATAATCATTTCATATGAAAAACCTGCATCACGAGCCTCTTTTCATTTTTCGAAACCGTGGCCGTTTACACCTACAGCTTTTATATGATTTTTGTTCGTTTCTGCATCTGCAAAGTACAAATGAAGACTTCCTGCTATATTTACATTATCCCCACTGTGAATTCAGCTTCAGTGTGTGTGTGAATCAGTTTGGAGGATCAAAATCTGCAGGAGAAATACTGTAAAATGAATTAGATTCAATAAGGCTTTTTTAAGAATGCAGTTGAAGTGTATTTCCTGAGGCACATCCAGGGGCTCAAAGTCAAATCACAACATCACTTTGCATTTTTATTTTTCGATTCATCTTATGTCCTTTTGAATTAAACTCAAAATTCTACTTTATTTTAGAAGGACATTATTGTTTATGATCCGGTTTTTTATCATTTTAAGTCCAGAATTTGAACAAACAAAACATGTGGTGAATAAATGTGAGTTTCCTTTAAAAAAAAAAAAAAGACTTTGAGGAATGCCCACAGACGAGCGTCTGGAGGCTGGAGCTGCTGCTGCTCGGCCCCATGAATGCTAATTAGTGTGAAAGTGCTGCTGCAATGCGGTACAGTCAGGGACATGTTCACCGCCTCTCTTTGCTCTTTCTTACTGGACTCTTCTCCTGTAAACACGTTTGGTTTGAATACACTGCAGCGTCTTTTTCAAAGTCGTCTGGCTTGACCTTCACAGACATTGACGCTCATTATGAGAAAATCTTCATTGAGAAAATACACAGAGGCCTCACCAGCCACATACAGCTGGTTGATTACAGTGATTCTCCGGTAGCATCTTCCTGCACTTCACTGACTGAAAAGACAAACCACAGGGAATGCTCCAAGAGCCCAGCTCATAATAAAACAGGCTATTCACTCAAAATGGCAATCAAATTAGGCCCCTTCAAACATATTTACCGATTATTATTTTCATATTTCTTTTTTTTTTTCTTTCTTTTGAGCATCGTCATCTGATGTGATGTTATTTCACTGACGGAATCAGTAGACAGTGTTGTCCTGGCTTGGCTGTTGCAGGGTGATAGAGAGGAGACAGAAAACCGGGGACGTGATCGAGCTGACGGAGGATGGGCGGCCCCGGGAGGCCGCGGAGAAGAAACCCCCGCTGTGCGACTGCAAGTGTTTCGGTCTGCCCCGCCGCTACATCATCGCCATCATGAGCGGCCTGGGCTTCTGCATCTCCTTCGGTATCCGGTGTAATCTGGGCGTGGCCATAGTGAGCATGGTCAACAACCACACCGTGCACCAGAACGGCAAGATCATCATCAAAGAGGTGTGGCACTCCTGACTTAAAAAACCACTTAGACCGCGTCCCCTGTGACACCTGGTGCTTATTTTATCACAAGAAAAAAAAAAAAAACAGGAAGGAAGGAAGAAAATAAGAAAAGCGAGAAATGTATTTTTTCCACGGGAGGTACAGAGCATGGAAAGGCCTACTGGTTACGTTAGATTATAAAATCAATCCCTACATCTTAAATCACCCCCAGTAATCACGCTCATCGCTGATGATTAGGCTACTGGGGAAATCCCAAAATTTAAATGAATTTTTGTAGGAATGGTCATTTAATACGTATGTGTATATTTTAAAACATGCACAATGCGCCAAGATGATCACGCTTTATAACGACAGCCAACCTTTATAGCACAGTTTGGCTGTATTCTTTGTAGCCTATATTAATCTCTATGATGTAAGCTAATTATGAAAAGATTTGAAGAAAAATCCATCATTGTGTCCTGTGTGTTTAGGCCAAATCACGTAGAAATGTAACAGTTACTGTAAAATAGGACATTGTACTGACAATACATTCAGAAATGGTAAAAATGTGTGGGATTAAAACAGCGACCTGTCAGTCTGTAAAACCACAGAATAG
Source organism: Mastacembelus armatus (assembly GCF_900324485.2). NCBI lineage: Eukaryota > Metazoa > Chordata > Actinopteri > Synbranchiformes > Mastacembelidae > Mastacembelus > Mastacembelus armatus. The sequence continues at coordinate 8,846,932 of NC_046635.1, read as the reverse complement.
ATCAACATTTTCTGTAAAATGTATATGAAGATTAATTCGTGCTTTGGCATTAAGGCCATATAGAGTGTACACCCAGCGTTCACAGCTGTTTACCTTAGCACAGCCTCTCAGCAGCTTTTTTTTTTTAACAGGACGAGACAGATCAATGAAGTTAGCGATCAGATTAATGTAACCAAATCGAAATAATCCGTTACAGGCCTTTAATAAACAGTTCTGTTATTAGATCTTTTATTTTCGTTTAGTATTTCTGACACCCAAAAGAAATGTATGGCCCCCAATAGAGGACATTTATTCAGAGACACTGGTTCTTATTGCTTGGTTTTGTCTCTCCTGTTCTAATCAGAAAGCCAAGTTCAACTGGGATCCAGAGACGGTGGGAATGATCCACGGGTCGTTTTTCTGGGGCTATATCGTGACACAAATCCCGGGAGGATACATATCCTCCAGGCTGGCAGCAAACAGGTAGGCAGCTCTCCCTGTGAATTACCGTAGATACAGCTCAGCCACATTCATTTGGCAGACGAAGCATTGGGATTATTTATTTATTCATTTATTTATTGAGATTTTGGCGTGACTCCTCCCTCTGATTTTCATTCTATATTTTCTTTGTTATTTTTAAAATAATGAGATCAAACACAGCCAATGAAAAACATAGAAAAAAATGTGGCCTGAATTATGAATTTAAACGAGCAGTTTACATTTCTAGTCTGCGGTGCTGCAGAAAGACAGCAGACAGTCAGCTGCTGTGCAGTGATGCAGAGCTGCAGGGAGGGCACCGGGCTGGCAGGCCTGCAGCTCTGCAGCTCCCGGTGTCAGGGCTTTCTGCCACCTGTTAATGAGCTCCCTGGGGGGAGCCTGGTCTAATCTGTCGCTCTCTCGGGGCATAGACACCAGACACTGCTTTGTCGCCAAAAAGCTTTTATTCACATAAGCACTGCCAATGCTTCTCTCATTAATAGCCTATGATGCCATATCACAGATAGTTGTCAATAAAATGAATACGACGGTACATTTCAGTGGTTGAATGCTCATATAAAACAGGTCACTATGACTATAAATTGCTGATTTAATAGTTATTATAAGCATAATGTTTAATAATGCACTTGTAGCTCAGTAGAGGCCTAAACCATGAGCACGTTGAGCGTCTGACAATTAAAAGCCCAAACCTCACAGCATCACCTCACAATTATGAAAAAAAAAAAACTGCATGCACAACAACCGTGCACAAGCAGAGCCGGTGTAACCTAATTAGACTTTTTTTTTTTTCCTCGTGTTTATTGTCCTGCCCCTGTGGACTGACACGAGGATGGCGGCCTAATCAAAGCGACTGGTCTCGTGCCGAGCAGTAGTCTCTATCGGATTAGGGCTCGACCCCCGCGTGCGTCCTAGAGGGGCGGAGAAGTCGTGACAGAAATGAGAAAAACCAATATGGTCGCGTGTTATAAGAAAAACCTCGGTGTGTATGAATGGCCTCCTCCTCCTCCTCCTCCTCCTCCCCTGAGTCTGATTTCACCCGCTCAGCTGCTCCCTCGCTTTTAAATAAAAGATTTCAAAATATAGGCTGTATCAAGCTAGAATAAATAAAGGCGGAAATAAAGACATATAGAGGCGCAAACCAGTTTCCTAATAAGCAGCATGATTTTAACAACCTCACTTAGTAAGCAATAATCTCTAATTAAGTCATAATGCATAGATTCTCTACAAATCCTTTACTTCTCAATAGGCTGTCTCAATGTCAAATTAATATATAATATATAAATATATAGCCTAATACTTTCTTCATGAAAAACATATTTCTTGAACAGCTCCTACGTAAAAACGGTTGCTAAGCGACACGTACGTATCGACGTGACAGTTAATGGGGGCATTGCAGCCTAAAATATTTATTTACGTGACGTCAGCAGGGCGCGTGTGGTGCAGAGCCAATCAGAACCGAGGACACAACAGAGAACCTGCGTCAATACGTGCTCTTCATGGGTGCTATGATGATTATAGACCATAGAGGGTTTAAAGACGACAAATTTCTATTTCTTTCCCAAATCAGATGAAGACGAAGACAAGTAGAACGGTGTTTCATATAAGATATTATTATGTGGGTCACGTTCCACAGTGGTGGAATAAGGAGTATTCAGATCAAGTAAAACTTCCAAAATCACAGAGCTAAAATACTATGTTACAAGTAAAAGTCATGCATTCATAGTACATTAGTATTTACATCAAATTTATTTAAAGAAGAATAATGCAATTATATTGTTTGATTCTAAGTATTATTGCGTCAGTGTGTATGGATCTCTTTAATGGTTTCAAAGGTAAAGGTGAGGCTAATGTCAACTATTGTAAATACTGCTGGTTAACTTGCTCTGTAGTAAACCATCATAATTTATTCAATATGTTGATTTAATAATGTGAATCGTCAAAGTAATTTGGCATCTGTTAAATAAATATAGTGATAATAAACTGTGAATAAAATCAATAATGTAAAGTATCAGTATCTTCAAACTGTTCTTACTGTAACTACAGTATATTTGTAAATGTACTTCCACCACTGAATCATTTTAGTATATACTTCAATTTAAAGCCTCAAGGCCAATAATACAAGGTATGCTATAGTCCATAAACTGAAATTTTAGGGTACTATTCTTTGCCAGCATGGCACATTTAAAATGTGTAAAGAACATATAGAACAGAAATAATAAGGGGAGTTGCTATATATAAAATGCTAAAATGCATCTTATCATTTCAGGGTATTTGGTGCAGCCATTGTTCTAACCTCAACACTCAACATGTTCATTCCCTCGGCTGCTCGAGTCCATTATGGGTGTGTCATCTTTGTCAGGATATTACAAGGACTAGTGGAGGTAAGGGAATAATAAACTCTAAAGGCATATTACAACATTTCTCAATAATCTCAATAGAGTTTTTGAATAAAACAGAATTTTATGTATTTAGGGATACAAAGCATCAGTGAATGTTATTCTCACCATTAAAAGAACATTAACGCTACATTTGGCTGATGTGCTTTACTGTTATTGTGGTTATAAATAGCTGGGTATTTGCTATAACACATTATACAAAGAGGCTTCCTGCTAATTTCAATCCACAAGAAAGCAAGGGGAAGTCTCTAACACGCAATGGATATTCAGCCAGAAGAAACATGAGCCAATCTGTATTGACCCAGTCCACTACAGCTGAGTGTTTGTGGCGTGGTCCAGCTCTTTTTTTTTTTTTTTTTACTGTCACACTTTGTATCCAGGATACACAACAGCAGCCTGCTTGTTATAGAGATAGATGAAAAGGGAAATGCTGATATGCAAAAGCCCATCAATCCTCTGACCTAGCAATGAAACATGACACCCACAGGTCTGTGTAGTAAATATTGGTATGTTTTTCTGTTACAGTGAAAAACACAAAAATTTGATACCGTAGGTCTTATATATGCATATAGATCTGCAATAATGAAAGGACGGTAAATCATTCTTTCCCAGGTACCATCATATAAAATTTCACTGTACATCATTTTTATAAGATAAATAAATCTTATACAGAGTGAATGAAAACTATCTAATATTATAATCTAACACTTCATCTCTCTTGTCATAAGTCCATGCAGATTGTATTTTATGTCAGCACAGTTTGTTCAAATTAGTGCCTAATGAACATTTAATAGCTGCAGGGATGCCTTGCTCCATGAAAAGCTCATGAGGACCTCTTTGCACATGGCGCTGTGTAATTTGTTTATGTTAATTACAAGGGTGAAAATGTTAATTTTTGTTAGGTATTACATCAGATATCTTTGGGTTCATCTTCATGCCCACAAAGGTATTCCCTCCTAGGTTAGTATTTACTCAAATAGCTCAGAAATATTTATCATTATTATTATTTATTTACTGCAGCAGTAACGTGTCGGAAAACATCAATAATGAGTGTGAAATAATGTATGGATATAGTCTACAATTCATTTACTGTATAAACCTGAATATTTATTTTAACAGTTCATTACGTTGTATGTCTGCTGGGTAGTCAACAACGCTCCACAAAGAGCACTGATCACCGAATACATTTCCAAAACACACTGTCAGGAAGCCTGATTAGGCTAAAGAACATGGTGTCAGTCACTAACTTCCCATGTTTCTTCATCACCAATTAATATGGACTGTTACTGTGTGGTGTGTTTAGGGAGTGACCTACCCAGCCTGTCATGGCATCTGGAGTAAGTGGGCTCCTCCACTGGAAAGGAGTCGTCTGGCCACTATCTCATTCTGTGGTAAATATTTACTTCTGCCATTGACTTTTGTAAATTGAGGTAAGATTTGATGTGTTGTAAGTTACTGTACTGGTTAAAAAGTTTGACCTTCCAAGTTCTGACTTCCTCATCCCGCTGTCTATCAGGCTCTTATGCTGGTGCTGTGATAGCGATGCCTCTGGCTGGGATCCTGGTGCAGTATACAGGCTGGTCTTCGGTGTTCTATGTCTATGGTAAGATTGATTGTTGAAGTATTTTGTGTGGAAGATGTATGTGTTGTTGCACAATGGGAGATGATCTATCATTCTGTGATGAAACAATCAAAAAAAGTTGAAAGTTTTTTTAGAGCTTGACAGGAAGAGAGTCCAGTGAAAGTCAAATGGATTTATCCAGGCAGGCTGGGTATTGATTTCCTCCCCCCACTGTTTTTGTGTGTCAATAAATAATCCCCAATCTCTGTTTGAACTGAATACAGTTAACTTTCCTGTCTGGGTTTTATTCTCTCAGGCATTTTGGAAAGATCAGGCTGCCACTGTACTTTGGCTGTAATTAACTAAAGTTCTGACGTGTGACCTGTCTCCTATATGCAGGATGCTTTGGCATCTTCTGGTACATGTTCTGGATCCTTGTCTCTTATGAGAGCCCTGCAGAACATCCGTCCATCACTGATGAAGAACGCTGCTATATTGAGGAGAGCATCGGAGAGAGTGCCAAGCTAATGGGTCCTTCTGAGGTGAGGGGACACCTTCCATGAAACAACCTGTACTTAAAATGACTTGAATATAACTTATTCCACCCTGAACTCTGCTTGTTGCAAATGCCAAGGTACAGTTACATCAGCCATTTCCAACACCTTTTGTTTTATGTCAGGGAAAGACTATCATAATGCTTATGTCTAAAATCCATTTCAGAAATTCAAGACCCCTTGGAAGAAGTTCTTCACCTCTATGCCTGTCTATGCAATCATCGTGGCCAACTTCTGCCGGAGCTGGACGTTTTACCTGCTGCTGATCAGCCAGCCAGCATATTTTGAGGAAGTTTTTGGCTTTGAAATAAGCAAGGTGAGCTTTCAATACAATGAAAAATTCAATAAAATGGACAAACAATAAATTATTGATTAAATTGCTATGGAAAACAAAACACAATGGACAGACATTTTACAGCTGATCACGTCACACTTTGTTCTTGGAAAGATTCATTTTCAAAATCAATGTCATTGTAACTGGAGGCCTGAGTTTCTTTCTCATGAACTGACACATTACATAACAAGGCAAATCAATTCACAAAGAATATGGAAGGCCGTGTTTTGTAGGATGTGTTGCCTGTAACACCAGGTGTAAATTAACTCTGCTATGCTAAAAAAGATCAAATAGCAACAGTTTTGTTAACAGTTTATAACATTGTACAGGATCCTTAAAGCCTCTTTAAACAGGGTTTAATATCTTAAAGGTACAATGTGTAAAATATGAAAGATTCAGAGAGTTAGTGACATCTAGCGACCCTCACTTTGAAAACAAAATATAATTCCCTGTCTAGAGCCAGTGTTTGGTTTGTCCACTCTGGGCTACTGTAGAATGACAAACAGTCCAAACCAAGCAAAAACCTAGGGGAGAAGGTGAGAGTTTGTACACTCAGGTACGGTCCAAACACAGGTAAATCCAGAACAAATGGGCTAACACAGCGAAATCGGTAACAGATGGTAAGAACACTGAAGCTTTACTGGGGTAGTCCTGTTTCCTCCCACAGTCCTAAAACATGTATGTCAGGTTGATTGGTGACTCTAAATTGCCCATAGGAGTGAGTGTGAGTGTGTGAGGTTGTTTGTCTCTATGTGGCCCTGTTATGGACTGGTGACCTGTCCAGGGTGTACCCCTGCCTTCCACCCGAAAGAGAGCTGGGATAGGCTCCAGCAGATCTCTGAGACCCTAAACAGGAATAAGCAGGTATAGATGATGGATGGATGGAAGAACACTGAAGCTGGTGGGCATTAGAGGGGAAGCAATTTAGACAATCTGACAAAGAACAAAGGGAGAAAGGGAGGCAGTGAACAAACACATAGGAAATGGTAGACAAGTATGCAGGGCAGAGTTAAACCAACAAACAGTGTCAAAGGGAAAATCTGGAAGACACTTGGAGATAGATCAGTTCATAAGCAACAATCAAAGTTAAGGTAGGGGTAAAAGTAAGTAAACTAGTCTGTGTACAGTTCCATTACAAATTGTCACAATCCAATAGCAACAAAAACAAAATGTTATGCACATGGGATATGCATTACCTTTTATGGAGTATGGCACATTTTATAGATGCAAACTTAAATCTCTCGGGACAGCATAATGCTACAGTGCTACTGTCTCCTCTCAGCAAGGAGGTTTTGGGTTTGAACTCTGTTTGATCTGGGGCCGTTTCTGTGTTCATGTTCTTAAAAACACAGGCACATCAGGTTAACTGGTGACTCTGAAATTGTGTCAGTGTGAGTGCTTGTCTGTTTCTATGTGTCAGCCCTGTGATAGACTGGTGATCTGTCTAGGGTGTACCCTGCTTCTCATTGTCAGCTGGGATTGGCTGCAGCCCTACAGCAACATAGATGGATGGATTTTCTTATTTAAAATAACCAAAACTGAAATGTTGGTGGATTATTATTATTTTACGTGTATCATTCAAAGTAGGAAGGAAGTTGAGTATTTAGCAGGCAATGTCTACAGTCTAAAAATAATTGTGTGCAGTTTATTTGGTTAATTTTCTGATCATGGTTGTAGGTCGGCATACTGTCTGCCCTACCCCATTTGGTGATGACCATCATCGTGCCCATCGGTGGCCAGCTGGCTGATCACCTGCGCAGCAAGAACATCCTGACAACTACCACTGTCAGGAAAATCATGAACTGTGGAGGTGAGAAGTCTGAACTGAGGATAACATGTCATTTTATCACCTTTCTCAGCACAGCTACTGGGTGTCATTCTCAGTGTTAGCTCCTTACTGTTCTTTCTTCAGCTGCTCTTCACTGCCAGATGGGTTTAAAGATGGTTGGGTTTGTATTTCTGTAAACATCTATCTACTGAATAACAGTGTGCAAGTTGACACGATGATTGTGACTGTGCATTGATTTCATATCTGTCACTTATGTAATTGAGTGCAGACCATGTATCATGCTTAATTCAATTGGCACTGTGATGACCAACAGCCCGTGGGCTTTGTGTGTTTGTGTGTGTGACCTGCTGTCTCTCTCTGTTAGGATTTGGCATGGAAGCCACATTACTGCTGGTGGTAGGATATTCCCACAGTAAAGGGATGGCAATCTCCTTCCTGGTGCTGGCAGTGGGCTTCAGTGGATTTGCTATATCAGGTTAGAACACATTTTCACCTCAATCTCAATGTCATTTAGGTACATTTTCAGTTATAATACATTGATATACTAGTGATGATATAATGATATCAGAAAGGTTTTACTGGGTCAAATGTAGTGTGACTTTGTGTAGTTTCACAACAGAAGCAGGGACGATTGTAGGATGAGACCTTTAGTTGGGCTCAGTCCCAAAGGACAATGTGGCATTTATACAAGACCTTATGCCCAGTGGTCTTTCTGCTGACTAAATACTGCTCTGTCCCTCCATCACTGTCCTCCTCTGTCCTTTTCTGTGCTGTCAACCAAATAGCAAACTTAACATCCAATCACAGAACTAATTCAGCCATATAGATTTATATGACTCTATTTGAATACTGGGTTTTATTGGTAATGCAGTCAAGTAGTGTCATTTTGACCTCACTTTATCAACTGAACCTGGTTGTTTTCTTTGAAAAACAAAATCCTACCTTTAATGTAAACATAAAATAGAACTTTCTCTTATTTGTTAATGAAGAATAATAATTACAGTGCTTTATAATACTGCACGGGTTTGGTATTTTATCTCCACTTAAAACAAAATGCATTCCTTACCTTAGCTAATTCCCTGGCTAAGTCAGCTAACCTTGTTTCTGAATATTCAAACCATAAAGATTTAACCACACACTTTCTTAGTCACAGTCAACAACTGTATTTGTTTTTCAGCTTACTTGTAGATTTAATCACTATGAAATCCACTGCTACTGTCTTCTTCCCCTACATTGCATGTGTGTTGTGAAACAATGTGTTTGTGAAATTTGACATTAGTTAATAATTATCTTCATTTTTAGGGCTGCTGAGATGAAATGTGGGTGTGCTTTAAGCAGCCCTAGAAAGAGTCTAATCATACAGGTCATATAGGTTTACGGAGTCTAAGGACATGGCTGACCTGATGGGCTGTGCTAAGCCACCTCCTGGCCCTAACTTCATATTGATTGTACAGACATCAGTGGTGCTGATCTTCTCATCTAACTCTCTTTAACAAAAAGCATATTTCCCATAATGTAAAACTATTCCTTTAACTTAGTAACTGATAGTGGCTTATATTTCTAGTGTAAACCTGCAGTACATTTAAGTCACTTTAACTGAATTTGAAAGATTTGCAGAAAGAACAAGATTTGCTGATAAGATAGTGAAGTTTGCAATTATCTGATAGAGCTGTAGTGACTTTCTGGCAATATCAACTACTGTGTATACAAGGACATGCTGTGTCATTGCAGTTGTTCTTCATTTATTCAATAATTTATTCTTTATTTGAACATTGTAACATTCATTTTTCAATTCTTTTTTTCCCCACAAAACAATTTTGGAGTAGAAACTAAATCTTTGAATATAACACTGAATAGTTGGCTTGTGTTTTCTTTGCAGATAAACAGCTGTGAGTGTGAGGACTGTAAAATATCACAATTGAAATGTATTTAAAATTATATTTAGTTATGTTTATAATTCTAGTAAGATGTCATCTAAATGAATGTATGATATTATTTTAACACATATACAGTGGCTGGAAAAACAGTCCTTTCAGCTTTCTTTAGCTGTTCATTCAGCAGATCTTTTCATAAATATGCTCAGCTACAGAGGATGTGGAGGTCTGTGCAAAATCACTTTCTTGCCTGTTGTTCTTGAGCTTTCTCCTGGAGTGTTTAATAATTCAGTGCTAGCTGTCCTGGGGGATTTGCCAGGCAGGCAGTGTGCAGCAGCTCATGAGGACACTTCAGCCAGTCAGAGTGGGGGAGGAGAAGGATGTGTGGCGAGGTGCTGCCTATTTCTGCGACAAGATGGTCACCATTTGTACTGATTTTACCCACAGCTTTGTCCTGAAGCTGTTGATTTTATTTTTTGCTACATAGTGTTGCACTGTTTCCTATATTTGACACTGAAATGTGGCTTTGTCAATATTCACAAGGTAAAATGTATCAACATTATTTTTATTTTTATGTTTCTTGTGCCAGGCTTTAATGTCAATCACCTGGATATTGCTCCACGTTATGCCAGTATTCTAATGGGCATCTCTAATGGTGTAGGCACACTGTCTGGGATGGTGTGCCCTCTGATTGTTGGTGCCATGACAAAGAACAAGGTAAGAGTTCTTCCCCTTAAAGCACCAACCATGGCAGCAACAAAACACCTCTCATTTCATTTCATCAGTGAATGTTTTCAGCAGCACCTTCCTCTGTTTGATTAGTGGTTACTAATGTTATGCTAGTTACAATAGAGACATGCATAGGTATTTATAACACGTATTACTGTGGAACAATAATAAATTAACAATATATAGCAAACATACAAGTTTATTTCAGGCCCTGATAAGATCTATTAATACTACAGACTAATTGGTTTAAAGCATTTTGTACATGCAAATTTGCTTAGCCAATGAAGTAAAGTTGAATCTATTAACATATAGTATATCAGCTTGTTTCTAGGCATCAACTGAAGTTATGTCATATTTACAGTTTATTAAGAACTCAGATGGAAAAATTCATATTCTATATTCACAAAATACACATTTCACCCGAAATTCAACCACAGGGCTCCATGGATAGATTCATAAATATGCATGTTAATTTATTTGAAAAATGCTTAACAAATTCCTAAACAGGGTAGTTTCCTTTGCAGTTAGAACTACCCAAACAGGAATAAAATATGCATTTGTTGAGAACTATTTTAGCTGCATAATAATACATATTTAGTGCAATAGTGAGTCATATGATATGATAGTCAGAGAATATGTCAACCAATGCAAATGTTAGGGCTCACTGACGCACCTCTAATGGCTTTTGGACATTAATGCCTGCATCACATAGAACCTCATTGCTAACATTACTGTTTTGTGATTGTGTTAAAAATAGAATAAAAAAATATCACATTTCTACTTTTCTCTTCAGACGCGAGAGGAATGGCAGTATGTGTTCCTAATTGCCTCCATGGTCCACTATGGGGGTGTGATCTTCTATGGGATCTTTGCATCGGGAGAAAAACAGCCATGGGCCGACCCAGAACTGACCAGTGAGGAGAAGTGTGGCTTCATTGATGAGGATGAGCTGGCAGAAGAAACAGGTGACATCACTCAGAGTTATGGTGCTTTTGGAGGTCCAGCTAAGACGTACGGTGCCACCACGCAGGTGAATGGAGGCTGGGCTGCTGGCTGGGAGAAGACAGAGGAGTATGTCCAAGAAGAAGCACAAGGAGGAGGCTACGGATACAGGCAGGATGAGGGATACTCCTAGACCAAACACACATTCACTTCACATGAGTAGACTTATTTTCCAGAGTGTGTGTAAGTTCAGTCATAAAAAATAATAAATCAGCAAATGAGAAACAAGAAAAACTACAGTCCATTGTTGTATTGTTTGCACAAAGCTTAATGTAAAACTTACTTAAAAATATAAAAATTGAAAGATATTTGATTAATAGAGGTGTTACACATATCAAATTGGCAGTCTGTTAATGTATTATTATACATATTAATAATAGATATATTTATTTGGAGTGCACTTGTGTGTAAACGTGAACATTTTCTTCCCATCGGCTGAGGCTTTCTGACCACTCTGAAGCCAGTAGGGTTACATAGACGGTGCCCATCAAAGACAACCCCTTATTTATCAATTTAATTGTTACAGTACAACGTCCTACAAGCCAGCTATTACTGTGTATAAATACATCACTGCACAGCATTGTAAACAAAAACTAGACACTTTGTGGATATAGACTGTACTGTATCTCTCCTGAATGCACTCAGACTACTGTGTCCTTTTCATGCACAATATGATCATTTTTGTTTTCTTATCACCGGCTTCTGTGTGTGTAAATCTAAGTCCTTTCCTGTAAGTGACTTGTTGTAGAGATTTGACAGGTGGCATATTGACTTTAACACAAGACAATTGGTTTAACCGTTTGGTTGAACATACATAAAAGGGAAAGATGCCTTTCAAATGTTTGCTGTGATCCATTTTATCTCTGCCGTTGAAAGTTTGAGTTTAGCATTTGCAACCCTGTCACATCTCAGCAGTGTAGTACAGGGGCCATTTTCATTGTTATAGTTCTTCTTACAGTCAAGCTGCTTTATATCTAGTTGTACCAATGCATTGTTGAAAGATTTGTCTTTTAAAAAAATAAATGACAGAGATAACTAGAGATGCAAAGATATATCAGAGTTATAGATTAACCTTAGACACTGCTAGACCAAGAGATTTATTGTCATACGTGATCTTATAAAGGGTCTGTGCAATGTGGAGACTTTAGGACAAACTAGACAAAATCGATATGATTATCAAAATATATTAGAACAGCAAAACTAATAAAGTTTAATGATGGTGGAAAATAAATATATAAAACAGTGTGAAACTAAGATTTACAGGATAAGTGAGTAATTTGCTTTTATTTAAAGCACATGTTAAAGCCACTGCAAAGTAAGTATTTCTGGATACAGTTTGATCAAATGTGACTGACAATGACTAAAAAAATGCACCAGCTGCTGTCAGATTCTGATTCAAACGTTGCTGTAGCTCTTGGTGGATGGAAAGACATAACATCACCTTTTTCCAGCTGAGCTCCACCGACTAGAAACACAGAAACACAGATATGTGTCCTGTGAAATGATCAACACTGTTCTAATTTAGGCTGAAATGTGTGTGTTCATGTAGGATCTTATGGTTTTAAAGTGAGAGGCTGATTGCTAAAATATGTATTTAGAGCATTTAAAACTAAAGAGAAGTAAGCTTAAAATGACATAAAACGACATTATAGAAGAGGAAGTGAACATTCTCACACAAGTATTTGAAGATTTTTATTTATAGTTAAAGAAAAAGTACGATAAGCGGCAATCACAAATGGCTTTAATTTGGACAAGCTGCCATTTGTCCATTTCCATTACAGAATAGAAGTGAGATGAGACAATTAATAAATCACTATATAATGACCTGTCTTTACATATGGGAGTCTGGTAATAAAAAGTGTTTTAGGCTCCTGTAGGAATAAGCAACCACACCATGCCACCATCCTCATTCTGCACTTGCACTGACAAGGTCTGAAGGGGCCAGTTTTGGTTAAATTGTCACTTGTTTGTGGAGACTTTAAGTCGGCACTTCACAATATAAATGTGCGTGGATCTGTATTTATGCATGGAACAAAGTGAAATTTGTAGTGTGTTCTTATGTTTATGTTTCTCTTTTTTTTCCAAACTTATTTGTCTTGGTCTCAGAAACTGTTACTGATGCTTCAATTTCTTTGCACAATTAACCAAAGGTAAAGAGCAGAATTGGATTTGAGCTGGAAGTTAAATATTGCTAAGGGAGCACAAACTATCAGCAGTGAGGTGGCACCAACATTACTCAGTGTACAAAGCAATAAATCCATAGTAACAGTTCTGGTCAAACGTCATGGACAGTCATTATGTAACTGTTTTTTATGCATTTGTTTAAAAGCTGTGTGTTTTGTGATAACAGATATGGAAATTACAAACTTGTAAAGAGAAAAAAAAACATAGAAATATATGTATGAAAATGTAGTAATAGAGTCCAACACAAACCCCTTTGACGACAAGTGCGAAGAGTTTGTGACGGGCTGCTCACCAGATGAGAATGATAAAAGGAGCGCTGTCCGAGAGACGGACGCTCTTCTTCATGTTTCTGTTTTTATATGGTCCACATGGGCTTTGTGTTGTTGCTTCCTCCCTCTCTGTCTGTCTTTCCTCAGCTTTAAGTTTGCTAAATGTTTTTCCATTAAGTAGCTGGACCCTTGTTACCCTACTTAACCACATGTATCCCCCTGTTCCCTCATTTCACTGTCACAATATTCATCGACCTAAAGGATGGAACCTAAACAAGTGATTCTACATTTTCGAAAATGACAAACGTGCAACCTGAAGTAGTTAAAAATTACCTGTTTTTGTGCCTCTGAAGTTACAGTGTGATTCTATGGCTTTTGTTGCTATTGTAAATTGAGAGGTTCGTTGATGTCAAAATGAAATACTCTATATCCATTTTTGATAAAAAAGCAAACAAACCTGTGTGTCCTGAGTATTTGTATTGGCAACGAAGGAGAACAAATAAAGGAACAAGTGAGACATCATTGAAGAACATAAATACAGTATGGCATTGTTTTATTAACCTTGCAATTTATGAGCAACTATTATTTTATGGTTTACTCATTATTATGCTGATTACACAAGTTTAATATAAACCTGCATAAATAACCTAAACGAACTGTAGAAGTTAGTGAGCAACATTATTAGTACTCATGTGTCTGACCAGTTAATGAACACGAGTCCAATATTCATTCTTTTTTTGCTCTGTTTTTGGTCTCTACTAAGTGAGGAAATCAGGGAAACATCTGGCTCTTTAGTTGCAAAGTGTGCCACTGAGCAGGTAGTGTATAGTGTGTTTTTAGAGCTTTTTATTGTAAACAGCTGCCAGATGTGAGCAGAAATGAGGCTATTAGAGCTGTGTGGGTGAACCAAAATAGTAAAACTGCAGCTAAACAATGAGCTGAAAGTCACTTTTAAGTGACGTAAAGCCTAAGGGAGCAGCAAGATATGAGTCACAAATCTTCATAGATTCTTCACTCCAAGCAACTCGAAAATTCACATTCTCAAATTATTTTTTTTATTGTGATTTGATACTTTGTTGTGATAGAGAATTTTGATTATAGATTTTGCTTTGACAATCACATTTAAATTGAGCTGTTTCTGTGCAGATTTTGGACTGTTTTTATCAACAGGACGTCTTGCTGTTTGTAACTACTGGGTATTCTGTCATTTACCTTCCTGTATATTTATGATGGTGTGCTTTGTTATAGTAAAACAGTACTAATTAGCAGGCTAGCCGAGAAAATCCAACTTTTGCAGTGGTTATAGATGTGAACACTATAAACAAATTAACTACAAAACAAGTGGTGTTATAAATTACTATATTATCATTAAAAAAGCTACAGCCACACAATGAAACTATGCCACATAACTCATACAGTATTTCTGGACATTGATAGTATTGTTTGTTCAGCAAACTAACACTGGAGAGTTATATTGTCCACTTCAAACTTTAACTGTATCTTTTATTTATTAAATTATGGGAATGGATGTTGGGAGAGGGCCCTGTGAAGTTTCTAGTGATGCCGGTTTGCCTGCTTGGTGGACCTGTTGATAATATGTCACAGCTGGTGAAAAGTTAAAAGGACTCATCCATTAAATTGAAATACTATCTTAGAATGAGGAAAGCAAGAAAAAGACAATGAAATTAATGCATTTTTTTTGCATGGAGGGATGTAACAGTGTCATTTATGAGACCCAGTTGCTAAAGCTCATATAGTGTTTGCTTGGAGGTTATTTTAGGTAATTGGTCATTGTAACATTAGGGTATACACTTAGACAGAACATGTAGGATAAAGTCATCAACATACCATATTAATTTAATTTTCTTAAAAAGAAATCATCAGTGTGTAATATCGTCACAGTACAGTAGCAGAGTGAGTTTTATTACCAAGGCCACAGGAAGTGCACAGTTAATGGCTGTCCTCCTTCCCTGTCTGTGAAATCAATAGGGTCAGTCCCCAGTGTTCGGCTGGACCTATTGACTGTTCTAACCACTTAATGGAGATGAGAGGGAGGAGGAGCACTTATTGAGCTATTTGGAGGCGTTACTTCGATTTAGGAGTTGACCTCGATGCTCAGGGCTCACACTTCTCACAGATGCTCATCAGAGGAATAGAGCAAAACAAAAGAGAGTCTGTAGAGAATAATATGATCTTAGTTTTTTTTTTTTCAGTAAGATATTTCAACAAAAACTCCATTAACCCTTGAATGCCCACCAAGAAAAAAAAAAGAATTAATTTTTTTACTAACAATGAAAATATGAGCTGCTATGAAATTAGTTTTCCATAAAAGTACACTTTCAAGGTAAATATGGTACTTTGTGATAACACAAAGCAGTGTGAAGCAGTATTTGTGAAGTGAAATTCAGAGCACATTGTCTTCCCTAACACTGACGTCAAGCCACTCTGCAGGAGCTCTGAAAAGTCCAAGGTGACATGGAGATCAGTGGTTGATTGATGCACAACTTCAGGATCCAGTTGATACTATAAACATTCTCTGTCTCTCACCCTCTGTGTGTGTGTGTGTGTGCTGTGTGTATATGTGTTGTCATGACTCGTGTCCCGACTCAGCTTATTGCTTTTGTTAATTTGACAGGCTCAATAAACGTGTCACCAGCCTCCCCTAAATGGTATTTTCTCACAGTCAACCAGCCAGAACCGTCATGCTGTCCCAGTTCAAGTGAGGGAGGTGACCCATAATCCTTTGTGACAATCACTCCCCCAGTTAAACAAAACTTGCCACTGTTTATCTCAACGGAAAAGGTAAAAAAAAAAAAAAAAAAAAATCAAGGTAACACCATCCTTGCGTTCTGCATACTGATGCAAGTTGTTCTGCAGAAAGATGTTATGCAGCAGCTCTTTGAATCTTCCCTCAAGTTTTAATGTTTTCATTTGCGTCATATATATATATATATATATATATATATATATATATATATATGAATACAGCATGTGGGCGTGTGTGTCTGACAGCATGGAACGAGGAGAGATGCGTGTGCATATGTTCAGCATCTTAAATGGCTGTTCAATTGTGGGTGGGGGGCAGGTGCTGCCACAGCCTCAAGGGAGCTGAGGAGGGGTGTGATGGAAGTGGAAGTAGATGCCAAAATCACTCATTAATGACTCAGGGGCTGTGCTCATGTTGTGCTCGGGCCCCTGAGACCCTATGTCGCTCATAAATAAGTTCCTGATTTGCACAATGTGCCTCCAGCACCTCTGAGCAGGTCACGGGATGATGAGAAAGTATATCTTTAAATAGGATATTTATTGAATTTTTAGTTATGAATGAAGAACTGTTACAAATTATTGTCCCCACAGTATCACAAACAAAGTGCTGGCATTGCATTAACCTGCCTTTTCGCAAACCTCATGACTAATTAGGAATTTTCAGAATTACTCTTTAGTATTTTTAGGAGGTGGTTCACTAAATATAACAAGAGGGGAATATTTTTGTTTTGGTGTGAAAATAGTTTACCCTTATGCAGCTTCTCCTGTTTGTGTAGTCACATACATCCACACGTGAGCTGTTCATGGTGCTCAATGAAGGATCACTGCCTTCCACAACCAGGGGCGTGTTCACTGAGCTGAGATATGCACAATGCAGATACAACACAGTATGTCATCATAGCATTCAATACCTTAAAAGATTCTGTTCTATATGTTGCACTTCTGAATGATTGTGTTAACGACCCCCCTCCCCACACACACACACACACACACGCTTTGGATCAACGCTGATTGGCTTGGAAAAAGCACCAGGATCATCCTCTTTCATGAGTTGGGAAGTACGATTGGCTGCACATGCCAGCCTTCGGCACTATCGCCATGGCTGGTATATATTTAGCTGCCCCAGCAACCTCCTCCCTCCATCTCCTCCCCTCTTCATATGCAGCATCCTACCACTTTGTCAGGAAGTGCGTCATAGGCTGGTCGAGGGGGAGCCTCTGGGGCGAGGCACTCTAATATGAGGAGGTCAGATACACTTCTTCATCAGGTCTCTGTCCACATCCCATATATGCAGAAACAGAAAGACACTTTAAAAACATGACAGTATAATGCAAAATTATGTTCATGGAGCTGAGAAGTCTGCAGATGTATGATTCTTTCTTTGTTCTTTGTCTTCGTATTGTGCCCTCTGATATATCAGTTTCAAATGAGGAAGGATAAGAAATATAAAAAACTGTTTAAGAATGGTCAGTGGTGGACATCCTAAATTACAGCAACGTTGCAGCATGCTTGTGGAAGGATGCAAAAAAAAACAACTCTTATGATCTTCTGATTTCAAGAGAATTTGATTGAGACTGTAATTCATTGCTTTGTTGCTGCTTTATTATTTTCATTTTATTTGTAACACATTTAGATAGCTTTAGATAACTTGTTGCTTTAATTTCTCTTCTGCTGCCCAAAATGCAGTATTTGTGCCCATGTACTAATAAGGATAGATGTTTGGCTAGAGAACCAATAAGTATAATTTTGCTCTATGTGTTGATGCCAAATACAGAATAAGAACACTGGGAACAGGGACAGGAAAGAGAGGGAGGTATTTTGCTCTCAATTAATCTAGCTACGCCGCCTGAATAGAAGTGTATGTGTGTGTGTGTGTGTGTGTGCCTGTCTGTGCATGGACATGCATGCACGTGTGCCAGTAGTTCCTTGTTCAGAGTCCTCTCTTAATGCCCTGTCACCAGATGGGAGCAGTAGATGTATGTGTGTGTGTGTGTGTGTGTGTGCGTTTGTGTGTGTCTGGTTAGGAGGGTGGGGTTGGGGGTATTTTCCAAAACCTTAGCATCAGGCCTCCTTTTGTCCCCTTGCCTGTCACCGATGGCTTCACAGTGGGGGCACACACACACACTCCAAATCTCATTAAAAAGTGAGAGATGGTGTGTGTGTTTGGGGGTGAGGAGTGGGGGAGCAGGGGCTTTTATGTGTAATGGGACTGGAGGAAACATACAATAGCAAGTCCCAACTTAATGCAAGCAATGTTGTGTTACAGGATCACTGAAAATACTGCCATTTTTATAAATACTATTAGTCATTTATAAAAATTAACAGTAATAATTATGGCTACACTGACATTTTGTAAATGATTCTACTTGCTTTTTTATGAGATTGTTACAATAATATCATTTTAATTCATGTAAAGAAGGGAAAACCAAACATTTCTACCAAGACTTTCGCTATAGAGGTGACCAACGCTTACAAACCCTTTCTTTGATGGTTTATTGATTTCATGCTGTCTCCAATACTTGTCCATTTGATTTCATTAGTTCCAGTGATATGACAAATCTGATAGAGAGGTCTCAAAGGGGAGTGATAATACAAAGATGACACTATCACCATTCTCCCTTTTTTTCTATTGTTGAAAAGATTGTTCTGCACACACCTGTGAGTGACCATGATAAACCCAGTTTCTACAACTGTGTTCAAGTATCACAACCCCAACAAGAGCACAGTTAAACAATCCCAATGTTAAACACAAGCCTTTTATTGTCTCATTTTCTGTAATTGCAGGTGTGAATGGCATAACACCAAGCCCCTTTTTACACCATGCAATTTACCCATTTGAGAAATTGCTTTTCAATTGCAGATAATTACTTCCTGTCCACAGCAATAACCACACACTTGCTCCTCAATTGACAGAAAATACTGAATCATTTCACTCTGTGTTATTGACTTCCTGTAGACATTTTTAATAAGGATTTAACAGCACAAATTTACATTCATTTAATGGATTTAGTTTTGTGTCAATGCGGTAATAAAATATTAATTGTGCTGTGCCTTTAAGAGCTGAACCTGTGAGAGCAGACACCTTGGGATGAGTGTGTGGGAGAAAAGGGACAGACAATAAACAGATGGATAAAACACACAGGAGACACTGCCTCTGACATTTGCTTTGGAAAAATGGGCAGCTCACATGAAAACACAGAGCAGTTAGTTTACTATCATAAAATTACACCATAAAAGACATGTTTCCTTTGATTGATTTTTTTTTTTTTTTTGTATTGCATTTTTTTAATTGAGGGATTGAGTTACAAAGTTCTAAATGGAGATTGCCAGAAAATAATCTAATGAACAAGGTTTTATGCTCTGTAGCCAAAGGATTACAGAAATTGTACAATATTATTCAATTAATATCACTATAATTTGAAATCATCCACACAGACTCTACCTCCTTGACACAATACCAACCTTAAAACTACATATGATGCCTCTGACAGACTAAAGCATACCAAGTGAAGGCTGCAGAAAAGAGTCAGATGAAAAGGATAAGATAATGTCATGATCTTTCTTTCATCATATCAGCCTCCTTTGTTATCTGCTCGCTTCCTTTTGCTCCCTCTCCCTCCCTTGTGCTCTTCCTCACTCTGTCACTGCTGCATGGTGACTCAGACACTGCAGAGATGCTACATGTGAATGATATATCAGATGAGTCACACTCCGATCACACACTGTCCATCTCTGAAAAGTTTTTTCACACAAGTACGCAAACACACACTGGCAGGTTATAATCTCTCAAAACTATGCACACTTATATCCACTCTAGTGGACTCGGCGTTGGCTCTATGCAGACAGTAAGGTGCCATGATCGACATAAGAAACACTTATTTTCTGGCTCTCCTTTGCACCTGATTGTTGAATAAACAAAAGCACCAATTTTAATGGTGTTCCCTTGACAGTGCCCTGACCGCTGCTACACAAGAAACGTGTCCACACACTGTGAATCTGTCAATCCACTGCTCCACAGAGGGGAAAGATTTCTGTTCATTCCCTAACTCTCTTTGTCCAGCTGTCAATCTTTCTCCCTTCGCTAAAACAGGGTGAGCTCCTAAACTTGCGGTTTCAGATTTCAAAGCACTTACACACTCCAGTCTGTGCCCTAACACATACATACAAACATTCACACATGCAAAGTCATGACTTTAACAAGTCAGTCAAGCTCTGCAACTCCCTGTAAGTAGTGTTAAAATGAAATACTGTACATACAAGACTGACAGGTAGCATGCTGTGCAGTGTACTTTTATTTTAGATTCTTTAACTATGCCAAAAATGACAGTTTTGTCAATGTCAGAGAAAACACAAGATTTTTGAACAGTTTTTAAATCAGTTTATCCAAATCCAAAACATTTTTCATGATGGAGTAAGGTGTATGGCAACTAGAAATACACGTGTGCCTCTGATTATTCACATCTGTGTGTGTGTGTGTGGGTGTGTGTGCGTGCGTGTGTGTGTGTGTGTGTGAGTGATACTGTGTGTGCAACTGTGTGCATGTTCTATTGATTAATGTGGGTCTACATGTGTTATTTGCGTATGTCCTTGTGTATTTTTCTTCTTTCTTTCTGTCTTTTGTCCATTTTTGTAAAACTGACATGAGTTGCTATGGAGACTGAGATACTTGTGTAAAAAGGAAATGGCAAAAGAGAGAAATGTTGTTGTCAGGAGACACTCCAGCACCATGAGGGTGAGGCTGAAAGGGTGAGCCTGCAGAGAACGTGTGCATATGTCTGTGTGTGAATTGTACTTCAACTAATTCTGTTACACAAATCCAGAAAGATTACAAATACACGAAAATACCCTAAGCAACTACTCGTGTCCTGTTTGAAGCCACAGTTATTCTCATATATGCTGATAAATCTCAATTCATCATCAGTTTATCATCAACAGGGAGTGAGGGTGTGATCCTTCACATGTTGACAGGGGTTAAGCGACTGGCCAGTGATAATACAGCCATTTGAGGCACTCCATCACTTGATAATTACATTACACTGGTACTCCATTGCTTCCACTTGCTCCTGGTAATCTTGTTAAAATCCCAGTGATTGGAATCACGGTGACAGAGAGATAAATGACAGCTAGGCAGCCGCCCGTGGACCCGAGCCCTCTCCACATTTGACTGAAGATTTTGAAGTGCATTAAGCTTTGTTGGGTAACCATGGAGCTGCATAGGCATATGGGTTCTGAAATGTGCTTTTAAATGAGGGTATTCCCTTTAGGTTCATATCCAAGAGCTGTCTATTTGCTGTCTGCGGTTTTAGGGGGAAGTGAAAGAGCTGAACATGGTTGGATTGGTTTTCATTCAGTTTCTTTACATACATGAAATAATTACACAAAGGCTGCACCCCATTCCATTAAAAGTAAAGATGGCTCCCCTCTTCATTTTTAGCTCGTGATAAAGTAGCTATGCTGCCCTCTGGTGGATGTTTGCTGACACTCCACCATTAGAAACATGCTACACGAGTAGTATATGTTGAACATTAAGGGTAGAAGAGAAAAATATGCAAATGAACATTTATATATTTCAGTTTTTGGTTTTGTGCATATGCAAATTTGTTTTGTAGGCTCAAAGGTAGCATTTAGATGCTCACTGTGACAAGTAGTTTAATTACAGTAAAGGCCTGCCCTGCAGCTAATGACCCCCTGGCTTGCCAGCCTGAGTAAACAACATTCATTTGTCATATGCAGGACTGGCTGACATATTATGCTATTAGTCATTTATGTGAGCACCACACAGCCACCAACAGGCTGTGACTGTGAGGCAGGTTTAATGGTAATAATCAGTGGTTATTAAAACAAAAGTCACAGTAAAATACTTTGAAAAAAGGTTGTTTTTTTTAAGTATTTCTTTGTTATAAACAATATGACAATGGTAGCATTTTATCAGAAAATAACATGTAATTGATGTTTTGATCATTTTAAAATCACATTTTATTAAATTTTGTCAGGTTGAAAACCAGTTTGTGTGGGATCAATTGTAAGCTACAAATGAATTACAAGTATTTGAATTGCTTGTATAAGAAATAATTATATTTGATTTGAGCCAATGTGTTTTCCAGAGACTTCATGGAATTTAAGTGCCATCTAAAGATTGTCTAGTGACTCAAATTTAAGTGCTATTTAAATAAACAGAATAAATTGATAAACAGGTGGCCGTGCTGGAGTGCAAGTGCTCAATAGTATCCACTCTTGGAAAGTAAGCAGGGCTGTGCCTGGTTAATACTTGGATGGGAGACCAACTTGAAAGACCAGGGGATGCTATCCTCAGACACTGAGGTTGCATCAGGAAGGGCATCTGGTGTAAAACTTGTGCCAAATCAATGCTGATCCACTGATCTGCTGTGGTGACCCTAAATGGGATTAAGTCAAAAGAAAAATAAAAGTGATAAACATGATATCTTGTATTTTAGCATCTAGTGTGAGTCATGCACTAAATATGGGCTATTACATCCTACATTTCCCATAATACCAACAGTAATATCTTTTATTACACCCACCCTGTCTGGTAATTTTTTTTAAAATTTTGAACTTCATGCCATTCTCGTTGTAACACAGGACTTGCATTCTGAAATTCTTGTATCCAAACCAATGTTTACGTAACCCTGATGACATTCCTCCAGCACCATAGACGATACATCACAGCTGTTGTCATAACAAACTGACTTTCATGTGCAAAATTGATGGAATTTAAATGTACAAATATTACATTCAACCTGAACAGAAAACTGAGATATTTGGCTGACAGCGACACATGCAAAAAATCTTCAGTTACATGAATGCAGCTCATTCCACCTCAAAATGAGATCTGCCTTAATCTGACAGAATGATAAAACACTTGTGAGTCTCTAATAACTGTGTCCCCATCTGATGGGCCTCAGGTCCTCTTGACCCAGGGGACCAATTTGAGTGGTACACAGCACATGGTGCCCTGTGCTGAATTATGCCCCCACCCGCACCACTACCACCATTGCGGTGGGGATAAGAGGGAGGCGGATTAGGGTTCAGTTGTCTTGGCAACCTGAGATGCCATCTGTCATGTGTGTGCTGATCCATGTCGTGTCCCTGAGATGTTGTTTTAATTCAATCATTTTCTCACTGCTAGACAGACCTCCTGGTATATTACAAGAACTAATGTCAGCGTGTACTTCAACTGATAAGGGTGGGGGTGATGAGATGGATTGTCACTGAAATTTCAGTGGTGTCTCAAGATACTGTGTTTAGCAACATTAGTTAAGCTGAATCCTTGTGGTAAAAAATTGACCGTTTGAGAAATAAACTTTCTTGTCAAGAGTTAGAAGATTAATAACAATCTCTCTCTTTAAGGCAAATTACTGAATTAAAACATCAAGCTGGTGATATTCTATATATTTATCATCTATATATTTATATGCACTGGCTCTGCTGTGTTTTAGGCAGTTATTATTGAATTAAAACTAAAAGTCCATTTTTTGTGAACTTCTGTATATTCAGATTTGGTGCACTATGAAGTATTCACAGTGTAGGCCAATGGGAGCTTGGCTCAGAGTAAACTACAATGCCTAAACTCATGGAAATACAGCAACATAAACAACAGAGGTTTGTGGAGCAGAGGAATAAGCGATAACAGGATTGGGGTTTACAGACAACACCAATTGAGGTGTAGCTTTTAACTTGTGCACCTGACTGTGTTGTCAAAGTTGGGGTCTATAACAGAGACAAGATATGAATCACCTATGTTTAGACTCAGTTTACTGCACACAGTATCAACGAGCTCTCCAAAGCAGAAATTCACTAAAAGGACTTGTGATTTATATTTCAGAGTGAACCATAAAATGTTAATATATTTTGATAATACTTCATCTTATTTGCATTAGCATGAATTGAGACTAATGCACAAACCCACACTCATTAATATTCCCTAAAGTATATAGGTCAGATGAATGCTAACCAGTGCAAATGAGCAGGAGGAAGGTGTACCTATGGAGGACAAGGGGAGTGTCTGATAGATGTAGTGACATGAGAGACTCATCCCTTGGGAGAGAACAGCAAATGAATCAGAAGCCACAGCTGGGACTACACCACACACACACACACACACACACACACGCACACACACACACACACACACACACACACACATGTCTTAGTCTTAGCTCTCAAACAGGGCTACGAAAAAGTGACAAATTTAAAAAAATGTCCTCACTTTGTTAAAAGGTCCTAACTCGCACAGTATAATGTTCAAAATGATCCTCACAAAGACAGAAGTACAAGTACAAGTACACACACACACACACAGAAATATATTAGGGTTAGCTTGTGGCTGCTTTTGCCACAAACTGATTGATTAAGGCCCTGGAGCTGGTTTCTGCAGCTATCAAAAAAGGAAGTGTAATTACTGTAACACTCACACCATCCTGGCAGCAGTAATCAAAATAGTCATGTGCAAGAAATAGTAGAAGAGATACTAGTTGCTAGGATTTAGAAATAAGAAAGATAAATGTCTGAAATGATCCATAGTTTGTCCACCATAACTTCAAAGCCATTATGTGCAAGATGTAAAACTACTTTACTTTACTACTTTGGGGACATCCAGTGGTATCATCAAAAAAGTGTAGCGATATTAACTGGAGTCAACAAAGTATGCTTTAACAACCCCTCTTATAAGAAGTAAGATCATACAAACCTAAAATTTCCCTTTCCATTGAAACAATAAGCTTATGTGCACAATTGTACCTTTCTAGGTCAATTCATCTTCTTTGTCTGCCCGTAATGACAGGCACAGTCTTTAGGGGGCACAAGTGGGGTCTTCTGGATGCAAGATCTGAAGCATACGATAGGTGTGTTTTTGTCTCTTATTAGGATTATTTCCACACATATAGACTTTCATTATGATTTACATCTTAAAACTAACACAGCAAAATTAGATGTCTGCATTTATCCATCGCATGAAGCTGTTTAGTTCATAACCATTTTCAGGAGTAATGATTTGCTTTGAATTCTGGGTAAATTAAGAAATTTTCCAAACTAAAAAGCATGCAGCAGCTCAAAACAGGTAGGCTGGAATAATAAAACAACATGCCCCATTTTCAATGCACAGTTTTAAAATTTGTTTATTGTCATAGGAGGGAAATTTCAACATGCTAGTGACTGTAGGTGTATATGGGTCAAACATGGCTTATCTTTGTTGTTTAAGTATTATAGTAGTTTTAAGTATCATAATAATTATTATTTGAAGTAATTGAATTATATGATATAATAAGGCCCTTCCTGTCCTCTTTTTTCTTATAGTCTACATTGACTACACCCTATGAATAATTTTCCCCAAAACCTGAGTATTGTTTCCAAGCGACCTATTAAAAAATACATGCATTATATACAATACATACATACACAATTCTACTTGTGGTTGTTTAGCTATTATTTAATACATCAAAGTGCACTAAATATCCCAGGCTTTATTATAAAGCTCTACACAACCACATGTCAACCAGTCCTGGTAAATCACCAACCTCTATGCCAGCTACGTATGTACTATGATGTGAGCTGACCTACTGTACTGAGGGTAGTAGAGGTGGTAGACTATGGGTGTGCAAGGCCTTTAGGATTTCACAAATTACATGAGACTCATATACTAATTTAGCAGTACCGTAAACTAAATAAACAAAGGTATAGCGTTTACATCTCAACATGTTGCAACATTAAAATGCTCTTTATTCTTATTAAGTGTCTATTCCTTATTTCAGAAATTACAAATCCAAAATATAAAGGCTAAATGTGTTAATTACTTTCAAGCTTAAATTTTCCTATAATCATTAAAAAAATTCAAACGCAAATCTTAGAATTGCACACTATGCTAAAGTAGTAGCATTGTAAAACATTAAAATATTTCTTACAAAGTGGTACCTCATATTGAACACAGCAGGTACATTCAGTGTTTTAATGTACTGCTACACAAACACAATAAAACACTTTAACTTGGACTACAATTTAATGGTTTTATTATTAGAAAAGAAAAGTTTGCTCATAATCCTTCAGATAAAGGTCTCTACTAGAAGAAAAAAAGATACCTGAGAAAACTAGTGTGCTGATTTTTTCAGTTTAACTTGTCTCCAATAGTTGTAAGTTGACACCAGAAACTTGCAGGCGTGCACAGGAGCGTTTGTTTTAAAAGTGACGGCCCCTGTTAGAGAGCTGGGTACTTACATGTGGCAAACCTGAGGGTGGTGAACATCTGGCTCTAAGTGATGTGTACATGTCCTGTAGAGGAACAATACAGGACAGAAGAAAGTTTTATAAAGGGAAATCTTCTGGGAAATCCCGCTGTTTCTTTTGGCATTGTGTAAGTATATTTTGCATGATAGTTACTATGTATTTTATTTTTATAAAGGTTAGGAATGTCATGTAATTTCTGACTTTCATGGATGTTGACAAACTATAATTATAAGAATATATCTCCATTGGTGGTGGAGAATGTTCTGAAAGTTAAAATAACACAATATAAAAATACTCAAAGTAAGTCATGCATTCAAAAATTTACTTAAATAAGGTATATCAGTATTAGCAGCAATACATCCTTAAAACATCAAAAGTATTTAATTACTCTTGGGTACTTTAATATTTAACATTATGTGTATCGAAGTATAAAATATCAAAAAAATAGAAACACTCTTTTAAAGAACTTCACAAATATAAGTGCAATACTCAACTTTCCACCACCATCAGTCAATATAACCAATATTTAATATTTCTTTCCACAAAATATGTTGCACGTTACTTCTTTGAAAGTAGATTGTGAACCATCAATTGAAT
Source organism: Mastacembelus armatus (assembly GCF_900324485.2). Taxonomy (NCBI): domain Eukaryota; kingdom Metazoa; phylum Chordata; class Actinopteri; order Synbranchiformes; family Mastacembelidae; genus Mastacembelus; species Mastacembelus armatus. Next base: position 8,820,164 of record NC_046635.1, on the reverse strand, counting down.
TTTTTGTGAAAATGTAAAATGTTATTCTTGTTTATGACTGAGAAAGTCATAAGACAGCAGCTTCATAATTTAAAGTGAAGGATTTAAAATTATTCAGTAACAGGTCAGCATAAAGTTAGTTCTCCCACATAGTTTACATATAGATTTGGTGCTGATTGATGTGTTTTCCATGATAACAATAAGTATATTGAGTGTTTTGTTTTCCTTTTTTTATTCTGTTTTCTTTTGTGTACATTGAACATTTACTAGAATATTTATAGAGAAACAAACAGAACAGTGGCAACACTAGGAAATTTGTCATGTAGTCAGAAGTGAGTTTCGAAAGTGAGTTGTCACATACACTGTAGGAAATCAGTATGTCAAAGTAGAAGTGAAATCTCTCCAACATGTTTATGGTGTCTGGGCCTTTGTAGCGAAAATCTGATCACAACTCAAGGTGGTGCTTATTGTTTATTTGACTTATTTCACACTGAAACAAAAGTTTTTTTGTTTTTTTTTTTTTCAATCTTGGTGCCAAAACTTTATTTTATTGTGTTTTACTGGAGCTGGAATCTAGTAAGTCTGCCCTGTTCAGGCGACAGACCTTTCCATCCTGTGTTGATGAGATTTGTTTAGTCTATAAGCTGCTGAAGAAACGCTTCACTGTAGCTGAGACCTATTCTTCATCATTGCCTTAAAGCTGATGGAGAAAGCTACTTCTGCCTCCAGCTGCTGGGCATCAACTTAAAATAATTAATCTAATCATATTTTAAACATGTGACAAAAGGCTTTGAAACACAATCAGAATCCACAAGCCAGCAGGTTACAGCAAACTCATTTCTTATTGAAATATGTTCAGAAACACGGTGGCAGTGATTCTCCTGAATGAAGAGCTGAGTCTTTCACTGACAGATTTGTGACTTCAGCTTTCCAAAGTAAACATGTGTCTGACATATAGGGAAACTGAATTTTGTTAACTACTTGTGAAGTTAATTGTTTACCATGGACATTGGTTTCCTTCTCTGGAAACACTGGTGTTAAGAGTTGTGCTGAAGACCACATTCAACCAACTCATCAATCACTCTGTCATCTTACATACATGCACTATATGTTCAGGTATTTAAGTCAATGCTTCAGATCCCTCACTTTACAGACATTTTTCAGGTAGACTAGGGGTGTAATTTTAGTTTCACCCTACCAGCCACTTAGACTATGAAGTAATTTGAAAATGCAATTAAAGGCTGTGAAATAGCACTGAAGTATTAAAGGTTGTGTAGCATAAATGTGGTGGAATAGAAACTCTGATGCATGCATGGACCTGTGTGTGTGTGTGTGTGTGTGTGTGTGTGTGTGTGCACCAGTATGTGTGCTTGCAGGCATGGATCCTAAGCGCTGCAAGAATATAAAGGCTGCTAGTGTTTGAGAGTGAGACCAGTAGGTGACCTTTGCCTTTCCTTCCCAGCAGAACCATCCTGTAACAGAGGTGTGATTTTTGCACCTGGATGTTTTGTCAAAGACAGAGACACACATGCTCTGCTGGTCAGCCTATAAACCAGCTTGAAACTTGGCAGACGCCCTCTTCCTTATATACTATACATTCTCTATCCAACATCTGCCTGGTGATTTTATAAAAGACCCTTTTCACTATGTCAAGGTCACATGTCTACAACATCCTCACATTTATCTCCCACTCACCAAAATCCACTGACATACTGTACATAGTTTATCTCACACCATTGCCCTCTATATGACCCTAGTGATTTACTATTATTGTTCTGCTGGTGAAAGGCAACTGTACTACACACTATACATGAAGTTGTAATGATTGTGACAATGAGCTATAGGTACTTCCATACAAAAACACAAGTGGTGCAACCAGCCATGAACTTTTGTTCCCATACAATGAAAATTATTGCCACTGGTGACTTACTATAGATTGTAAAGAGGGTACATAATGCATCTGCTAAACATGCTGGCATTCAGATTAAATCACTGACTCAAAGAATGAGTAGCATAGCTAGGCCACATTCAGCCCTGTATGAAAAAAAAAATTAAAAAGGGAACCTGCTTATTCATTTGAATGAGGCCATTCAGGCAAACGCAGCAGCAGGTCACAGGGGTCTTCAGCAAAACAACACAGGATCGTCAGCAAAATGTAGAACCTGGCTCTGCTTTTTGCTGAAATGTAACCTCATCCAATTAGTCACTGCATTGGTCATTCAAATAATACACGTTCTTGATGGACTACTACTAACATGAATTTTGAATTTATGTTTACCTTGTGATTGTCACCACAAAATAGTGTTTAAAATTCTCAGATCTGTTATTCAAACTGGACTGAATGTAGACTGCATATCTCACCAGTACCCTAAATGACACATCCCTGCCACTGCAACCCTCTATTTGGGCTTGAATGCTTAGTCTTGTTTCTTAAGTGAAACTTCCCAGTCAGTCATCTGGCAAGACAGTTTCATATATTACTCAGCAGATGCAGCGACCCACTGAACGTGTTGGTGTCTTAATTCCAGCTGATTAGCAGCGAGAATTACTGGCAGTCAGAGCATGTCTCTGCCTGGGGCTGAGCTTTATGATGGAGGCTGCACTGGGAGCAGGACAAATGAGCCATGCAGCAGCACCAGGAGACTGGCTTAGGGTTGCAGCTGTACATCTTATTAAACCTGCAGTCAGTTTAATCCCTGTGATGAATGATAGTGTGTATTGTTTGGCTGTGAGTATAAGAGCCATTGATGGAAGTCAGTGGAAAAAATGCGTTCCAAGAATTTTTTTTTTTGTAAATGTGCAGGAAAGCACGACAACCGATTATTTTCAGTCTGTCCTAAAATAATACTTATTGCCTATATTTATGTGTTTCAAGCCCTATTAGTAATGTGATTATTCCTCTTGTCCATGTTTGCCATAAAGACATTCCTTTGTAAGGTGTTTAAATGATAGGAAACAAAATCCTCACAGTTCTGTTTTCATAACTTGATCCACCAGAACCCATCAAAGACCGACTACACCTGAAAAATGGACAGTGAAGTGGGAGCACTGAACACCAGCCTTGATATTCCTCTGAGCCCAAGGCACCTGACCAGACTGGGGGTGAACTGCCTTTTTGGCCACCAAAAGTACAGAAACTCTGGGCCAGGCCTTTCCAGTCCTCAAGAGTACAACCAGTGGTTGCCCTACCGTCATGATGCCAGTCTACTGCCGATGAAAGAAGACCTGGCCCTCTGGCTCAACACCATAATGGGTGAAACAGTTTTCCTGTTTTTTACATATGTTTTGAATTTATGCAGCTAAATTATAAGAATGAAGGTCAAGTCAAAATATGCAACATAGTCATTTAAACATGAATCATATTTTGATCCATCTTGTGTTTGGAAAAAATGAAAAACTTGCAGTCATATTAAAAAGTGACAAACATTAACCTAAAACCTTGAAACTGCTCTACATGAGGGGGACCTGTGGTTGGGACTCCAGGGAAAGGGATGTTCCCTCCCACTTTACCACATTGTGAGGGAAAACTTAAAGGGTCTGCACATGTTGCAACTTGTTGGAAGGTGTCTGGAAGGAGACAAGACTCCAACATGAAGATTTTATGACTGGCACTACTACAGAAAATCATTATCTTAAAGATAGTTTGTTGCACCTTAAAGGCTCTTCTTCTCTTAGATGAAGCATTCTGAATAGCATGAAGCATGAATCTATAAATCAAAAGAAGATTTAAGGTAATCAATGTGCTGCATTCCTTTTGTACGCAACATTGTACATTTGTGATTATAATGGTAGTGCATACACACCATACATATTCATGAACAATGCGATTTTTTGTGTGAAAAGTAGCGAAAAGCATTAAACAAACAAACAGAAAAACATAGTATTTCCTGTACATGTGTGTGTATCGTCCACAGCTGTGGACCTATCAGGAGACAGTCTGATGGACAGGCTGGATAATGGCGTGCTCCTCTGTCAGCTGGCGCAGCTGCTCCAGGAGAAGATGCTCCATGCCAGCAACGACAAGGTGCTAGAGCGAAGTCATGCCAGTATTCACACAAACATTCATGCACATGTTTGATCCACCCAGATCAGGGTGTTGATGGAAACTTTAACTATTTGTTACTGCTGAAATAAGACAACTTGTTTCCACAGCACACTAACTGCCTCTATGTGTGTGTGTGTGTACTGAAAACAACACAGTCCTTTATAAGAAGAGTGATCCACTGGCGAGCTGATGCAACTTCTGGATCATTTTTTGCCCGAGACAACACTGCCAACTTCCTCTACTGGTGTCGAAAGATTGGTGTTGATGAGGCTTACCTTTTTGAGTCAGAGGATTTGGGTGAGTTAAGACCAGAGATTGTGTGTAACACTATGTAGTTAGGGGGCAATGACTTCTTTTCCCTTTTACCAATAGAGCCTGAAGTGAATCATGTCATGCAACACTTGCAGTAAGTAATTAAAGTAAAATCTTTAGACTTAATGCTGTTGAAGTAGAAAAACATTCTGATATAAGAATTCACACAGACATGTCTGTATTTGTATTAGACGTGTCTTTGTACTATACTGTCTTTGTGGCGTGAGAACATCATTCCCTTTTTTATTTCTATATATTATATCTATTATGCTTAGATATTTTTATACCTCCTTTGAATACAACCCCCAAACCTGTTCCAGTGGCACATTTACAGGATTACAGTTTTGGAACTGTCTTAGTTTAATTAGGTTTAGGAAGAAAAACTACTTGGTCAGGTTTACACAAGTATGATGGTTTGGGTGGGCTCAGATCAAACATTAATTTTATGTGTTTATAACACGTCCATTGTCCTAATGAGGATTTTGTTGCTCTATATATCACGTCACCTAACTACCTTTTTACCATTATTACTTCTACTTCTGCTTCAGTGTCATGGAACTTAATGTTTTCCCTGCACTTTTTACTTAGACATGTCTATACAAGGTGGAAGATGCGTGAGAATGAGAATATGCAGGTTAATCCACACCAACAATAAATCTTACCTGTTTGCAGACTAACCCACTTTACTAATTGAATGACAGGAAAAGTAAACTTACTGTACTTTGACAGGCTTCCATGCCTCAGTGACATGAAGGCACAGGTGATTTTCTTTTACTTTTCTCTCATCTGCTTTTCTTGCTGCAGCCAAGATGTAATGATGGCTATGAATGAAAGGTGAATGAAAATAAATATTGTTGATAGTGACAAGAAAATAAAACATTTCACACTGGACTCAAACACCACTCGCCTGTGGGAAAGGTGTTTTTTTTAATCTACCCAAACCACCTCTATTTATGTGACATATACTATGTGATATAACTGATTCTTTGACTTGTTTCATAGTTATTACAGCACCTAGAATTTACCTTATACACCACAGATGGATATCCATTAATTAGTATAGGAGGCCTTATGAACCATATTTATGGCCCTGATAATGTGTGTGGTGGTGTGACAACACTGAAAATGCTGCATCTTAATCACTCGCTTATGTTATCATGCTATTCAGTGGCCAATATCAGTTGTCATCAGGACCAAGCCCTGCTTCACCTCTAAATTGACTCAGTAGCTCGTTATCATGTGCTGGACCTTCAGCATCATGGTTATAATAAAAACATATCAGGTTTAGGCACAAAAAGAACTTGGTTAGGTTGGTGACTGGAAAAAAATTAGCAACAAGACTGAAGGACAGCATCTTATCCAGCTCTCTTAATAGACTACATCCATGATGTTGTCTCCCACCTATCCACCTCAACCTACATGTATGTGTTTGACCCTACTGATGAATAATTACAGGTGAGATAACCAATTAAGACCATTCAATAACATCATCCATAACATCAGAAATGGTTTCCTGTTAAATCAACCGAACAGGACATTTTCAAAGCAAGCGCATAGAGACAGTTTTTTAATGTATAGTGCACTGGAGGCAGGAGCAGTTGAGTTGTTGATGAAGCTTTCATGCCCTCATGCCCTCAGCTGTGCATCCAGAGCCCACACGAATTCCTGCTCAGCTTCAAAGAATGAGATGCACAATAGAGTCAGAGTACCCCCTGAAATATGCCCTCTCTATTCAGACTGCAGCTCCTGTTTTCCTTTTCCTTTGATACAGAGAGACAGAGGGTTATCTCTGGAAACATCTTTCCTTTCAGATGCATGACATTTTTAAAATTTCTGCAACACCCCTCTACCCCCACCCTCTTTGTTGGTATCTTCTGCATGTGCTGTGTGAAGTCCTACACAAGCAGCCTCGAGAGGTGTGCCTGTGCCTGATGGAGCTGGGACGGATTGCAGCCAGGTAACTAATAAAGAAAACTGCCTCACCCATGACACCACTCCTGAAAAGTAAATCACACTGATTAGAAAACTGCTGCCGTATTTTCTACACAGAACAATTACTGGGGTCTTGATCTTCTGACAAAAACAAAATACCTAAAACATTTTTAATGGCCAGCAATGCAGCATACATAAACATCTGAACCAATACAGAATAACAAAGCAGTTGTTTTTCACTGCAATGATTCACAGTGTTATATTTCCCTTTTCTGTCCTCCACAAATCCTTACAGATGATCTTATGTAGTCCTTCACCAACACCTTCCATCACAGCCCAGATGTGTTTATTTTTCAGTGTTTAGGTTGGTTTGGCCATGTTTGCATTCACACTACTTCCACCATTTGTCCTACTTAGCTTTTTTATTGTAAATGGGTGTTACTTTGACCTATTTTAACATGTATTAATTACTTTTAGCTATCTACTGAATCCATTTCATTTTGCTATCCATTTCAGTTTATCCAATAGCTACCTGTATCCATCACTTTTAGCCAAGGACCGACTGTACCATCTATATTTCACTAGCTAAGTCCACTCGCTGATTATTCATTAATGTTCCTTTTAGCATATTTGAAGTGTTTATCCATTAGGCTACTTTTATTTAACAGTTTCAACCATTTATTCCTTTTAGTCAACTATCTGAACTATTGCTCATACTTTTAACTGTTTCAACTTGTCTGGCCTACTGGTATTTGAACAAATTAGTAAATTTGTGTTTTTCAAATAAGTTGGGCTACTCCAAAGCCAGTCCACATACATGCTGAGGTTTAAATACCACTTGTTGGCATTTACTGATATATTTTTGTTAAACATCTCTCTCAGGTATGGAGTGGAGCCTCCGGGATTGGTGAAGTTGGAGAGGGAGATAGAGAGGGAAGAGGCTGGGTGCTTATCTCCATCATCGCCTGCACCACTCTCCTTTTTTCCTCCTACATCATTGTATTCGCCATCACAAATATCCCTTCTCCCAACCCCCTCTCCTTCTCCCCCACCCGCTCCCCTCAGTCCAAGCACAGCCTGTCTGGCTGAACCCCTCGCTGCCTCCCTCGCCTCTGATCTTCAATCAGCCACAACAAACTCAGTACCTATGTGTTTATCTCCTCCCCAATCCTCCCTCTCAGCCTCTAACCCTTGTACAACCACAGCTTCAACACAAACACCTTTGTTCTCTTCATCCTGCACTACTAACACATCTGCTTCAACTCCTCTGTCAGCACCCTCACCAGGTCAGTCCCTGGTATCCACCGCCTCCACAGCTACACCTCCCAACACCCCCCCACCTGCAGCTCTGACTCCTCGAACTTCTGGCAAAACCTCTAGCCGGAGGAGCACAGGCACCAACGCCATTTTGGATGAAATTGTACGCACTTTTTTCCAGTAAAGTAAATCTTATTTCAGCTTGCCAATGTTAAAGGTGTGTACTGTGTGTTTGTACTTCATGAGCTATCTCCCTGTCTAATCTGTTCCAGGTGAGAAACATTATTGAAAATCACCCCTGCTGCTGTCCTACTAGGTTCCTTGTTGAGAAGCTACCTAAAGGCTGCTACCGTGTTGGGGACAAAGTCCTGTACATACGGGTATGTATGTTCATGTTAAACCCTTCTCCTAGAAAGTATGTTTATATACTACAAATTTGCAATAGCAAATACATTTAGAGCCATAGCATACCTCCTGAATTACAATTTTATCAACATAATTAGGAAATGGAAATTAGGAACTTTGTTATAGTATGATCAGAGCATTTATATCAACGTCTCAGAAATATTTGTTATATATTGAAAAACTGCAATGTTTACTTCATCAGAATCTACTTGAAGCCTCAGTCTTTTCCTAATCTGAAGAAAATTTCTTCTGTTTTTTAAAAAAAAATCACACACACACAGGACTCACAGGCTATGAAACACGTCTATGTCCTAACATTCATCCTGACTTTTCCGCACACTTTGGAACATTGTAACATTGCTACTGAAAATAAACCAGGAGGCAATTTTTAACACAATACTGTAATGTACAATCCAAGGTCAGTTCTAATCCCTAACCTACACTAGTTTGATGTTAATCCTGCTGATAAATCATTTTATAAGGCCTACATTAAGGGAGTAAAATATCTAGATTACTGTGAAATTAGATGTGCTGAATTGCAATTTGGCAATTTGATATTGTGATTTTTAAATTATAAAACAGATGTAAAACTTCACCTAATAAAGATGTGTCATAGATGCTAGAAACAACAGATAATAAGGCGTGAGATGCAAAGGACCTCAGGTTATTAGCCAACAGTTGAGTCAGAAACAAGTGAATGTGTGTTGGAGTGACTGATTTGCAATTATTTGGGATGGAGATGTCAGTGCCTCTCAGTGTGCCTGAGCTGTGCTCCACCCGTATGTGCCTGTACAAAGGCTTGAGGAACGGTCTTCTGGGAGGCGGAGTTGCCTGGCAACCAGTGGTCAGGATAAGACTGTGCTGACAATGATTTTATTCAGTACATAGACCTTCAGCAAAGAGTTCAACTCCAGTAGAAAAACAAACATGTCTCTTTTAGAAGGATTTTGGCGAGGCTATATCTGTGGTGCATGGATGAAGTGGCAGCCCACTCTGGAGTCTACATCCATCTACATGGAAGGATTTTGAATACTTGACAAAGCTCTTACTTCATCCATACAAACAAAGAGAAAATATAACAGTCTCAGTGCCACAGTATAGTGCTACAGTATTTTGTCTAAATAATACATCCACAAAATTATACATTTTGAAGATTTTTGCTTTTAGCATCATGTAATTGTCAAAATCAAAATGATCTGAGCCTAAATGGGTTTTGTGAAATCCTGTTGAAATCAGACTGATGGAATATGATCTTCCAAACACAGTCAGTCAGGGGGTATTACAGGTTTTGTGGCTGATTGGTCACTAATTTACACCCATTTACTGCTTTGTAAATTGTATTGAAAACCTCATTGACCTAACATTCTCTAAACTGGTAATCAATGCTGTCAGTGTCAGCTTGCTTGTAAGAGTTACAGTGACATTTTGACTGGCTGACAGACAACATATTTTTACTGCCCATTTGGAAACTAATCCTCCCCTTCAAGTGACAGAACATCTGTCTCTCCACGGCTGGACTGTCACTAACAAAGAAGCACATGTTTCAACACTGCATAATATAAAACTGAGGCAATATATGCTTTTATCTTATGGTCACGTCGAACAAAATGGATTTATCCATCCATGTTAAGGAAAATGAATGTAGACAAAAGAGACACATCACCGTTTTAATAATTTTATACTAAAATGCTTAATTTTTTACACTATCTCAGCTGTTGACCTTCACTATTCAGGTTTTCAGATGCAATGTTTCATCGTAACACTGCATATATTTGTTCATTTTCGACTAATCTGAAGAGGCAACTTTGACTGTACCCTTCCCTTTTCAAACACACCTCCGCTGTGTGAATAGAGAGCTGCAGTCCATCGACCCTGACTCCATTACCTTGGAACTCACAGCTGCCTACATGTGTGCCGGGGAACATGCCATAAACCTCAATTACCATATACCATGCTAACCCCTGTGCCACTCCTGGGAGAGCATGCTATTCAGGGTGTACACACATTTTTAAAGAGCAGATACTATTGATTACTGAGACAAAGTCATTAGTGAGGGGTTTAATCAGACAGCTTGTTAATGAGCGGCTGAGCATGACCACCCCTCCTCACATGTAAACTTCCTACCCCTCCTCCATGTTTCTCCCCCCATCTGTATTCCCTATGGAGACTATTCAATCACGCTGGCCCTGAAGTGCTCCACCATTCTTTGGTGTTAAAAAAGGGGAAGGCTTTTCTTTCTTCTCTGCTTCCAATTAGGCTCTCCTTTAGCTTTGTAGCAGGGAGTGTGACTGTGTGAGTGAAAGGAAAAGACATTCAAACACCTCACAATATCATGCAACTAGAATTCTTTGTCTAGTGTCTAACTACATAAAAAATGATCCTAAAAACTAAAATGAAAATATCTTATTCTGAAGACTCCAAAACCACCAAAATGATGATGATAAAATAGTTTTTTCTTGCCTTCAACATTGCACTGGGTTAGAAAACCGCTTCATTTACATCCTTTCTCAAATGTCCTTGAGCAAGCCATTGACTGCAAGAAGCCCTCAGGTCTTTCTGTAATTGGCCCTGACTTTCAACCTTACAGAGGAGGTGAAAAGTGAAAAAAATTGTGTTGCAAAGAGTTTGTTGTTTAGATCTGTGTAAAACTGCATGTGAATGAGCAACTTTAGGCTAAAAGGAAGAGAGGATACCTTTGGTGGTGGTGGTGGTGGTGAACTAGAGCCTTTAGGTGACCAATGGAAACCTCAGACAGTATTTCTGGACATCAGTGAGGTTATTATGAAGGTGATGCCGAATGGCTGAGTTGCACGTTCACAGGTTTGTAAGACAAACTGGGAATTGCAATGGTGTTTAAAGAACGGCTTGGCTCGAGGAACACAGGCAGTGGGATCATTAGTTGGACACATTGACGTCAGGACTGAAGGTGAAGGGAGATTTTACAGCATGGGAAAACAGAAGTGATGGACAGAAATAGATCAGGAGTATATATAGTCTAGACTAATCCACAAAGGAACAAGCAGAATGTGAGGGAAGGGACTGTCCTTGTTAAACTTTCACCTGCACTTCATTTGATGGCACTCCTTCCAATAGTTAATACAGATGTTTCACTAAAATCCAAAATGTCACTAGGAGAATGTCACAAACGACAAAGTCACCAAGCTTCATCCTCTGTGGACTATGAGCAGCTGCACAAAATACAGTGCAGTCATCCAAATCGAGCAGGTCTTTACAGCAGGTCTACAAACACACAGCATCCTCTATCCTTAGACCCTAAAGAAGGAAAACCTGCACATGTAAAACAGTAGGTAAAATAACAAACAATAGTTTACCATTCAGAAACTGCAAAGATTTCTCCAACGTGCTGTCCCAGCAGTGTGTGACATACTGTAACATATAGTACATACTATATTACCTTTTTTAGTTTCACTGAGATCAACATTCATTTCCTGAAGACTTAACCTAACCTAACTACATACGTAACTCTGCCCTTAACCTAACCATCACCTTTCACTAACCAAATACCAAGTCAGCACCATAAAACTTTGTGATATACATGACGCTGCTCAGTTTGTCTCTTTAGTTTCAAATTTACAAGAATTGACTGGACTCAGACACAGCATCAAAAGCAGAGGATGTGGTTAAAGCCTGCCTCTTACTGGTGGCAGGCTAAATGACTCCTCTTCCCTGAGTACACTCATGCATCTTTCAACAGGAAAGGAGAGAGAGAATCAATGGAGCTACCAGGGAGGACACAGGGGAATCCAGCTGATAGTTTATGGGCTGCAGACGTAGCACATTATGTATGGAGACCTGAGGAGGGGAGGAGGGTAGTTGTGGAGGCAGAAATAAAGGAGTGTGGCCTACAAAAAGAGCTTGTGTATGCTGACTGTATTTTTTTCTTTCCTAGATCATCAGTTTGGTAACTACATTGGTTAATAACATAAGGACCTCTGTTCTGATGTATAAAATACAGTTAAGTAGAATTCAGCTATAAAACTTATATAAAACTTATATATAGGTTTAAATCTGTGAAACATTTATAGTCAAACAATCAGACAAGTAGCATGAGCAATAAAAACCTTTAAATGATTAAAAAGAGAGAAATTATGAACATAAAGGCTGACTAAAATTATTTGGAAGTGATAATTAATGTTGGATTGCATTATTAGCATTTTCGAAAATGACAACCACTCAGACTTATATTTCCTGCCAGGAAAATGGTTTATTCAGGATGTCAGACTTGACCCCTGTCAACCTCAACATTTTAATCTGCAGGATGACAGCTGACATGGACCGTGTCTGGAGATTTCCTCTATAGCTGCCTGTGTCTCTGCTTGTATCATTGATTTTTCTTATCCTATACACGTGACACACACCTCCCCACATAAGAAGAGTAGATCTGCCTGTATTATCGCATTCTTAATGGCTCCATAATGAAGGGTTTATTGGTGATAAGCCAAGGGGGGAGGGCCGGTGCTGACAGGACAACGGATGGCTTTGAAAGGCCTCCTGGGAGTGGGAATGTCTACTGGGAGTTGAGGGTCTGAACTGAACTCATCTCAATTTTTCCTTTCATTTTTTTCCAGGCTTTATATTGTGGCAGTAGTTGCCATGGCAGCAGTTGGTGTTCAGCTGTATGGACGGCTGTCTGTGAAGGATGTGTTGATTCAGATACCAGTGACCTCGCTGCAGCTACAGATAGACTAGCTCTGCAGTAGTTATTTTATTCAAAACAGTGCTTATTATATAGTTTGTGTTGCAGATCTGTGTGGGCGTGCCTTTCACCTCATGTGAGCGTGTGTATGCATGTTCATATGTGGATTAATCCTGTGTGTGTGTGTGCTCAGCTGGTGCCATGAGGTGTTGTTTCATTTGGTTTAATGAGATTTTGTCAAAGCTATCTGAGAGATCATTTGCCTTTCATAGCCTGAACTACACATGCACAAGAGGCGTGTGTGTGTGTGTGTCTGTGTGTGTGTGTGGAGAGGCTTTCGTCAGCTCTGCTTTTCATATAATTGAAAATTCATAAACATCCTGACACTAACCCAGCCAGAAAATGTATGCAGACTTGATTGTCCCTCCTGACTGTATTGTCTCATGTCACCTTTGCAGATGCTGAATGAGCGCCATGTGATGGTACGTGTAGGTGGAGGTTGGGAGACCTTTATAACTTACCTGCAGAAACATGACCCCTGCAGAGGAGGCAAAAACGAGGTCAGGGTCTGTAGGGTCAAAGCAAATGCACCAACTCTGAACATCTCACCTGACAGCTACATGGTGGTTGGTGCCAATTACCGTGGCAAAAAGTAGACTAAAACTGCTTAATTTTATTTCTGGTTACAGGCAGTCGGGATGAACATTCAATAAATCAGCTCAAACTACACCAAGTCTATGATTTAACATATAGTTCAGATCCCTTTTACCTCCAATTTAAAAGGGATTCCAACTGTTTCCACTGAAATGTTGTAGATATGACGGGAACTTCAACAGACATTTAAATAATAGATATTTCAATGGATAAAATAATTTGCAGATTAATTTATAACGAAAACAACAGTTGCAACTGTAGTTGTTATGTGCTGTACTGTATATCACAAATTACAACAAATAACAATCAGCATTATTAAATACTCTTTCAAGAATGGTTTGTGTAGTACTGTAGGCAGTACTACACATTATTTGAATTAAAATATACATTATGTACTGTACATTGTACAGTTGTAGTGTAGTTATTAAACATACGTCAGTGTTTATTGTAGTATACATCTGTATGTATGAGCTTTTGTATTTAGGTCCAGTAACAGCAGTAGTTTATGCATGGTGACTTAATATATGCAATCATTTTTCTGTATTTTACCTGTTCTGATTTCTGTATAAAAAATTTTGTTTTTGCATTGTTTTAATTCTTTTTTAGAGGAAAAGCATACAGCCCATAATATATTTTACATATCCTTAAGTACCATTTAAATATTTTTGCTTAAATGGTATTTAGAAATAACTTGGCATTCATTTATGATTCTGTAATACACAATGGATACAAAAACGGGTTGCTTGTTTGATTTCTCATTTATATGAACATTAATCGTTTGTGGCAGTGAGTTTATTATCTCAGCTTTAAAAAGGCTAAGGCATAAAACATCAAGTCCTCCCTCTAGGTGGCACCATGTCCTAAAAAGAAGGCCCTCGCCTCCATGCATGTGTGGAGGACGGTGCTGTCATTGCTGCTGTTATGATCATATCTTCCCTCTAAAGGACATTCAGCTTGTAACTGGAGTGGAAATGTGTCTTTAACTCCATGAACTATCTCAACCCAACAAGTCAACAATGCAAAACACAATGATGCAGGCAAATAAGGGGAGTCCTAATTTCACAAACAATTTTGGAAAGCAGAATTCGAGTGCATATACATCACAGTGACAGCACATTAGTAATTACATATTTTATTTCAGTAAATAAATTAATTAAAAATGGACACAAGTTTTTAATATATTGAAAGAAACTAACTGTAATGAGATCATGCAAGACTGTAATGTCTTTTTAGTCCCCACACAACATCCGCAGTGGATTGAACCAGTATAAATGACTTGTAGAAAATAACAGCTGTGCTACTGAAGCGCCACTCTAAATGGCGGCATTTTCACAGGGCATCTCTCATTGCACAGAGTATATTTCTAAGTTCCTCATCATGAAACACAGGAAGTTGCCACTAGAGAGGGATTTTACAACAATTTCAAATAGTTTGTCACAATGAGCTGACCTCGTTTGTTCTCTGAAGTACATTACTTTTAATGTTTTGTCAATCTTGCTACTGTGTGGTGCTGTACTTCTAGAACTCAATCAATGCCAAATTCTTGACATATGAAAATTAGAAATGTGATTTAAAATTTTTGTTTGAAATACATTTTGAAATTCCTGTACAGATAGTGGTGGCATATCAATGCAGGAAAAGTCAGATTTTCCTCTCCATAATACACAAAAAAACTTGTAAAAGTTGTGTGCAATTGTGCTTCAGTCCTAACAACACATTATACTCCATGTAGTTATACATTACAGCTTACTGCTTACAGTAATACTTAGATTACTGTGTATTAGTTTGGGTGTGAACGTAAAAGGTTATAAAACCAAAACACCATACAGCATTGCATTCTGTGAGTTGTAGGACATCTGACAATACACTGACTCATTTGTCAGTGTGATGACCATAGATATAAATATATTTTTATATTTATGGTATGTCCTGGTTTCTGGCATAAATATTTACCACAATAAGAGTCTGGACCGACTGACCCAAAACACACAACATGTTATGAACCCAAACTCTTTGTAAAAGACACAATGGGGTGCTGATTACATGCCATGATCATCTTTTGCTCCCACATGTGGCCTTGAAAACATATAATGTATAACTCCGCCTGCTCAGGCTTCAAGTTAACTAGCACAGCAAAGTGCAGATTCAACAACACACTGAAGATACAGTTTTCAATCATGCCTCAGTTAATTTCTTTTACTTCTGAAAAGTGGGAGCCTCATGAGGAGGTTAATGATGATGGTGAATGGACTGAACATCACGTAGTGTTGTCAACACACATTATAACACCTTTTTTTCTAAGAAAGTTAATTGACAAAGCTGACATAATATCCCATGGCATCTCTTGCAATCAACATTTATGAAAACTTCACCACACATGGCGATATTTTTTCATTATCATAAACTTGTAGTGAGCTTGAAAATTTCAAAATAAATTAGGTCTAGTAACTGGGGGGGAAACAATCATATTTTCTCAATTTAAGCTGAATAAACTAATGTCCCACCTGCTCCATTCCAGTTTCAAAATATTTCATTATACTATAGCCTAGGACGTTTTGTAAACTGGTCTATGACACACAATTTAAGATGTGTCCAAACATTAATCCAACTGTTAATTTTCAAATAGTGTTTCCAATTTTAATTTAAAACATTTTTATTAATTTACTTACTATCTAAAACACAGCTGTTGTGCACATAATCCAATGACTGAATAACAAAAGCGAAGTTTTTATTTCATTTTTTGCTATCATGTACTAAATTATTTGATGTGTACCATCTTGTAAGTTAGTATACAAAAAATGTATTTTACCATTTAATAAGTGATATAGTATTTCTGTATTACAGTATCAATCACTTTGGAATGAATTTATTATTTAATTTTGACCTTTATCTTTCAATATTTTCTATTACACCAAAATCCATATGTGAAAAGTATATGTCTATAGAGAACAGCTTTTCCATTTCCAAGGTACATTGTATTATGGGAAAATGATTTCCAATTATTATTTCCATCTATTTGTGCTTTGCTGACAACTACTGAATTATAAAAGTACAACAACTAAAGGCTGCAGATGATGACTAGGTCTACTGGCACATTAGTGTCTAATAGAATTTATATCTGTTGTTTACTTAGATGTTATGAATAAGTAATATATGTTAATTGCAAATAAACATCATGAAAAATTCCTTTGCTGAATGTGCAATCTAACTCTCATATAAAACAAACAACTGCTTTTACATAACTTATATTCCATATTCTGTTTGTTTCATTGTTCTTAATTGTAGTCAGGACATGATGATAATACTTTGGCCCTCTACTACTACTGCTTGAAGTTACTGAGCTACTGTGGTGTAGATGAGAACGGGGATGTAGTTTGTGCTTTCATTTTAATTGGAATCAATTGAGTCACATTTTTTTCTTCAAAAAGGCTTCCTCATGTGAGAGGCAAAAAACGGACTAACCAAAATACTTAGTCCCCAGTTTCGTTTCTTGTTTTCGGCTTCAGATTATGATTCAGCTGTCAGCAAACGGCTGGTTCTGTCAGTACAGTATCAGCAAAGCAGCACTGTATCACAGCTCAGCAGTTACTGTGATTTAATACTTTCTGCTACTTCTCACTTCTTTTCATTGGGTACCACACAATACTTTAATGTTGCCGAATCCAGAAAGGATTCATGCTTCATGATCTGTCCTCTAACCTTTTATCCTCACTATACTGTCAACCATCGTTACATTTAAACAAACAGAAAACAGATGCTCTTCTTCAAAATCTACTTTACACAAACAATGGTCTGGATCTACAAAGAGATGCATTTGTACATATAGATTCTTTAATGAAATATCAATGCTTTTCAATGTGAATTTATTTCTGTGTCTTTTATCATACTGACCACATTGCTAGATCCACTTTGTGCTCTGCAGTGGTTGCAGACATCTACCCCCAGGGCTCATATTTGAAATCAGTAAGTGTGCTACACTATAGATAAGCAATGGACAGTCAGCACCAGAATATTTTTTTTCATTACGAACAATAACACAGCACACATCACTCGACTGAAAGAGGAATGCTGACAGGATGCCTGATGATGTTTGTGTGTTTGTTCCTTTTTGTGGATTTCTTTCATGATTCATCCAGAATAATTGAGCCTGTGTGGAAAAGCTGGTCTGGTCTGTGTGTGTGCTGTGAGGGAGTGTATGTGGCTTTTATGTATATAAGAGAGCACCATTTTAAGACCAATTCTCTTTCGAGAAAACAGTCACCTTTAGATCACCATAAAGACAGCATGTCAGAAATCTGAACAAAAAAGTCTTATTTGTGCCATGAGAGCCATGCCTCAGTTATAGGTTTTTGTAGGTGTTACTCTGGGTGTTCCTGGAGGTCCTTCTGGGGTTTTCGAGAGTAGGTGTGTGAAGTTTGTTGTTAGTTTGCTCCTTCTGTCACAATTCAGGCACACTGAACACTGAGGGGGGATGGCGATGTTGGGAATGATGTGAGATGGTAATTGGACAAAAATAGTTTCAGATTTAAACATCAAGGTTGGAAGGGTGTAGTTTATGCGTTCGGTGAATCAGTCACTTCATGACGCCACGGTCCTGTCACACGGTTCCATTCTCCTGCCTTGGCTTGTGGGTTGTTGTACGAGCAGGTGTGCTCAGGGAGGGGGCCAAGGTGCAGAGGAAGCCAGCCAGCAATGTGAGACCGAGGCCACCCCAGGCACAAAACATGGACCAGCCATAGCCATGGCTAATGTCCTCAGGGAGGCCATACATGTAGCGGGGGTAGCGGGATAACTCAAAGTTGATTCCTGCCACACATGTGCACAAGGAAATGATGCAGCATGTTCCTGTGTGAGCAGAAGAGACAAGCAGTGATTCAAAATGGTTCCAGTTTAAATATTAAATTGGTACATGTACTGGGCATATTATTGCAGGACAGGAATCATGTTACTACAGGACATTGATCTACTATCTCATTCTAAGCCACAGATGCTGTCAGCTGACACAAGATAAATACAGAAATTAAATAAAATTGGATTTTGTCTGAATGCTTGTGTGTGGATGTGGGCATATGTGCTCTCACAGTACCTCCCATGAGGAAAAGTAGCCCAGCTACATATTGCATGAGGTCATGCTGCTGGCAGCACCCCAGCACTCCAATGATCCAGCCAAAAAGAATAATGGACACGGCCATGCCCACAAAGCCAGCTGTCATTCTTCTTAGATCTGCAAGCAGAGATGAAAACATCACCAAGTGAAATTTAAATTAAAATTGAAATATTGCCTTTGTTTTGCTTTCAAGGAGTGTAGGAATGTTTAAAAATGCTTAAAAATTAGTACTTTATTACTTTACTCGCATTGTCATGCCACAAAAGATGTGATACAACAACCTAATTTCAGATTTAACAGGAGCTAGTTTGAATTTTCTTCTAATTACTTATGTCTAAAAATGACCTTAAAGCCAATAAGTCCAAGGCTGTTCTGTTGCAGTTATTTTCCAGGAAGCTCTATGAAATAACACTAAAATGAGTAGAGATAATTAGAGCACGTAACATAGATCTACATAATTACTGCTAAGAATTAATAGCTTAGAAAATGTTTTAGTATAAAATGTTTAAAGCAGAACATATCATAGCAGAATAACACATAACAATAACACGTCTGTACTGAACATAAAACAATACACCTAGAGGAAATAAGATGAATGTACCCATACAGCATACTGAGAATCACTACTGATGCAATTGAAGGTCAAACAACTCTCTCATGGTATGTCTTTGAACAAGAATATCAAATACAAGAAATACAAGCCAATCCAAGGCTTTTAAGGAAAGGTTTACAACAAGACACTGATCTGTTAAACCTAATGTCGTCAGATAATGTCGTCAGATGACCTGATAACCTCTGGCCTTGAGTCCAGATATTAGAAGGCCTTATAAGGTCAGTGATATATCACAATAAGAGCCTGGAGTCACTGTATTGTGCAGGTCTACCCTAAAATATAAGGACAGTTCAACCATTCAAACAATTCTCAAACAGCATTGCTAGTTCAAGTGGGCTGAGACTAGATGTTTTGGGGGAATGGCAGCAGAGGAAGATAATTTTATGAATAAAAAAGAATTGCATTATAAAAACATTAAAAAGTTAAGAACAAGACATAAAATTTCCAGTATGAATTAGGAGAAACATATACAATGAAAATAATAGGACCCAAACTCATGCCCTGAGGCATTCCAAAATCCATATATACTGAGAAAACTACATCAAGTAAATCTCCAAATGAAAACAGAGTTTGTCTAGAGGATATTTCTTTTAATTGTACCTGGATATTATTGTAAATGGCTATTAACCATGGATTTTCTCTACTTTTACTGTTTTTGCTTTTTCCTTTTTTTCCTCTTTGTTCAGTCTATTAATTAAATACACTAGAGCAAAAAGTAGAAAAATATGTGTTAATAAAAAAAACGATGCAAATAACAGATAATCATTGACCAAACAAGAACTCTCAACTCCATAAAGACAGACAAACACTTTCAAACTTACGGAGCGCGTGCCACTCATCCTGTCGTATGGTCTTTGTGATGTTGATGGGTAAATTTCGTGGTAGGATGGACGAAGAGTAGTGATATTTGACTGGGGTACATCTTTGAATTATTCCTAGCAAAAAATGGATACAGTCATGAGTGCAAATATCTTTCATAGAAGCAGAGAAATAACCAGGAAGAAAATTAAGTAAAACTCTGATTCTGAACCATGGCCCCTCTTGTGGGATTTTGAAATAATATACAGACATTAGAAAAAGCCTCATATTTATTTTACACCCTCACTGAGTTTTAATTTACTCAGATGAACTTATTAACCTTGTGTTCCCAGCAACTCCTACACTGTTATTAAGAGGGGCTTAAGAAACAATATGGAATATGGATTATTTCACCGAAGGCCAGATACTGAACCTTTACTGTTCTCATTTGAAGTGAATCTCCTCATATTTACTTGAAGGTTAGTGCACTATAATGCATTCAAAATAAGATCTATTTAAATATAAAGGATTCTTGGAGCCAAACATGTTTTAATTCAGTTCCAGAGCCAGCTTTTAAATCAGCAGGTAATTACTTATGAGTTTAGTAATTGGTCAAAAATTAGGGAAGAACAGGGTGGTTCTTATAATCTAATTGGTAATATTTTCATTATTATAACACAGTTTTAAACATCTAATAATACAGATTATTTATGGGTCAAAGCCTCAACTTTCATGACATTTTGTGGCTTTTGTTTATGTTTGTGATCTTTCTCAGCTTTGAGCTGCATGTTCTTTGGTAATGAAATCTAAGGTTAGTACAAAAGAGATTTGTTTTTACATGAGGATGTATTTTTTTAATCCAGATAGTCCATGTTTTCAAAAGACTGGATGTGTGTACTGGATTTAGGCATTGGAGGTACCATGTGGAATCACTAAATCTTGCACCACACTTTGAAGTGAATTTTGAAATAGAGACCACCTTTTACAGTTAACTTGGTATCAGTCTCAGTATCTTATTCTTACTAGCACTTCGGTTTGCAAACAAACCTGCTCCAAATGTAGCATCAATTTCACATTTCATGCTAAGCTCATTTTACCTGAACATACGAATGGTAGATCCATACAGTGATTTTAACCACATTGCCTGATCAGACCTCCTCTCAGGACTGTAAAGACATCTACAGACTGTGTTCCCTGACTCCACTGTTACCAATATTGTTATTAAACCTGCAGCATTACTACCGGTACATTGCATTTAGTGTTATCATGTGATTCCCAGCATCTCTAAAATCAGGTAAAATGAGTGAATTACTTGTGTGGGTGTCAAACTGGGTTGTATTGCACACATGCTCAGCTATAAACAAACAAAGCTCAACACCCACACCCTGAACATTTTCTGTACGACTGTAGAGTTCAAAACTCTACTTAAGTGTTCATTTAACACTATATCAGTAAACTACTGAGTCCAAACCAGAAAAACTTGTTTAGCACAGATATTTTCCTGACATCACTGCTGTCACAACACTGTGATCCCCAAGACTGTAATCATGATTAGACGAACATCAGACACCTTTATACGAGTGCACCATCAAAGTTCACAATTTGCAATACAAATCATGTTCCCCGATGAGACACATTCAATTGTTAAACACTCTGCAGCTTTTATCTTCTATTCTGTCTGATTGTGAAGACAGATTTGTAAATTACATCACTTGATAGCTGTGTATAGACTTTAAATGAGGAAATTTTAAACCATCTGACTGGATTTTGACATCAGATCTCACTAGTGTTTAAATGTGGTTTCAAACCAGAGAGCTTAATTGCATTTATGTTTCTCCAGTAGGTGGAATACCATGTACCAATTTATCATGTTACTTATGTTAGTTCATCCTCATCAAAGTGAACTTGGTAATGGCAGAAGAAAGCCAGCACATAAAAGAAAGCTGCATTTAGCGTTTTTAATCCATAATCAGTCATCTGCTCAGAGATCAGCGCCAATATTTACACTAAACATTAGCAAAAGGAATAAACATGACCCACTAAATTTAATAATAACATGTTCATTTAGATTATGTACAGTATTTATTTCTGGAGCTAGCACTATTAGCACAAAATGGATTTCATTATACCTGCAAATGAGTCAAATTCTAATCTGCACCTCCACTGAGGCGACTGGAGCTGAGCATTTTGAATAACTAAGAGGCGGGGGAGTGAATACAGTATTAACAAGCACTTTCAATAGCAGCTGAATTCATTGTAGTCAAGGTACTAGAATAATTCTCTGGCAATATGAGGTGTGGATATAAATACACATATATACACACACACACAAACACATACACGTTAGACTCATACCCAAATATCTTTGTGAAGCTCGTAGTAAACAAGTTAAATGCATTTTTTGACTCACAATCCAGATGGAGTACAATTGTAATATTACTAGGGCTCAATCCTTTCAGAGACAATGTCAACAAGCTGCGTGTGCAGCAGGGGGAGGCTGTTGCACTGGAGTAATGTGCTCACAACTTTAGGTCCAGCCCTGTAGGACTGAAAGGTGCAGTCAGGTAAACAAAAGCATAACTGTGCTGTTGTGTCTATCTCTACGTGGAGCTGGACTTATACATATGAAGTGTATTACCACTATATACTGACTTAAAAAAAAAAAAAAAAGCAGACCTGCAGACTGTTTTATTCCAGAGGCTTAGATTTGATTGGTTTGACAGCGCATTAATAATTATTTCTGTGTAGATAAAGTGAAAGTGGCGTGGCCTCAATCATAGGTGGATTCTGAAACAAACCTGAAGTTGACAATTTTTAGAGTCAATACCTGGAAGAGAAAGCTGCCACTAATGTGCAGTTTGGGCTGTTTTGTATGATGCATCTACATGTAACTTTCACAACAGCAGTCACTACACCAGCTGTGGCACCCATGTTGTCTACAGACAGAGACTCCTCTCTCTGTGTGTGAGATCTGCTCCGTTTCAGGACCTTGGACCCTGAATGAGTGTGGCCTGGCTTCTCGCTTTTAATGTGTGTGTTTTCTCAGGTTAACAATCAGCTTCGTTTGCACCGTCAAAAAAAAATAAACCCTTTTATCTTTTACAAGATGCTCAGTCTTTTCAGGGTGTAAAAACAATAAGAGGCAGCAGCTGAGACAGGCCACGAGTGGACTCCGTGAGAGGAGCTTCACTCAGCACCATGGACAGAGAAATTCCCAGCTAAAGACATCAGCTTCCAAAAAGACACCCATCTCTATGTTTATAACCTGAAAATGCAAAACGCAAGACACGCGTTAATGCGAGAGGAGAGCGTGGGCCTGTGGGTGATCCTGTGTTTGTGTCGGGCTAAGAGTGAGCTCATCGCTGAGCATCACGGCCTGGTGCGCACGAGAAAAGCCAAGGCGTCAAACTGCTCGCGTTTACCTTTGTAAATAAGGTCCTCGGTCTCCAGGTCGAAGCCTTCCCGGTGACACTTCCTCCAAAGCCCGGAGATGGTGGAGTTAAACTGCCGACTGCAGTGAGACTCCATGGCCGATGCCGCGGCCAGAAAGTGCCTCTTCCGCCTGATGAGAGCACCAGCATCTGGGCCGTTACCTTTCATCTCCAGGCTCTTTGGAGGCATCTGCAGGGGGAGGTTGTGGTTTGAAATGTAGATGTACCCTGGGTCGTTACGCTTGTTGGCATAGTTTTTACACCTCTCTCGGTGTCTCCTGGCGTCGGTCTCGTACCAGTAATCGGTGCAAATCGCCATGGCGAGCAGCCCCAGCGCGCAGAAAGCCAAGAAGAGCCCAGTGCTGGTTAATATTTTCATAGCGGCCATCTTCCCCACTCGATGGAGAGCCCAAATAGTCGCAAGAAGGTTCCTCCGTGGCCGTGGTGGTGGTGGTGGTGGTGGTACCGCGTGAAATAAATCACGACGGCACTCACAGCCTCACGCGGTCCTGCACTGGGAGCATGACGGTGCAAGGCCAGTGTCGTCTGGACTGGATGCTGCGGTCTATTGTTGTGGTACCCGCGGATGCAACGTTGTTCCCACCATCTGTTATGGTACAGGAGGAGAGGGGATGGATGGCGCCCAACGCTGTGAGGAGGAGGAGGAGGCGGAGGAAGAGGAGGCAGGCAGGGGCAGGGATGTTGTTGCGCTCTCTCTCCTCCAGGTTGTTGCGGGATGGGGAGCAGACAGGAATGTGCTCCGTTAAGGGGGAGTGGTCATTTGTAATGCTCGACTGGTCATCTTTTGGATTTAGTAAACATGTACAACACTAGTAGGTGTAATGGGAGAGGGGGGTGGATTAATTACAGGCTATTAATCCTTTACATGCCTTTATTTATTATTGATCATTGATTATCGTAGCTACAAACACCACATTATGAAGAACACAACAAAGTGATTGCTATAAATGGTGACTTTAAATATTAGTGATTTCACTGTGAATATATCTTATTGTGGATGTGCTGACTCAATTAGTCTAATGCCTATGAGACCTGTGCCAGCTTAGTCATTGTTCTCTAAATGTAAATGTTTGTTTTGAACTAGACTTTTAGAAATGAATAAATTGCAAACGTACGTTCAAGGGACAGTGCAGCATGTAACCGCTGTAACTTCTCACCAGTACAGTTTATTAATTTCATCTAATTTATACAAAGTGGTCCCTTGAGAGCAGTTCACTCTCTTTTGCATGGGCAACGACTCATTAATAAAAGCAAAACTGCTGCAGAATGCAAAGAGCAAACAACCAGATGAACATTCAACAAATGAGTAAAATCTGAGCATGTTGAAAATAAAATATTTGAATACAACAGAAAGGGAAGTGGCCTGGACCCCTCAGATTTAACCACTGCAGGTACAGGACCAATAGGATCTAAGGCTGTGAGTTTTGAGATGTAAGATGCTTATTAGAGAAGGGTCCGATAAATAAAAATAAATAAATAAATAGCATTTAGTGGTTAAACTTGAGCTTTTAATGTTTTAGCTTGATTTTTTTCCCCTTTAGAATATACTGTGGTGATAAGTAGTTCCCACAATATATACTGTAATTTGTATAGTGATTTTAAAACACTATATATTACAGAAGCATATATCATTTAATAACCTATATATATTGTTTTGGTTGTATGCTGAATTCTCATAACAATGTAAAACTTTCAACCACTGCTTTGGCATTACTGTATTATTTATTCTAATAAAAATGTGACTGAATTACATGTCTACATTCACCAATGAGAAAACAGTTAAACCAGTACATGACTATATTGGTTTAAAACACAGATGTAAGTGATTGTGTTCATCTAAGTAGGATTTGTCATACACAGGCATTAAAGCAAAAAGCAGTTTATAGAAAATTTCAGGATTTTGTGAGCAATAAGCCAGAAACGTGCGCTGTTAAAAGTTCACTCGTCACTGCACATGAATAGGCTGATCAAAATAACCGAAGGCATATGCTCATCCTGAGCATCTGTCCCTCAAGATCAAATACTGACAAAGTTATGGTAACTCAACAGAGTATCAATGAAAGATTTGTCACTTGTGTGTTTGCAGTTTCCCACTGGATGTCTCCCACTACAATGCACATCGTGCTTGTTTGTTATCCTTCTGTGCTGTGAGTGAGGAAGGCTCCCACAGACAAAAGGCTGCTCACAGGCTGATGACTAAGGAAGGCAACCTGTGGCGGAGTCGTTATGGCAACAGAAGCTAGCCAAACAGGCTGTGTTGAAATTGGACAAGTGTGAATACACAATCGATACCCCCCTCTCCCATATGATATTTTAGATATAGGGTCTTTGCTGTAAAAATATGCTCATGGTGAAAAAGGTGTTTGTGCAATGAGGTCAACGCAACACTCCTCTACCAATCAATATCAGGATATCCTAATCCCACTGAGATCAATAAAATACCTGTGGCGTAACTGTTTATCCTGTCTGCTAGAATACGTGGGCTTTTTGTCAGAAAGCTGGAAATAGACCACATTTGTCTTTTTTATATAACTGTCTAAATTTTACAGTTTATTACTTCAGGAGTGCTAACTTTCTCAAAGAACTGAGTCAACAACATGGCTCTTGTCAAACATATTTGTTAGCACCAAGAGTAACTGGAAACTGAATATTAAAAAACAGTACCAATCATTTTCTTCGATTAATTTCAACTCTCTCAAAATTATTTGTTCAAGCAGATCTTTTTACGAGCACCAATTTGTGCTGTACTGTGAAGGAGCTATAACCAGAGAGAGAGTGCACTTTGGTGTAGAGCTGACACTGGTGTAACAGAACATCCCGACTGTGGGGCACTTCTTAAGATAAAATGATGCTTAATGAAACCATGTTCTCTCGTTTTCAATAAATATGCAGCAGCTACATCAGAACAGAAGATGCACAACAAATAAAACTACAATCAATGTTTAAACAAATTAGAGTTCGATCCATTTTAAAAGAGGGAGGTCCTTGTACACGTTCAGTAATGTCTCTTCTGTTGAACAGGTACATCTGCCGTACCTGTGTAAATGTATGTGCAAAATAAAAATACTATGGTCGACAATTTGGTAACAGATATCCGTACAAAACATCTTCATTTCCATGATATTTAGGTCTGGCACATTTTAAAGTGTCCACACAAATGTCCTGTCAAAAAAAAAACAAGAAGGTGTTTCTGTCAGGCATCCATCCATAAAGTGCTGTTCTTCTGTCAGATATTTGTTTTGGTCTAACATTATGATGAGGATTGAATTTTAGTAGGATGAAATTTTGAGAACGAGAGGTCCCAGCATTTGGAGTGCTGAGTTTTAGTGTTTGGAAGAGCAGGAGGGGGTTTCCTACATGTTCAGTCAACAATAACGGAGAGCAGTGCCATAACAGCCACGCCACAGGAAATGAGCAGAATCTGCATCAGGGAGTGTCTGTGGAAAACAAAAGTCAGACAGACTCATGAATATAATGAAAACGTGCCATATGCCCATTTTCACAACTCATCGCAAACGTATGCATTTTACACAAGATACAAGTTTTGATCTACCATAAGTGAACCTGTTCTCTTCTAATAAAGATCAGGTTAAAGTTACTAGAAGAGCTATAAATACACGTTTGTACAAGTGGGTACCTCTTTTGTTTCTAATGTGAACACACACTAGGATGTAAATGCACACTTGATCATGCCATTACTTTCACTCTGTTCCAATGATCAACCGCTGGTCATGGTAACACACCAACTAAACCAACAGTCCTTCAACAGCAAAGGCAGTAACGAGGAGCACTAGCTACTGAACATGAATATAAACAACATAGAATTTATATTTTTAAACCGGTTTTAAAAAAACGTGCATGTTCTTTAGATGTCATGGACAAACATGTTTTTTGAGTAAGTGTTAAATGTAAAGTTTACTTGTTTATTTAGTCAGTGGAAATCATCCAACATACCTTAAACTGGACTCCTCAAGTAAGTCTGGCACCACATTCACCAAAGCTATGTAGAGGAAGCCTCCTGAAGTGAAAGGCAGTATCCAAGCAGTAGCATTTTCTAGAAATAGCACAAAACATTTAGAACTCTAAAATGGTCTGTAAAATGTGTTTGATCATATGTATATTGGTCCTATCCTACCTGTGCCTTTTGGTGACTGAGTGCACAGAGCAAAGCAAGCTCCCAAAACCCCGACCATTGCTGTGTACAGCTGCATGCGAGCAGCACTCCATCGGTCAAAACCGGACCGCAGCAGAATGGCGAAGTCTCCCACCTGCAGACAATGACACTTCTCTCAACAGAAGAATGGCTAAACATTCAGTGTGTCTACAAGCATCGTAGCAGTCAAGAGTCTCCCTGCATGCCTTCAGCTATGTAACAATAAACCCTCCAAGTAAACCATGAATTTAACCATGAACTTAGAAAATTAAATCTCACCTCGTGTGGAATTTCATGGAGTAGGATTGCAAAAGTGGTGAGGAACCCAACCTGCAAGAAAAGTCCCATTAACAATACTTCGTGTAATTTGGTACAGAAACGTGCTCTGTCATTTCAAAGGGAAAATTCCAAGCTCAAAAAGGTCATAAGTACTGGATTACATTAACAATTACATGATTATAGTTAGAGTTTCCCTTTTTTATCTCTAGTAACAAATGTTTTAAAAAAGAAGGCAAAGAAAATAAATTTAAAAATTTAGATTAAAAAGTAACATATATTAAGGTGAGGTAACAGCCATAGACCATCATGGCAAATTAGAAATATGTACAAACAAAAAAAATAAAAATGTTAACATCAAATTAGGTAAAACAAATATATGAAATATATATATTATGAAATAATACAATGACCCTTTATCAGGAGGCAAAGAGGAGATATGAAAACTCTTTCAAATTACCATCATCATTAAATTAGATAATAAAAACCCCTAAGCCACATAAAGCTAGCAATGACCAACTCGCTTTAAGAGAAGACTATCCTCAAAGGTAATTTCACATATTTACATTTTCCCAGTCACTAACAAACATAAAGCACCAACAGACATAATAGTTTAATGTATGTTCACAGGCCATAGAAAAATAAAAAAAATGTGAACTCTAATTTATTTGTTATTTTTGATGCAGATCATTTTCAAGAAGCATGTTATTGTGGCAAAAATCACATTGTGATAAATGCATATGAGATCAAACAGAAAACACTGTGAGATGTCTTGTACGTGTATGTTTGAGACATCTAGTTAACTTCCTCTCTGGCACATTGATCCATAGTTCATGCTGCTAGCCTTATGTCTCTCCAGCTGGACACACTCTCGTTCCCACAGCTACAAATATACACTAACCTACCGAAGTCATCCAAATCCACTTTACTGCAGTTTAAAGTGCACCTTTTTTGAACAAGCGTCGGAACACAATACGACAAGAACGGGTATCAAACTGAAAAAGTTTGCTCTGTCCTGTAATGAATGCTCAGTGAGTGGTCCTCTTTAAAGCCAGCAGGTCTACCGCGCTGCCAATGAGCCTGTATACGCTGCCAAACCCTGAACTCACAAGGGAGGTGTTATATGTCCAAATTCCCCAGATACATTTCTGTCCTTCGCTTTCATTTAGTCTTACAGTACAGGGTTTGTAGTTACCCTTATCAACTACTGATATCTGGCACAGCTCAAACTATCTAGGTACCTCACTCAATTTGACTTGGTCAAGTAGTAGAGTAGATTCAATGACTGGTGGCATGAAATAGCTAAACATCAATCAGATACAGTGAACTCAGAAACTGTGAAGGTTTTATTCTACAGTACCAGTTAACAGGTGCTAAACACATCATTTTAGATCTCCTACACTGTATCTTTACCCAAGAGAAAAACAAAGACAAAGCAGCTGATCATGACAAAGCAAATCAACTTCATAATGTAAACACTACATTAAATGAGGCCAGAGGATGCTCAAATTCAGTGATGAAAACAAAAACAAACAGCTTCTGTGTGAAGCACATGTGAATGAAAAAGAAAAGCCCCCCCAAAAAAATAGATTTTTTTTTTTTTTTAGTCTTTTCAGTGTTGAGGTTATCACAGCATCTTACCTTTTTGCTAACCAGGAAACTCCCTGCTACTGCCAGCCCATGAGTGAAGTTGTCAATGCAATTAGCCAGTAGGTTGAGGTATCCACTTGTCTGAAAGACATAAAACATAACGCCACCGTTACTCACATTAACTCCGATTAGGACTGGGTCAGAGGGAATGTCGTAAATGTCCAGAATATAAGATTGTTGACCAATATGTCCTGGGGCCAAACTGGGGACCCCTAAATCATCCCTAAGATGTAAAACATGTATGGATATACCAGGACACTTTTTGGGGGGGATTACCTGTTTTCTTTTCACATATAAAGTGATGGCAGAAATAGTAATGGCAACACAAGGCTTTTGATGTCAGCTGGACTCCATAGAAGTGGGCTCCAAGCCAGGATCTTTCCAAAAGTACAACGCAGAATAATTAATGAGGCAAAAAAGAACCTTAGACTAATAGTTAAAGACGAACGGTTCATTGGAGCTGGTGAACAT
Organism: Mastacembelus armatus; assembly: GCF_900324485.2. Classification (NCBI taxonomy): domain Eukaryota; kingdom Metazoa; phylum Chordata; class Actinopteri; order Synbranchiformes; family Mastacembelidae; genus Mastacembelus; species Mastacembelus armatus. The sequence continues at coordinate 8,790,403 of NC_046635.1, read as the reverse complement.
CTCTATTCATGAGTCAACCATACGCAAAACACTGAACGGGCATGATTCACAGCAGAAGTCCTAACAATATGTCTGAGCTGAAGCAGATCTGTAAGGAAGACTGGTCCAAATTCCTCCTGAACATTGAGCAGGTTTTATTCACAGCTACAAAAACTGCTTGCTTGAGTTTAGTGATGCCAAAGGTGGTTCAACCAGTTATTAAAACACTGATGCCATTACTTTTTCTACCATCACATTTTATATTTAATGGGCATGTTAGGAAAAAAAAGGTCTCATTTTGTATTACAAATGTATTCAGAGCTTGGTACAGTATTTTTAAAAAGCCAATAAAGTATAAGGTGTATTTCTTCAAAGCTCCAGAGACTTCCTCGTTGCTGGTTATGTCAAACTACATGATTGGCTGAAGACATAAAACATGCATCTCTCGCGTATGCATCACAAATTATGAGTTTACCCCCAGTGGTGTCTTTAAAAAATATCTTCTGTCTTTTCTATTAACTAGAAACTTTTAGTTGACAGCATTACCTTGATTTTCTCTGATCTTTCCTGCAAACTCTGTTGCTTGGAGGATTTGCATGACTCAGCATGGTGTCCATTTCGGAGTGACACCACAGCCTTTCCACTGAAAACTGAATTAGACTGTGTCTGCTGAGAAAAAAAGGAAGAACACGGAAGGAAAAAATGATCATGTTCTGTCCAGACACACCCTCTCTTTTTTATAAATTTTACAAGTGTTTTTATAAATAATTTTTATGTTCCCTTTAGCCACCAGTGCCTACCATCGGTAATACCCCATTAACTTGGAAGGGCTTGTCTCCCCTGTGGAAACATATTGCCTACCTTGGCCACTAACACCAGTCTTACTAAAAACAGTAAGTTAATGACAGCCTGAAATCTGCACTGCAATAAACAGGCATTTTATTGTTGCTCTCACTGTGTGTCACACAGTTCACTTACTGGCAGCCGAGCAGCTGCTAAAAAAGTCCTCATTATTTTGCCAAAATCCTACATATGCAGCAGTAACCAGTCATTTGCACTTTTGCTGTGTTTTTCAGACATAAGGGATGACTCTTCAATTACTATTCAACTATTCACTATTCAACAAGTTTGTGGTTTTAACACACACATGCACACACACACAAAAGATCCATGACTGCCTGTAGCCCATGTTTTTTGAGAAGAGAACTTCCCTGTTGCCTGCTCACTCAGAAACTACATACATTGTCATTTAAACTATGGTAACAGTCAAATTAAGAAACACAGAAATAGCCTAGCGCCTGTTCTGGTCTCTGGTCATGAGAAGAAACTATGCTGATGCATTAGAAATTAATACTTTGTGATGAATATTCAGGGTTACAGATGTTTTTCTGTGATTGAAGTGTTATTTCAAAACAACTTTTTTGCTTAATGAAGAATATAACATGCTTTGTACTGTAAGGTACATTAAGTATTGCAGCTCTCCACACACTTAGTTCACCCACCAAAAACACTGACCCAATTCAAATAAAACGTTTTTGATACAGCCCTTACATCTTTTGGTAAGACAAAACACCATCTTTTAAAGTCAACATACTAATAAACTCACTCTCTGTCTCTCATGTACACTGTCACACACTGTCCCCGTTTATTGTTGTCTCTGTCTATAAGCTGAGTGCTCTCCTGTGGACACCGAAATGGCTACAGCAGCTGCTTCACCCCGGCACTATAAATAGACAGCAGTGGAGGAGCTGAGCCGTGGATTTCAATCTCCTCCCTCATTGGAATTACAAAGACAGAAGAGAGAATGAGACCATCTTTATAAACATGCAACCAGACAACCATTGTCTGCAAAGATGCAATGCATTCAATTATGTTCAAACATTAAGGGGTGTATTTGATGTTACACCAGCTATAATTTCTAAAAAGTAAACTTATTTCATTATTAGTTGAGTAATTAAATAATAGAGTAGCCACAGGTTAGCACTGTTGCCTCACAGCAAGAAGGTCGTGGGTTCGCAACCCGACCTTTCTATGTGGAGTTTGCATGTTTTCCCTGTGCTTGTGTGGGCTTTCTCCAGGTACTCCAGTTTCCTCCCACAGTCTAAAAACATGCATGTTAGGTTGACTGGTGACTCCAAATTGCCCATAGGAATGAGTGTGAGTGTGTGAGGTTGTTTGTCTCTGTGTGGCCCTGTGATGGACTGGTGACCTGTCCAGGGTGTACCCCTGCCTTTCACCCAAAGAGAGCTGGGATAGGCTCCAGCAGATCACTGTGACCCTAGTTAGGAATAAGCAGGTCTAGATAATGGATGGATGGATGGATGGATGGATGGATGGATGGAGTAGCCACATAATCCCATACCATTTAAGTTGTTCATTGATAAACATCCACTTCATATATATTTTCAGAAAGAGCCTACCGGTATCTTTAAAGCTCACTGATTTTAATTTTAGGGGCTTTGTTTACTGTCCAAAATCTAAGCATGCAAATAACACATTGTGGTTTCACTCAAGGATGTGTTCCCAACTATTTCATTATGAAATCACAAGGGTAGTATTCAGCAAAAAAAAAAAAATTGTTGAACTATTCTTTTAAACCCTTCCCTGTTTGAGGAAATCACAGACATGCTGGCTGTACAGTCTGTCATCGCATGCTACAGTCAGCAAAACAGTGGTACCTCTGACAGAAACATGGAGACTGAGCATGAAAAGGTCTGTACCAACCACACCACTGAAAATAAAAATATGTGGATTCTTGTATTGACATGTCTGTGTGCAGTGGACAGCAGAGAGCACAGTGGGTTCTTCTAAAAACATGCTGTACCTGAAATACTTACAGCAGAGTTAAAATTCAGGTCTGATTTTGAAGTGGGATTCTCATGGCAGTCTTCATCTGGGAACATCTTCTCCAGTACAAGGAAGGCCAACAGGCCAGCGATTACCCATAAGCCCTGGATCATGTAGTGTCTTTTTTTACCTGCTGAAGAGAAGCAGAAAGGCCGTGTGAGCAAATACAGGGAGTGACAACTGAGCTATCGCATTATACCAACACCAAGCACTATATGTCAGTATTTATGTGTCAAACAACAACAACACTGTTTCTAATAAACAGAAGCAAAGGACATTGTATATATTTTTTTCACCTGCTTTAGATTACAGATGACGTATAAATAGGAAAACTGCAATGCCTTTGCAAAAAATGTGAAATTTTGGAATTGAATGCATAATAACAGATTAATATATCAAAACAAATACTGTCCTTTTGTAAGGTTTATGAAATTCACACTTCATCAGCTGTTGGATTTGGTTAAACTGTTGGATTGAACTGTTGTTAGTAGAATATTCTGTCTAAATGAGAAATAATCAGTAATAAAGACTTTAAATACAAAGGCAGTGACTGCATTAGTGGAAAGGAGACCCACCTGAATAACCATAGAGAGCCCATGCCTCAGGAAGGAGGTGAAGGAACACATCACCTAGGAGGCCACCAATAGCAAAGCTTAAAAGCTGCTTCAGCTTCTGACATCCCGCTAAGAAAATACAAAAATAGTCAAACCATGTAGCAGTTACTGTGTTGGACGAATAATGAAGAACAGTAATTTTACATGAGCTTTCGTTTTGGACTGAGACTACCACAAATAACACTTTACAGTCCTTTTTCTACTGATTTACTTATAATTTGTTAAAAAAAATAAGACAAAATATACAAATGCACAAAAGTGTCTGTGGCTCAGGCTACTAATGTACAGTATGCTGTGGTCACCTTTGTCCATCAGATTCTTTTTATTCTTGAGTAGCTCCCTCCCTAATGATTAACCTTCAGTCAGCCACTCCAGCTGAAAACTACAGGCCTAAAATACATCTGGAATGCCACGTTCCTGTGGGTGGGGCCACTTAAGAGGCCACAAGCATGACCTTGAGTAAATTAGGCATGCTTACTGAAGCTCAGTAGGTAACTTAGAAGATTAATGTACAATGTGAGAGGTATTTAAAGGTTACAGTAAATACACTGCAAGTACCGCCACTCTGTCCACCACTTTGGTCCACACTTGAATGCAGCCATTGGAGGGATTTAAATGAAATCTTGCACCCAAATTTCTCTAAAAAGATATTAGCTGTACTAACTTTGTTACCACCTGCAGGTCAAAGTTTTCACATATACAGTGACATCTCAGCATGAGTGGGTGAAACAAAATCATGCTTCCCTTAACTTCCTCTAGTCTAACACTTTGACTAATGAGCAAATTCCTTCAAAGCTAATGACATTCCCATCAGTCTTAGCTGTACTATCCATTTTCTGATAATTAGCGAATGCTAGTAAGTCAACGTGCTTTAAAAAGCCACATATTGTAAACAACATGTGTTTAATATAAGTATGATAGCATTGTCAGCATCCCAGTATGCTAATGCATTTAGCTCTGGGCGTACCAGACAACAGAATGGTCAAATTCAATATGTGCTGTAACATCTTAAGTCCCTCTATGCAACATTTATAAGCAGTACATTCTAATACAGATACTTTAAACTCTGCTCTTTAAATATTTAGAAATTACCACTGGTTTACAATAGAAATTCTAAAACTATTTTGAATAATCACATTAACATTTAAAGGTCATTCTTTATTAAAAAGATTTGCTTATCATGGATAACTGATAATACAGAATTCTTCATATTACACAACTTTCTATGCTGTGTTATTATTGATAGAAATATCATGATGGTATAATAATCTAGGTTACATACTGCCATCTCTTACCTTCTGTTTTGAGGGCTGCTCCAGCTTCAATGGGAATCACAAGTAGGGGGAAAATCCCACTGAGGCCTACAGCAACACAGCCCACCAGGGATAAGAGCCAAACATGAACATGTTCGCTGGCTAAGAAGTCTGCTACTGCCTGGAGGCCTGAGAGGTCATCTTTCAGACTGGGGCCTGGTCCTGCAGATGTGGCTGTCGTATGAGCCATAGCCGTTTGTGTCATCTTCTGGCTGCTTAATGCCCCCCTGGAGGTCAGCATCAGCAGGGCAACGGGGATAAACAGGGCAGCTACAGCCCAGCTGGGCTTCCTACAGCTTCCACCTTTCATCCGTCCCACGGTCCAAAAAGCACTTCCAACCAGTAATGCTGCAAAAGAAACACCCTTTCAGATAAACAGGCCTCTCCTGCATCTTTTCAACTATGGATGATAGTGTTAAATCAGCATTAAAATAAGGCTACTATGAATTATTAACTGGTGCTGTTGTTTGTACCAGGCCATGGTGGAAATAAAATAACTAAAATGTCCAACACAGCAATATATAAGAAAAAAAAATACTCTAATACCGTACGTAAATAAAAATACAGAATAACTATCAACCAAAGTTTACTCAAACATAAAAATAAAAGTACTTTCCCCCTGTGACTACTTCTTAACTGACCACAGTAACAGATGTATTATCACATATGACGTGATTAGATTAATATTGGTGTGTGTGTGTGTGTGTGTGTGTGTGTGTGTGTGTGTGTGTGTGTGTATATATATATATATATATATGTGTGTGTGTGTGTATATATATATATATGTGTGTGTGTGTGTGTGTGTGCGTAAGCAGCTGTGGCTCAAATCACAGTTGATGAATGTTTGGCCTGACAACGTTAAAAGCTTTTGAGCTGGTTATTCATCCCGTCGTTTGCACGAACAGCTTCTAAAAGCATATTTACAGGCATGAAAAGCATCTAAGTTAATCATGTCGCTGATTTGTTGTCGACCGATAGAGTAACGTTACAAGTTAACTCACGACAGCAAAGTTACACAAACGTGTTATTGTATATATATTTACATTCAACGTTTTTACGCTGACCTGACAGTAGAAGTGAGCATGTTGACATTAAACTGTAAAAACCGTGAAAAGTGTTAGCCAACTCTAAAAGTTAGCCAGCTAATGTTAGCCTGGCTGCTAACCAGGTTAGCAATCACTGCATCGCTCACACGGCAGGTAATTACGGCTAAAACTAGCCACAGTTTCGGTAAGTTAGTGCAAAGGCTACGGGTAGGAAACCCGCCATGACACCGTACCACCGGATCACAGACGCGAACGGGACATTTCAGGCCCACATACCTTGTGGTTTCGGGAGTCTTTGCACCAGTGTGTCCCTGCCATCCAGGCCGGCTCGGTAAAGGCAGGCAGAGTTTCTCCACAGCTGCTCAGGACAGGGATCCGCCAGCTGCAGAGTCCCAGTCGGTCAGCAGTCTCTCCCAAACAGCCACGTATCAGGATCCTGGAGGGAAAAAAAAAAACATAAACAGGAGGGGAGAATCTGGACATGGATCCCGCCCCACCAAACATTTCAGGAAGTTAACTTTGTACCCCCCCCCCCCCCCCCCAGGATCCAGAAAGTGCACACAAGAACCAGCCTGCTGGACGCAAAGACTTGTGCTAGTTCAGATTCAAAACTGAGCTAATCAACCTACAAACAAAACATGCATGTTTATACACAGTCTACCTTTAAATACATGCACTGATGCACTGGTGGAAAGTAACTAAATATAGTTTCTTAATACCGTTTTAAGGTATGTGTACTTTGCTTGCATGTTTCCATTATATACTACAGTACTTTATAGTACTCCATCACATTTCAGAGGAAATGAGCTTTTTACTTGGGAGCCAGTGAACTAATCTACCCCTACATACTAGTTGCATCACAGTTTTGGTGATGTTTTCTGCTTTCTGTGGAAATGAGTATTTTGCTTATGTACATTTACATTTACTTAAATTGGCTTTTAAAAGCAGGACTTTTACTTCTAATTGAGTAACTATACAGTTAATGTTATGAACTTATGAACTATAAACCATCTTTGAAACAAAAGCCATTCTAAATGAGAGAATAAGTAGTAATAAGTATTCAATCCATTTTTAAATACGTGGCCTGTCCTGGTCTGCAACAAGCAATTTAAAAGCCATTTTGTGAGGGTTGCCCCATAGGTGAATAGCACATAGCACCCTTGTCCCCACCTCACCTCTAGTAGAGGACACAGGGTTCAACTGTACAATAAGATCTCTTAATCAACTGCCTGACCACCAGGTGGTGCATGTGACAGGAGTTTACTGCATAAAATATTTTATTTAATTTTGCCCTGACAACAACCCCCCCCCCCCTGAGAAAAATGGGACAATTACATTCTGCCTTCTGCGTGAGCATTATCTGCATTTTGAACATGTTTAACAATTAGCCGAGCACACAGATAACTCAGCAGTCCCTTCTGAGTGTAAGTCCACCTGCTCGTCTGCCTGTATTTTCCCTATTTTAATTTTGGATCAACTATGACAAAGTAAGCCTGAGTTGTTTAATGGGAGACTAAAGGAGCAGAACAAGGAATATTTGTACATTTTCAGATGTACTTGCTGCTTAATAATGCTCTGTGGTGCAAGGTAATTAAGTACATTTCCTCAAGTACTGTACTTAAGTAGTTTTGGGTGCCTCACATCACTACACTTCGGAGACAAATATCATACCACATTTATTTTATAACTTCAGTTACTTTTGTGAATAAAACGATATACAGTATAATCATAAAACTTCATTGATGTGTGGTTGGAAAATTACAAGCAGCGATATATAAAGTAATCAAAAAATTAAATTGATAAACAACGCATCAGTAAATATGATTCTCTTATCTGCTACTAAGTACTTTTACTTTTGGTACTTTAAGTACATTTAGCATCAATACTACCGAAGTAAAATTTTCAATGCAGACTTGTGAGTCTTGAGACTTGAGAGTATGAATAACATAAACTTGCTTCAATGTACAAACACATGATGAAGAATAGTCTTTAACTCTGGTCAGCATCATGTTGATACAGTTTAACTGACCACATCCTGCAGGGACATCGTTTTTCACATTTAAAAAGTCTAACTAAGCTTTAAGTTCTCAAACTTTTAAAAATAGACGAGTTAACTCTGAGAGACGGACTTAGCAGAGTGAGATGTGAAGATAACAAAAAACATGATTAATATCCGCACTTAGTCATCCTTGTCTGACTTGAGCAATACATAAAGAAAGAGGAACTTAGTTGTTTGGTGGGATAGGGGCCCAAAGTCTTATATGGGTGTACATAGTTAAAAGTACATGTTTGTGTTTGTATGCAGCTCAGGAAATTAGAATTTTCTAAAAAGTTAGCATGTGAGTGTTATTAAACAGCTGAAGACAGCAGCGTAGTCCTACACAACATTGTAGTCTAATGTGTCGTGAAAAAACCTTTCCACTGTGAATGGTTTTGTGTTTGTGTGTATTTGTGTGTGCATGTGTATGTCTATGTGCCTTGTGATTCACCCTTGTCTAAGAATACCCACAACCCAGTCTGAGAGTTGAGTCTTGTAGAGTCCAGAGAAAATGAGGAATCAGGAATAAGAAGTGAGAGGGCTGGATGTCCCCTCGCATGCATGTTAAGCGACCGTTCCATGTCATTGTGAAACACATGATGGCCACTGAAACCTCTGGTGACACTCAGCCAGGAAACACAGGCCTCCTCTGTGGACTGTCCACCCACAGAACTGAAATATTCTATGAAGTATTTGCTCGTTTTTTTTTTTTTTTTTCAGATTTCATAAGAATCTTATGTGAAAATTAATGCAGTTTGTGGCAGCACTTTTTTTTGGCTAATGCAGCCCTACAGATACTTGCTGACACTTCAGCCTTGATCTTTCTCATGGTGGGCAGTGCGAAATTGCACTGCATGTCAAAGTGACAGTTTCTTCAACCTGCTGTTCATTTGTGGCTCACGCTGTAATAAACCCTGCAAGGGTGTCAGTAAATAATCTTGCACATGTGTGTTTGTGCTTTTAAAAATGACATTACATTTGCATGTAGTTCTTTTTTTTTTATTTCATTGTATGCTGATCAAGATGCATGTGCTCATCACATATAGATCAACTTTTACATAACTCACTTTGGTTCTTGAATTTCAGTTTCTAATTCAAATTTAATCACAATGTTTTAAAATCACTTGAATTCACACAAACATCATCTCTGCAACCACATGTAATTATCATGTTTGATTTTATAATAGTGGTATAGTATCGTGTCTTTGCAATTTATTATGTGTGAAGAGACACTTTTGTATGTTCAGAAATATTCATTTTCATCTGGTCTGGAAGCTCTTCGCTGGCTACAAAAACACTGCTGCTCGGCTGCTCTGTTTTTCAAATGGCTGCATCTCCTTCATTCAGTGAGAACTAATTAAAATTACTGAACGGATCTGAATGCTTGTTGTATGTTGCATGGTTTCCACCGCTGCTCTGACAGTCTTGGTCATAGATGTATCCAAAAAAAAAAAAAAAAAAAAAAATCAGTCAGTCACACCCAAGTGTAGTTCTGCAACTACATATTGAACTATGTTTTCATGTTGTACCAATTCTACTGAAACTAGTGAAACAAAGAGGTAACATTTACTGTTTTCTTGGTGATAAACAAGTGTATGTTGCCACTGAAGTCTAACTGGCAAAACATCCATTACCATCTTTAATATGTTTACCTCTATTTTAAACTATGAATATATTTTAAGCACACAGCATAGCTGGAAACACGTAATGTTGTCATAAGGTGGTCATGTCTACTGCGTCATTGTATTTTGGAGATTATCATACAGTAAATTTGAAAATAAAAACAAGTTCTGCACTTAAGTGTAATGAAGGCCACAGGCATTTGATCCAAGATATCAAGATGTGACTGATGAACTAAGCTCATTAGCATCAGGAGTTCATACTGGATTCACACGCGTAAAGCCTCGTTTTTTAGGAAGAGTTTGTCACCTTCTTATTTTAATAAGGAAGAAGAAGAAGGAGAAAAAGAAGAAGGAGAAGAAGAAGAAGCCTTATGGTACCAACCTAAATTGGTAGAATTAAGGAAGTTTTTAGTTCCCCTGTTAATTCAGAGATATATAGAAAGCCTGCATTTTTCAACCACCTTCGACAATTTGCTTCCAGTAGTTCAACAACTCCTTTGTGGACACCTTTACAGCTCATCACTGCATGTTCTACAGAGGGCGACGGTAAGACCCAGGCAGATTTTTTTCTCTGAGACTGTGGGCGTTTCCTTATGCTGATCTGAGAAAGAGTTTTAGTATTACTTTGTTTGTCGTATCTATGCACTGTTGACAAAGCTGTTCAAAAGTATCTAAATTGTAGTATTTCTTTATAAATAATTATTTCCAGTATGGTATTTTTTATTTGTTTAGGTGTTTTACCTTTTTGAGAGGTCATCCAAAATTTAGTTAATTACCAATACCCAGCTTCTTTACTCAAATATAGATAGAGAGATTGATCTAATTTTATATCTTCATTGTTTGACATGACAGATGTCAATTTTAATGTTTTACATTTTTAAAGTAAATAGTTCTTGTATTTAAAATTCACCATTTGTTTCAATAATTATGAGTCTTTACTAATGAATCCATTATTTTTTATAAAAACCTACTGAATATAGATTTTCCATTTTACTAATATAGATTTTTTTTCTGCACAGTTAGCCTAAAGACTTGTCATTAAGTTAGTTTACATATATCCAGTATAAAGAATAGTGCAGCCTGTCTGTTTTAGCTTTCTTTTTTCTTTTGCCACTTTTTTTTTCTTTAGGCTGAATTACTCAACTAGTTCAGAAGAAATGGTGAGCGAAGATGATTACAAAATTTGAATACTGCCACAGGAGTTACAGAGTGTGGACATCAACCTGCAGTCATTCTGGCCAAACTGATGTTCTGCAGAGGAGGAGTGCAACACTTCCTGTTGCGACGTACCCTGTATCCTGTTTTCCACAGTCAGTGGTCATGCGTGTCATTCCCCTCTGCAAGGCTGTGTGGGCACAATCTTGTGATCCTGCACTGTGAATCTGAGACTGAATGTAAGAAGCCACATGTCTGAGAAAACTGAATGTCAGCAAAAAATATTTATAATAGCGCAGTAAATGTACCGAGTTTTATTGAGAAATCAATTACTTTCTACATTACTAAAAGCTGATGGGGTATACTACAGTAGATAACAGATATATTTCATTTTATAATCCTGTGTCTTGAAGTGTTAAGGATACTGTATCAGTAGCAGTAATAGCACCATTTTACAGTCAGTTAACAGTGCTTCTAAATATTATTAGCCTCTAAAAATAAGTGCGCTTGCAAGGGCAGCGATGAGAACATTGACACCTCCACACAGCAGGCCCAAATACTCGAGGGGCCCCGAGTTGCCAGTGGAGACTGTGTGCATGCTAGTGTGAGCAATAACCATCAGAGATATGTATCTCATGACTGTATTCAGACACTGTATTCAAAACTGTGAAGTGTTCAGTTACACCCCATAGTGTGACAGTGTGTAACTTCACAGTGTTTCACTTACACTTAAAAGCAAATATATCAGTGCTGGCAACTTTAATGTATACAGTATATCTCACAGCATATCTCACTGAAACATTTATTTTTTAGAGTAGCAAAGAGTAGCCCATTCAGTTACGGAGTAGGCTAGTTGGCACCACAACATGAATGCCTATTTAACACAAGGCAATACAGCGCGAGAGTCCTTTGATAGTATTTAGCATTTAGTTTAGATAGTAGTTCAACATTTCGGGAAATAAACTGATTCCCTTCCTTCCATGTTAGAGAAAAGACCTCTGTCTCTCATGCTGGCAAAAACAGACAGCCAGTACTGTAAGTGGTTATCCTACCTTCGCTAACTCATTTGGTTGGTTGTAAAACCACACTTTTATCTCTACACCACTTTGTGTAGAGATAAAAAAAAAAAAAAAAAAAACTAGATGTAATGCATGATTCCCCAAGACTATTGGTGCCAAACTTTAGCTTTAAAATCTAACAGGTCTGTGTTGTGCAGCCAATGAATAATGAGAAATTCCTACTGCAGTATGACAAGGTAAAGGGTCTTTTTAATTGACATCACTGAGCTTGTTTGCTGATGTTATTATTGTTCCTTGTTTCTTATATAACATTATGCTGGAATTGATAATTGATACATGTTGTGCATCATGGCAGTGCATTAGTTAGCACTGTTGCTTCACAGCAACATGTTCTCCCTGTGCCCAGGTTTTCACCATGTGTCTCGTTTTCTTCCCACGGTCAAAAGACGTGCAGGTTAAGTGACACATTCCCTGGAGGAATTATTGATTGCCTGTCCATATATATCAACCCTCTAACAGTCTGATGTCCAGTGGCGGACAGCCCATTGGTAGCACTGGGGGGCAGCTGTGGCTCAATAATAGAGCAGGTCGGCCAAAGGGTGGGTGGTTTGATCCGTGGCTTCTCTAATCCATATGTCAAAGCAATCTCGGGCTAGAAGCTGAACGCCAAGTTGCCCCTGGTGGCAGTGAAGGAGTGTGTGAATGATTCTGTGCACAAATAGTGTAAATACTGTGAATAGGCAAATAGTGTAAACGTGCTGTGAGTTCACTTGACTGTAAAAAACTTTGTTTCCATAAATCTGTGCAACCATTCAGTTGAGCAATGTGAGATTTGCACTAATTGTTTAAGTCTGAGTCTTTGTCATCATTTTTATATCCCACTAAGCTCAATATATTTGGGTTTGTTGGTTATTTCTCAGGGCAGCATGGTGGGTGAGTGGTTAGCATTGTTGCTTCACAGCAAGAAGGTCGTGGGTTTGCAAGCCGGACTTTCTGTGCGGAGTTTGCATGTTCTCCCCATGCTTGTGTGGGTTTAATCCCACAGTCCAAAAACATGTATGTCAGGTTGATTGGTGACTCTAAATTGCCCATAGGAGTGAGTGTGAGTGTGTGTGGTTGTTTGTCTTTGTGTGTCTATATGTGGCCCTGTGATGGACTGGTACCCCTGCCTTCCACCCGAAAGAGAACCGGGATAGGCTCCAGCGGATCCCTGTGACCCTGGTTAAGGAATAAGCGGGTATAGAAAATGGATGGATGGGTTATTTCTCAGTGATCTTACAATGTACATGGATTGAGGGCATAGTGGTTTATCAAAATGCGCTGCCCCTGGTTAATGTTCAAAATGCTCCCTATACTCTGACAGGGACTCAAGTAGAACAGTGAGGTTACAGGGAGTAGAGGTGAAGAAGGTGGAGGATTTTAAGTACCTAGGGTCAACAGTCCAGAGCAACGGAGAGTGTGGAAAAGAAGTGAAGAGACGTGTGCAAGCAGGTTGGAACGGGTGGAGGAAAGTGTCAGGTGTGATGTGTGACAAAAGAGTGTCAGCAAGAATGAGAGGAAAGGTGGACAAGACAGTGGTGAGACCAGCAATGTTGTCTGGTTTAGAGACAGTGGCACTGAGAAAATGACAGGAGGCAGAGCTGGAGGTAGCAGAGCTGAAGATGTTGAGGTTCTGTCTGGGAGTGACGAGGATGGATAGGATCAGGAATGAGGACATCAGAGGGACAGCTCATGTTAGATGTTTTGGAGAAAAAGCCAGGGAAGCCAGATTGAGATGGTTTGGACATGTTCAGAGGAGGGACAGTGAATACATTGGTAAAAGGATGCTGAGGTTACAGCTGCCAGGAAGGAGGCCTAGAGGAAGACCAAAGAGGAGGTTCTTGGATGTAGTGAAGGAGGACATGAGGATAGTTGGTGTGGGTGAGGAGGATACAGAGGATAGGGTTAAATGGAGGCGGATGATTCGACCCCTGAAGAGAGCAGCGGAAAGGAAAAGAAGAAGAAGACTGACAGTGTACATTGAGTGGACTCCCGTTGGTAATCAGAGACACAAATTAAGATGCTGTCCATACTTTGAGAGTCATTCTGTTAAAATCCAGCACAAATCCACAGAAAAGATAAAAAACGCAAACACACACAATCATACCCAGAATGGCCAGCAGATACACTGAAAACTTAGTATTCAGCTATTTATTGGTCAGTCCCAAACATTTGTATATTATAATCTAAATAATTTTCCTCTCAGATGAACATAGTAGCCAAAAAACTAAAGCTAATCCACTACCTGTTCAGCAAATAGGGTTAACCTACAAATTTAGCAGTCCATGGATTTGCCTTTACAGTGTGGCCTGGGATGGAGTCAAATTCCTGACTGAAATATTGTTTCAGTCCACCTCTATGGTGTCCTGTATGTATTTCAACTCCAGTCCCAACCTCACACCCAATGATAAGCAGCTTTAGTTAATGGACAGACATGGCAGTGGGATCTCTTTTATTAAAAGGCCAAATTTGATCAAAATGTAGAAAATGTAGTAAATGTAGTAAATTTAGTAAATTAGCAAAATTAAAAATATTCAATGCAGACAAATGGCAATTTCTGGTTACAGATACATGTGTAGGTACCATTACACTGAAATGTGTGTATGATAATAGAAACCTGTAACTATAGCTGAAAATAAATGAAACTTCGGAATAAATGGAGCTAGATGATCAAATGGAAAAACCCAAGTACCAAAAACTTGTATGTAGCTACTTTTATTAGTTATATTCCACCACATCTTACGTAACTGCAAGGCTTTTCTGGTTCTTCTCATCTGTGAATCAGAATAAATAAATGAATCAGCAGATCTCTGGCACAGACTTAGTTGAAACTGGACATTAAGTGTCACAGGTTTTGCAGAGCTATTGTGTTGGACTTTATTGTATTTTATGTAAGTGTTGCTGTTATTTTGTCTAACACAAAGTCATGTTTATATATGGGTGATACAGAGAATCTCTGGCACTATAATTTCACGTGTCTCAACATCTGCTGGTGTACTTTAATTTATTATGTGTACATATACATTTTTATACAGTCCAAGCGATTGTCCTCAAATTCTGCAATTGACAATGATAATGTGTTGTTGACTTTGACAGAGAGCTGTATATGTTTATTACACCATTATAGTTAATGATAATGTTGGTTTTTTTTTTAATACTGTGCTCATCTTTGGATGGAAACAACAGAAGCACCTGCCAGTCACTGCAAGCTAAAACCTTAGTAACAAATATATAGTTAAATAAAAAGGTAAAAAATCAAAATTGAACATTATTATATTGTAAAAGTAGCAGCTATGACTGTGTTGTGGTATTAGATTGCATTCAGTTCATTACATTACATTACATTACCCCTAATAAAATGACCACTGCATGTACATTGGCAACGCCAGTCATAACAATAAACATCATAAACATACACATGACTAGAGGAAAAATTTTTTTTAAAACTGTCTATGGCATGTGATCTGTGAGGGTAAACTTGTGTTTATAGCCTTTTTATGTTGCAATCTGCCTGCGGAGTGTGAAAAGCAATGTGAAGGGTGTGTTCTCGGTTTCTAATCAATATGTTACATGCCTCTAAATATGTGACAGTAAGAAACAAAACAAGACTTTGATGATTTTTGTGTGATAAAGTCAAAAATGTCTTCATCTGTTTATCTTACACAACAATGTCCATTATGTCACAACTATGTCAGCTATTTACACATCTGTTTATTATACACCATGATATTAACACTCTTTAACAATGTCTCTTTATCTTTGTCTTATAAGTGCAAGTACAAAATTCAAAACTTTGTGCATTCTTTTATTCATTTGGAACTATTGTGGTTTCAGGTTCTTGTTACAGGACATTTCAGCAAGCCAGTCTACAAACTGTCGCATAGAGACTTTCCACTAAGAATCATGAATTGAACCAGTAGTCTCACAAAAATAACATTTAAAAAAATGCATTAAAAAAGACAAACAGCTCCTATCAAAGCCTGGATTGTCCTGACCATATGGTATATAAATGGATTCATTTAAAGCCAGCCTTCAAGGAACTGAATCTGAAAGGCAAGTTTCCAGTTCCTCATTTAATAATATGTCAGTGTTGGTGTAATGGACTCCATCTCCCAGGCCATGGGGAGAAACAAACAGACAAAGACTAGTACAGTTTTGTTTTTAAAAACCTGACTTTGGTGCATCTGAAAACTCCTCAAAAGGCATTGCAGAGAAAGAGCAGAAACCAGATCTGATAAATTATCTAAAAATGTCAATGTCTAGTTACAAAACAAAGTTGATAGAGGAACTAATACAAAGCTGAAAAAAGCTGGAATTAAATTCAGTTTTCATTTACATATCAGCAGGTGCTGCAGTGATTATAATCAGTGTTTTAAGTGTTTTATTTTGGCAATCCATTCAGTCAGTATGTCTACTGGTGCACACTGGGTAAGGAAGTGCATTTTCTCAGCTGAATTATTCCTAAAAGTCATGAAAGAGTTTTTGCAAATAAAAATAAAATAAATCAAATAAAATAACTGTGTTTAATGGTCAAGCATGTGATGGTCCAGAAGTTCATAAAAGGACACACAGTCAGCACCTCTGTCCAGCAATATATGAAGAAAAATAATTTTAGTTTCACCCACCCCAACATTAGTCATGTCCATGTAAATACATCAGAAATGCTACCCTACATTAATTACCAATTCAGTTTTATAACTGAATCAGTGTTAACACATACTTCAGAAATGATCTCATTATGCAGTTTGTTGAACTGAAAGCATACAACACATTTTAAACAGCCACTTTTTGAACATGAACAAAATGTCACTAGAGATATAAAAAAAAAAACTGGCTTCACTGAAAATAGTGTGATGGATATGTTTCCTGGTAGTGTACTCTGTGTATAAATACTCTCGGAAAATGCTACTGTATATGTCATCAGTTTTGCTCAGGCAGCTGTGATTAAAATGGGGGCCAGTCGGGGTTTGGCCACAGTCTGTGTGGTTTTAACAGCTAGCTCCTTAAACAGAGAGTCCAATGATTATAGTCTTCCATCAGTTAAGAAGGAAACCAGGGTGACACATTGTTCAAAAACCATTGAAATTACAACAGACATGAAGACAGAATTACCTAAACCACCTGGTTTGCAGTTTCGTTATATCACAATGTCTGTAAGAAGATAAATGGCATACATTCCCTAAATCTGCATGCAGTACAATTATTTGTATATATTTACCCCAACCACCCACGAATTAAGATGTCAATACCCCTGGGAATAAACATTGCTGAATTCGGTTAGAAGATAAACATGACCACTTTGACCTCACAGAAAGTAATATTTTCAGCGTATTGCCTTATCACAATGCAACAGTCTTCCTTTTAAACAGGCAGTGCCAACAATACACAGATTTGTGCTACACTCTCACTATACCTACACACTCCTTAATGAACAGTTCGCTTGGCATCTGGAAAATATGCAATGTCTTCACTTGTTGCTGTTGCCATGATATGTTCAGAGACTGGTAGCCAGTATATGTAACTCTTATTTTGCCCCAATTACAAGCATACAGTAGTCAAACTAATTAACCATAGTATGTTACATAACAACATTTGCAACACAGGAACTGGGTTCCTCCTGGAATTATAACAGTATCTCCTCTTTGTGATAATTATAATCTACATTTACGTCTGTGTTGTTACAACACAGATACTGTACTTTTCATCTTATCTTATCTAGTTATGCATGTATGTGTGTGTGTGTGCACGTAGTTGCGTGTGTGCGTGTGTGTGTGTGTGTTTATGTGTGTAGGGGGTTGCTTGTATGTTTGCATGTTGACATTTTGCCTCAACAAGCTGTTTACATCACCAAACAATATGTTTCTGTCATTTTACCAGTGTACACTTTCAGTTGGTGAGTTTCAGGTCTGTAGTCACCAGATGCATGGTTGTTTACAGTGTGACACTTCACATGGCATGTGCTGAAAACTAAAAATAATATCAATTGTAACAGTAAACACAGTCTTTCTTGTGCATGTACACTGTGAATTCCAACACATATTAAAAATAAATGTGCTTTTTCATGTAATTTTGTATAATTATCTTAATGCTTCTTCATATTCTTTGGTATTTCAGCTTCTTCCTATTAATGGTTATAAATACAGTGTAATATACATTTAGTAACCATAGTTTGTTACCTCACCTTTAGCATTTATAAGCAATGTATTACCATTTCAGGTATAGTTTATAATGTCCTGTAAAGCTATAAGGACATTAGCGAGTGTTTGTTAGTGCACAGTATATGTCAACAGTAATAACCTAAACAAACAGCTTATAGTATCACATGTGTGAATACCAAATTACTGATTATTATTTGTTTCTAAAACATCATCGAAAAAAATACATGAATGAAAACTTAAGATTTTCCTTCTCTGCATTTAATTACATTATAATGTGTAATAAACTATTGTTTAAATGTTTATGTACTGCAAATAAATGTTAAAGTGTTACCTTGAAGGGTTACCATCAGAATATTTTACTGCTGTAGTATATAGTAAAGTATTTTAAAACACATTTTAAACACACAGGACCAGTCTTAGTAAATACAGTGTTTAACAGGGAGGGATGACAGTGAAAAAACCCTTGATGATGATTGGCTGCTAAGGGAGGGGACAGTAGATAGACCCTGATAAAAGTTTCATGGTCTCCTCTGACAAATCATCAATGGCCAGGAACCTTTAGCAGACACACTCTATTGCTCCCACACAAATTTTACTGAAGTCAAAAGTTCCTTTTTCATTTTGCAGTCAAACTGCAGGCCTTGTTTATTTCATTTTACACCACTGAAGGCTTCTGAGAATAGTCATAAGTATATGCTATACAATAAGAGAGAGAGACATTTTTTGGGGGTTTTGTTGAGTGAGAGGAAATTTTGAAACATTGTGCAATGGTGTCGCAAAAGTTTTGAAAGGTTGAGAGAGTGTATTGCCAGTAAAGTGTCTGAACATCGGTCCGTTGGAGAAGAGGTCTCCATGTTGCATCCATACAGAATGGAGAGCTATCTCATCCCGCCTGTAAGTATGATTTATTTTCTTATCCTTATTAGTTAAACTCTCAGGAGACTTTCTAACATTCAAGGCTTAAAAGAGCTTCTTCAGCAGTTTGTTTTCAAAGCAGCACTAAAAAATAAACAAATCTACTAGTCAAGAGAATGGAGAACATATATTATATCATATTACATATTAATGTGAGTCTACTTCAATTTGAATACAGGATACAAAGTCTTTTACACTTTTTGCCACATGAAAATGAAACTCAAAAGTTCTTGAGAGTTTCAGTAGAGCTGTGTCAAGAAAAAAAATGTCCTTGTTATAACACAAATATCACTGAGCCCGTAGCGAATTTACAGCTGTAAACACATTTGGCGACAACATGAGCATTTTTTTTAAAACAGACGTGGAGTATTTATGTTTTCTTTAGCTAGAGGACTAAATGACTAATGTTATAGGTTCTCTTCTCTGCGAGAGTAAAAGATGTTTTCTTCCATGATCTTTTGTGGCTGAAAATGTTTTTTATCTGCTCTTGCAGCACTCAGAAGAAATGTATGATCCGGAGCTCTACAGACATCAAATTGCAGAGTATTATAATCCCTATGTCTTAGATCCAGATATCCAGGCAGGTGAGTTTTGCATCGACTTTGTCTCATATGAACAGTGTTTGAATTTAAACTACTACTTTTTCCATTTAATTGCAATGAATCATATTTAAATTAAAACCATTAGGAAATGCAAAAAATTTCATTTGTATGGGCAAACGTTAATCACATGAACTAACTTCATTGAAATTAATTTTGTCACCTCGTCATCTGCATTTTTAATCTTTAAATTAGCTTCTATGTCCTGATGCGGTGACACTGACTTTTCTGTTGTACTGTACGTAAAAAGCATGCAGTGTGTGCAGCTGGAGCACACCACATAAGGGTGTATGGAACACAGGAAACAGATGCCATTTCTTTCGGCCGCTGCAACTACAGACATAGAAACAACTTTTGCCCCATGGGGTTTTATTGATACAAGAGAGGTGCTTTACTTTCTCTTATAATCAACTGTTTTGAATATTGTACCAAAATGATCTGAACACAAGAGGAAAAGTTTCTCCTGACCTCACTGCACAAAAAACGCCCATACCGTGACAGCTTGTGGTGTCTATTTCTAATCTCAAAATATATCATATATATATTTAACATCATTAAGATACCACAAATGTTGATATATATAAAGGACTGAGCTTACAATGTTACAGTAAATGTACCATATGGCTTTGTGCTCAGATAGTTTTTTTTATTATTATTATAATTATTTTGTAATTATTATTATTATTATTTTATGTTCATTATTATACACTTGTTTTGCATTACTTGGCATGTAAAACTATTTCCGCTTGCTTTCCCCAATTTTTATGGTTTAATGTTTAATGTGTATAACTCGCACTTTAAATTCTGACTGGTTTAAGATTTTTATTTAATACATAAAAACCTTCTGAAAAGAGAATAGACAAGAACAACACAGAAAAGGAGAGCAAATCCAAAGTCAACAGCTGTGACAGTACAGCTAGTGTGGCAACAAACAGGAAAAGCTACATGCTGAATTTTCAATTATTGTCCTCATTTCATTTCAGTTATGCAAACCTCACACTATGAGTAAGTAGCTGGTTATCAAGTCAGTATTTATGGTTGTCAAGTCAGAAATATGTATTTCGACTATATCAAATCATGGTACACACTTTCTTGAGTTTTGTATGAAGCTGTGTGACAGGGGCTGGCAGTACAAGTCACAAATGTTAAGGCAGCAAACCAGTGATTGTAAGATATAACAACAGCCTGTTGCCATTACTCTGTTTCTGACCCTCTCAATTCAGATCACTGGGACTACCACCCTCATCCTCATGTACATCCTGCAGAGTTTGAAAACCTGCAAGAGACAAACTTCACAGAGCTGCAGAGTGTACAGGCTCTGCACCCGCCCAGCCTCATACGACATGATGGCATACGATACGACGCAGAAAACCTGCTCGATCCAAATCTCGGGGCACATCCACATGTGTTACAACAACCAGTAAGTACCACTTGCTAAAACAATAAACCAACATACACAACCCCTATGCAAAACAAGAAAAAATATGGCTGGTGTTTTTTTGTTTTTGTTTTTTTTTTTACTAAAGCAATGTAACCTCAGAGTTACTGGTCAATTTGACTATATTAATCATTATTTGTCAGGGGGTTACAATGGAATAACCATAATCACTCTTTGTTGTGACAACAGTGATGATGGCTGAAGGAAGGCTTTCCTAAGCAGAGTGTAGTACTAATTTGACTAGTTAAAGTACTAATTAGACATAGGGGTCTCACTGTTTTTGGTGCTAAGGTAGTAAAAGTAGGATTTTTACTGTTGGTTGATGGGAAATGGGAGTCTTTATGACGTACATCCACTCACTGATTTTGTCGTTAGTACCCAGCAACATCGTCACCAAATGTCCTTCTAGCTCATTGCTGACACCATCACATAATTCACAGTTAGGGTTCTAAGCAGAGTGGCCATACAATGAGTTTGAGGCCTTTTAAGGTCCTGAGATAAAAATCAGGAAGTGAACCTTTGAGTAAGAAACTCTAATTTGAGGTTTTTTACTTTTTTCAAATTTCAGTTTAAAGAAACAGTGTCTTTGAATGCAATCTAAAAGATCAGATAAACTTACAGGGTGTCACAAGTGCATGCCTTGCCCATCCAGCTGTGAACCAATGAACTAGAACTAAGACATCAGGTTTTGTTAATAATAAAACACAGCATGTCTAACCAAGTCAACATGTCTAAATTTAAAAACTCTTTACTTCCATTTTCTTTTTATTGTGCGATGCTGTGAAGACTTTCACATTTCACAAAGGTCAAAAGGCAAAAGACAAAAGTCTTTTATATAACAAGTGATACATTTAAGGCAATTTTAATTTTCCAAAATTTTCAGGTTGGCCACACTTGCACTTCCTTATTTTTGGGCAGTAGTGAGGCTGAAGGTGTCATGGATTTCAGTTATTTAACTCAGTGTGGGAAGTAAAGGGCTGGAATAAACAGATACAATATTTGTGAAATAGTTGCACATCGAACAAAAAATAAACTTAACTTATTAAAATAAACAAGATTAGATCATATTTAACAACAACAAATTTTCGCTCTGGAATATCCTTTTAAAAATTCCTTATTAAATTTAATTTTAAAAGTGTAATTTAATTATATATCCTATGTGCATAAAATACTGATCACAGTTGAACCTCATCCATTCATAATACATGTAATGCATTTGCAGCAGAATTGGAGCTTCACAGAACTTTAAGATTTTATTTGTGACACTAATAAATAAACTAACATACATACAGAAATGCTTACCTACAAAAACACAGGATTCGTGTCTGCAGTTTATATCCCTTACAAAGAAGCCACAAAACATGTGGGCCTTTAGGTCACAAGATGGTTTTCACTTGTGAGCAAGTGAAATTTCCCTTTTAAAAAAGGGGCTGACACTTTTGAAGTGGGAGGAAAATGTGTTTTCATGTGGAAAAAGTGTTAATGTATCATTTGAAACATGATAAGAGAATATAATGTGACAACCACTATTCACACATGGAATTCAAATGTAGGTTCCCAGCCCTGGCTGTTTTTTGAAAAGGATGTTGAATGTTGAAAATGTTGACAGGTTTTGCCCACCCAGGCATACAGCTAAAGCAGCGTCCACACATCACAGCTCATGCAGAGAAAGATGTAGCCATTCTTTTTCAGTTGCATCGAGACAATTTTACTACCAACCCACACTGCAAAGGATGTGTTTGATGTTTGGCACAGGAAACTCTAGCAGCAGCAACATTTTCACCCTTAAAGTCCTAACTGCTCTTTAAAACAATCCTCTATTTTCCTAAATGTCCTTAAACATCCCACCCATTTGATTAAAAGTATAGAGGTATTAGCAAAAAAGTTTCTCAAAAAAATTTCTCATATCAACACTGAAAGACTCAATTCATTTTCATTGTTTCAGTTTTTGTTGTGCTAGGTAGCTTATGCATAAGATTTTATAAACTATATGTAAACTTTAAATCTAAAAAACAGTAACTGATGAATCTTAGTAGCTGATATATAACTATTACAAAGGAAATAGTACAGAATTTCTATAATACATGTAAAGTAGATTATTTTAGAGGGGTACAGTATTGTCATGCTATGTACTATGAAATGAAATTATGCCTATTTTCTCATATTTGTAGTAATATGGTCTAATAAAGCAACATAAATATAGATATTTTACATAAGTAAAATGTAAGTTAAATTGTTTCAATTATTTTGATTTAAGACTAACTTTGACTCATGTTCTAGGCAGCGTTCTTCTCTCGAGCTGTGTATCCACCACATGTGTCCCAGCGCAGCTCTGATGATGAGGAGCACAGAGGACAGAGTCCCCCACTGGAGGTGTCTGATGAGGAGTGTCTTAGAGATCGAGTCCCTTATGTCATACCAGGAGAGCTGGGTAAGGAACGAGCATTACAGCCCATTTCATACTCTATGTGTCATGGGTGATCACTCCAGTTCTCCCTTGAGCACTTAACACTGACACTTTAAGAAACACCCACTGTGCTGGCCATGTGAAGATTCTCAGTAATCTAGGTCATGTTATATCTAGAAGTGCTAAGTCACTGGATTGGTTGCCTTCAGTTGACTTCGATACAAGTGGGTTGTGCATGAATTGTACATACGTGGTTATACTGGATGACAGTATAACCATCTTGATTTCCTCCACCAATATGGGAGACATGTGCTGTGGCTTTGGTATTTAATCAGCAGTTTAGTGACAGTGGGTGGTATTAGTCAGAATGTGAGCTATGGATTACAGGCCAATGATTTCTTTCTCATAGTGGGACAATGGCACTTTAGCATTAAGTCATGTCTTTATGCTCTGCTGATAACTTAAAGTGCACTTTTAGGATGAGCTAAATGTGCAACCACTTTTGCACTGGTGGTCATGCATCTTCAACGAAAGTGACCATATAAATGTAGTTTTTTTTTTTTTTAACCCTTGTCCTCCATAGATTATTTTTACATTGTATGTTTACATGCAGCTTGTGTACTAGAGGAATAGCAGAGAATACACAGTGATTCCTTATTGGACTTCATGATAAGGTACCAGTTGTCAGGCATTTGTGGGGTGATATTTTGGTCCACTTTGTTGTTGGACCAATAACCAGGTTACAGCATACTTGAGTCAGTCAGCACCTTGCTAGTTAAACAGGTGTTAAGTACAGCAAAGCATGACTGATATATTGAACCCTTGGAGTGGCAGGATGACATCTTCCTCCACCGTCTAGTTAACAGCCTCTCCACTTCCTCTTTGGATCCATTTGAACATGGTCTCACAGATTCCCTGTATATTCAGAATATGTAGGTGTAGAGATAAGTAGAGAACAGATAGACAAATAAGAAACTGTGGTTTTCTGAGTGTGGAGGCTATCTGTCCTGCCCGGGGCATCTCATACACATGTTCAAAACACAGTCAGCCATAAGGTGTCACTTGTACATTGTTTTTTGTTCTTTCCATTAAGTGCAGTTGGATTTCTTTTAACATTTTAAGTTACAATATATGTGAGAAGTGTCTGAGTGCAAACATTAAACTGATATGACATTAAATATATAATGAAACATGTTTTTCACACCTAATTTTTAAAGAAAATTTATAAAATGTAGAGGATTTCTAGCAGAAGTGAAACACTTGATCCTAGAACTTGATCAATTCTGCTGCAGAATTGATCGGTCATATTTATGTAATGTATACTATGTCACAGTTGAGAGGGAATTAATATGTAGTCAGCTAGGTTTATCACATAGCACAATGACAATGTGGAAAACACCAAAGTAATGATTCATGGTCCTTACATCAATAAGTATTTGTACTGTCTTGAAAAGGTACTACTTGTAAAACAAGACCTAGGAGCCATGTTGTATATTCTATGTTTGGGTTCCACACTCTGGTCCAGTAAAGTTACACTTACAGTTGTTCTTAACCATGTCTGGTAAAAAACAAAAAAAAAAAAGAAAAATGACAGTAGTACATGTTTATTTGAGTTATTTGATGATTTATGTTTTCACATCTACAATTTACAATTATTTTACCCAATTTGAGAGACGCAAAGCGTCATAATACGTGCAACTCTCTCATGTTTCCCAAAGGCAACAAAAAGAAGATCCGTTTGTACCAGTTCTTGTTGGACCTTTTAAGGAACGGCGATATGAAGGACAGTATCTGGTGGGTGGACAGAGACAAAGGGACATTCCAGTTTTCTTCCAAACACAAGGAGGCACTTGCTCACCGCTGGGGAATCCAGAAGGGCAATCGCAAAAAAATGACCTATCAGAAGATGGCTCGTGCCTTACGCAACTACGGCAAGACTGGAGAGGTGAAAAAGATAAAGAAGAAGTTGACGTACCAGTTCAGTGATGAGGTGCTGGGGAAGGGTCATTTAGAGAGAAAACCCTACATGTAGACAGGAGGGATACCCAAGTGTCAGGACTGCATCATGAAAAGTGCTGACATTACACTTGTAATTTCTGGTGTGAGATGCTTAATCAACCTTGCTGAGAGTAGCATTTTGTGAAAAGCACCGTTACTGTGTGGGACCACTCCTCTGACTGCATAAAAGTATGGAACAAGAGACACAGCTTTCTGTATACCAAGACATTTTGGAGACCGCTCAGTAATTGTCATCCAAAGTAGAGAAGAAATACCAGGTTTGCTTAGCTCAGGTACAGAAATATGGAACTAAAGTCAGGGCCGAATACGAAAATGTGTAATCGGTGAGATTTGAAGATAGGTACTTAGATTTGAAAAAGCTTTGTAAGTACCTTCTGCTTGGGAATCTTGTTTCTTCTGGCTCAGATTTGACCTGATATATGCAAAGCATGCACTCTCAATCCTACCCACTAGCATGGGGCAGCAAACTGCATTGATTTGCCATTTTATTATCTAAAGCTAGTCAAACCTAATAGACTCCAATGTAGTCAGTCTTATATCTATGATATTTGGCTAAATTCCTACACCTCCCAGTATAATATCATACAATTTTTAACAGCATCACAAACCACAGCCTCTGAAATGGTCACGTCTTCAACAAAATGAACATTAAAACAAAATGCAGGACTGTTGTATTGGAATGCATTATTTTCAGCTACTTGTTTAAACCAGAAACTGGGTGTATGTTTCCTGCATCTGCAGGAGAAATACGTAAATGCATGAGCATTATAGGCCTGCACACAGGAAGCGTAAGAAACTCTGTTAACTTACAGTATGTGCTCAGTCAACAACTTGCACTGAAGTGAATAAAACAGCCTTATCAAATGTTTAAGAAATGGAAGTTTTGAATATTTTGATGCATGCAGCTTTAAACCAACTCTAACCTAAATGACCTTCTATGAATCACAGAGATCAATAAATAGTTGTAGAGCTGGGTGCTGGTTATCAAATCTGGCTAAACATTCAGAAATCTTTGTCCATGTTTTCAAGACTGAATAGATGAATTTGTTTTTTTTGTTTGTTTTTGTCAGGGTTTTTATTTAACGTTGAAAAAAATCAGTAGACATTTAGGGAAGTATGCTTACTGGTTATAGCAAGATGAGAAGGTTGATAATATTCTTCTAGTATATGTTCAGTAAATATGAAGCTACAGCTGACAGGGGATTCTTTCAAACTAGCATTAAGACCTGAAACAAATGCACACAGCAAGAAAATTTGTCTTGTAGCAACATATCAAGTTTGTGGAGCGGTGACCCCCTGGAGTCATAGCAGAGACTTAACGGTTTCAAACTCGACAGCGGTGTCAATCTTCTCATCTGACTTTTAGCATTAAAGTGAATGACCATAATTAGACCTATGGCTTTAATAACTATGGCTGGTGGTGTACAGCCAAAAAGGGAAAAAGGTTAGAGGGGAAAAAGAGACGGGAATGTGTACGTTACATGATATGCATCTTAGACTCTCAGTTACTGTCATGCCCATTATCCATTTTAAAGGTTGATGTAAACACATGTATAGTCTAATTGGAAATGTCTACTCAAATAGTATGAAGATTAAAGTCTAAATTGTGGTTCATGACATATAATCACTAGTTCTCTTCGGTTGGCCCTGTAGGCCCAGTCTTCCTAATGTTCTGACTCTCCTTAGTGTTGGACATGCCTAAGTTCTCTTTGTAATTGTATATATTTACATTGCTATTTCATATTATAAACAGCAAGGAGACACAAAGAACTTAAATAAATGTGATTGGGTTAGTATGTAATACTTTAATTACAGTTATTTACATGATATGAAATGGTTTGTACAAATACATGAAACTCTGTATGTTATAATTATGAATTGCTTGTAAAAATAAATTGTTTTCATGTGCATGGGTCTTCCATGATACTTGAAAAGTGGTAACACCTTACAGCAGATGTCAACCTTATTAAGAAGAAAAAGAAGAAGAAGAAGTAAATATTGTATAAGGTTGTATAGTGTTAGGTTCAGAGATGAGGTCTCTCACCTTTCATTACAGCTGTAAAGATAACTGTTCAACTTTGAGGAACTTTGAGGTTAATATAGGGGTGAAGTGGGATGTCACCTATTTCTTACATACATCATTCTGTGTATCCTAACACATGAGGAAACAGTTGCATGCTCATGGGCAGAGGAAGCAACAGGTCTATAAATGCATGTATGTATCTGTGTCTATATCTGACTTGTCTGGGGTTTACATATTAAAACACTGCACAAGTATGCAGCTGTGAGAGCTGTTTAATACAGTTTTCCTCTGTATTAAATACTGCAGTTTTTCTTGGGTGGCTTGTAATGTAACAACTTATCATCATTATAGAGTTTTTTTCAAAACAAAGCAGTTTTTAGTCAGCTGAATTTTCAGAGACCTTATGAAATGCTTCACTATCATTACACCTCCATTTTAATAGAAAGCAGGAAGTAACTTAACTACTGTGTATTCATTTACCTCATTTCAAGACACTTCTAAAATGTGGTTAAATAAAATAAAACACCAAAACCTTCAAGTGAAATAAAATAACAATATAAACAAAGCACTGTAATACAAAGAAATAATAACTTGCCACAGTGTCACATGCAGTGTGTGAATTTAAAAATACTACAGCACCTGGTGTCCCAAGAGCCAACAGCTCCCCTCAATGGTCAAGTTATAACTGATACCCACAAATAACAGGTGAGAAGATGAAAGAAATGGCCTTAAACAGAAAAGAAGAGAATCCAGTACAATAAAACACAATCCAGCAGAACAGCAGTCAGATAATCAGTGTACTGTGAGACGCAATAAATACTCTTAAAGTAAAAAAAAAGTTTGCAAGCACATTTGGTCATCAGACTGTAGTAACTAATGGCAATACTAATTAGTTTAGTATAGCATATCATGGCATAGTATAGCATAGTACAGAACAGTATAGTAGATTCAATAGACAAATAATTACAGTAATTTATTTTTCCTAGTGTAGTATAGTATAGTATTGAACAGGCTGTTGTTAGATGGATACTGTCAATCTGTCAACACTGACAAAAGGTTTCAGATATAAACTACAACACTGAAAAGTTGATAGTGAACGCAGTAAAATGTTCCCAAGCAATGTATATGTTTTTCAGCAAAATATCCCATCTTGCATCATAGTATTCACTTTTAGTGAATCATCAAACTTTTTGTGTTTAGGTACTCATGGCTCTAGTACTCATGGCTCTTCCAAAAATGGTGCTCTGGTTTCATACAGAAAAATTAGTCATGTGTTAGTTTAACCAAAATCAGTCTTTCCCTTACCTTAATCTAAATGTTTTTTGCTGCCTAAACCTAACCAGACAAAAGTTTGGATTCTTCTCCACCAAGGGCAAAAAAAACCTTGTCTCTACAAACAGATAAAAATATGGATCCCTTTGTTGCAACCACAGTAGCATTCATTCTTAGATTAACAGGGTGACGGGGTGCAGCACAGATGTGAAGTGAGCAAGCAGACTTTTTTGGATTCAAGGTTCTAAATATAAACATCCCTTCCCCTCCCTCTCAAGGCCTGTCATTCAGCTGAGGTGGTGGAGGAAAGGATGGTTGAAATATAGCCTGAAGTCAGACGTGACTGGGGGTGGGGTGGGGGCCAAGTTGCTGCTGGGATGGGACAGGCTTTGATGAGGTGTGTGAGGGGCTGGTTGTATTTTTTTTAGACAATGTGTTGGGCCGGAAAAAAATATCAGGAGAGGTGGGATGGTTCATGAAAGGAGAGGAGGCTATTTAGAAGCAGTAGCACATTTAGGGTTGAGGCAGAAAGACAATCCCACTGTGGAGGAGAGGAGATCATTCAGGATGCCGGAGCCAGTCAAAAAAACAGGTAAGTGTGGTCATTTAGATACTTTTGGAAGTTACAACACTTCCTTCACACACTGTGTAAAAATGCAAATATTTCCATTATTCTAAGTATTCTATGAAACCGTGTAGAGTACTATAAACAGGAATTTTCTATAAAGGTCATTTTCTATGTGAAGAAACATCTTCCTAAGAAACTAAGAATGAGATATTACAAAATGTGTTAGATAATAATCAACAGTGTTGGGCCACACCTCTCCCAGGCTACTTAAACCACAGTTAGGGTGCTCACTCATGATAAACAGTGACATGCTGTTTGTCTGCACAGGAACATAAAATTGTATAATGTTTGTGTTTAATCGTGTTCTTGTACCTCCTTTTGTCATTATTAAAATGCATATTTTTTTAGCCATTTACTAGTATATTATACTAATGTACAGTACCATTGTATTTATTCCACTGTAGCATATGTTTTATAAATGGTACAGTGATATAACACTGGCAGGTGTAAAATTGTGTTAAAAGGTAAATTAATTGAAATATTGGTAAATGCATTTAAAAAGTCATAACAGTGCAGTCAATCAGTTAGAGTAAGACATATAATTCCGATTCATTCCATGGTTTAATATGGTGCCACAAGTTGCTTGGTAATGTGATGTACTATTACTCACGTAGCCAGGAGTGACAATCATAACATACTGTACAGCATGCAATTGTCCATCCTCAGTTCAGACTGTTCTCCAGATAGCTGCTCCGGACCCTTTTTGGATATGTCAGGAACTCAGCAGCACGCCACAGGGTCCAGGTGGAAATGTCGACGTGAAATCGACACTGTCACATTTCCAGCATCACTGGATTCACAAAATTATCCACCAGTCCAAAAATGTACAACAGGATTCCAACTTGACAAATGACTTTCCACAGTTTTTTTTTTTTTTCCACCCTCTTCAGTGATTAACAATTGTTGTTTCAGGATAATAACAGTTATGATCTTCTTAAACCTGTAGCATTATTAACAATTATTATCTAGAGCCTGCAATCAACAGGATGTTTATAGTTTACTTCTTTTAATTTTGCCAAACTCAAATAGACCTAAATTTTTTACTGGAAAAAATCGATTACAGCATTACCATAGTGATAATAACAAATGATAAGTTGCATGTGCTGTAAAGGTCAGGTTGAGTTTTTGACCTTGTTTAATGTTTAGAAAAAGTAGTGCCAAAAAATCTGTCCATAAATGACATCAATGGTAAAAAAATAATTAGCTATTAATATGGATGTAATAGAGTAATTTATGACTATAAATAAATAATTTACTTGCTTTGTTTAAAAAGTCCTTTTGGCTGTGTTACATATCACAGTGTCCAAGTGGAAGCATTGGAATTAACACTTCATTTCGACAGGATCATGTATTCATCATTGCTGTATTAGTCAACAAACAACCCCAAATAAAAATCTGTTGACATTCAGCTTGGGAAAAAAAATATTTTATATAAAATATTATTTCAGGGTTCAGTTATTTTCCCATAACCAAATGTTAACTTTTTAAAATATGAGTGCATTAAGAATTATTCTTAATATAAACTGTCAGCTGGGCTTATATTTACTAAAATGATGGACCAGATTTTAAAAACAATGGAAAATGGGTTTTATTTTAAAAGCAGATCGATAAAGGCGTGAAAGGTAAAGCAGCATGACTGAATGACGTCGGCAACACAGGCTGCAGACAGACTGAGGGCACAACATTCTTCCTTCGCCTCCAGAGACACAAAAATAGAGTCAACTTAATCCCTCAACTATGATACCTGTTGCAGCTGAAGTCTGCCCGCCACATTTATTGGTCCAGTTTCCATCCTATATTTAAACTCAGGGTCATCTTGTGGCACAAGGAGGTTCTCTTGTGTGTGTTTTATGTCATTGCCTATGTCATAGCTTTGTAAAGCTCTGCTGAACTGTTCAGGACTCAAACCAGGAGATAATATGAATTTAAATTATTCGTACATACATTTTCTTTTATTTTTAGGTCTTTTCTGAAGATGACAATTGTTTGAGAATGACATGCGTGTTAGAAAACCTTGACTGTAAAAATAACTATTAATGATTTCTTTTATTTTCACTACCCATGTCTGTGACCGTTGACTGATGTGTGTTGATACTTTTGTAACTGTGTGATAATGCACGGTTTGTGATAGATGTTTAGGATTTGTCTCTGATTGTCCTTGATTTGGCTGTTATATACATTTTCATGTTTTTCTTTTTTCAACCTAGTCCGAGATAAGACTGTATTTAAAAAAATATATATAAATATTTGCTGCTTAATGAACATAAATGTAATGGATGGATATGGAAACTATGTTTGATATTAGGTTTGATTGGAATCAGCTCCACTCAGTGAGCTGTATAGACTGTATTGTACTTTTTCAACATGAGTGGTTTGACACAGCTGAAGGACCTGCTAATATGAATGGCACATTGCTCACCTTTATTTGATAGCTGATAGGTAAATGGACACCCCTTTCTCTCTCTCTGTCATGTTGCAGTTTATTACAGTCTAATTTGCAGTATGTTTCTCAGCCAAGTCATGTACTGTGTGAATATTATACACACCCGGATTTCAGACATGTTGACAAAGTCTCCCTAGCACTTACGCCCACCTTCCCTCTTCAGTTTCAGCGTTTGCCAAGAAACCAAAGAGTCAGGAAGCAGAAGAGGGGTCATCTGTGGTCTTTGAAGCAGAGGCCGAGAAACCTGATGCTAAAGTAAAATGGCAGTGCAACTCAAAGGACATTGCCAATGGCAGCAAATATGTGATCAGGGTCGATGGGAACAAGCACTCCCTCACTATAAATGCTATTACCAAGGAAGATGCCAATACCTATGCAGTGATTGCTGGGGGGTCAAAGGTCAAGTTTGAGCTGAAGGTCATATCAAAGCCAGGTGGGAGACTTTACTGCAGCAGCTGTGTGTTTGAGGTCTCTGCTTGTTCACCAAAGCAAAATGGAGCAGTCACAGTAGTAATAGAGAAAAGCACTGAGGCAGTAAATAGCTGGTGCAGTGCATGTGCTTGATGTTTCTGAGCATGAACTCACATTCTGCACCCTCTGTGGCTCAACACCAAATCTCTGATATGAAGAGACCAACCCTGCTCCTATATAGTCCAGCCAGCAGCTGGTTAGTTTAGCTCAACATTAAAACTGAAAACAAGGAGAAAGAGCTATCCTGGCTCTGTTGACGAGCACCTCTGCCAGCGACGAGCACACTTTCACAGCTCACCAATTAACACACCTTGAATGTATATGTAAAGAATGTCTTGTCATCACTGAGAAGTACTGTAGGAAACTACAGATGGTCACAGCTCTTGACGAAGAAACAGCTCCACCTAACCCATGGATGTATTCACACCTGTTCTTATGGGTGAGCCTCAGGGGGCTGTGCCCAACCAAATTGATTGCTGCGCCCGTCCATCTCATAGATACAATATACATCCATCTACTTTTTTGACATTGATGGGCCTGGGTTTGAATTTGGATGGAGCTATGGGTCTGGATGTATTAACCAGTGGTATCTTACCTTTGGATGGAGCTGGGCTCTGTGTTTCTACTTGTTCTCAACTGTGTTCTGGCTGTAGCTTCATATTTACCATGCAAACATAAAAGCAGTTTCAATCTCCTCATCTGAACTGTCCACAGATTGTGAACAAGCCTTATCATTGGGTTAATTCCACTCATTTTGTTCTGCACTTTGTCACGTCTAAAGAACACGGTGTTGTTTGCTGAAATGATTGCGATGTGTCACAGAGCAGCATTTGTGCCATTAGTCCGTTAGAGCCGCTGATGCCGTTTGTTTGTATTTGATAAGGTGGAAACAGATATTGAGGAAAAGCACCAGACTAATGGGCCCTGAGAGCTACAATACGAGCGACTGTGGCTCATATCATAGCTGCCCTCACTCTGTCTGTACAATGACCTTGACCCTCACACCAACACATTATTTCCTTATGAGTAACTGCCACTTGACTGGCGCTCAGGATAAGCAGGAGAGGCAGCTGATACCATGAGGAAAATCAGTCGATCATTTAAAGATGATAAAGCATAAGAAATATTTGAACAAAACATGTTCACTGGAGAATATTTTCTGTGTGACAGAACAGAATGTCAGATAGATGAAATGCATCAAATATTACTTTTTTATTATGTGTCTGGGTATAAATTCAGGTGCTAATTTATATTTTTCCAACTAAAATAAATGATATTTACATTTTGGAGTTGAATACTTCTCAGTTGGGTTAGATGGTATCTAGGTGTATGGACCAAGTGTTCATTTTATGCACCTCTCACTTGTGCCTTGTTGTGTCTGTGGTGATGATCATTCAGAAGCTCCAGCTGAGGCCCCTACTGATAAACCTGTGGAGGTCAGTGCAGAGCCAGAAACGACCCCTGCACCACCTGCAGCAGCACCCAAGGGGGAAGCACATGATACTCCTCCTGCAGATGGTGGGTTACTCCCAGCATTCATTATTATTTACCATTCGATGCTTCATACTGCCCATCCTCACTTATTCTTTGATTTAAGCTTTATGTCCTGAATATGTCAAGCATGCCAAAAACATATTGCTTTACATGACAGGGACCTTATGTTTGCTTGTTTTCTGTTAAATGAGAGGTTTTCCATGCTGCAATTCTATGCAACATATTTTTATTTTGCTCAACAATTATGAAATTATGAATGCTGAGCCAAGTTCAGCATTCAAGGATGAAAGCAATATTTCCACTTAGAATAAATGATGTTACTCTGCTCTATGACCAGAGCGTCCTAAATCACATACAGTAAAAACCTGAAGAGAAAATATCTTAAAATATCACCAAATGCAGACATATCTCCTGTCTCAGAAAGGATTCAACATCAGTCCACTGAGAGAATATAGTTTTTCTGTACTACTAACGTCTATGATGTTTTTGAATTAGACAGTGTTTGAGTTTGATTTCTCTACTGTGTTATTCTGCTTTGGCCATGTGGGATTTCCAGATGGACAGCCTCCTGACACCAGACAGGCCCTGACTGGACTCTTCACAGAGAAACCCCAGAGTGGAGAGGTGACTGTAGGTGAGTGGCTTCACAGTACATACTGTAATATTAAGTAGCTGATTATTTAGATCACTCTCTGAAAAACTAAACCATCTTGTGAAGAACATTTTTATAGAATAAGAATAAGAAAAAATGTTCCAAATTTTGAAAACAAAGTAAATTAGCAATAATCACACATCAGATAAATCGATTATTTATTTTTAGCTAACACTGAGCTAGTATATTAGGATATTATTATAATATTAAAATATTAAGGTGCTTTTAATTTGAAATCTACATTTAATTTACAATTTAACAGAACCAAATTGCCAATCATAAATCCAAGCGATTAAATGTATGGAGTTCTATAACCACTGGAGCTCTATAACATGTATGCATGAAATAAAAAAAATGAATATTGAGATCATTTGTAGAATTCTATCACAGAACAAACAAACAAATGCCCAAGCTGCATTGGATCAGAATCTGAAGGATGATGTGGTAAATCACATGACAGCTTGTTCTTTTGTGCAGGGGAAAACATCACATTTGTGGCTAAAGTGAACGCTGAGTCATTGCTGAAGAAACCCACCATCAAATGGTTCAAAGGGAAGTGGATGGACCTTGCCAGCAAGTCTGGAAAACACCTGCAGCTAAAGGAGACATATGACCGCAACACTAAGGTGCTGTGATGCTGCAAACTCTAAAAAAGGATATTAACCTAAGTAAACACATTATGCCTGCTGGATTTTATTTGCTTTTTAAAAGTGTTTTGTAATATGATATTACATGTGACATTTTACTTGAGGCAGCAAAAGCGTTTTGCAAATCTTGCCCTTCTTCCCTTCACATGGACAACTTCTTACCTCAGTTGCTCATGGTGATAACATGATAAATGGAAAGACGCTAAGGGGAATGTTCTGGCAAAGACCTATCACTCCACAAATTTCATTAAAAAAAAAAATCAGTATATGTTTCTGTTGTACCTTTCACTGACCTTCAACAGAAAAGAAAAGATTTGCAGCAGGTTGGAAAGAGAAACATTTTAGGAAACTAAGTAGGCATAATCACTGGCATGGTCCCTGATGAGCACATATCTGAAATTCACCAGTTGTGGTAATCTATGATGATAGCCACATTGCACTGCGTAATCCCTCTCCTGTCTCTTTTCATGCATGGGCTTGCAGGTCTACACGTTTGAGATGCACATCATTGCTGCCAAGGCAAACTTTGCTGGAGCTTACAGATGTGAGGTTTCATCCAGGGACAAGTTTGACAGCTGTAATTTTGACTTGACTGTTCATGGTGAGTGTGCATATTCTAATACTTTGATTTTGTTTCTGTCACCCAGTGTTATTTTTCCCAATATCATCAGATTAGTGACTAACACAATCTCTATCACGATGACAGAGGCTTGTACTGTTGAAGGTTTGGATATAAGAACAGCTTTCAGACGCATGTAAGTAAGACTTTCTTAACTTTACAGTACGTACAAAATATTTGTAGCCACTGTTTACATCAGAATATACTGACTCCCCCTTCTTCTATTACTAGTTAATACTGTAGCCAAATGTGTCTGTCTACAAATAATATAAACACAACAAAATCACCTAATATGACCCTGAATTTATTTTCTTGTTTTGTGTCTTTCCGTGCCTCATCAGATTATTTTACTTTTTTAAAGTTCAGAGATTTGGTTCATCTCAAAGTAATTTAAAATGAACCTTCTGCTCTCTGTGGGCAGCATTCACTACCCTACAGTGTGTTCATTTGTTCACATCTAGGTAACATTTCGGCCTCATTATTTTATATAACAGCTTCTTAAAGACTTATATGTAAGAAGGACACATTTTTTGCCTCTTGTAGAATATGGACTAAAGCTCAAAGAAATTCAAAAGGGGACAAAAAGATGAAGAGGCATTCATTATTCTGATGAGATGAAGTAATGAAACTCAGCTCTCCTGGTCATCAGTAGAATGAGTGGAAAACCACTTAAGTGGCAAAAACACACATAAACAATCCCCTGATGAACATATTTGCACATGGATAATAATAAAATTGGTCTATAGTGGAATATCACTGTGTTATTTGTAAAGAAATAACCATGTAAACCTGTAAACCTGCTAACCTGTCAGGAATGAAGCCGGTAAGAAGAGAAGTGGACCATCAACAAGGTAGTAAAGGGCCTCTGAGGTCTCTGAGTGTTAAAGAACAGAGAAATCAGGACCAGGATCAGAGACTTGTTCTCACTCCTTTAGCCTGTTTCTTCTCTTTCTTCGGATCAAACAGAGCCGGTGTTTTGGATGATGCAGCATCCAATCTGCTGAATTTGAGAGAATAACCATGGCAGGAAAACCACGAGAGAGCTGAACACAGATATTTACAGAAGACTCAAATTCAAAACCATGGATGTAATCACTAATTATAGTAGCTGTGATTTTGCTCACTATGAAGAGATTTGGTTAATTAAACTGTTAAATAAGACACACTGGCTGCAGTAATCAGCTCTTTCCGATCTCCTCCTGGGCCTCAATCAAAACAGCAGAGCCAGCTGCACAAACAGATAGCCTGCGAGAGTGAGCTTTGACGGTGGTTTGATCGTACTGAAAGTTCAGGATGTGCTAAGACATACAGGCTTTCCAGTAGCTGAGCTCTTCCAAACAGTTGCCACATAAAGGAAGTGCAGCTATGGTGTGTTGTAACTTCACCACATAAACCAGACACTCACCTTCTAATCATGTTGTCAGATCAGAGGCTGGAGACAAGTGCACAGTCAAATCTATGCTCTTGTCTTTATCTCTCATCCCACTTATAGAGCCGAGCAGACCCTAAATAGGCACATTGTCTTTTTTTAACCTGGTGTGTTATGTATGTGTATGTATATGTATGTGTATGTTCTTACTGGTGCTGTTCATGCTTTAAAGGAATAGTTGCACATTTTGGGAAATAAGCTTATTTGTTTTCTTTTTGAGAATTAGATAAGAATAATAATATGATATGTTTAAAAGCTACTTAAAGGACACCTAAAACTTCAAAATCAATTGTTATTTTTTGGATAATGATTAGTTAATCTATATATTTTTCATATTTGCTAAATTTCAGAATTGTAAACCCATGGCCAGAAATGTCAGTTTTATGACATCATCCCAGTGTTAAGTCTAACGGCCAGTGGCAGAACAACACATACAGTATGTAAAGTAAATAATGTGTGATTTTAATTCAAGCCCACAGGAGCCATCTTTCTTTTCTGCTAGCATATCCATTGTTTTCCCCAGTCTTCATGCTTCTCCTTAATGCACAATTATTATATTAGTGAAAATAAATGAACATATTTTCCAAAGTGCCAAACTGCTCCTCGAAGCATGACAAGTCTTAAAGAGTGATTATGCCCAATGTCTCCATTTTAATGTTATGCTAATTTTAGTATTTGTTGTGTTGTACCTTTCACTGCCTTTCCACACTTGGATATTGGGCCAAGAGTAAAAAGGACATGATTACTTATTGTGTAAAAGCCTATGGATATGTTTCTGTTTTGCTTGTTTTTTTAACAAACCATGTCTATCAATATAAACATTTACCCTTTCCTCTGGGAAATCTCTGCTGTTGATGTTCTTTTGCTGGCCACTTACATTTTTGCAGTAGTGCCGATGGAAATGATGACTCAGGAGAGTTGGACTTCAGCACCTTATTAAAAAAGAGGTAAACAAGTACAAAATAGTGACAGCAATTTCAGGAAAACTAATTGTCCCACATTTTTAAATCTAATTCTGTCTCTTTTTCATTCTTTCCGGGTCTGCCTGTGTCTTCAGAGAGTAAGCAACTTCTGCATTTGCAAACCAAAAGCTGGAATGATCACCTAATAACACTTACATGCCTGCAAAAAACAAAAATACAAAAAAATACTACCTCACAGTACAAATTAATAAGTTAGGGTGGCATAATTTTTTTCTTCTTGCTGCAGGATTTTCACTGCAGTGACAATAGTTGTACTGTAAATCCTGTCACCTTAACTTATCTCACTTTGTTACATTGTTCCTCTGATCACTAATATTGCATTTTCTCACATATAATCAAACAGCTACTGTAAACTTCAGTAATTTCAGAGTTTCTGTTTTTTTTTTCTAATTTACTAATTTTTATTAGTGGGTTTTCCTTGCCATGACTATTGCCATATCCTATGACCACTGAGGTCAGTTCACCTGATGGCCTGTCTTTTCCTAGCACTTTGTAACCTTTATTTAAAAACACTTTGCAACCTTCCCAATACATAGAAATTTTCACACACCATAACCAGACCAGAGTCTTATGTGCAAAGAAAACTGGACACCTAATGAAAGTGTGATGTTTTGTTTGTAACTGACATTAGGCATAATTGTTGCAGGTTTGCTTCAGTGCTAAAGTATTTGTTTAAAAGCATATTTCTGTTATGCTGGTTGTGTTGCTTCTGCTTTGTTTTAATTTGTCTAGTTTGTTTTGCCATGTTTGCTTCTTGGGTTCTACCTCTGATTGAGCAGCAGTTTCTTAAAATCTTCAAATCGGTAAGAAACTGCTGGCTAGATGCTGCAGGGCATCTTTTTAGTGTGCAAGAAACTGTTACCTTTTCTAATGTTTTTATTTATTATAAATCCATGAATACTAATTTTAAAATTGTTATTAACACATTAACAGTTCAATGATTAATTAACAAAATTAAAATACATAATTTGCAAATCTATTGCATAATGTATGTAGTATGTATTTTTTAATCATGCTCAAATAAGTTAATTTTTTTTACACTATGCTGTAACCTAATTTTTAATAAAATACTGTTAATTTGTTATTACCTAGGTGCAATAAGGTGCTCACAGTGGTTATAAAGACAGGAAAACAGAGAACAGGTAGACAAAAAAAGTCAAAAGGACTGAAAACTATAAACAGCTCAGGCAGTTATATGAATTAATAATCTAATGTGCCTGCTGTCTGCATACACTGTACTGATGAGTCAGCTGGGAGGGAGTTGCAGGCTCAGAAATACAGTTAACCTTCAGGTGATAAGGTAGAAAAAGTGGCTGAGGACACCTAGTGGACAGGTGTGGTAAATACACGCGGGAGATTAGAGAGTCTAAGCAGGTTTCTAGTATTGTCACAGGAAAAGCCTTGATTATATTGTAATTTGGCACTATACAAATAAACTGAATTGAAACTGAACTGAACTGAACTGAAAGTAAACTTTACTTTCAGCCAGACAGCACGCATACACAATACAGTCCTTTTTTTAAATGTGCTGATGGACACTAGTTTACCACAGTGTTTAACTCAGCTGAAAAAAATGTTGGCAACAATGTAAAAAAAGTCATAAATTTTATAAACAACGTTTTATATAAAATATTTTAATGAGTTAATGTCCACAAAAACAGATCTATAAATTATAAAACATAATATAGTCGTCTACAGAATCAACGAAGTATTCACAAAAGTATTAAAGTGTTAGTGTTACTGTAATTCTGATTTAGTCTACTTCCTTTAGACTATATTCATAATGCAAATTGCAAGCTCTGTGCTGTGTGGCTGGTTTTAACATCTTCCTCTGGCTGGTTTGTATATGTTAGAGTTGTGCAGGTGAACACAGAGCCTGACATGGACGTGTGGGAGATTCTCCGACATGCCCCTGCTTCGGAATATGAGAAGATTGCTTTTCAGTATGGTATTACCGACCTGAGAGGCATGCTCAAGAGACTGAAGAAGATGAAGAAAGATGAGAAGAAAAGTGAAGGTTGGCATGTAGAGTTTGTAATAGGCTCCAGTTGATCTAGTCAAAACAATTATTAAGAAAGGTATAACAGTGACTCTTTTTCCATGTATACTCTGAAACTCAGCTTTTCTCAAAAAGTTGGATCCTGCCTACCAAGTGACAAAGGGACATAAAATAAAACTAGCAGTTGAGGTTGCCAATCCAGATGTTGAGGTGAAATGGCTGAAGAACGGGAAAGAAATTCAACCAAGCGGAAGGTCTGAAATCACTTCAGCTCTATAAAATATGTTGCAGCTGTAATTATCATCATCATCATTCAACAAGATTAGCAACTGAATGTTTTTCATTTCTCTGTGTCTCTCTTTTGCCTCTGCTTTCATCAAAACATGATCCAATACCGTACTGTGTTCTTTCATCACTAGCAAGTAAGTTTCATAAGTGCAAATTTGCTGTAAAAGGTCGTGTTTCTATTCTGTCTGAGAGTTAATTCGTCTAAAAATACAATATTACATGTACAAAAAGTACATTTTTGTCAAATTGCTGTATTTAATGGATGGTCCTTTTGTAAAAGCAAAGGAAAAAGTCAAAACAGTGCTTTGAATATGTAAACTTTTTTTTTTTTCAAGGTACATATTTGAGAATGTTGGAAACATGCGCTACCTCACCATCAACCACTGCTCCTTGGCAGATGATGCAGCTTATTGCTGTGTGGTTGGAGAAGAGAAATGCACCACTGAGCTCTTTGTTAAAGGTATTTATGGTTTAGAAAACACAAAATAAGAAATATACATTCACAAGATTAAAAACGGATCCCTCTTTCATATCTGTTTCCTGCAGAGCCTCCTGTCCTGATTGTGAAGAATCTAGAGGATCAGATGGTGATGAAGGGTGAGCGGGTGGAGTTGGAGTGCGAAGTCTCAGATGAAGGAGCCAGTGTTAAATGGTTAGATATTCTTTTTTTACCCTCACAAATTAACCACCTTTTCAGTTTTTAGGTCATAATTCCTAAAATGAAACATCTGTTTACATTAAGCAACACAAGCCCCACCCTAAATAGAAGGTGGGTGTGGCTTCATATATGCTGACTAAGAATTAATAAGTGTACCAACACTGACAGGTCAACTGCCAGCTTAGTCTCTCTTTCACTTTAGAGCAGGGGTGGACAACACGTGGTCCTTCTTGTTTTCCAACTCTCTCTCTCCCCACTAGGAAGATACCATCTTCAGATACTATCTGAGGGGTGGAAGGGGGGGTGGTGGACTAAGTGAATTGGTATCTTCCAGCTTTTGATTGGCCGAACACACCTGATCCAGTGGGTAGAGCAGGAAGACAAGCAGGACAGTGGACTTCGAGGAGCATGGGTTAGGCACCACAGATTAGTGTAAAATGTGAGGGAATTATCAGCATTGAGAGGTGAATTTGCAGAATGACACCTTCAGAGCATCCCTCACCCCACTTTCCCGGGTGGCAGGGAGGGTGGCCGTCGCCTTTAAAACAAAACTAGAGCCAGTGTTTGGTTTGTCTGTTCTGGGCTACTGTAGAAACACAGCTGCCTCTGTTCCCTATGTAGATTTAAAGGACTATTTGATAAGATTAGGAAAATGCAACAGTTGGTATTTTTCTGTGATTACACACTAATGTGATTAAACACAACGTGTTTATGAATACTATATTCCATTTCTGCTTATAGATTGCTCTAAATTAAAGCAAGTCATTTCCAGTGACT
Source organism: Mastacembelus armatus (assembly GCF_900324485.2). NCBI lineage: Eukaryota > Metazoa > Chordata > Actinopteri > Synbranchiformes > Mastacembelidae > Mastacembelus > Mastacembelus armatus. The sequence continues at coordinate 8,748,812 of NC_046635.1, read as the reverse complement.
CTTAAATTGGTCATTGCTTAGACACAAATCATGTGGCCTTTCAGCTTGTTGTGTCCACAGACAGATGCCAGACTGTCTGACTGAAGTATGACTGCCTGTTGCAAATTATCACTGCAAGAAAAGGTCACATGAGCATTTTAGTATGTCCCATGTGACCTTTATCAGGAGGAAAAAACGTTGCTGATAATGTGCATGGCCTTTTTGTTTAAGTCCAGAAATATTTTCCTAGAGCAGAGGTGAGAGGCCAGGCAGATAGATAAGAGGTCAGTGAGATAAAAAGTCAAATGATAGCTGGGAAAACAAATGCTTAGATAGAAAATCAATGTCAATGATAAACCTAGCCTTTATAAAGCTATCAAGTATACCACTTATATAGGTTTTTCAAATGACATTTTAAAGTATGAGATGTTTTACTGACTTAAAAGACCTGCCCGTAAGATTAATTACGATACATTTTGTACTATTGACTGGAAATCACAATCATTTTGGTTGATGTGTGAATTTCAGGGAGAAAGACGGTGTGGAACTGACAAGGGATGAGTCTTTCAAATATCGCTTCAAGAAAGACGGCTGCAAACATGTTCTGATTATCAACGAGGCCACCAAGGACGACTGCGGCCACTACAAGGTCAAAACAAATGGCGGAGAATCTATGGCTGAAGTCTTGGTGCAGGGTGAGTCCCTCGTGAACGTCTTTTGTCAGCAATGAACACTCCATTCTTGTACGTATGGCCTTGTCACTCTTGGCATGCTGTCTGATACAGTGGGTCCTGCCATTCTGCCAAGGTTACTGCAGCTCCCACATACCAGCTAAAGTTAGAAGACGTGGACTATATTTCACCTGAAGGGGAGGTCTGCACAAGTGACCCAGTTTCTCTCTGGCCTGTGATTTTTGGTTGTGCTGAATTTATATTTCTTTGGGACACAACAGCTACTATAAAATCATGAGCAATTGAAAACAAAACTAAAAAAAAAAAAAAATACTTTATAACAAAAATCCAATTCGCTATGTTAACACTGAAAGTAGTAACAGCTGCAGCAGTATCATCTTTTATTTGCCACAGCAGTATTCTGCATATTCTGAGGGGGGAAATGAAGTCTTTATTTTCTATAAAGCACAAGACAGAAAGTATGTTTTGTGTCAATAATATAACATGCGTAAGACATTGTATGTTTTGGAAGGTGGCTAAATCTGCTTAGAACTTTTAATTTCAATCCACAGGTCATCAAAAAAGGATGGATGGGGATGCTTCATATGTACATAGGCTAAATGTAAACCCCAGATCATTTCACCATATTTTTTGTCACCACCCAGTGAACATTTCATCTCATACATATTAAGAACAACAACAACAAAAAAACACATCATTACATGTTTGTTTAGAATTTGACTTGTGGATGATATAATTTAGTGCCAGCTAAATACATACTATACTGAATATATACACTCTTCTTTTTACAAATGTATTCATATGTAGGGGTGATATCTATGTGTACTGTATGTGTGTTCTAGGGGTTGCCGTGTGTAGATTTAAACCCAGTCTTTGTGTCTGCTCTGAGTCCAGTTAATTTTACCTGGTTTATTAATTGAGCACTGAGTCTGCCAGAAAATAACAGCTGCCATTGTGCAGCACGGATCAACATCCCAGTCTACAGCAGAACTCCCATTATAATGCCATTCCTACCTTATTTGCCCTCCCTGGCAACCAGCTGACATGAAACTCCTGTAACCTTTACAAGGAACCTGGTGTGAGTTATCTCGTCCAGGTAACAATTTCTTTAATAACTACACTAATAGCCTGACGCTCATCGCATCTGGTCTTCATCTCCTCCCACTTCATTTTCTACCATAAATCCAATTGACTCTTCCCCTTGTGTCTGTTGCTAGGCTACAACACAAAAAGGCCATTTAAAGATAACACGTTTGAACATCTTATTACCGCATTACCCTCAAGAACAATCCTTGCATCTGATTCTTTTAGTGCTTTTAGTGTCCTTACACACCATCATCTTTGGGTATCAATCTGTCATCTCAAAAAGTGGCACATCCTCTGAAGTCTGACAGCACAGTTTGATAGTTTCACTCTGTTTTTTTTTTTTTTTTTTTTTTTGTTGGTTTTTGCCTGTGCAGAGAAAGAACTGGAGGTGTACCAAAGCATTGCAGACCTCACAGTGAAGGCGAAGGATCAGGCAGTTTTCAAGTGTGAGGTGTCGGACGAGAGTGTAAGGGGAACCTGGTACAAGAATGGAGTAGAAGTCAAGCCAGATGCCAGAATAAATATCACACATATTGGCAGGTGATGACAGTTTTACCCACAGTAAACATGTTGCACTCATCCCATGACACTATAAACTAAACTTTTGAAAATTTTCCACCTTGTAGAATCCACAAACTGACCATTGATGATGTAAAACCAGAGGATGAGGGGGACTATACTTTTGTGCCAGATGGCCATGCTTTCAACCTTTCTGCCAAACTCAATTTCTTGGGTAATATTTCTCTTTGTATTTTCATGCTGTACAATTCAATCAATATTAATCACATGCTATATTTTACTCATACGATTTCTCACTTACTCTTGTTTCTTGCTTTCCTAGAGGTGAAGATTGATTATGTGCCACGTCAAGGTACATTAGATCTACTTGATTCTATTGTCCATATTAAACTAGTCTAAATTCAAGCATCTGTTCATTTTGACCATTTCTCTTGCTTTTTAAGATCCTCCTAAGATCCACCTGGACTGTATGGGTAACACTGCTGAGTCAACCATCGTAGTCGTAGCTGGCAACAAATTGCGTTTGGACGTGCCAATTACTGGAGACCCTGCTCCCACAGTGATTTGGACCAAGGCAGATAAGGTAAATCAGGCAAACAGACTTGTGCTGTTTTTGAACTGCACACCCGCGGCCTGACATTTACCATCTGTCCTGAGCACAGTAAGTAGAAGCTGAAAACTGGAGCCTGAGTAGAAAGCAACAAGTCACTCACCGAAAAAAAAAAAAAAAAAATAGCTGAAGGACTTAACATGCTGCAGCGTTAAAACACGTTAAAACACAAGCGTAAAAAACAATTGCTGTAATATTTAATCAATATGTAATACAGATCTAATACGATACCAGCTGTGGACATATATATTTTAATTTACTAAAAGCTCTGTAGCTCTGTCACTGACATTATGATAACTAACACAGGCCTTTATGTTAATACGTCTCTACTTAGAAGTCTTCACCAGACTCAATAAGATCAATTCAACTAACATTTTAATTCAGCGTTGGCTGCGAGCTTGCTGATGGTTGAGTTGAGGAGAAGGAGAGGTTATGTGTCCTCTCAGTTCTCTTTGGCTTTTACTACTCTGCTCTGCTCAAATGTAGGCTAGTTCTGTAAAAGCTGACGGAGGAGAGAAAGGAAGGCCGACAACCACTTGGACCATGAAGGATGGGGAAGTAAGTGTGCATGGCCTGTATTAATGTATGCCTGAGCTTTACCATTATGTTTTATGTGTCCTTTGACAATAAGCTTGGCCCTGCTTTATCCTTTCACCCCAATTGTTTTACCATTTGAGTTTTGAAAAGATAATAGATGTAGCCATCAAAATGTGGAGCAATTTCTTGCAACTACTTGACTAAAGATTTTGTCTGTTATATTGATTTACAGAAAAGAAAAACAAACAGTAACAACAACAAACTGCAAAATGCAGACTAATGAATGAAAAGCGGGTTCTCCAGTCCTCACACTGTGCTGCACACGTGTGTTTTGCTTTTTTGTGTCAGCATTTAGAGCAAGATAAAAAAAATTAAAAAAAATTGCATGTGGAGTTAATATCTGTCCATGTCAATAAGGTAAGAGCACGTTTTGAATCTTCCTTCAGACATGCAGGTCAGAGCAAACTGGGCAGTAAGTACTTTATTATTGGCAGTTTGTTATGGTGATACAAAAATAGTAAAGTAACAGGAGAAATATTCTGAAACTGTGATGAATGATAGAAAAAAATAGCATCATCTTGTGGAGAAAAACTAAAAAGCCCTTGTTTTTTCCTGAGTGAAAAGTCCAACATTTTACTCATATTGAATGATACTTCAGCGGCTAATAGATGGAGCTTGAATTTGTGTACGATGGAGTAGGCACAAAGACCATATTTCACATACACTTACATTAGACCTGTCAATGATTTTTTGTCAAACTAATTGAAGTGTTTTCTTTTTCCCTTACATGGTTTCTCTTGATTTGATCTGTGGATTTATTCTGTCTGTGTCTTATTTCTCTTCATGTACTGTAATCCCACACTCTCTGTCTCTGTCATGTAGACCTCAGGGCTCTGTTGCAGGATTTCTTGTTTTCTGATGGTCTTTTGTGAAGGACACAAACATCTAAAAACTTTTGCATATCACATCTGTGGTGTCATTTCCACCAAGCACTGTTTCTGTAGTTGTATGGTGATGTCTGGACTCACCTAATGTCACCAAAAACAAAGACGCTTTGTATCAGAACATGTCTTATCAATATGTCTCTGCTACACCTGCTGTACCAGCATTTTTGCCTATGGTACAGGCAACACAACTATCAACAAGTGTAGAGTCAGAGGAGACTTATTGATTTCATTTAAGCTCTTATTAGACACAGTCCAGTTACTCTGCCCTGGTTCTTGTCAGGTGATCACTGAGGGAGATAGTAGGGTCCACGTCGAAACCACCAAGGGCCACTGCATCTTCACAATCGAGGGGGCTGAGAGGCAGGACGAGGGAATCTACTCTGTTGTGGTGCGAAACCCTGCTGGGGAGGACACTGCAGATATCAGTGTGAAAGTTGTCGGTAGGTCAGCGCTCCCTAGTTCATTTTAATGAGAGCCGTCAGTTATCAAACACAAACAAAGCAACAACCAAAGTAAATCACTTTATATAGCCAGACAGACATATATGATGTCAAATGCATTTTGTTTAATTTCATAAACTACTGTTTACAAATCATATTATCATGTAGAAGTGCAAATATGGTGCTTTTTTTATCACTTGAGAAATATTTCTCCCACAGATGTCCCAGATCCTCCCCAAACTCCCAGAATCCTAAGTGTGGGAGAGGACTCCTGTGTGGTCCAATGGGATCCCCCTCTGTTTAATGGCGGGCAGCCAATCATTGGTAAAAACTTTGTTTAAATAACTTATGAATCCTCTGTTATTGTTGGGAGATGTGGTTGATAACAACATTTCATTCTCAGGTTATGTGCTGGAGAGAAAGAAGAAGAAGAGCTACAGGTGGATGCGGCTGAACTTTGACCCTTACCCTGAGACGACCTATGAAGCTAAGAGGATGATTGAAGGAATGGATTATGAAATCCGAGTCTATGCTGTCAACAGCATTGGCATGTCTCGTCACAGTCCTGCCTCACAGCCGTTTGTGCCAGTCGGTGAGTCCACCAACACATTTGTAGTGGCTGTTTTTACTATGTCAACTGTTGATGATAGATGCCTAACAAAAACTGATTCATTTTTACATACTTGATTAATGGTTAGTCTTAGATGACCAGTGGTGACTGATGGATATAACATGTCTGGCTTTTGATGGCTTTGGGGGTTGTGTCAGGCCTGGTTTGGTCAGTCTAAGGTTTCTCTGAGTTCACAGGGTCTGGATGATTTGCGGTCATAACAGGAGGGTGTCAGGTTTTCTGTATGTTTGTTGTAACCCAAGAAGTGGATGGATTCTCCATGTCACAGAAATATACATATAGTACATGACCCACATCCCTGAGTCATGTCAGTAATGATGGTCATTTGTGTGTCTGCTATCTCACCACATGGACAGATAGTGGACTTAATAGAATTAGCATTATTAGTATGCTGTTGAAGGTGATTGGTAAATGATATTTCACCCATTTAGCATCACTCCACGTACCAGTAAATATCCAACACCAGGACATTCTGGCATTTTGGCAGTCATGTTGGGACTGAACACAAGAAAGTTAGATATTAGCCTGATAGTCACACTGAATTTCCATTTTGTGTTGCTTAATTTGATCTAAATTGTGAACAGAGGTGTGTACTGTGATTTAGAGAGAGATCTGTCACACTCTGTGATATTATCCTGTAAGGCAGGCATTCAGGTTTGGATTGCCCCTTATTCTGTCACTGATGTTTTAACTGCCATCTCATCCTCCACTTGTTGATTTAAGAGCGAACATCAGTGTATCCAGATGACCACTGCCTCTAAGACAGCTGATTTGGCAACTATCTATGGCATGACTCTTTATAAATAATGGACTTGGACGCGTTCAGGCTCAGCTTGGGCCAGCTGCTTAGCACAGAGCGGCTCATACTAACTGTGGTGGCTGCTGCAGAATTGATGTCACCATCATGAAGACCATGCAAGTGTGTGTGTGTTTGTGAGAGAGAAGGAGAACATAGTGAGTGCAGTAGGCATTATTCATTTTGAGATGTTGGATTATCACGTAGGGCTTAGAAATATAAATGGAATCAAATTTTGTTTATATGTGTGACATTAATGGAAAAATTGGCCGTGTATTCCAGTCGCTCATTCATCAGTAATATACATGTCTAAAAGTATCAGGCATGTTTTAGTAATCATGCAGTTGATGCGTACCATCATAATGATGTCAAAATGTAAATTCAAAAATCGCAATTTTTTTAAAATACTGAATTTAATAAGATTAGGACATCTTTGTTCTCTGCACCTGTGGTCCCCATTAACCTTGGCTAGTTTTTAAACAATCACTATGAGATGTTCTTCTCTCTCCCTGCTTTGTTTACAGTCTCCTACCCTTTGTGGCAGCATTTTTAACAAATATTCAGGTCATATGTGCTGTAATTCTGAAACATGTGTTTAACTCATGTGTTTAAATTCTTTTTGAACATTAACAAAGGTCTACAAAACAGACAAAAAAGCTGACCCAGGTTGGACACTGACAGACATTAATCTTGAATAGAAGAAATCGGTGGTGTTAGTCACTATATGGCAATAGTTAAAAATGCTATTAATGCAGAAAATAACCTGCCTTATTCTTTAAGATTGCTTGGAGAGACGGAATAGACACAAGACCCATACTGCCACATAAACATAGATTAGACCTGTCAGTGATTGATTTTATGTTCTTGGTATGTGCTTCTATGTGGATGACTGTGTTTTTCTGTATTTCCTTTTTCTTACTTATTTCTGCTTTACTCTTCATCATTGAGTCTTATTGAGTCTCATTGATTCTCATTAAAGATGAAGAGCTCTTCGAAGAGATCATTTTAGGTTTTTGCTGCTTTACATGATTTCTAAATTCATGATCAGGTTCATTCACTTGGTTAATCATCCATTTCGACTTTATTGCATTAATGCTTTAAGTGACTAACAGAGCGTTTGCCTCCCTCAGCACCCACAAGTGAGCCTGTTGGACTGTGCGTTGATGACATCAATGACACTTCCATCTCACTGAAGTGGAGGCCGCCTGAGAGGATCGGTTCAGCTGAACTCGAGGGTTATGGGGTTGAGTACTGCAAGGAGGGCAGTAAGTGCTGCAGCCAAACCCTGCATTTGATAAGGAAGTTTTTTTGTTTTTTTTTTATAACATGTATAATAAAAATGTATATGCAGTCAGTTAACTACAGTGAAATGTAGCAATTTTTACCAGTAACTTTACAATACATCATACACATATAATAAAAGTCATAGAGAACTTCTATCTGTATTTTTGACTTTGGCTTCCTTCTAACAAAGATTTGTGTTGTAGAGTTTTTTTTAAATAGCTGTCTGTTTTCTGGTCTAAGCTGAAGAATGGATACCAGCCATTCAGGGTCTGACTGATAGGACGTCACTGATAATTAGGGGCCTCACCACCGGAGACAAGCTGCAGTTTCGTGTGCGAGCCTACAACATGGCGGGGCCCAGTGCTCCTGCCACTCTGGCTCAACCCATCACCATCAGAGAGATAATGCGTGAGTAGATGAAAAATATCCGCTACTTCTCATCATTATTATTATGATTTTATTTTATGGCTGTATTCAACATTACAGTTGTTTGCGTTCTAGTCCTGATGTGAAACTCATGCTCCTTTGTTTGTCTGTCCTCTTCATTTCTCTTACTCGATTTTTCATGTTGCTTGTTGCACAGAACGTCCAAAAATTTGGCTCCCCAGAAATCTTCGCCAGACTCTCATTAAGAAAGTCGGAGACACAGTCAACCTCGTGATTCCATTCCAGGTGCCGTAAAAATGAAATCATCCGAAAAAATTGATAATGCTTTACTTCTGTCTGTACAAAATATGTGCGTATAAATATATGAATTCAATATAAATGTACATGTAATATATACCTGGTTATGCAGGGTAAGCCCAGGCCAAAGGTTACATGGAGCAAGGATGGGGACCCTCTAAACCCTGCATTCGCTAGTGTGAGGAACAGTGAAGTGGATACCATCCTGTTCATCCGTAAAACAGACAGAAAACACTCCGGGAAGTATGATCTCCAGGTGCAGATTGAGAATGTGGAAGACACAGCAAGTGTGAATCTGCAGATTGTTGGTAAGCAGGCAGAACGCATCAGGACCCTGCTGTAATAAAGGGAATCCAAGTAATCAACTGTACTGCATAAAATTTAAACTGGCTTTGTTGGTGGACAGTTAAACCAAGTTCGTATTTCTTCTTTGTAGATCTCCCAGGGCCTCCTGAGGCTCTGAAGATTGCAGATATCTGGGGCTTTAATGTGGCACTTGTGTGGAAACCGCCCAAAGACAACGGTAACTGTGAAATCACTGGTTACACCGTTCAGAAAGCTGACAAGAAGACCATGGTGAGACATCCTTTTTTTTAATATTACATATGAAATCAACTGAAAACAAGCTAGAGACGCTGATGTCACAGGCAAAATGAAATGATTTTATTATTTTTTTGTGTTGCTCCAAAAAGCACATTGTCCCCTTGATGATTACAACCACCCAGTGATCTGCTTGGATATTAGACACAGATGTGTTGACACACACAGCATTATCTGCCAAGATTTAGATACAAAGGGGGCACTACCTAAACTAAACTGAAAATAAATTGGACCTGTCCTAACTCTAAAGCCAGTTCCAGTTTATTTGGAATGGAGTATCCATGACATGCAGAGGGTTTCTGAGAGGAAGACAATGGTCAGTGCGGCTTATTATGTCTATTATGTCATTACAGCTGACAGTTCTTTTCTACCCGTAACTGATCCATTACAGGCCTTTAGTTCTACCTCTGACAGGCTCTGACCTGCTGTGAAGACACTTTTTCAAACCTCCTCTTTTTATTAACACAGATTAGTGTGTCTGTTCGTGTGGGAGGATGAATGCAGCACGGACACAGAGGGATATTTTAGCCTCCCTTGTGACACATATACACTAATCAGTCTCCTCTGTGGGCCAAAAGTGATGCATTATGGGCTTGTTGGCAAGAACTCTAGCTGCCACCATCCTCCGACTCGAGCTGCCAGGAACAATGTCAGCCAGGAATGTACTAATCTTATCCTCGTAGCCCTGACCTGGTCTGGATTGTCTGTGCAGTGACGCAGGGTCATTGTTCTCTTGCCCAACTCAGCTAATGGTTCATGTTTCACTCTAGTCATTATTAGATTAAATTAATTTAACCTGGATCTTTTTATAGCAAGCCTTTAGGATGCTGATTATCAGGTTACCAATAACAAAGTACTGTGTACTTCTTTGATGGCACAGATAGAAGCGCTGAGGGCACATGCCCTTTAAATGTACACTTATCCTATTTCATTCCTGCTTCCTGCTAAATAAACTGTGAAAAAATATACAACCTCTTTAGTTTCAGGTGAAGATGTTTTGAAATCAACTAGTAATGGATTTAATTTAGGTCATTTATCCGGGCAGTAATGCCTTTAAGTCCTTAGAATTTGAATTGGCTGAATCAGTTTTTTTATTGCTACTAATGTATTTGTATATTACGCTTTTTACCACTGAAAGATTAGTTTGTTAAAATTCTGACCAATAAAGTTGATCTAATCTAATCTATTCTAATCTAATCTAATCTAAAGCAAACAGGTTGAATGTGTTAGTGATTCGATGGGTCACCACAAACCTCTAAGGCTGATACAGCTCCAGTGATCGATAACATAAACTCCACCAAAAATGATTCCCTCTGGTGTTTCGATGGTAGTGTGGATGTGTAGAGCGCTGCTGAACGCAAGTCCAACATCAGCCATATGCAGTTTGAGATCTAGTGTCTGGGGTCACAGAAGTGATTCAGATCATGTATGTTCATTATGTTTCTCCAGTCATTTAGTCACCTTTTTGAAATAATTAAAAAAACTACATAGTGAATTGGAAAAAGTGAAGCTGAAATGTATTTTGTGAATGCTGTGAAGGAGTGGTACACGGTCTACGATCAGTTCCGCCGAACCAACTGTGTCGTGTCTGACCTCATCATGGGGAATGAGTACATCTTCCGTGTCTTTGCCAACAACCTGGTGGGCCTGAGCCCAGAGCCTTGCAATGCAAAAGACAGTGCTTACATCCAGAAAACAGGTGGGGTTTTACTACACACATATGATTTGTACAAAGCAGTTCTGCATTTGCACTATGTTAGGAACAGATATTGCATGGCAGACTTGAAGAGAAAACTCTCATATGTCTTTCTCTTTTCAGGTATGGCGTACAAGCTGCCCACCTACAAGGAAGCTGACTTCTCACACGCTCCCAAGTTCACTCACCCTCTGGTGAACCGTTCTATCATTGCAGGATATAATGCAACCCTCAGCTGCGCAGTCAGTGGCATACCAAAGGTCAGTAGGGTTTTTGCATGAAAACTGAAAGCTTAAAAAAGATAATACCTTTAATGCTTTGTTTTACCTCACTAGCCCAAAGTGACCTGGTACAAAAACAAGATAGACATCACAAATGAAGCCAAGTACCGGATGCTCAGTAAGCAAGGAGTCCTGACGCTGGAGATCCGTAAGCCCTGTCCGTTTGACGGGGGAGTGTATATGTGCAAAGCAGTCAACAACTGCGGAGAAGACTCAGTGGAGTGTAAACTGGAGGTTCGCCGTAAGTATCCTTCTGGGTGGGACTGTATGTGTCACTATTTCATCGCCCACTTAGACACTTCATCCACTCTCTGGCATTCTGCATTACTGAAAAAAACTGAAAAAATTCCTGTAAACAGAAAAAACAAGATTCAACCTACCAAAGCTTTCAGTCACATCTTTTGGCCTTTTTCATGGAGTTGCTCAAACAGATCCATCAAATGTGTTGGAAAGTTATTTTATTTTCAGAGGTGAAAAAAGAAACATCACACTTGATGGCTTGACAAATAAATATTCATTACTGATTTAATACTAGAAGTTGTGTTACACTAGCAGTTCACTGAAATGTATGACCTGAACAGTGAATGCATATTTTTCTATAGTTTGTACTAAATTGCATAGTTCTAAGTCTACTTCTAGTGTATATGACTATCTTATAGTAATAACCAGCACAAGCAAATGTCATTGAGTTTTGATTTTATTGTTCCGATACACCAAGCTCATATTTATTTTTTGAATGCCATCAGTTTAGTAATCGTCTCAACTTGTGTCCCTGGCTTACAGCTCAAATCGCTAAAGAAGAAAAGAAAGACCAGAAGAAGTGAGCGGTTTGAGTTGATCACTGCAGAAAAGGTCGACTTTTCTCCAGCAGTTGCATGTTCACATCTTGGTGTCATGACAAGCTCTTCACTTGTACTGCAGACTGTTTAGCCCACATCCTTTTTCTTTGTGCACTATACATCCCTCTTCTGCAATTATTTTGCACCGAGTCATCCTCACTTTGATGTTATCATATTTACCACTGGCTTAATGAACTGATTGGGACTTCTGCTTCACTGTGCTGTTATGTATTATTTAGAAAATAACTAATGGTTTGTCTGCTATTCCTTCAAAGACTGTATACTGCATAATGGTGTGCAGTGAACACTGTGAATACTCTACTTAACAGTATTTATGAATCTCTTAATGATTTGTGAAGCAATTTCTCATGTGTTTCAGTTAGAACTTGGAGGAACTGGATTATAGTGTTGATACTGGTTTGTGTGCATAAAAACTGCTTCAAAAACAGAAACCTCAGAGTTGAGTTTATTGAGTCCTATATGCAATCATGTAGTATTACAGCGTAGTGAGTAACTGCACAGGTGAACTGCAGTGCCCAAAAACTGACACTATGATAAGTACAGCAGCCGTGGTATACAGAGAATTCAGAAAGCATGCCACTGATACTCAGAGGTCCAGAGGAGCGGACAAGAATTGTCAAGGGCTTACTTTTAATGTAACAAAGCCTCGCTAAATCCAGAGGTGTGAGGCATGTGTTTAATGTGCATGCCACAGAAGGGGATGTGTGTGAAGGGTTGGAATAGCTGGGATGTCCTTTAACTACGGAGGACATGTCAATGAAGGGAAACACATGGGGATGTTTGTCATGTTCAACAGGACTTTAAAATGTAATTTTTTCCCCTGTTTCTATAAAGAAATCCCAGAGGTTAGTTTTCACTCATTATCAAGTTATAACTATTAGCAGTACAAGTGAAGTGCACTAGCAGTCACAACATGACTTGAGTGTAGTTGGACACAAACCTAGACTGAAAGGTGCAAATGCTCTTATACATGTAAACAGGCTTGGAAATGCCTGTATTTATTCACCACTAAAAGGTGTTTGCATGGGCAACTTCACCTAAAAAGTGTTTAAAAACAGTATTTCCACACTTGCAAGTCTGTGATGCACAGTGGTGCTTTGAGATAAACGCTAACATTAGCGTATATAAGATGTAGCCTGATCTTTTACTTTAGTAAAAGCAGTAGTATCTAAAGGTTAGCCAACATGCAGAATACCCTATTTCAGAAAAGTGCACTGTAGAGGTATACAGTAGTATAAAATGGAAATACTCAGGTACAATGTCAAAATTGTACTTGAGTACAGTTCCTAACTAGTAAATGCACTTAGCAGGATTCCCTATCAGCTGTCTGATGTGTCAGAAAGCTTGTTAGCATACTAACATTTACAGATTAGTACCAAACAATCTGATGGGAATGTGAATTCAGTTAAAACGTATCTTAAAGGGGGATGTGAATGGGCTTACCAAAGATCCTGGCAATCCATTCAATAGTTTCTGAAATTTCACTCAAACAATAAATGGGAACTTCTCTGTGGTGCCAGAGAAGCAGTCTGGGGATCACCAAAGAATTCATCCTCTGGAGATCATGAATGTCTTTACAAAATTTCATGTTAATCCATCCAACAGATGTGGAGATACTCATCATAACAGGCATTTTAGGACATTTCTAAAAACAGAAATTATTGTCTTTACTGATAACCCAGTTTACATCAATTCTCTACACTGAGTGTACCATTTAATGGTATCACTGTGGAGTATATATCAGACACTAGGAAAGAAAAACAAGTCCTCAGTGAGTTCAGACTTAATCTCCACAGTAAATTCTATTTTGATTGGACGCAGGGATTGAGCAGTTGGCAGAAACATGATAAAATAGTGCCAGATTTAAAATTTAACATATTACCTTCCTCCTTCAATGAGAAACTTTGCTGGGAGAAACTAAGATGATGTGACCTTTTCACCACATACTGCAATAAACAGAATTGCAATCAAAGACAGTCAATGCTACGTCAGCAAGAAAGCACTGATGTGACGCCTAAATTTGAACAAGGAAAATAGCACAATTACTGCACATACATGATAAAATATGTGATGAAGGGTTTTAGTCTTTAAACATTAAAATGTAAATAAAAATAAAAATGGTTGTGTTCTAAATTTTATTAATTCAAAATTTATAGAATAATTTTTCTACTTGATCAGAATAAAAAACATCTTGGGGAGCTCACATAAAAAAAAAAAGAAGAAGCTACAAATAAAACTGAATTTGAATTTAAATTAAGTGAGATATTTATATAATTATATAGTTTATAGTTTAGTTTGGTTTAAAAAAAAATAAAAATCACAGTATACAGTACATATTTCCTCCCCCAATTTGCACTTAACTAACATGATGATGTACAACCATGTGTCAACATAAAGCCAAGAATGCAAACAAAGAGAAACAACAAATGAAAACAGACTATACTTTTACAAAGCACTGCTGGTAGCCACTACAGTTGAGGAGGTAGCTTCCTTGGTTAGCATCCCATTTCTTGATTACTTGGTTTCTTTTCAAATAATTTACAAATACAACAACAATAACCGAACTACTAAAACACCTGTACATTTTCAACAGATGGGACATCAGATATCTTAAACAATCAGCGGGCATGTTGGTTGGAGCAAGAATGTACACACCCAGACGAGAGTATGCAAAAACAGTAAATAAAGCCAAAAGATTTCAATTAAACTGTGCATCACAAGGACACAAGAATGTCTCGTCGGTGGGATAAAATGTTTCTCTACATTGCCTAAATTCCTGAGCACTCACATGACATGCACTTGTGGATACACGCTCAGAGGGTGTATCCTCCTTAATGTGTACAGTCATGCTCCAGCACACAGTCAATCCCTCACCACTCACAGTCACACTTGGGTCAGCTCTCAGGGCAACAAGAGACCTATGTTACCATGGTTTGCATTATAATAATGTTCATCTGTTGACCAATACAGACTTAAATTAACACAAGTTTCTGAGTCATCTGCTGATAATGCAACTGGATTGCAAAGACAGTGAGCAGTGGGCAGTGAATTAGGTTAAAGAAAATTCATCATTTTCATCATAGGCCCTATTTTCCTACTTTGTGCCATCATGCCCATTTATTTTGGTCAAAATGTTGCCAAACACGTCACCATATACTGCAACAGGTACACAGGCTCCGCACAAAAATGACTTTAAAAGCAGTAACACACTGTATATATTTGTCTTTAAGTATTTCTGGTTGAATAATGGTCAGCCATGTATCAATTATAATAGTTCAGTTTATACTTTTTGGCAATGCTTATACATTTTCTTGTTGAATCAGCTGGCTGCCAAGCTGGTGGAAGAAGTGGAAGAGTGGGATTTAATTCGCGTGTGTTTAACTTGGACGGTGTTCATTTGTTTAATTTGTCACAAGCCAAGTTATGTTTAAAGTTTCAAATCAATCAAAAACGTATGTCAGGTATGACTCTACTCATGAGTTCAACTATAAAAATACATTGATACACTTGATTTAGATTTGTTTGGACTCAACCTTTTCTTTTAATTTTAACATTTTTGTAAATATTCTCTTTAGTGTCCAGAGTTAGACAAAAACACAAACACTCCCCTCGTATCTGTGAGCTACATATGGAGCCAGAACAGTGAGTTAAAGCTTAGCGTAGGTCTTGTTTGTTTAATCGTTTTTGAATAGTTTAAACAGTCTAGCCATTTCCTGCTGCTTCCAGTCTTTATGCTAATCTAAGATAATTAGTTGTTAGCTGTAGCTTCATATTTAGCCTACAGATGTGTGACTAAGTCGTATTAATCTTCTCATTTTACTCTCAGGGGTGGCATACTTCCCAAAATGCCAAATAGTTCTTTTGGTTGATATGAACTTCTTAACCAAGTGCCAGTTTTATTTGCATTATAAACAGTTCATGCTTTCTGATCTGATAGTCAATAGCACAATGAGCCAACAATTAAAATAATAAATACTCCAAATATTTAATGAATCAGGTTTCATCTAAATGTGACTTTACTGAAAAGAAAGTGTTTGTGGGTTTCTCTTGGCTCAGCAGTAAAATATATAGCACCTTAATTAATAAATAAAAACTTGTATCCAAATCAAACAGCATAATGGCTAAAACTGAGAAAGTAGGGCCCAGATAAAAAAATATACATATACATATAATCCAGACTAATAAAAATAATGATGTGACTGTGGATGTGTTCATCTGTTTTTTTTTTTTGTTTTTTTTTTGTTTTTTTTAAGAATAACAACACAAATGGATGCGTTGTTGTTTTGGTCAATGCTTGGGTTATATATTTATCTTTGAAGGGTTCATCTTTCATACACCTCAAATCATTTTCACTCAGACATTCCTGCTGCTAAAAAGATTAACAACATCCATGAAAACCACTAAACACACTTGTCGCTAAAACAGTGATATCTGCTACTTTTATCACATTCTTAGTCTTGGTAAATTAAAGTAAAAAGACTCGTATTTACCTTTCTCATGCTGGCAGATTAAGATGGCGGGCAGGTAGGGCAGAAGTTATTGCTGATGTTACATTAATGAAGACCAGCTGAAAGTTACATTCAGACAGAAAAGTCTAGGATGATTATTATATTTGCTACATTTTTGTAAAAAAAAAAAAAAACCCAAAACAAAACAAAAAAAAAAATCAAAGTATAAAATTAACAGTTGCTGTGGCAAAGTTTTAAAATTGACAAGATCTATAACAATAAAAATTGAAAAAGCTTATGAGAACAGGTAAAACAGAAAAATCACAAAATCTCTGACACGTACACTAAGCCTTGCAACATCATTATTTCCACTCAAAAGCAAGAGGCAGGCACTGTTGGCAAGGTTTTCCTTTATATGATCCTCTGTTGACTCGTTTGTAACATGATGTGCTCAGTTCAGTTTAGAAATGGTCTTTAAGCTCAAAAAGCATACCAAGTTCCCTTTAAATGATTGGCTGCATCTTTTTTTTTTTTAAATGTAAGTGCTTGCTGAATAGTCTTTTAGCAGGGTAGTTGGCACATTTTGTTGTTTGATATAAAAATGTTTTTTTTATATTCTTGTAGTATCTAAATTCACGACAGAGACATCTATGCACACAGACGTACTGGAGCTCTGAAGTGCCATTAGTCTTTGACCCGAGGTATGTTGTATGAGTAGTGTACGAGAGGAAGGCCTCTGCTCTGACAGAAGCAGGCTCTGCCACAGGCCTGTACTTGGTCTGAGCTGTCCGATACAAATGAGTCCCCCTCGTCAGCATACTCCGACTGGGCAGAGGGCGTGCTGCTGTCCGCCCAAAACCCCTCAGCACGGTGACACACTGTAGTTCCTGCCAGGAGGGTGGGACAGCTGTGAGACTTCACTAAGTGTCTACAGACTGTGGAGGACGAAGGGGAAGAGCAGGTCCTGGCATGCAGCACTGCCTCGCACTGCTCACATACAACTGTCTCTCCGCAAAGCTGCGTGTACACCCCACAGTCAAAGCCTACGTGGGTGGAGGAGCTTCCGTCTGAAAGCTCCGATCCACCGGCACTATTGTCTCCATGACTTTCGGCACTATCTTTCACTTCCCTTGTCAAACCTCCATGGCCACGTAGTCTCAGCCAGTCCTCCCTGAAGGCTGGGCTGAAAAACACATACAGCACTGGGTTCAGGCATGCAGGCAGTGGGAAAAAAATGAGGGTGACAGACTTGGCAATCTCTGGCCCACCGGCTGTAGAGCCTGCCAAGAGAGGGGCAAAGGAGAAAGCTGCCACGGGGCAAAAGAAGATGCAGTTGGTAAAGATGAGCCAGGCTACGTGTCGCAGTGCACCGGTCTGCTCTGGATCTGCCAGTTCCACCCTGCCCAGGTGGCAGTACAACTTGGTGTACACAGCTGCAGTGAACAGGTATGCCAGCGCGTTGAGCAGCACCAGAACCACCGTAACACTCAGAGCTGGGCTCTCAGCACCAGCGAAAGGCAGGCAGAGAGGAGAGGTGGACTGGTTACTGGAGGTCAGTAGAGGCAGGCAGGCTACAGCAGCAGCCAGCAGGCCCAGCAGTCCTGCAACAAAGCTAAAGCGTCGATCTCCTCTCCAGCATCCATGATGGCTCCCACCACTCCTCCTGGGTGACGTCATTACCTTCCCAAGGATTGTCCGCACAGTCATGCTACGCTCCACAGCAGCCAATGACAGTAGCAACACTGCCCACTCTGATGAGAAGACAGCCAGGGCTCCTGTGATCTGACAGCCAGGTCCCATTTCCCACCACACCCCAAATTCAGCAAAGGAGCCCCAGGTTGCAAAATCAAGCACGGTCAGCACACTGACATACAGGCCTGTGAGCAGATTTGCCAGGGCCAGCAGCCCCATCAGAAGCCTGGCTGGAGAGAGAGATGGAGTCATGGAGTGGGAATGTCCTGTCGATCGGTGTGTGGGGGAGAAGGTGGCCGCCAGCACCAGGCTGTTAAAGACCAGAGACACCAGGCAGATGAACCAAACTGTCAGCCGAATCATCCAGTTACCTAGGAGGTGCTCACAAGGCTTGAAAGCTCCTGAAGATTAAAAACAATGCTGCTGTTTAAAAGGGTACAATTAATTTGGCATTTGAAAATTGATTGCCAAAAGTAAACATGCAGGCACATAACTAAAGATATTTCGAGGTGTTTAATGCTTACCTGGTGAAGGGGAGCAATGCATAACCATTGAGATTCTTTCCACATCCTCCCCTCCTATAATAAAAGGGTTGAAAAAAATGCAAGTTTTAATCCACAATAGCAGCCTTGCCAAAAGCAGTCAGATGAATGAAGTAGTAAGTATGTTAACAACTGTTTTTGTTTGACTTTCCAAAAACAATAATTAAAGTTAATTATTACAGGCTTAACTGCCCAGAACCTGAAATTCATTTTCTGTTACTCTGCCATGGTGTGAAACTAAATATTATTTAAATACAGTACACAGTAGAGTTTACTTGTATACATGTACATTTCTACTAGTCAGCAGTATGGGAATTAGAAAGCTCTTAGGGGGCTTATGCCTCCATTGATACTTTGATTTAATTTAAATAAAACCAAAAAGATTTTAACTTCAACTGTTCTGCTCTCACTGCAGCAGTCCCACCTGTAGATTTCTTTGCATCATTTTCTTCAGAGGAACTTGTCACAGAGTCGCATCCAACAAATGCACAGCACTGGTAGGCGTAAGGGACAGAGATGGACCTGTAAACAGCAATAATCATTTATAAAGGCTGTGAGCATCCTGCTGAGGTCCAAAATCAGTGTTGACAGTGCAGATGGCCCATAATCTAATCACCATATTGGAAAAGAATAAATAATATGATTGTCTGCAAATATTTGGTCAGTGTGATTTTTCCCCCAATAATATTTAGATGTTTCCATAGTGCATCTACAATTGTGGAGAAAACAGATCCTCCCGGCTTTCACATTAAATATACAAGAAGAGGTGGGGTTTGTAACTGCAGCACGAAGACAGAAAAAGACACATTCTTGGACATTTTTAATCACTACAGAAGTTCTTTCCTACCTGAGTTTGGGTAGGTTCTTAGCAGTCAGCACATTTTTCATCTGTGGGTTCCCTGAGAGTTTAAGCTGACTGAGGGCATTCAATCCATTTGTTGGAATTGCAGTCAGAGAGTTCATACTCAGATCTCTACAAAAATGATTACACACAAGAAATTAATTTCTGCACATCACGGTCAAATCAAACAATGATAGGTAACTGGAATTATGACCCTTTAATGAAAGGTGGTAAAATATTATACAGGTTGTACTCACAGGTTGGTGAGTGCAGTGAGGGTGAGAAAAGCATCTCTGTGGATAACTCTGATTTCATTTTTACTCAGGTCTCTGTGTAAAATCACAATGTAATGACCTCACAATCCAGGCATAAAACATATGTTTGTACATGAATGTCTATGACTGAACTTACAGTAAACGGAGAGCAGAGAGACCTTGGAAAGTGCCTCTTTCAATTAGTTTAATATGGTTGTTCTGAAAACTTCTGCAGATTTAAAACAAGAAAATACATAGTAACTAAGCAAACATTCCCTTTATGACATCAATTGTTGCTACACAATCTTCTTTTAAGCTGAATACAAATTCTTATCTTTGAAGTTTTACCATCTTTGTATGAAACCGAATACTACATGTTCAACACTCACATCTCCTGCAGTCGGACGCAGCCCTGTAGGGATGGGAGCCCCGTGATCTCATTGTAGGACAGGTCTCTGATGGAGGAAACACACCACACCACAACTATAAGACAAATCAGATAATATAAAAAGAAAGATCTAATACAAAAAGGCTAACTGGTAAAACCACACTTTAGATGTGAAACAATGGTGGGACCATTACTATGATGCCAGTAAGTTCTTAATGATCTTAAATCTTCATCAAGTACTGTGGTTGGAATCGAAAACTATATTTTAAGGACTATTCAGACGAAAAGAAAGTAAAAGTCACTCACAGTGTCCGTAGCAACTTGAGACCCTCACACAGATCAGCAGGGATGGATGATATCTTAGTTCCTGACAGGGTCCTGGAATTGAAAAACTGCATCAATGATGTAGGAGACACACAAAACACAAGCAGGAACAGATGCTACATCTGAGCTCACTCACAGGCTCTCAAGGTTATTAGTCCATGTGAGTATAGGGAAGTCCTGCATCATACTGGCCCCACGCAACATTCTGAAACATACCCAGTAACAAATAATATTATAACACAACCGCTGTCCAGGCAGGAGTTGGTATGGATAAAGTGAGACACAAGAGCCAATTAAAAGACATTTTTTATTTTTTTTGTAACCACTAGATAGAGCTTAACAGTGATATGTTACAAGTTGTAGGACTTACAGGGAGTGCAGGTCAGACAGATTCTGGAAAGCTGATGCACCCACAAAGGACAGAGGGTTGTCATAAAGATGTCTGGAGGGCAGCAGGAGCACAAGGTGAAAGTTTAAACCAAAATCATTTATTATGCAAGAATGGCACCATCTCCTGGACATTCATCAACTGAACCCTTACACCCATATCCACTCAAGCATACTGTATATTCTAAATGGTGTCATTTGAAAAAATGTAAGATATTAGTGTGTCTATCTGTACAGTAAGTCATGTCAGTGAACCAATGGTGTTTGACCTTACATGGTTCTCAGCAAGGGGTTGTTATGGAAGGCCCCTTCAGGTATGGAAGGAATATCGTTGCTGTGAAACCCACTGCAAGAAAGAGGTTGAAGGAGACAAAATGTATGACTTACTGGCAGGTTGAATGATTAACTCTTTTCAAGTGTAAGGCCATTACACTTACACACTTAAACTCATTATGAACCTGACACACAAGTGAGTTGAGTTGGCAAATGCAAAAGATAAAAAAAGAAAAAAAGTAATGATACAAAAGGCATCAAGCATTCAAGCAAATCAAACACAAACTCTCAAAGTCTACTACAGAAAACTAAGTCTGCCAACTGACTTAAATAAGCCTTTAATCAAACAATGAGTTTGCTGACTTTGCAAAGTAGCAACTGTCTTGCTCTAGCTTCCCATTTACTTTTATTTTTTATATAACTTATTCAGTTATATTTGTTTTCCTGTCACATAAAAACTAGAAGACATTAGCAAGCTTCTTTTATGCTCTGATGAGTTAACTGATCTCTGATTTAAGTGTTACTACAAAACATTTCCAGGAGAAAAAGAACATTACACTCACAGTTCCTTCAGTTTGGGCAGGGTCTCTACTGCTTTGGGAAAAACCATCAGGTTGTTGAAGTTGAGGTCTCTAGGATGAGACAGAGAGAGACACAGGATGTTGATGCTGTTCTGTTATCTCATGACATGAGAGAGCAATCTATTCTAAAGCCCAGTGATAAATGGCACATTCAAACAAAGCCCCTATGATTAAGCGTTGTTAATATGAGTGATGAGTGATCTGGTTTACTCTGTTACTGCTGTCAGCACCAAGTAAGAAATTACTTATTAGAAACTAGGATAACTACCCTTATTATAATCCTAATAAAATATATGACTTGCCAGCAGTCTGAATGATCAACCCTTTTGGCAACAATAACCAAACAACTACAAATACTCAATATAAATACACTGTAATCCTAATAAATAATCCATAGTATATTATTCTACTGATTACAAGCCCACTGTAAAAAAAATATATACAGCATATCCCACTTTAATCTGCCTATCTTTGATTAATGGATACAATACAGATATTAGTTGGTAAGTCTATGAAATGTCAAAAATAGTAAAGATGTTCTAAGATCGTTCACATTGCTTGACTAACCCATATCAAAAAGATAATCAATTTACAGCAATAAGAAACACAGAAAGAGACCAAATCCTCACATTTGAGAAGCACAACTCTGACATTTGCATGACAAATGATAAAATGAAAAATCATAAGCAAAAATGTTAAATAATGTTAACTAATTGATGGATGGTTATTGTTTCAGCACAGCCTGAAACAGTACAAAATCAGACCAGAAATTTTAATAATCCAGTACCTACACTGACAGCTTTCGGTAATTTTTAACATGCTCTGCAGGTTTAGAATTTAGGACAAAATGGACATCCCCATTCACCCGTAACGGTACGTGTGCTGTACAGTGGCTGTTTGCCATTAGGTAAGGTGTCCACTAAGAGATTTTTCATGGCTGTGTGGCAGGAGGAAGTGAACAGTGGGAGGGCAGATTTGATAAGCATCATGTACTTTGCTCTATTTATCCTAGAGCAATTAAAAGAGGAAGTGGACACAATGATGTCTAGAAGACTAGAGATGGGGTGGGTGGGGGAGCTGTTAGCATACACAAACATGAGCACAAACACACTCAAACTGATACACATATCAACCACTGTATGTCTGTACTTACAGGGTCTCCAGGTTTAAAAGTCCAGCAAAACAGTTGTCTCCTATCTCCTTAATTCTGTTGTTATGAAGATGCCTGGCAAAGCAAAAACAGTTTCACATACATGTGTGATGACTTCATATTATGACAGACATAAAACAATCATGGGCTCTAACCCAGTCTGACAATTTCTGAAGTCAGGTGACTGTACAGTATGTGTATATAGAGAGGGCTTTTCCCTTGCCTAATAGATTCAAGGTCTTCTCTTCCTGTTTATCTTGTCATGTTTATACTAACCCTGCAGCAATACCATTCTATGTGTGTGTGCTTGTGTGAATGTATTACAAGAGTCATGAAAAATATAAGTTTGGGATAATTCCTGAGATTCATAGTGTTTGACAGATCTCTGTGGAAGGTTTTAGCATTTACACTATGAATAAAAGATAATGTTGATTTTACATTTGTGCTTAGTGTAGAAACCTTTTGCTTGCATGCAAAAACACAGGGCATGCGATTTGAATGAATGATTAACTGGAAGTTGTGGAACTATATACAATTCTGTGGTTGTGTTTGGCATCTGATTTGGAATCACTGAATGGATATATTCAGACCTAGAGCAGAACACACATAGATTCGAAGTGACAACAGAATGCTATGATATATGAAAAATAAATAAATAAATAACTGGTGTACATTTGTGTAACATACACACCAACTAATTTACAATTATGAACAAACATCTATTTTAACGAACAACACACAAACTATGTATGTATATCATGCTGTATGCTTCCTTTTCTATCTGTAAGGTGACCTTGAGACTGAAAGGCGCCATGAAATAAAATGTATTATTATTATTATTATTATTACAAACTATATTGTTCTTATCCACATTCAATACACCATTCCAATAGCCATAGTGTAGGTAGGTATACATATGTGAACCCCTAGGCTAATGACATAAACAAAATCTAGTTAGAGTGAGAATTTAGCTGGAATCTTATGAAAAGAGAAGGAGCCATAGGTTAGAGGTACTCTGACTTATAAAAATCACTCAAACATTTTGAGTCTGCTATTTATAAGCAGCATCTACTGGTGTGAACCATGTCTTGCAAAGAAGAAATTTGCATAACAGAAAGGGTTACAAATTCATCTCAGATAGTTCAGATTTTAGTCCACAGTTGGTCTGTATATGGAGAAAAAAATAGTACTGTGGTCACAATGCAGAATGCTCAATGAGGTGTAAAAGAAGCCCTGAGTAAGAGTTAACTGCTTAAAGGAGTCACTGGAGCTGGTTAACATCAGTTTACCATACACAAAACATGGCACATGGAGTATGGAAACAAACTGTGAATGTTTAATGTCTGTTAAATAAAAAATCAAAATTGTACAATTATATTTTTACTTTGTGTTTGTTTATACTGGTGACTTTAAGATCAGATCATATATTATGACCAATTAATGCAAAAACCAGGTAACTACAAATAGTGTGATTAGTTTTTTTGACATTGCATTGTGCTAACTGCACGATAACCTATAAAATCAGGTAATGAGGGGACTAAGAATTTAGTGAATTAGAAAAATCAGCCCCAAAATTCTCTAGTATTAATTCAAGAAATGACCACCTACCTAATACAGAAAATGACTGCAAAAATAACAAGTTAGCAAACTAATACTAAACTCACACTGCATATATTTTGCATGTGATGGCTTTCAGCTCAAGAATTATCCTGATCAACACCTAATGACTTTCACTTCTTCAGCTGCTCCGTCAGGTAATTTCAGTACACATGAGATGGTTCTGTCAGTGTGCCTGGATAATTAGGGTTTTTTAAAAAAGTACACCAGCAGGTTGTTCCTGCTAAGTTATTTAATGCAGTCTGTAATCCACAAAGACTGCATGCAAAGTTCTCTAACTGTCCTTGGTAAGTTCACTTTAATGAAACTGTTTATTACTCAACCATTGTAGCATTTAAAAGACTTCTCAAAGGCCTTGACTAAGGAAATGCCATTTTAAGTAACCATTTAAATAATTTCTTATGAAATTAATTGAGAGAGTGATGGTTTTGCCACATTTACAACTACTTTCACCACTTACCCATTCACAATTATGCTTCTGGCTATTTGTTTGGTGGTGATGTAAATAGAATATACTGTATTTCATTTAGATTTACAGTAAGTATAGTGACTGGCTGACATTAGCAGATTTAGAACCTAAGTACTGCACACTATATTGTAGTACCTCTGTTTTTTTTTTTTTATCCACCCTGAACACTATGGCAAAGGTGTGACTAGCAAGAAACATTAGTGAAATATACAGTATGTACTGTAAACTTATGTACTCCAACAGTACCATGCAGCTTTTCATTCTAAACCATAATTAGAGCAGGGGCATAATATAACTTACAGCACAACTAGACTAGTAAGGTTTGTGAAGGCGTTGTCTGGTATGTACAAGATGCGATTTAGTGCCAATGTCAGAGCCTGAAGGTTCGCCTGGTGTCTTAGAGAACCGATGGGAACCTCCGTCAGGTTGTTATCATCCAACCAGAGGTGTCTCAACTGCTGCAGGCCTTCAAAACTGTCATCTGGAACTGTGGTAATATGATTTGCATCAAGGCGACTACAAAACAGAGAAAAAAGAAAAGCGCAAATTCATTAGATAAACATGCTTTGTTTCTATGATGCCTTGCAAAAGAACTCTAAAAAGGAAGTTTGTTACCTTATGTTTTTACAACTTTATTTATTTGGATATATTTTTGCTGATACATTGTATTTGCATCTTAAGAATGATACCATATAACAACAATTTCTCTCCCACACAAGTCATTTTTTAGATCAGAATTATGGTGGCAGATAGCCTATACCACCAAGTTGCTTTGGCACATTCTACAGGACTAAAAGTTGTCCTAATTCATCTGCGAGATAAAGTAATACACACTTGGTCTGCTCTTAGCAATTAGACAACCTTTACTTTCATCAGTAGCTTGTTGAGCACACTGTTACAGGACTGATTGTAATGTGCTAACGGTTGTTTTTAAGTCACTCAATGGGTTAGTGCGGTATTACCTCTCTGAGCTTTTACATCTATACATATCATCTAGGGCACTTACTGTAGATCCTTTGAGCCAATGCTTATGGTCATTCCAAGGTTTAGACTGTGCCTCCACTTTAACTGTTCCTAAACTGTGGATCAGTGAATACCACAGGCATTATTACTGTGCCAAGCCTGGCGATTTTTAGAATCCTGGTTAAAAACTAACATTTTTTCTCCTTGGCTTTTAACTCCAGTTGAAATATCTTCCTTTTACAGTTTGCTTTGGTGAAGGGGAGCAGCAATCTTATACAAGGATTTGCTATACTGCACACTCTTCACAACTGAATTCATATTTGATTCACTGGTTGTTACCAGTATTTTGCGTACGTCATCCAAAGTTTGAAAAAAAGGCTGGCAGGTAAAAATTAAGAGCTTTACTCTGAATACAGTACCTGTCAGTATTGCATAATGGCTGCATTATCACAACCACTGCAGTAGCCTAAATCACTTCCTTTTTTAATCTCTCTTTTGAGAAATACTGATAAACCTGTAACCCTCCATCCATCCATTAACTACTGATTATCCTTCCAGTATCAAGAGGGGCTGGAGCCAATCCCAGCTGACACTGGGAGAAAGGCACGTTGCACCTTGGAGAGATCACCAGTCTATCTCAGGGCTGACACATAGAGACAGACAAACACTCAAACCTACTGGCAATTTGCATGTCTTTGTGGGAGGAAGCTGTAGTACCCAGATGAAACCCATAGACATGGGGAGAACATGCAAACTCCACACAGAAAGACCCCAGCTTCACACATGATTCGAACCATGAACTTTCTTGCTGTGAGGCAATGGTATAAACCACAGAGTCACTGTGCCAAATGCTGTAACCATTCATTCTTTAAGTAAATGAGAGACATCATGCATGCCATTAAGGAGGATGACATAAATGTGTATCTGGCTACTAAGGCAAAAGTGATGTACTCACAGTTCATAAAATTTGAATTACATAATATAGCAATACTCTCAAGTTTCATTTTATGAATTTTTCTCCTACCTGTGGATTATTATGTACAAGAGAGTAGTGATCATAGCATACTGAAGAAATTTTGATCGGAAGCCATTAATTTGGTAGTTAAAAAATAAAATAGCATTAAATAACATATTACAAATACTCAGGTTTTCTTTCCACCATCACCATGCAGTTTGCTCCTGCTATCCTCCTTCACCAAGTGTCTCGCCCTCCCTCAAAATTCCTCAAGTGTCTAGGCTGGAAGAAAAACAGTCTTGATTGACATTTAGCTCTCTAAGGCTTTATACAAACCAAGTGCTGGCTTTGCCAAAGCATATTACTTCAGCTACAGACCTTAAAAAAAAGAGAAAGGACATCTGTTAAAAAGAAAGAAGAGAGGCAGAAAAAAGAAAAGGGGAAGTAAGGGACAAGGGGAGGGATATAGCAGGGTGATAATAGCTAAAAGCTGGATAAGCAGCATGTTTCTCCAGCTGGATCC
Source organism: Mastacembelus armatus (assembly GCF_900324485.2). Classification (NCBI taxonomy): domain Eukaryota; kingdom Metazoa; phylum Chordata; class Actinopteri; order Synbranchiformes; family Mastacembelidae; genus Mastacembelus; species Mastacembelus armatus. The sequence goes on along the minus strand of NC_046635.1, from coordinate 8,721,763 downwards.
AGTTCTACGTTAGTATGTCAAATTCAAAGTCACAATGGTGGAGGGAAGTGGCACAAATAAACCACTGTTCTTGTTGTGGTCTCAATAAAATTCACACTCAGTAGACAGATTAAAATGAAGCCAATATTGATAGTGAGTAGAGCAGGAAATTTTAATAGGGCTGACAGTTCAACACAAAAGCTCTTGAAAACCCAACAATCCAACATAATAAATAAAAGTCAGCTACAGATCTGCTGAATAACACTGACCTAGATTTGCACAGGGCTATTGCTGGGCAACAAACACTGCAGCAGGAGTAAAGTATGTAACATGAGTGGAGCCCCCTTAAATGACATCAACAATGTCTCAAGTAAAAACAATTTAATCTGTTTGCAAGAAGAAGAAGAATAAAGATTTTTTTTTCCCCATCTCAGAGCCATCTGACAGTAATGGCACATTTATTGTATTGCAAGTAATAAGTACAGGCACATGTCAAGCGGATATTTAAACTATCTCAGTGAATGACCCAATGCCCAAAATCTGTGTGAAATTTGTGTGACTGAAACAATTTGATGCTGGATCAAGACTGCACCTTGAACTTTAAAGAACTCTATAGTCATGCTGAAGTTTGGTAAAGTGTAACTATAGCACAGTGCAGTTTAGTGTTTTAATGTGAACATTTAGTAAAATGACATGGCAAAATGCATGTTTGCATTGCTTCTATTTAGAGAGACACTACCAGATTTCAGATATTTGCATTTGGCTGAACGTCAGCACTCTGTAACAAGACTAGGAGTTGACAGCCATGCCAGTTACCCTGTGAGCTTGTACTTCGGCACAGCAGTACTTGGCACTAAATGGTAATGCTAACATGGCAACATCCTAACAATGACATTGTGAACATGCTGAGGTTTTACAGATATGTTGCTTACCATGTTCACCATCTTAGCATATATTAACATGCTATTTACTAGCACTTAGCACAAGTATGTGACACATGAAAAGCTCGACCTGATGATGACCCTAGGTTAAAAAAACCAGCAAAGATATTACACCTCTCCTAGGGGACCCATTCAATAGTTGTTTAGAATACCTTACCATTAGTGTATGTTAACCATAACGGTGGACAAATCAATCAACAAACCAATCTTTCTGTCTAGGAATTAAAGACAATATATCTTTCTCATTTACTACAGCTTACAGGCCTAATGTGGGCTAAGGCTGTCATAATACAGTTAAATCTGACATATAAATGGGAATGACAGAAAGACAGTATCCCACTCATGTACCACTCTTGCACGTGCATGTAACATTTGCATATGTGTGCATGCACTTACAGAGACTGTAGAGAATGAAGGCTCTTCAGGGCTGCATTGGGCACAGTCTTCAGCTGATTATTCTGGAGCATCCTGAAGGTAAAATGGCAACATGATGATTTCACCTCTACTCACAAAAAGCTTTCCTTGCATCATGAATCTAAAACAACATCCACCCACAAATATATCTTATGTTAAATATGTTAGTGAGCTTTCCGAAGGTCTTGTTGCTGTTCATGCCTATCCACACAGGTTACAATTATTCCCTCTGGGAGGAACATTGGCTTCAGTGTTTCCTGATTCTTCTTGTCTCAGTATGTGCAAATGGAAACAAATACATACAACTCTGGCCAATCAGTTCTGTCTTCCAGGAATTGCTGGCAAGCTGACTAAGAAGCTTTAAACACCAATGATGGTATCCAATAATCTCTTTAATTTGACAGTATTTAATTAATCATTTATTAATCAAGAGTATGTAAAACTATGTATGCTTGTAGTTACAGAATTTGTACACAACTGATCCAATTCCAGCATGAATGCACTTTGTCTGATCAGCATGTGGTCAAAATACTTCAGTTTGTTTTCACTTGTGTAGTTACAAGTAACACTGAATAAATCGCTTGATAAAAGCATGTACAACACCTCTATGTGTTTGTGTTTCAGTCTTGTATCCAAGAGCTCACTTTTATATCAACAGGACTTTGTACTTTTGGCTCAGTGCAGAATGAACAGGTTCAGTGCGTTGTGAGTTGCTCAATGTGTCCAAGTTGGTGCAAGCATACTAGGGTGTGCTGCCTGATGATAATTATGCAGAACTAATTTTTACACAAAGCTTGTATGCACGTCTGTGTGTTTTTTTTCCCCCCACAAACACAACTGGAGTAGAGATGGAAAAATGTATCTACATTATTCCAAGTAGATGTAAACTGAACAACCATGTTTAGGGTGGCAATAACTGACAGCACTAGTGCAATATTTACTTTATATTTGCAATATGAACTGCAATATTTACTCTTCCCCAGTGTGTGGAAAACTTCACACTCACAGCCATACTGTAAGTGTGTGTTTGTGTGTGAATGTATGTGTTAATGTTGATGTTGGGGGTAGGGAGAGTGTGTGCTTACAGGACTTTAAGCTGATGTAGTCCAGACAGGGCTTCAGGGTGGATGAATGACAGGTCATTCCCCGCAAGTCGCCTGAGTGAGAGAAAGAATCAAGCTCAAGACATTTCTGAAATGTTTACAGAAAGGAAATGTTTACTACAGAAAATCATATTGTTTGCATAAAATAGTGTGTATAGAGTGTACTTTATATGAATAAGGTACTGCATAGTGTCGAGAACTACTTCACATCCAGTGCCTCACTATATCAAGTTCCAGTTCTCAAGCTGAACATGAGGCATGGGGTGTCAAAGACATGTCTGTGCCATGTCCTGTTGTCACTTCATCTGTCACCCGCAAGAGATTAGAACTGTTCCTACACATCCCCTCTTTAGATCCCTTTCTGAGCCTCCCACCCAGGCTGATACAAGCAGTGTATGAATATAACTTTCATTCCCTTCAACAGTGCAACCTTGTAACATTTATTCTTAGGCAGCTGCTCCAGTCCCTGCATGAATTACTTGAGACTGAGGGGACACCTCCCTTTCCTGTTGCGAACAGGAAGTCTATAGGAAATAGGGGTGTAAATAAGCATGGGACAGGCAGTCTGGGACACAGAGCCCAAGTATATTATCTAGCCTCAAAGATTAGCAACAGATTTATCACTCTGCAACATGAGTACAGCAAGGCTGAATTCCCTGCAACAAGAGCTGCTGGGTGTTAGCCTGAGAATCAAAGCTGACTGTGTTTGAGTACCACATGGAGATTCAAAATTGGTGTTCGGTGTTTCCTCTACATACTATAAAATTTTACTGGTTTTGCAGGTTGCAAAGCACTTGTTTTTACCTGCATTTTAAATTTGTACATGAATAAGTGCAACTATCAAAAACAAAATAGAATAATAAAACAAAATCATTGGCTTAGGTGGAGGAGTTGGGTTATCAACAAAAACCAGCAAAGTGCAATGAACAAGGACTTAGCAAATAAATCGCTGCACACATAAAGCATTTGACTTAAATGTCCAATTGCAGTTTTTACTCCAGTGAGAAGACTATAAATATCAGTAGATAAAATAATGTGAAAAGTGATGAGTAGGCTATAAAGATCTACATTATTTTTTTACTGTTTTGGATTGACTGTTACTCTTTTAATTACATCAGTTTAACAGCACTCTATTATTAAATTCTTCAACACCTAATCTATTATTCACATGACAGTATTGGCTGAAATTTTACAATTCCTGTTTTCTTTTGCTGATATTATGGACATTTGAATAGAATTTGCACTATATTTGGTTGAAAAACTGGCTACAAAGGCAAAAAAATACTAATTCCATTAGTCACATAGACAGAAAGTGTTAAGTACCCATGAAATATGGAAACAGAGAAGATGATCAAACCCCACATTAAGTTGCAAAGGTTGGTTACAAGCCTTATTTTCTGTGTGATTAGTTGTGGTTGACCATGTTGAGCCACAATTTGCCAAGAGAAAAACATTTATGCGCAATTAGATTTTATTTCCAAGTCTATAATCTGCAGTTACAGTGATGACTAGAGTAAAAGTTGTCACACATATATGAATACCTATTCAAAATGACAGAAATCTGCACTGTGGAACACTTCACCCCTCCAGGCTTCCATGAATGTGCCACATTTTGTTAATGAAAAACGTTACATTTCCTCCAAGTGTGACACCACTTCCACCTTTGTCAGTAGTTAAACTACGAAAAGCTTTGTAGTGCAGCCTGACAGCAGTAAAGGGCTACAAATATGAAAACAAACATTTGGTTAAGTTTACTAAAAACATTCTGGCCTCAACCTTTGTTGTAACAATGTAATTTAGCTTTCTATTGAGAAACTGCTGCAGCAAAACCCAAACGAGCTCTCCCCCCACACAACATGCCTTCGCATGTACAATGCACACCTTCTATCACTGATGGTATAGGTAGCTGTACTGATAACCCTGTGACTTTCCAACATTCATGTTGGCAGCAAAAATGTTCATGTTGCAGTCATTTGAGATGAGACAAACCTTATTAATCCCTAATGGGAAATTTAAGTACTCTTATAGTGAAAGTAAAAAATTCTAAGTAGCAAAAGTAGTCAGCAACAGTCCTATTCATGTTGGTCCGTCATCTGCTGCTGGCTAAAGTGTTGTACAACCTGATGTCAGTGGGTATGCAGGATCTCTCGTATCATGCAGCCCTGCAGTACAGTGAGGTGAGTCGTCCACTGCAGCTTCTTCTCTGCTCCATCAGAATGGTGGTGAAGGGAACAGTCAGTGTATTCCAGGATGGCCTCTATCTTTTTCTGTGCGCTTCTCTCCACCACAGCCTACAGTACATCTAGCCTTGTCCCAGTTACGGAACCAGCGTTTTCCACCCGTTTTTCAAGCTGCATTGCATCAAAGCCTTTTCCTTTATGCTTCCTCCCCAGCAGATTCCAGCATAAAATAGCACACTTGCTAACATAGTTTGGTAAAACTTGCAGCATCTTCCTGCAGACGTCCTCAGCCACCTTAGGAGGAAAAGTCGTCTTTGCCCTTTGTATTCAGTGACCTGCCCAAATTGTTGTCCAGGTGTACTATACCACAGATGTTGACTGGAAAGGAAGGGGCCTAGACCATTGAAAATCCACTATTTCTGATGTCTTAGAGGTGTTCAGTAAGAGGCAGTCTTTGTGACTCCAGTCACTGAAGGATTTCATCAGATTCCTGCACTCTTTTTCTTGCCTGTTCCTTATACACACTCTGAATGTGGCAAGACTCAGAATTGTACTTAAAGTCTGCTATGACAGGTAATCTGTCATCCAGGAAATTAATGGATCCAGGATGACTGGTTGGATGGCATTGAATGCCCCTGAAAAATCAAAGAACATAATCCTCACATAACATCGAGGTTCTTCCAGATGAGAGAACACAGACAAGGAGGAGGACGAGATGGAGAAGACACAGGAAGAATGAAGGGGTGTGCCAGGACATGCTACATTCACCAAAGTGTCAAGCCTGTTGAAGAATTTGAGTTCATTTGCTCTGTCCACATCATCCATTGATGTCTGGTTGTTATTTTCTACAGCTAGTAAAGCAGTTAATTCCTCTATGATGTTATGCTGTTATGCTGCTGTATTTTTGTTTTTAGTAGTCCTCTTTAGACTGCTTTAATCCCCTATTCAGCTCATGATGGACATGTTAGAGTGTTTCTGTCTCATCTTTAACTGCCTCCTTTTTCTGGTTGAGGATTTCCTTTATGTCACTAGTGATCCAGAGTATGGTATTTGGGAAACAGCAAACAGTGTCTCTACAGAAGTTGATGTAATCCATATAACAGTCAACTTGGCTTTCAATGTTCGTGCTGTTCCCTTTTGCTCCTACTTTGCAGAGCAGTCCCTTAGAGACTCAGTTACCGCAGGTGTCCATTTCCTGACTGAGATGGTGGTTTCAGGTTGCTTCACTACACAGGGTTTTTGACAAGTCTCCAGAAAGACCAGGCTATGATCTGACCTGCTGAGTGGTGGTAAGACAGTAGAGGTATAGGCCTCCTTGATATTTGCATACAGCAGATCCAGTGTTTTACCTTCTCTGGTAGGACAACTGACAAACTGGGAAAATCCAGTCAGGTGCGAGGTGAGAGTCACATGGTTAAAATCTTCTCAATATTATAATGAAGTCCTGAGAATGTTGAGTTTGTATCCTGGTAACAGTCTCATGGATACTTCACATGGAACATTAGTTCCTGGTTGAATATAAACGGTTTAATATAAAGTATGGCAATGATATGACTGAACTCCATGGGAACATAATAAGGTTTGAGGACAACTGCCAAAAGTTCAGTGTCCTGACAACATGTCCTTTCCTTGACAGTAATATGACCAGGGTTACACCATCTCTTGTTTACAAATAAAGCAAGTCTTCCACCTTTAGTCTTGCCACTTGCCTCAACATGAAGTCAGGCACATCCAGGAGTCCCAAATGTTTTGATTCAACTAGGTCTTAGTAAAACACATCAGGTTACACTCATGATATGCTGACTGACCATTCTATAACTCATCAGAACAAGCATATCTACAAGCAACTAGAAGTCGACTGATTAATTGGGACAATTTTTTTTTAACAATATCTGCATCAGCTGACTGCTGAGCATATTAAGCAGATTAACAGGCAGGACATACACTGTCAGCCGACTGTTGGGGAACATGTCTGACTCTGTCCCTTGTGTCAATCAAATTACTATTCTATCAGACCTCACTAGATGAGGCCAAGAGGAGAGAAACTTTTTAAGAGTGAAAAGAAAAACTTCATGGTAGAGAACAGCAAGGCTTAAATTCTTATTTTTTTAAAGCCCTGTATATTTAGTTAGTTATATATGAAATATTAATATTAGGCAGAAAATACATATTGCCAGGGGAAAAAAAGACCCAACAAATTGGCCAAAAGTAAAAAATAAATAAATAAATAATATATATAATATAAATATAAAATAAAAACAATTGCCATCATACATCAGCTATTGCCTGCCCTGATTTTTAAAAATCAGTATCACCCATAAAAAACAGCCACGCCGGTCAACCTCTACAAGTAAAACTATACAACATTGTATTTAAAGTTATCAAGGTAAAAAATTTTTGAATAAAGTTTACAGTGCATATGCAGTGCAAACTCACACAATGTAATAGACTGCTGCAATACACTGGAAATAAACCACATAATGAAACTAAAATGAATAAAATGACAAATATTTTTAATCATTCTGTCAAACAAATGCAACATACTGACAACAGATGGCTGAATGAGATGTCATTTGTTGAGCCTGGTCACAGATTATTTTTAAAAAATATAAACAAACTGCAAAGAAGAGAATACCTGTCATCACATCTGCTGAGCTTTGTTGTGCCTTTGGCAAGAAAAATAGAGAGTGGAGGAGATTGCGTGACTATAATTCCGTTCCTGTTATGTATGAGAATAGCCTGCTCTCTTTCTCTGTCAACTCTCTCTCTCTGTCTTTGCCCTCAGGGCTCATGCTCTGGTTCACTGACACTACTGCAACCCTGGAGCAAAAAAGTCATCCACTAAAGTTCAAGAAGACAAGCATGTAGATTTGTTCTCACAAAAAAGGTTAAACAAACACACATTTGAACTAAGGCTATATGTCAGTCAAAATATCTTTCAAAAAAATAGACACCCCAAAACTATCCATCCATTATGATGATCTAAGACAAGAAAGAAGTTGCACCAAGACTGGGTGGGTTTTTAACCTTATTACCATGGAAACCATTGTTTTGCCCCATTCCTTCCTGCCTTGCATTCCTCCACACAATGTGATGAAAAGTAAATTACCTTTCAACAAAGGAGATTGGAGTGGTGTATGGAAAAGAAGAGGGTGAAAATACAGCCAGCTGAAAGATGCACAAGTGCTGAAAAACCATGCCTGCAAAGGCCTAGTGAGGCTGGAAGTGCTGTTCACTCGCTGGTCACTCTACATTCTCAGGGTTGCATGTTACCTGATATCAGGTAGACAGATTTTATCTCTGACTCCCAACAGCACCAAGCCAGACAGTGGAGCATTTAAAGAGTAAAGAAATAACAAACACCCACTAAGATTAGATGTATGCCACTCAACAAAGCCCCTAGAGCATAGATGTTCTGTTGCCACCCTGATAATCCCTTAAAAGCAAAAATCCACACAGGATGTCACATGACTGTAGCTTTAATACATGCTGTCTCACCTCACCTTTTTAACCGAGCTTTACTGCACCTATTAAAACTGCTCCTGTTCAATTCATGATTGGTGAGTGATTCGTTAGCTCACGTAATGTTGCACTCTTCAGCTGAGAGGAAGGGCATGTTGTACACCTATACTGTGTGTTCTGCAATACAAATACCCAGGTGCACATCATAAAGCCCAACCCTCGTGTCAATATTGTGCCGAGTAAATATATACTTAAGAAAAAGGGGGCATGTACTTACAGCTCTTCTAGATAGGGGAAATTCTTGAATACATATGCTGGAAGCTCAGTGATGTTGTTCATGCTTAGGTCACTGTGGAAAAAAAAAATCTGTTAGATACACAATAAAATCTAGAGTTAATTTACACATTTAAATCAGCATTTGCTAAAATTGGGTTTTGGATCTTGATGGGCAGTCATGGTCACATGCAAAGTTATATAGTATTCAAGTTGTTTCCAGCAACAGATCACTTTTGTACACTTCCTAAGAACTATTTATACTCAAAGGAATTTGAATGATGTCCCGTGTTTTTAAAATCAATTACATTTGATAATTTGACACAAGACCATTCCTGATTCAATTTATGGCTCCATTCTCAAAATGTCTCAAAGTGAAATCATCTCTGTTTGAGGGCTTATTTTATCAACTCTTCTGCAAACATACAATTGAGATAGTAACATGATAGGGTTTCCCACAGTGATTGTAAACTACATATAGAAACAACAATTAGTTGTATCACTTATCCCTTATAGCAGTTTTCTGTCTTTTGACTATGCCTCCATGATTATAACTTCAACAAAAAAAGCCTTGAAAATGCCCTTCTCTTTGGCCCCAGGGATCTTCATTTTCAAACCAACATCAAGTAAAGATAGGCATGTAGCAACATGAAAAATATGCACACAGGACTTGATTTGCTTCCCCAAAGCTAATATGAGTATATGTATTTACAGCTTCATGAGAGTAATTAAATCTATACACACACCTTATAGGCTCTGCAGTGTTTTCAAGTGGCTATGAAAACTAAGGCACTGTCACTGTCAGGAGACATAAGACTGACTTGGGTGTACTGAGGAGATAACATAAAGTGCAGCAAACTCAGCTCTGGATCCCTCTGGACATCCTGCTGAATATGAATCCACTAACCTGTAGGGTTGCACGATTCTGAGTAAAAAATAACATTTAGAAGCTTATTGTGATTTTTTTTTCTCTCACAATTTTTAACCAATGAAACATTGCTATTTTATGCATATTTTTACATTCTGATTTTTTTTTTTTTACAATGAGAAGTAGCAACATGATCTATACAGCATTGCTGTTCTTGTTCTTAATGGGTTTGTAAACGTTATCCCGTTGTAAACGGGTATCTTCCTGACCTTCAGATAAAGGCTCTTTTTGAGCCTGACTCATTTCATCAGAGTCTTTCCTTTCACTGTCAAACACGTTGGATTTGTTTTTGAGTCAGTCTTCCTGTATACCGCTCATCACGTGATATAACACATTCCTGTTATTGGTTAATGCAGCTAAGCAAAAAAAAGGGAGCGCTGGGTTTGATGCAACAGATCTCCCTGTTAACACAAACATGGTAGAATCGTCATCCTTCCTCTACAGAATTGGATCGCATAGCGGGCAGAATCAGGATCGAGACTGAAAAACAAATTGTGCAGACCTACTAACCTGCTTAAAAGAAAAAGCTCTGTAGACATCACATGTAAAGAGATGTCACATATCAAAACTGAAAAAACATCTGGGGTTCACAAATGAAGCGACCCCCTGCTCTTCTCCCTTCCTTTTCACTCTCCCACTGGTCATTTTGAATTTCACTGGCAGATCTCTGTAGGACCTGTGTGTGGGCCCCTGAATCCCTCAAGGATCATATTGCCCTTCCTCTGCAGTCCCAACTAGACACACACATGTACATGCACACACGCGCACACACACACAAACACACAGAAGATTTAAAAGGCGGGCCTCGACAGAACCGTCATCATCCCTGCCACCTATGTCCCATCTCCACTTACCTGGTTATCCAATTACCATGCAAGCTACAACCACACTTCAATCAACATCCACCCACTCCCTGTTTTTTTTTCCTACCCTGACAACATCTCCATTCGTGTTCTGCAACCACTGGTGCAGATCTACCACCACTGGTGGTCAGATGAATACATCCCTAACCACATTTTAAACCATTTGACTAAATCTTCTACAGACTGTTGACTACTCTGAACCACATGCAGAGCTGGGGAGTACAGAAGGCCTAACATGACTCTATCACACTTCCTCCCTCCCTCTGTGTTTGGCTGCTTTACTCATCCAGGTCCTGGCCTGTCCCAGTTAGGACAGATTGAAGAGGACTAAAAATGCAGCTGTGATAAATGGTGACAAGCTTAAATGCTTCTACAAACAGGTATTAGTAAATGTCTATCCCATGTGCCTTTTGGCTTCATTTTCACAGAAAGGAAGCAGAGAATCTGAGAAAAGCAGCAGACGTGTCTAGAGAAAGAAAATATACTGTAGCTGCTAAAGTGAAGTATGAACATATCCCAAAAGTCAAAATATAATTCCTTTAAAAATACAGTCTGAATACAATACTTTCATTAAGGTAGAAATAAGCCCCAGCACGCACACACACACACACACAGATGATAAAATACTGCATAGCATAATAAATTGAAATACTACCTTTAAGTGCACAATAAGAGTATGATCTTAAAACATATTCTAACTACTATAAAAAGTATCAAAATGTAAATAGTTCATGGTTACCCCCTGTGTAGAAAATGTGTTTTAAGCTGTAGTAACTAACTACTCTTTCTTCCTGAATAAAATATTCTATCCTACTTTGCTTAAATTAGATTTAAATTAAATTAATTTAAAGAGTCAACTATCAGAATAGTTTTCTATTAACGAATTGTTTTATATATGGTGTAACTGATTGAATTGGCCTGCACTGTGTGTAATTTTAAGTTTACTAATGTACACGGAAGTTAGGGAATAATGTATTAACCTTGTTTCCTTGAGCCAGTGATGTTGATTTGAAATTATGTGTTTTAATCAGACTATCTATACTGAACTAATGAGATCAACAGTACACACACTGGAAATTATACCTGTGGTTAAGACCAACTCTGTGTTTGTGAGGTTTGTGAACACAGAGGTGTGACTCTGTGAGGAAGTTTATGCATCTGGCCTACATCTCTGAAACTTCTTTCATCTTAATGAAAAAAAAAAAAAACAAAAAAAAAACACATACACACACAAACTGTTTTGCAAATTTCGTAAGTTCAAACTCAGCTTGTTTATAGCATCGCTAAGTACAGATTTACAAATTTCTAAATAACCATACAAGCATGGTCCTTCTGGCTGCCACTTAATATGTACACATCATGACTAACTTCTAGGTGTAACCTGTTGGGAAATTGTGTAAAACTATTTCTGAGAACAGGTTTCGTTATCAGAAAAAACAACAACAACAACAACAACAACAAAAAAAAAAAAAAAAAAAACAACCTAAGTTACCCAGACTACAGACCAAGCCAAACAACAGGGAACAAACTTTGGTCAAAAGCCAAAAAGGTCTGATAAAAGTAAGATCCAACATTATAGTCAAAATGCAAAGTAAAATGCCAAGTGGAAACTGCGACTACACCACGCCAAACCATACTGGAAAATTCATGGAAACTGTTCATGATAGATTTGTACTTAATTTTGATTAGTTAATTGCTCTTAGCCTTTTAATTTATGAATATTCATAAATTATCAAGTGTAGATGTAGATGAGCTGAATTCTTCCACAGGAACTCTCCTGTTGTGAAACAATCATTGTTTTGACAATATGGAAAACTACTACTTTCACTATAACCTATGAAGGCTTACAACTAATCTTATTTCATATCAAATACATGTTTTATAATGAATTATATATTATGAAATCCTCAACACTTGTATTAGCCAGTTAAACACATGGCTAGGTTGGTTTCACCAAAGTTAAATAGTAACATAATACCATAAAGAAAGCTTTCTGCTATGGTTAGTGGCAGTTAAAAAACTTGTACAATTGTGGTGGATAGAAAAGGATAGATGGATAGAACAAAAATGCAAACATTGGATAAAAGTGCCTCATAACAAAGAGACGTCCAGTGGCATTAATTAAGCCAGCCTGATACATGTTCTCATTCATGTTTATCTCAGTTAATAATGGCTATAAGGACAGTGAGGTCACTTAAGTAGTCCATCAATCACTCAGTCAGTTAGAGGGTTCCAAGTGTCTCCTCAGGTCAGAAGCAGCCCTAGAGTCTGTTTACTTTGAATTACAGCCCTATCTTTATTTCCCTCTCTCCGGTCTCTCATGATGCTATGTCTCTGTCAACTTTGGTTGCTACGGCAGCACATGTAGTAACTCATTATAGGTCAAATGTTCAATTATTTTTGCCATATTATCTGCTGTATTACTTGTCCTCAGCAAGAATGTGCAAAATACCACTTTTTAATCAAACAAAACTCAGTTACAGCTGGCAGAATCTTCTGGAGATTGGTAGAGTTTAACAATTTACCCAGTATGAATCAAACATGACTAGATAACTGCAGACATCAACATCACCACCATCAAAATGGAATCATTACTGTCCAGGAAAATCTGTGATAGCAAATTGTGTGTTTATGTCAGTAAGGAATGGTGCACAAATGCGGCTGTTTGCTGTAGATGTGCATGCACAGTATGCATACACGTTGAAACAACAATAAATGTGAACATGAAGATTGCTATTATGTTTAAGAAAAGGAATGCGCTGGTGTTAGAACAATTTTTTTAAAGCTGCAATATAATAATAATTCTAATACAGAACATACTATTAAAATATTTTCTGACAATTTATTTAATTTGTTTATCATCAAAATATTTAATTTTGAAATTCTATATCCAGTTCTAGTGGGTCCAGTATAAGTACACTTAAACCTATGGTTAAGGAAAGATCGTTTATAGTGAATATGAATGTCATAATAATCCATACATGCATCCGTACATTTATTATTATGTTATGCAGTGTTCAACATAGTGAAAAGTTTTGTTTTTCTCCTGAGCTTTTATGGTTTGCTGAATTTTCCAAATTGTAAACTGGGAGTCAGTGGCTGATTATTCCAGCAGTAAGGTTTGTGTTGGTTTTCTAGAAGCACCAAACCTTACGTTTCAGTTCATTAAGAAAAAACTTGTAGTTGAACACAAATGACTACAATCTTCTGTGGATGAGCTGAGGCTTAAGACACTTTTTTTATGTTAGAATGAATTTGAATGTCAAAACACAGTTTACAACTTATTTTCATGTTTACAGAACACTTAGATGAATTTTTCATTGTTTTTTTTTTTTGGGGGGGGGGGGGGTTGTGACATCCTTACCGATACCCTGCCCTAATTACAGCAGTTTGAACAAGCTCTAATCAAAACTGCAAAATACTGTGCACAGTGTGAATGTGTGTGGTGAATAGATAGTTCGTTTATTGCATAGTAAATATTCACTTTAAATTGTTTAAAAGTTAAACTATTATCATTACACCGCATTTATACAAGAAACACTTGGAAGTTTGGGAACAGGTATTTTATCAACGGTGGAATGTAAAATCATCAAAGCATCTAGAGCGACTGCGCTTTAAGTTCTTCATAGTCAAACTAAATAAATGTCAACTACCTGTGATCATCTTGAATTCCAGTCACACATCCTTGACAAAGATCGCATATGAAGCATATTTGCCATGTTTTAAACTAACTTTTTAGCATTTGCCCATCATCCTTTTGATTATCCCTATACCCTCTCATTAAAACTATGTGATGGGGGACAGGAAGAGGTGCATAAGTGGAGAGCAGGGTTGTGAACTCAGAGAGGGGGAGAGGGTGTTAATATTCCTTCATCCACAAGTCATCCTGTTTTGGAGCGGGAACCATTGACTGGCTCCTTTCACCTCTGCTGACCAAGAACAAAAGTATCATTCAGTTCTAAATGGATTGAGGGCACCAATGGTGAAGTTGGCAAGCTCCACCAGCAGAGTGCAAGACCCTTGACACCACCCCCAGTTTTCCCTAAGTCTCAACCTTGTCCACATTCTGAAAGGGCCCAACATAAGCAAAATGTGAGCTGTATAACCCCTCTTGCTAAAAGGCGTGTTTTTGTTACTTGCTGAGGAGCCTCCTCTCTTCTCTCATGTGCTTTTCTATGACAGGACTTGTTTCCATTACAGATACCAAAACTCAAGCCCCTGTGGGCTGTGGGTAAGAGTCCACTCCAACACTGTTATATGACGTTTTTGAAAAATGAGTGGTCTTCCATTACAATATGCTTTTTCCCCTAAAGGTACAATCCAACAGCATAGAGAAATTAATAGAATAAATAGCTTAAAATAGTCATTCATGTAATAAGCATTTTTCCTAAATTTTGGTATGGTTACCATTAACCTCTCTACCTTGAATCTGTTTTTGATATTATATTGTGAATGCATATGCACGCATACTTTTATCTTTAAAGTTCCACATAAATATTTTTTTTCCTGTTGTTGTCACCGACTCGGCTAATTTTTTCTGTCTCTTTGCCATCATGTTGATTCGAAAGACAGAATAACTGGAAACAAACTTGTATATGTATAGGTTCAGTTCAAATATTACAATGACAAAACACCCACAGTGACCTACATCAGTAAGCCACTGTGGGTCCATTAGCCCTGAGAGGAGCCCTTGCAGCTGCAATATGTCACACTAATCCATCATGATCCCTAACCCCAGTGCTTCACATACAAAAGACACAGGGAGCGGGAGAGGACAACTAAAGTTCAGGAGACCAGGAGAACAAATGAGAGCAGGATAGAGAGTGGGGCAAACAACTATTCACATAAGAGTTTGGAAGATAGCACAGTCTTGAAAACAACATATTTTCCATTTTGGCAAAAATAGGCCTGTTGAGAGGCAGTAAGGTGTATGATATCATTTCGTGCAAACGCTGTCCCATGCTGAGATGTCAGATTGCTGATAATAAATTAGAGATCTTTTTCCCAGAGGAAAAAGTATGCTGAAAGTTTCAGCTGTAAGCAGTAGGCCTAGTGTGACATGTCTTGACAGCCTGGTGTATGAATCCACCGCCCTCTGTTTACTTTACCTAACACTCTCTTAACAATTGTGATTTTAAGTGACACAATCTCAGTTCTGCTGTAGCAAGACTTTGGCCTCGTTTCTTAAAAGGTGGTAAAACAGCACAGTGGTTTCCACAAACATGAACAAACCTTTGCACTTTAAAGCAAGGGAACAGTGAATAACTGGTTCTTTTCTTGACCATATAATGCAAATCTAGTGAGTGCTTCAGGAAAATGAAGGTTATTATTTCATCTGTGTTTTAGGGAGCACAGTAACTACAAAAACCCATAGTAAATTTTAATACTGTTGCTGATGTTGTTACATGTAGCTTATAATTAACCAAGAGCCTGTGAAACAAACTTGAGGAGTTTCTTCATGAGGAAATCATCAACTGTATTTGCACCACTCCATGCAGCATTACTCACCCAAACCTTGGCCGATTTGTGACCTCACCACACTGTACATTACTCTGATTTTCCTACACAGACCATAGGAGCAAAAATGCACCAGGTTTTAGCTGTTATCCAGCAGCAGGTTGATTCTTCAAATGGTAGTTTTGCAATCACTGTAACATCTTCTGTTTGCTTGTAAGAATAAAATATTTTCCAGGGGCCAATGTCTAAACCAAATATTTTCACAGACTTCAGACTTAATGTACATTGCAGTAAAGAAGAAATACAGAGTAGAGAGTCTCGAACTGTGGAAACATTGGATTTAAACCCTGGTTTGCCCCAGTAAACAGTTAATCATTCCTGGCACAAAGCACACATCTTTAAGATCACAAAAATACCTTTGAGTACACATCTGCTCCTGAACAACAGGTAAGAAATAATAACAACACTGGGAAGTGAGTGTGGGAAGTGGAGTGATGAGGACACATGAAGGGTTTAGCCAAATCATCTTGATTGTAAAGTGAGAAAGAAACTCATGAATATGCATAGAACTGAAATGACATCTCAAATAACAGAAAATTAATCTGATAATTGCCCGATAATTTAGTCTTTAATAAAGCAAAAATGTGATTACTTTGGTTTGGTGGTCCTAGGTGTGAGGTTTTGAAGAAATTTTAAGTTTTATATCATTTGAAACTGAACTCTTTGATTCTGGACTGCTCAGTGGCGAACACAATGAATCTGTAGACATCACCTTGACTCTGAAAACTTCTGATGGGCATTTTTCATTGTTTTGACATTTTATAGCCTGGAATACATGAAGAAACTGAGTTATTCTCATTATCAAATCATCTGCTGTATTATTTTTCTCAATTAATAGTTCAGTATAAAAATGAACAAAGGGATGTAAAATGCCCACTATAATTTCCCAGAATCAAAGATGCATGCTTAAATTCATAAATACAATGACAAATATTACTAATCAAATAAACATTTTAATAATGTTTTAATGAAAAGTAGCAATCACATTTGGCAGTAACTTCTCAAATGTATAATATTATTGCTCTCTGTGACATATATCATTGTAAACTCAATACCATTTGCTTTTGGACACAACACATTTCAAACAAAACAAAACATTTGTTTGGTTTTTTTCCACAATTTGTTGACTTTGTATAGACAACCACTGATGAAAATGTTAATTGTAGCCCCAGAGCGATTGATTATTCCAAAAATAAGCCCTAGCCCTACATAGCACTGTTAGAACCAGGGCAGAAACTGTGAGCTGAATTACAGCTAATCTTGTTTTTGTTAATAATGCAACTTTTCGCTAAATTGCAAAAGTTGGCAAGTTGTAAATAGAAGTAGTTAACTTAAGTCTGTACAAATCTTGAAAGCTGTGACACATTAAATGACTCAGACTACAAGTCCTTTAACTAACCTGGAGAGCCTTCCTAACATCTTTATTACAGTGTTCCTTCTGGCCAGCCATTTGTGGAAAGTTTACCCAGTGATGTTGACTCTCCATCATTCACTTGCAGTGCAAGCGCAACAACATCCCACACATATACAGAGGCCCTTACGATGAGAGTCATGTGGCGTATAAGTGCACATACGTGTCTTAGGTAGTTGTGTTTAAACAGCGTGAATGTCGGTTAGTACTTACAGGTAGTAGGTGAAAGCACTGAGCCCAGCTGGGACGGTGGTCAGTCCTCTCCCGGAGCAGTCTGCTCCCCCATCTTCATCGCAGCTGCATGAGGGCGAACAAACGGCCGTAGTCTGCCCTTGACCGGTGGCACCAAGACGTAGGAAACACCACAAACACAAGCAAAACAAATCCACACGCATTTTCTCCTCGTCGGTTCAGGTGAAAGCGATAACTAAGGAGGGGAGAGGGGGGCTTTGTTTGTGGTTTAAGCTATTCCGGACGTCGACCTCTCATGTGGTCGGTCGGCTGAGGCATGAAGAGATGAAGCCCAACCGACGCTTTTCAAAAAATACAACGTTCGAATACTTCATACGTTCACGAGCCCGACCGAAAACACGTACGTTAACGTTTAGCTAGCGTCAAACAACACACACAGTCTTCGAGGAGAGGCGGTTTACCTTGCTGCGAAACATTTCTCAGCCCCGTGTGTGTCGTATTAGTCCATGAAAATAAAGTAGCAGCACTGGCGACAGGAGCTGTAGCCTACCTTGCGTTTCTTGCGTTTTCGTTGTCCCATTAAATAGCCCCCCCCCCTAAAAAAAAGCGAGCTGCCTGTTAACGCGTCGCTAAGAGGCTGTTCCTTTAACTAACGCTACAAATGTTCTGTTAAACATGCCGGACAATCATTTGTGCTCCTGATTTGTTTCTTTGCAGGAGATCACCGTCGGTTTTCAGCCATTCCTCACGTTCCCCTCCTCTGCTCCTGACATCAACAGCATGCGTGTAGCTCGGCAGGCACCCTACCGGACAACCTGCAGCACTGGGCCCGGCCTGTGCAACGCTGAAACCTGCACCACGACGTCAGCCTGCCAAACGCTGCTCACCCAAGTTACAGAACAGTCAGGTAAAACCACTTTCTTTTTTTTTTCTTACATTTTCATTTACAGGTCTGTAATTTTCATTTTATTTTCACATAATCATCTGATGGTTTCCTGACAAGTACCAACCATATAGTTTGACACTAATTACAGGTAAAATGAGTTATTACATAATAAACTGTAACTCTGCCCTGTATATTGTACAGTTATTGCTGTGCCAGCCCATTGTTTATTGAAAGCATAGCAGGTAGGGTAAACATACAGAACTTGTCAAAACCAAACATATAATTAAGCATAAATGAAGAATAACGTCTCCAATAATGAATCGATGAGTAAAGATATTCGCTTAGGCTTGAGTGGAGGTATTTGTTTCATTTGGAAGTCAATAAACATAACTAACTAAACTAAACAGCGGTCTCAGAACTTTGTTTATATTTTTCCTGTAGGTACAAGGCTTATTTCTTTACTATGTTTAAAGTCAAATTAGCTGTTTTGTACATTTTCTACAGGCCATGATTAGCTAACTATAGGAAACAACTAAATTTTGTTGAAATTCAGTAACAAATAAGCAACTACTGCCTTTCAGAGTTAAAAGTGTGTATATAAGTTAAAGTTTGATGATTTACTTAACAGTCAGCATTTAGCTACTCCACACTGCCTTGTCTGACTTCTAATTACATAGTGTCTTTGCTTAAAATATATTAATGCTTCAAAATGATGAATCATCATATGATAATGTATCATATTCAAATGTATTGTATCTGAGAAGTAGGAGGTAATACAACACAATAAAAGAGGTGAAAATAATAAGTGCTTCCTCATTACTTACTTTTTTCAAGTAATTAAATAGAAGTGTAAAGTTTCACAAAATTGAAGTATGTGCTTTTACTTAAATACTTTACAATAGTCATGCTACTGTTGAAAACCGGTTGTTTTCCTAACTAATCTGATGCAGTGGATAATTGACTGGGTGGATACTGGACAAAGGAGATTCACAATCTACAGTAAAGTTCAGTGGAGATCACATTAAGTATGCTCTGATAGTCCAGATCATGCCACTGGGGATGTCTAGAAATCACAAAATACTACAAAATGAAAATATGTAATAGGGTAACACTTCATAGAATAGCAATCCCTAGCAATTACTAGTGACTAAATTCAAAAGGTTTAAAAGGTGTTGTGCCTAAATTATATTAGTGCACATGCCTCTTTACAGTGTGAAGATAAAATACAAACTGGTTTAAGAAACACAGTACACTTCCTGACTCAAGGGATTACATATTTTTGTTTTACGTGTTACCAATTACATCCTTGTCTGTTTAACCCACAATAAACAGGAAAGCACAATAACGAAGAGCTATAAGATCTATAACCTTTTCAGCAGGAAGACATTAAACTGGAACAGCTCCTGCTAAACTGTTCAGTGGGCTGTAATGGGTTTAAGCTGACCCCAGATGTGTATCTGTGTGTCATAAGCTTGTTGGAAAGAAGTATCTAGCTAGACTTAACCTATTCAATGTGGAGAATCAGGTTTTCTACCAAATCTAAAGAATTCTAAGCTAACACAAATGACCAAGCATGCATGGATTACAGTTACTGCTCTTTTGTGATTTACGGTTTTCTGTTGCATTTTAATGAATATATATCCAAGTATACAGCATTTCAAACAAGAAATTAATAACCCATCCCCAATATTGGGGCAGCTACATTTTGGGGCCATTCTGCATTTTTTCTTCAGTATATATAGTAGTAGTGTTTAATTTGCTTTATGATAGTGGATTTGCCATAGGTTCCTGGAAATGTAATCAGCTCATCTTTGTTTCTTCTTGGTCCTTGGCATTAAGTGTTTTCTCTTTTGGTTCCAGTAAACTGAAGCACTTTTTAACAGTTTCTTTGTACAAAAGGTAACTTTAATTGGCAAGTGCATTACAGTAGATTAATACTTTTAAATATATTGTATTTGCAAAGACTAGTAATGTGTTTAGTAATAAAATGGGACAGGAAGCCAAAAGACAAACATATATACAGTATGGCTATCCACTTTCACTTAGATGAATATCACAATAATTTATTCTCTTCTACCCTAATTTGTACTAGTGACCTTGCTTTTCACTGCTGACTCCACATATTTTTTCTCTATAATTTTTCCACCATGAATAAGTCGTTCTTCTTAACATACCACTTACAAATTCATTCTTACAGGACCTGACACTCAGAGCATCTCCACCCAAGAAATTTTGGAATTATCAGTGGAGCATGGGGGTAAGAGCAGTCAACCATATAAGGCACAAGGTGCACTGGGTGTGGTGACTCTGTATGGTATTCTTGTAGCCAGGGGTATATGGCGCACCCGCAGCACATACAGAAACTGGGATTGGACTATGAGCAATACATTATCAGTGAGTTCACTCATTCATTTTCAAAGTACTATTTGCATGATGGCATACACATCTCTAATGTACAAAAAAGTTACCCAGATTCAGTCTCATATGAACAAATGTCTTGTGCTAGGTATAGAGATTTATATGAAAAGAGCACAAGATGATTACCACCACATAATAACATTAGTGATACAATGTTCTTACACCCATAGAGTAAATAATATTTTTACAGCAAAATACCCATCATGTTTCATTGTAACCACATACAGATTCGCAGTAGTCCTGGTACTGCTTTGTACACTGGTGTACTGCACTGCTGTAATCCAGGTGACTCTTGATTGTTTTGCTGGAGAAGTAGGAATGCATGTTTTTAAACAAAACCTTGATTCCAAATAAAGAGTAAATTATGCTAAGTAGATTCTAAGATTATTAATACATTATTACTATGAATAAAACAGTTCCATATCTACTGGCATGAATGAAAACATGCACTGAGGGGCAGTGTTTCTTAAAATAATCCCACGCCTAACTAACCTTTGTATATAGTGTTATTTTTATTATGACTATTTAGGACTGAAAGTGAAGAACAAAACATGTATTACTGCTATTCAAAAAACATTGAATGCTTTCAGCTACAAAATGGACTCCAGGGAGAATATAGGTTACATTGTAGCTCATGGGGATCCAAAAAAGCACAAACACAAAACATTGTTTAAACGTTAAAAATCTCAATCTGTCATATATTGTAAAAACCATACAGTATTATATTGAACCAAATAATTTTCAAAGTTTGTCTTGGTCTTTAAAGGCATTATGCCACTAAGCACTAACCGGTGTCCACTATTACATAATATGTTTACACAGTAGAATTTTATGTGAGTCTGTTGCACAGCACAAGCACACCAATATTAAGTTGGAAGTGAGCATAATTATTTTTATTATTTTATTTTTATGAGACTTTAACACAGTTTTGGGTGTATCTAAATTCTTATGAAGAGAAACACTACCCCACAGTGGTTAGATTTTCTCAGTGCTCCAAACTATTTTCCTTTTACACTCAATGGTCGTGAGTTAAGGCCCCCCAGGGGTACTACACTGTACTGACATAGAATTAGTGCATATGTTCCATTCAGTGAAAGGAAAATTGTATGTTATTGTAGTTCATATGACAGAAGATTAATGCAGAGTGACACCAAAACATCTTTATTGTACAGCACGTAACAAATGTCATCTCTGTTTTCAAGTACATTTGTATCCATCCTCATAAACAAAGTGAAGAAATTAAAATAGGAAAGAAAAAGAACAATCTGGAGAAGAATGAATTATTTGAACTGCACACATCCAAAATAAATTTAAACATTAAGCAGAATAAAAGTTGTTTAACAAACTAACCCCAATTGTGGAAATTATACTTACTAAAATTTTGTTTCAAGGTTCTTATACCTAATTAATTACTTGTTTGATTATATCAAATAGGGCAGCATAGTGGATGAGTGGTTAGCACTATTGCCTCACAGCAAGAAGGTCCTGGGTTCACAACCCGGACTTTCTGTGTGGAGTTTGCATGTTCTCCCTGTGCTTGTGTGGGTTTTCTCCAGGTACTCTGGTTTCCTCCCACAGTCCAAAAACATGCATGTCAGGTTGATTGGTGACTCTGAATTGCCCATAGGAGTGAGTGTGCGTGTGTGTGGTTGTTTGTCTTTGTGTGTCTATATGTGGCCCTGTGATGGACTGGTGACCTGTCCAGGTTCTACCCCTGCCTTCCACCCGAAAGAGAGCTGGGATAGGCTCCAGCAGATCCCAAATGTATGATTTTTATACTACTACTCCATTATATTATATCCATTATATTTCAGAGGTATCATGCATATTACTTTGCTACATTATTTGTTTAGTCGTTAGTTTGCAGATTTTATTTACAAAATATTCAATCATCTTCCACCCATGTATCTATTATCTATACCAATTATCCTGTACAGAGTATTTGATATTCTTATGAGATATGATATGAGGTTAAAATACCCATCAGTATGTTATCTGCAACATTTTGACATTAAAGCTGATAAAATCAATATGTTCTATTAATAATGAGTTGGATAACTATGTATAATGTGAAAGGAGTCACTCATAGTCCCAAACCCAGAGAAAAGTATCACCCTGCAATGCTAATGTTGCTCTGCATGTGTAAAGAGAAAACCATATCCCAACATTCAACTTATTACATGTACGAAGTAAAGACATGTCAGTAACATTGTTACAGCTTGTTGCTGTAAACACACCACTGACACATAACAATACATCTGTGGTATTGCAGTGATACTCTTGGTTGTTTTGCCACATTATATAGGATACTGGTGTATACTGTGTAAAATGTCAATGTCAGTTTTTGTCTTTTTCTGCTAGGCTGTTCATTTTAGCCCTGATGCTCAATAAGAAGGGCTTTAAGGAACAATTTGATGCTATAGATAGAGCAGTTATTAGAAAGTAAGGGATAGTGTGACACCAGATGACGCTATCTGTCTGTCTGTCTGTCCTTAGTGCAGTGTCAGTGGTTACAATGATCACCTTCTTCTAGAACTGCCTTGGATGTCCAATGTTCGTCATTCCCAGACTATAATAAAGCTTCTTTTGTCTGATGACCATAGCTGACACAAAAAAGGAGCATCTCAGGCAGAAGGGTCATACTGTAGAAACACAGCAGATTGTGAAGCGAACTACAATAATGAAAATAAAAGCCTTCATTGGCATTTCAAGGTAATGATGTTCAGACAGTATTATAAAAATAACCTTGGGATGTTGCTGTGTTTTTGAGCCTGCGAAAGGGGGCTTTGAGAACTTACATACTTGTAGCCATTCAAGTCTCAATGTGCCATTGTTGTTGCTTGAGTGTCATTTACACAAATTATTTCCTTCGAACTAAGAGCTACTACATTTACTATAAACCTGTGGTAATAGAATTAAATAGAATCTGGATCAGGTTGTTCTGACTCAGATAGATAAAGCTTACAGACATGGTGACCTAGACATGTTAACTATTAAGGCCTACAGCTAATATTCTTATATTAAAGTTTACTCATGGATATAATTCTTCTGCAGCAATGGAGAACAAATTGTCCTAAAGAAGCATCAAGCAAGACTTAAAGCCTAAAGCTACCATTCTCATTAAAAGTTACTCATGGATATAATGCCTAACAAGCAAATGAGGGGAAATTGTTTCAGGTTTTTAAGTCAAAGAATGGTTCTAAATACTCTTATGTATTAGTTGTTGTGTTTAGTTGTCATTTTGTGGAAAGGCTCACAGCAAAGGAACACTGTGGCACAAATTTTCTGTAAGTTAAAATGTTCTATCCCCAAATTACCATCTAAAATTTCACAGAATGCATGTCCAGTAATTGCATTCTTGCATGATCAGTCTGTGCGGCCCTATCATTCATCCTTTTTGTCCATATAAATGCTCATTGTGACACTGTCCCCTCAAGCTATATTCTAGTATCTCAGCATGTTATCATCAGTACAGTGCTCACTGTTGTTTCTCACCAGTCGGTGACATATGCCTGATATAGAGTATCTTCTCAGATGAACAAGATGTGCCTTCATTAGACCGACTACTGTAAATTTGGCATTATAAATCATGATGGACTTTACTGGCCATATCTTGACCCTAAATGTATTCTAGTTTTCCTACTGTGTGAGGGTGTACATTTTTTAAAAAGCCTAAAAAATTTCCTCAGTATGGACAAAGCGTGTTCTTCTATAATTTTATTAACAACATCCATGCATTCATATTGGATGACGGCATGCATTGAAAAGCAATCAACAGATGATGTAAAAATGTGGAATAACAACCGAGGATTAATTTATTTCAAAATTAAAAAGTGATTAATTGTTTGTTCCATAAAATGTCAGAAATTAGAGATAAATGCCCATAACAACAGTTCAAAACTCCAAATTATTCAATTTACTTCAATTATATAGGACTGAGAATACCAATAATCAAATGTGACTTGTCAGAACAAGGAGTTTTTTTTTTAAACATTTTATTTTAAAAGAGCTTAAACAATCAACAGAACAATTAATCATTTACCAAAATAATTTTACCTTACACATCTTCTTGGTTGTGATGGGTCTTGTTGTTACAGTTAAGTATGAAAAAATCTTTATAATATTAAAAAAAAAATCCAGTTGATGCTAAATCAAGTGTGGACCCTTTTAGTCACAAAGAGCAACCCAGTGTGAAGCACTGCCCAAACAGTCTCAAAACATAATAATTAAAAACCACAGAGGCAAGAGAAACATAGAAACAAATATTAGCCCATGTTCGTCCTGTAGCTCCAGGCTGTCTTTTGAAAGCATGCTGTCAGATTAATTTTCAGCCTCTCAGTCTAAAAATCCTGCTGATGGCGAGGTTTGGTTTATCCTGCCTGTTTATTGTGGAACTACATTTGCCATTGATGGAGCACCAGAAAACCATGCTGCTTTCCTTTTGTATGGCCACAAAGTCTACTGAGTGTAGATAATGAAAAGACACAGTGGTGTAATTCGAACAGAGCAGTATGAAGGGTGTGGGAAGTGAAAATCAGTTAAAAGGTTGCAAGTTTGTTACAGGCTAGAGATAATAATACTGACAAAGCAAACTACATGTTAGTCAGTTGTTTATTGTTATTGGATGGAATTAACTGGAGCAAAAGCTGTCAAAGATTGGTCAGATATACCTTCTGAAACTTAAGGTGTGAAATATTCCCTAGTTCTTCAATGGAAAATGTAGATATCTCATTAGGATTCAATAGCCTCACATAAGGATTCATAATATGCTTATTATGATGATTTTTTAAATGATCTGTTAGGCAAGATTCAAATAATACCAAAAAGGAAATTGTGAAGCTGATGGTAAAAACAAGTCTTCTTTTCTTTTGCCTTTGTTACTGACAATCAGAGGAACAGTGCCAAACCAGTAACAGATTTGTGCTGTTCCTACATCAACTAAGTTAAACAAAGCCACAAAAATAAAACATTTATTTTTGAACACATCCTGAAATCTCAATGAATCTGATCAAATGCAGTGGAAATGTAACAGAACAAGATTAAGTGTTGAAAACCATACTACTGAGATTGAGACTGTATTTAGGCACAGCAGTGTTTTGAGCTAAATGATAATATCAACATGCTCATAAGGACAATATTACAATGCTCATGCTTATTATCATTTTCATGAGCTTAATTCAGCATGTTAGTATGTTAACATTTCCTAGTTAGCACTAAACACGAAGAACAGTTTGGGGTGATGGGAATGTCATTAATTTTACGATAAACCAAAGTATTGGACAGATTAAAATTTTGACCTGTTAACAGCAAAATAGTAAAGATTCAAAGTTGAAGGAGTGAATAAAGTGAATAAATTTCATCTGGACCAAATTTCATAGTAATCCGTAGATGTTCAGGCATTGTACTTAAAATATCTCATTTCTACTTCATTAAGGAAACAATTAAGCAAAAGGCAGGGGATCACCATTGTCTTTACAATTCATCCTCTGGAAACCAAATGCACATGCAACACCTCAACACAATCCATCCAATAATAGTGATATTTCAGTCTGGACCAAAGACAACCAACTGGCATAAGTTATCCTTAGAGCAATGTATGTAGTGTGGCAAAAAAGTGTTTAACCTCTGTCCTGTCACAATTAGTGTTGTCCTGATGTCATTCTGCAATGACCCTGACATGTATTGCATAAGGCAGCTGATTCTTGTTTCTCAAATCACTCTATTTCCTTTTTTGTCCTTGTAGAGTTAACCCACTCCCTAGTGGGAGAAAACAAACGATTTTCTATTAGTTCTCAAGATTCAAATGGTGAGTGTGACTCACCGTTGGCTTATACAACACAAACCTTCATAGTTCTCTAAACTCTCCTCTCCTATCCTCTCTCCTTCTGTCACTCCTCTCAATCTATCTTTCTCTCTCCATTTTCTTCACTATCGTGAAAAGTCTCAAGGGTAGACTGAATGTCCTCTTCCATTTAGCTGCTATTTTAGTCTCCATGTCAACAAGTTATGAGTCACCACACCCTCCAAGAACGTGGACACAATCACTAAAACATGTTACTATTAATATAGCAATCAACCAATTCATTTACTGCTCACACATTACTGTGCGTCATTTAGGCCCAATTGGAACAGCTGTTCTAATGATGTGAAGATGAATAAAAGTAGCTACATGAACATTTGAACAAAGCATTGCACTGTGGGCACTTTCTTGTAAAGGAGCTGTTTAAAGATTCTGACTCCTCTGAGCCTATTTTTACATGCTGCTGTTAAAGCACTTTTAGCAAACAAAATATAGGATCGCAGACTGTATGTGTGTGTGCTTCTATCTCTGTGAGGATCATTTTGAACCTAATACTTTCAGAATAAGAATAGTTTGGGAAAACTAAGGTCCTCATTTTTTCATAGATTTTGTTTTAGGGTTAAGGTCAGAAGTAGGTTAGGGTTTGGGTAAGTGTCAGGGTTGGGGCTAGGTCCTTTCTTGTGGGGACCAGATGCTGGATCTGTCAGTACTCCAGTATTCCAACTTTTCCAGCAAGTTCTTCCATTTCTGCAGAGGATTTCTGAAGCTCTATTAGAGTGAGCATTTGGTTCTTCGTGACCTTTTCCTTGACCTAGGCCCCTATTACATCAGGGCCACACAACTCAACATCAAGCTGAAACTCTCTATGAGGCTCCATAAAACCAATGGAGGCTGCAGATTGGGGTAATAATTCTAAGTCTGCCCAAAAGAGCCACTAGTTTTGGACACCATGGGACTATCACAAAGTAAAAGTGCATTTCTGAGCTCTCAATACAGTCACACCAGAGCATCAGAGAAGATTTAAAGTAAACAAGAAGATTTCAGCACTCATTTCCATGAACTACAAACCCCAAAATGTGGCCAAGTAAGCAAAACGTGACCCAGATACCTAGGCTGAATCTTCTACAATTCAATATTAGTCAGTAATTTACAGGAAGACCACATTAACACATGTTCCATAAATAATGGTTACACAAGCATCACGGCTGTGTCCTGAGGCAATGCAGTACATATATGCAGTTTAGTTGGTGTGTTCAAAAGGAAGCATCATGCGCTGCACTTTGGCCTTCATTCATCAGTTTCAGTTGAGAACTCAGTTGAGACTGTCCACCCTTTTCTCTACCAGTTAAAAACATTAAAAATTAATAACTGTAACTAGGCAATAAGGCAGATGCTGGGAAAGTGCTACTAACATGGTAAAATACTTATTTCATTCAACAGTTACACTCTACTAACCTTTTGAATGAAAGAATAAACGCAAACAAATGATTAATAAGATCAGATCAAAAAGCTTTAAATAAAAAGGAAATATTGAAAAATTCACCTATATAGGAAAGTGAAATAATGAAAAGTTTTTTTAAAAAAAGTACAAATAAAATGATAGTAGTAGTAGTAGTAGTATGATAACAAAAAGAGAAGCAATCAAAAAAACTTGTACGGGTACATACATTTTTTAAAGTAACAGTTTTATATAATTATATGTTAATTATAGTATGTGTGTCTATCAGTGAGTTTCAACATGTCACTGCATTGTGTTGTTCTTTGCTACAGCAGTTTGTCCAATTTTGGCTTATGCTGTTTTCAGTTTGGTGTGTTTGTTTCCTTGTTTACTTAACAAAGGAGCAGTAAAATTTCTGCCTCTCAGAAACTCACCTGACTTACTACAAATGTATTTAGTGCATTTGGTGTCCTGATGTCATTCTACAATGACCCTGACATGCATTGAACATTAAAATTTTTCAGGCTGAAAAATTGTGATTATTTTACTTTTGGTTTACTTTTTCTAGTTAGGTATCACTATGTCTATTGTACCACATGGTCTTCCAGTGCTATACAAATAACTATCTTACTGTAAGACATATCAGTAATACAATGGATAGGAATATGCAGTTTAAATAGTTGTGTACAAGCTCTCCTGTCCACTGAGAGAAACCATGTATGAGTCGAACTTTATGGCTCTAAGTATAGCTGATAGTATTTCCATCCAACCACTACTGCAAAACTAATTAATAATTTCTCAGCCGATGTCTTCCATGAGAGACTTCAGAGGGTTGAATCACGTCACTGGAGCTCTCTTGCACACATATTTATGCCAGTACAGTTAAGCAAGGCTTTCCCAAAGACCTCTAGGTGTTTGTGTGTTCGATGAAATGCTGTTAATAAAAAAAAAAATACTGAAGCAACGAAATGCAGAGGGACTCAAAGGGAGAAACTGTGTATGGGCGTTGTAAATTAAGGAATGGCAAGACAAACATTTTGTTGTTTGATATTGGAGCTTAATAAATTTCACATTTATGATTAGAGAGAGCTTTACATGCTGTTACCAGTCCTATTTCATAACTGCAACTTAACCACAAGAAGGACTACGCCTCTGTTTTCTTTCTCCACAGGACTGCTGGAAGTCGCCTCTCACAGCTGATGATCATGCAACACGAATGCATACACCCACCACTCGTAGCCGATTCACTTTTACACAATGCCTTACTGCACAAGGTTATATGAAGCTCAGCATTGTTATTTCTCAGCACCAGTTTTGGATCTTATACTCACACAGCAAAAAATTAATTTGAATAGAATTTGTTAGCAAATAGTTGCTTGGTAACACATCTAGCAGTTGCAGGAGCAACATTGCCATTTAATGGCACTCATGATTTTGGCAACATATTGAAAATAAGTCAAAGTCACTTTTCTTTTATCTCTAATTTGGTCTCCACCAACTCCTGAGGGAAATATCTGCACATCTTTAGCTGTTGTTGTGTTCACTAACTTAATGATGGTTCTGGTTGACCTCTTTCACATTCAAGTAGTCCTGTGACCTATTATTAAAATAGATATATTGGTTATTGCCTCCTTAAAATGTTTGATAACTACATGGGACAGAAATTAATCAGGCCTATGAACAGCTGGTACTGTATGCGATCATGGTGATTTATGTGGATTAATGAGTGAATAAAACACTTTTTATTTCCTACAACTGAAACACTGAACCTTATAGTGGACAACTATACTGAAGAATGATCCCCATATAAGCCATTAATAAATAATTCATGACTATGTCTGCCTCTGTGGCAGAAAATATCTAGACATAATAGTTTGCACTATTGGTTCATGTTCCTTGTTTCTGTTATTGTGCAGCTCCAGCTATTTGGGTTTATATAGGTACTACTAAATAAAAAAAATTCAAGAACTAAAACAAGTGTATCAAAGCAAATATACAAAGTGGTTGACTTTATATTGAATAACTAGTGAAGAGTGCAGAAGTAAAAATCACAGCACCCAGACAACAGATGTAACAAGTTTCTCTGTCCCTAGAACAGGCATCATCAACAGGTAGGTGGTAAGCTAGATCCAGTCTGCAAATATTTTTTCTTACACAAGTTTACAGGGTATTTTAGCTCCTGGGAAAGTCACTGAAAGGGAAAAGCTCCAGTGATTTTTTTTTTCTAATCTTAAAAGTCACCTAAAGGAAATGCAAAAAAGTAACCTACAGACACCACAGACTGCATAAATTCCAGAAAATGAATGGATGGAAGGTAACCAGTAAGAATACAAAAATTACTTACATTTGATGTTTTTTTAAATAGCTTACATAGTATATATAGGGACCATATTAATGCTCTTTTTAGCGGTGTCTTATTAGCATTTTCACCTGCCTTATTAGCATTTTCACCTTCAATGAACATTCAAATAGGTTAAAGGTCAGTACGTACATTTAGTTTTTTTTTGATTGTTGTGATTGATTGCTTTTTAGGACAATCCCACTGTAAGTTAGAAGGGACAAATACATATTCCTAATTCTGTGTAAAAATATGTTCTAAGTTTGGAATATTCACAATTCTCAAACTGCAGAAGTCTCCGCTGACCTTTCCAATTGTTTTTTTTTTTTTTTTTTTTTTGTTAGAGTGAAGACATTTTATTTTGTCCCATATGACCAACATTAAATTTGCGTCAGGAAGGTGCCGTATCTCTCGACAGCCAGAACAGACAAGATTGAAAAACCCAAATTGTACAAATGAGTATGTGACTATTATTTTAAGATAGACTTGCTCACAAAATGTGAACTTATCAATTAACTAAATTCAGAAACACTGAAAATAAAAAGTAACAGATTACAGAAGTGAGTGTATGGAACAAATATCCATTACCATATTGTTTATTTTAATGTCACATGCATCCAAGTTACCTCAACTACTGTACAGTATGAGGAAACTTTACTGAGTTTCACTGCTTGAGGTCATCGTCCTGGTTAATGAACGTTGACTTCCTTGAATTAATGAGGCAAGAAGAGCTGCTAAAACACACCTGTTCAAACTTTCCTTTGTGTCCTCTGAAGAATACATCTTTGTCAGTTGCCTCCTTAAAATATAAAACTTCTGTGCTGTGCTGATCCACCTGTATTAGTATAGCCTACTGCAAAAATCTTAAGATGTCAGATTTTCTTTTAAGGAGTCTATCAAATTCTTATTTATTTAACATTACTAGGAAAAATCTAACAAGGGGTGAGATGTTTTTGTAGAATCAAGGCCTTTTCTGCCCCCTCTGTCTTGTTTCAAGATATTGACAATTGTATTCCTGGAACAAGAGCTTTACTGGGAAATGAGTGGTGGTCATGTGTTAAGCTGAAGATTTTATTGTTTTGTTAAAATACTGAAAGTTGGAATGACTTGTTCTGATGGATGTTTTCCCAGTGGTCCATTTGAATAACAGCTACATTTAGATATTAGAGCTGGAAAATAACGAACATCACTCGATCTCCTGGTAGTCAGATATTTTCCCTCACACACACTGAACATTTTCTCTCACCCACATTTCTTTTTCCTCTGTCCATCATTCAACACAACATGCACCGCCCTCTTTTTCTTTGAAAGTCAGCTCACAGGCAGTCCATGTCATGGTGGCCTTTCATAGCTAGATATTGAATACATAATTAATTAGAAAACACATATTTTCACACTGTTTTCAAATCTTTATATGTCAGTGACATTTTATCAATGAAAAATCCCTGCTCCGTTTTTGACGGTGAAGTTTCTTACAGAGCCCTGCCAGATTTCCTATGATTCATACCAGTTTACATGTCTCTGCTACATTCTGCAGTGTGAATCTCTGAATTACTCTACAACGTTTCTTCTCATAATCAGTTAACCATCAGATTATAATACGATACTAAACAGATAATTTTAACGGGTGACTGGCAGAGTAAAAAAAAAAGATGGCTCAGTTCCCAGTGAGCCAGCATGCACAATACCAGGGCCCTGAAACCAACTCATCTCCATGGTATGCAGCCGTTTTTATTATTATTTATAGGTTTATTATATGTTCTCCTGCTTTGACAAGCCCACATGTCCCTGTGAAATAAAATCCATAGAAAAGAGTAGACAGCTAATCAGACAATCGGATGTAATTTTAAAAGATTACTTAAAATAAGAAAGTAGCTTCTGAATATCAACTTTAATGCTAGAAGAGCAGTGTCTGATAAAAATGCAGACTTGCAGGTGTTACTAATTACATTAGTAATGGTTCTGTTCTGTTGAGTTGTCCCAGTAAGTGTGGGAATGAGCCAGCATGAACAATACCAGTTGGCTGAACCTGAAGCAGTTAAATATAATTCTCAGCCAGATTTTCTGGTAACTACTTGTTTAGCTGACACTACAACCCAGGCTAGTTGGGCTAGCCATGGTCCGAATAAACACAACTACAGGGGTTTACATACTTCTGTTTGTATGGTAAAGGCTGGTCACAAACCTCTGACCCTTGTGACAGGGTCAGAGGTAAAAGCAGGTTTGGGTTGTAGGTCAATCTTAAGGTATAGAATTGTTGTCGTCTGTCTTGGGGACTAGCAGATTTATGATGGTACAGCCTGATATGCACTGAAGGGCCCAGGTCAAAACACAAATTATTTTGAATACTTGGTTTCCATGGGAATTGGCATATTTAACTGTGTATTGATGGCTGTCATTTTCATTATCTACACCTGTGGAAATATAACCTTCTATAAACTTTTACAGATGAAGAATGTCTGCTAACATTTGGTGTCTCTGGTTCAATAACAGAAGCAAGAATAGCTTGAGTGTTATGAATGAAAATACCAGACAGTTTAAACTGTGGTGTGTCATACCCAAACAATGTCACTAGATGCCTCTGGCAGCAAAAACACAGTCAGCTATTAAATGGGTCCATAATTAACATTGCATTTACTGTATTGTTTGAAAATAAAGACCTCAGGCCATGGACTAAACACAGACATGGAAAGCTATTCTGTCACAATGGTATTTAGTGGGATATGGAAGGAATGCTAGAGGATGTACTATTACTTTGGCTCATCAATCTGTTTGATAGGGGGTATGGTTGCTACGTTCTGAAGGAAACCTTTTCAACAACATTTAGATTAGCCCAACCCATGCTCCAGAAATGCATCTTTGGACTGAAATATTTGGAACCATGTATAAAACAATTATGTTATTTTGCAAAGATGAATGGGAATCCCAGTGATGTTGAACATTTCAAATAAGCCAATAAATTAGTTGTTTTAAGCAGTGGCACCTCTTTTTTAATCCAGCTATTCTTACCCGAGAAACCACCAGAGAAAAACAGAAATTCTGTTTTGAAATGAAATTAAAGTTATTCCTCATTCCCTGTCTTCCTTTCTGTTTGTATTTTCTCTTTGTCGCTGCCTTCCTCCTCCCTCAGTTGTTATTCTCACCTCCAGCTCCCAAAACTGCAGCCTGGCTGACTCATCACTGGCCTTGCCATTAGGCATCTGCCAACATTCACTGATTAAATCATAAAGGAAGAGAAAAATAATGGTTATTGGACATACTGGGCCCCATACATGTGCGGGTGAAAAAGACTGCATAGCCACCATACAACAGTATATTTAAAGTATACTTGAAAAGTTACATTCTTTCATGTCTGGCCAGTATATAAAATGAGTAACAGATGTATACAGAGTGGACAGCGGAGTACAAATTATGGGAATTTGCACATGAGTTTCAGCAGTGTTGTTTTAACAGTGACCATGGAGATGAAGCTTCAGTAATCAATTTTTGGTGAGAAGACAGAACAAGTTCACAAAAACACAGCCCTAACATATTATTACCTTATAAATTAGCAAACATGCCTTATGTAGCCTTTCATACACTCCAAAAACTATCCTGCTTTAATAAAAAAAAAAAAAAAAGAAAGCTCAAATGTGTAGTACTCCGGTTGATGAACCTACAGAGAATAACTATTCGAATCTGCAGCTCCGAATGGTTTTATGTAGCTATGAACTCACCGTTCAGCCATTCAGCCTTCTACTTTACTGTTTTTGATTCAATCTTACAACTCTGATAATGTCATTCTTGGCTAAAACAGGCTGTGATTTTCTGCAAATAGAAGCTCTAATTGGTGAACATAGTGGAGTATTTAGCAGCTAAAACATGAGAGACTTTCATCAGGAGTTGGTGGAGACCAAAAACAAAGCTTCAAGAGATTAAATATTGGACTTGTATTTATTTTATGGCCAGAAAAAATAACTCCAAATGAATGATAATTTTGCTGGATGTGTAAATAAGTAATTGTTAAAATAGATAATGATGTGTTCGTGTTATGTTCTCGTTTCTGCTGCCGCTAAGTGGACAAAAAAGGCAGATACTGCACATTTAAGGTTTGGCACAAAAGTACTTTATAATAGGTGGGGTGATGATCTTCATCATGTTGACAATGAGTGTTGTATTGTTTACCTAAAGCTAAATCTTAATTGACCTTGAAAACAACACAAACTGCTGTGAAAACTATAATTGCCTTGTGGCACAGTGTCTTTCTAAACTACCACTAGGAGTCTCTAATGTTTGATTTTTTTAAACCCTGCAAATACAGCAGGAGCTGTAAGCAGCTCTATCCCTTCAGTGTGTTTTTCTGTTTTCTGTCAAGTGTCAAGTCATCTGGGAACACATCTGGCTTCTTTGTGTCTTGATTATGATTAGACCAACAAAATTGCCACTACGATACACATTTGGAACATTGATTTGACCGCCTGCTTAATTTTGAACCATTATTTCTCATGCCAAGTGTATGATCCATTGAGCCTTAGGTAGAATTTACCTTTTTCTCTATGTTTGAATAAATTCACCTCAGTCTCTCCATTTCATTATAAGGTGTGTGCAGTAAAGCAATCCTGTAGTCCAGTGAGGGTGGAGAGGAGGGTGAGTGCTGCTCTCTGTAAGAAGGCAGAGGGGATGAGTCATCAGCAGAAGTAAGATGGAAACCTCTGGTTCTCAGAAACAAACACACTCCTGCACAACTAAGGCGACCCACAAAGCTTGCTGTATCCCTTGTTGTATCTGTGAGCCTATACACACTTACCATAAATCAATTTTGTTATAATTCCTCATGGCTCCAACAACCTGATTCACTTTACTACTAAATAAAGGTGCCAACATTTCAACCCCTATAATAGCTTGAACCCAGTATTTTAAAATTTGTGAATATAACATATTTATATTAAAGTTTTCCATACATTGTCTGGATAATGATTGGCTTAAATACAGCATAATTATATTTTCTCAGTTCATTCATATGCCCAGTAGTTTTCTTACGCAGGTTTGCAAAAATATGGCTATTGATACTATTACCAGCAGAAGTTTAAGTAGGGTATATAATCACAACCACAAATGTTGATGGAATTATTTTTAAAAAACCCATTAAAGTCATTATAAGTATAAAACATTCTATTAACCTGGTTATGTTTCTATGTTTAAGCTGTCCTTTGAAATATTTTTATTTATTTTAATACATATGTCCCAAAGTTTCAGATCTAAAACCAGACTACTAAGAGTTTTCTTTATTCTCTAAGGAAAATGTGGTGGGAACATTTCCTGAATACTGTGTTTATTGATGTACGGTATGTACTGTACAGTTGCTCTAATTAAACAACATGTGTGACCACTTCTGCTCCATGAAGGGAAAGGCCTTTCAAGTAACACTCCCTGGTGTTATATTATTGCTCAGGTGGGGTCGGTGATGGCCTGCTGTGGCTATGTGTGTTTATTTGCTGTGCAGTTGTGTGTGATTTTAGCTTATGCAGAAAATCTGGTAGCAGTTTGTTTTTAATCCTGTGGTACAATGTATAATGTAGATAGCCTTAAATATTCAATAAATATGGAGATTGTTGTCATTCATTACTTTGTTGTTGTTTATTTATCGTATAAAATCTTATTTAATCAGATCTGGCAGTTTTAGTCATCATACTTCATGAAAACCCCTCTCCTCTGAAAACTGGTTCATGTACCTGTATATAGCACATTATCATTTTTCTTGTCATTTTGCCTTGTTGCAACTGATAAAATATTTAAAAAATCAATTAGGATTTTTTTTCAGTGATCACATGAGAGAAAATGTGGTGAAATGGGCTTCTAAAGAGACAGATGCACACGTTAACCATCATTTTACCAACCTATGCAAAGTGTGTTTTGACAGATACCCTGTGACTGAACATCCATGTTACAATTAAATACCGTACCTGAATAATCAAATATTCATCTGTGTGGCTTCACCCACATATAGAACAAAGTGTGAGCTACGAGAGCAAACTGTCTTTATCCTTTTTGACTCATGATACCTCCAATACAGGAGCAAAGAATATGCCATAATAGCAATAGGATACCTGACTCATTTTTGACATTTAAAGTTTACTCAAATTGGCTTGTCAGTGGCTGCATGAAAGACAAACTTTACTTTATAACCTAATCAGTACTGGAAGGAGCAGGCAATACATCTTAATCTAAAGATCTGTACACATCTTCTATCAGCTTATTCTAAAAGAAGTTGACCCAGAGCATGAGTAACTGGGCTAAAGGACACCTACATAATAATTGCATTAATAGCATTTAGTCTAACTTCAGTCAAAACTTTACTGAAATCAAAGGAGGAAAGGGACCTCATCTG
Organism: Mastacembelus armatus; assembly: GCF_900324485.2. Lineage (NCBI taxonomy): Eukaryota > Metazoa > Chordata > Actinopteri > Synbranchiformes > Mastacembelidae > Mastacembelus > Mastacembelus armatus. The sequence continues at coordinate 8,685,253 of NC_046635.1, read as the reverse complement.
TTTGTTCAAGGAGTGTAGGAAGTATAGGAATTCACAAGCTTAAACTTAAGGTTCCACATTTTTTCCATAGCTGTTCTGCATGTCTGGGGCCTCACTGGGGCCAAACTGTTACTAAGAATATGTCATATCAACACAAACATTTGATCAAACATTGTTATTCAGAGGCATACCAGTTCTCTGACAAAAGTCCTTCCACTATCTCAATGGAGTGACGTCAGTTTCTAAGCAGCCATGCAGAGATGTGGGCCAACATCACCACCACTCTGGTGAATCTCTACAAAAGTGAGCTGGTTCTTTTTGTACGTCATGTTGGAAGAATGTGTAGTATGCATGGTGTTTTGCCAAATGAATACAGTCAAAGTCATGTATATGTCATTTATCAGTGTGAGGGTGACATCATATATGATGAGGAGCTGGAGGTTTGCCCTCCAACCTTCCAGCATGATGACACACGATTAAGGTAATGTAATAAAGGTTTACTATGAGGATAGTGAGGCTGGTGAGTCATAGGTCAGAAGTGGGTGTAAGGTGAGAAGAGCGGAAAGCCTGAGGCGTTTAGGGAGATAATGAGGCCTCGTGCATCTCCCAAGTGCCCAGCATTAAGAGTTATTACTTCCTCTCCTGCTGTAGCTACAAGAACCTTGTTTCATTCACAGTCTCAGAATAAAAGACACATATGTACATACACACACACAACCTGCTAAAACTACTAAACTGCATGTCTCTCATGTTTATACCCCCAAACTAATATACCTTATACATTTAGCAAAACTTTTCATAAAGCAAAAGCTTCTCAGTCATTTGCTCAAATCCAGTCATAGTGGATTTTTCTCCTGTTAAACTGGTGTGTCAATAGGCAGCTCTCTATTGTTCTGTTTTTGCTTCACTGTTCGGTTCAGGTCACTGCTGCTACTTATTTCATATCATTTCATTAATGCCACCTTCATTTATTCATTTCATTTCATTCAGAAAAGTGTGTGATTGGTTTGACATTGCACAGCCTCATAAAAAGTATTGCTTAAAAGCTGTTTCTCCTTTCTTTCCGGTGAATCTTTGGTAATGTTTTTGGATAATTGCTCCATAAATATTTTAGTAATGTTGACTTTTTTTTTTAACCATATGAAGGACAGAATGCTGACATGCAGCTCAGGTCTGTGTTTTAGAAAGACGTGAATACAATGTAAGAGTTACAAATGCAAGATTAGCTTGAGTCATTGCGAAACAGGAACAAATGTGGATTAGGACCACGCATTTATAAATTATACTGTACCTCAGCCTGCTTGTTTGTGCATCATTGTTGACAGCTACATTTGTTCAACATGGGCAGATGGTTGGGATTTTCAGAACACTCAGAGATGGTTGTATTGTAAAATCCATGCATTGTTCATTATGTTTTAACGGAATTTTAAAAAGCTGGAGAAAATTAAGACAAGCACAAAAGGCACAGCAGAGGAATTAAGGCCAGCTTACATGAAGGATGCATGGAAATCTGTCTCAGCAGAAAAAAAAAAATTCCAGGTCTTACAGGTCAGAAATTGTTGGCCACAAAATGGGAATGTTTCGGAGATGTCGGATGAGCATCACAGTATCAGGAGGGGTGTATGCATACCTGCTTGCTTGCTTGTGAAACAAGTTATTGGAAAAACTTAACAGGACTTACTGAAACCAGTCTGGCTTACTGCTTTGTTAGAGTTAATAGTTCCTGGAGATTCACAACTGGGATGTGTCTTTGTGACCCAGCTGATGTGAGATATTTATATAAGACTCATTCAGAAATATGTTTCTCACAGCTAAAATATGTAAACTGTCATTTGCTAGCCAGGCCTGACTCCTGCTCCCACAGCAATTCATGACAAGTCTCAATATTTACATTTTTCTTTGGCATCAAAATGCAGCAGACTTAACAAAAGAAGGATGACGATAGAAAAGGGCTCTTGCTTTGTTCTTCAAAAGGAAACAGATCCTCATCCTCAAATACTGGAGCTGAAGTGCTGTCACCTGCACTCTCTCCATGGAATTTGAAGCATTTACAGGCTCTGTCTTGTAACTCTCCGAACGCTAAGACTTCTCCGTTGTTTTACAGTTTTGGAATACCTGCTCTGCCATCACTATGTCTTTTTATTGTGTTTTGTGGATTTATACTGTATTAATGTAGAGCTGCAACTTACTGTAAAATTATTTTCCTGATCAATTAGTCATTTTAATATCCCAGGCCCCAAAAGTCTTGTTTTGTCTGAACAACAGTCCAAAATCCAAAAAGAAGTAATTGTTGATTACAAAATCTAATAATGCTCTGTCATTTGAGGGTCTAATAATAAGTGAATGAACTTTATTTCTATCACTTTTCAGAAACAGAGTTACAATGTGTTTCACAGGTGGCCAGAAAGTATGGTTCCAGAAGTTATAAAAGGAATTTGTGGAAGTGGTCAAGTGAAGAGAAATAAAACAAATGTTTAAGGAATTGCACATATAAAGACAAAGAGAAATATTTTACAACAGAACAAAAGAGTAATTTTAAGGAGTATAGCTTTCTGTGAAATCCAAATCCATTTCAAAATCCACTTGTGAATCCCTTATCAAAACATTTTAGTGGTTAGTATTTGCAGAGATGAGAAATTATTTACAAAAATATGACCTGTGTGCAGTCAGTATCGCACCTAAACCATGGAGATAATACTGTGCTGAAAGTGTGTATGGCTTTCATCACATATTTAACCACTGCTCCGTGACATGCATTAACCCTGTCCAGACTGTTTCTTTTTGCTGCAAGGGAGGGGGGGGGCTGCAGCTGCAAAAGTAAAAACAACACAGTGAAAGTATTATTCATTCTACTGTACTTGAGTGTCCTCACTGTCCTTTCTTTTAGCTAGTAAACCAACAAAAATTCACAATGCCTGCGCAGGTACCATGTCTTGTCGTCTAATCTGACTTCAGGGACAGTCCTGAAAGCTGGTGCCTCCAAAAACAAGCAGAGTGATTAACCACCAAATCCCTTATTCATGCTTTTTCTCAGAAAGAAAAAGTGGTGATGTACACAAATGTTTGCCAACTTTAAATACACCCATGTCTCCTATAAATGATATTCATATACTACTGAGCTGCTTTCTCAGTTACGTTGTGTTAGCAGCCTAATTGCTGGCTGTACTATATCCAGAGGCTACATTTTTATGAATGAATGAAGTGCTGCATGTATTAACAGCAGCAGAGATGCCAGGAGGTGGATAGGGTGGATAATGGGTGAACAAAGAAAATGACCAGTGTTTACATCCACAGCCCTGTCTGTGGGCTGCAAAAACACTTTGCTAAATAATCACATTGTGTCACAAGTCACTGTAAACCTTTTCTATATTAAACCAGACCAGAGCCTTCCCCTAACACTAACCAGGTGTCGCCGATGTCTAAACATAACCATAAAGAAGTTTATTAATGCTGTAGTCAGTACAAGATATCTATATCTAAATAGATTACTTTTCTGCTTTTGTACTTTCTTGTTTTGTTTGTACTCTGTTTTCCTGCGTAATACATAGTTATATGGAGCTATTATTTTACCTTAAAGTCTTGATGATCACACTTGCTGTTGCTTCCCAGATTGAAGTGACCACAAAGGGGGGAAAAAAAGACCATGAGGGGAATTAGGTCCAAAGGATCATATCGTGCTTTAGGGGTGTATGAGGTCTCTGCAGATTTCTTGCAGAGCGTATCCTCAGAGAACAGCAGAGATGAGACATGCAGACGTTTGAGGCAATAAAGGAATATTGTTGGATTTAGAAATGTTAACTAAACTTGCTGTGGCACATTGGCATCTGAGCCCATGTCTATCACTTCTCCTTCCTGTCCTATTTTTGCACACAGGCTCTCTGTGCTGGACCTGGGACCTCTCTCTCTCTCCCCTGGTTGTTTTGGAGCTGGATTTTTGTCATCCAGGAGTCCCAGTCTCTTCTTTGTCTCTCTTTCTCTCTCTGCTTTTTGTTCATGTTGACCTTGTCTCCTTCTCCTTTTGTGTGTATCTTTCATGTTTCCTGTGAGAGTGAATACTGTGCTTGGGTTTTTGCCCCTAATGCAGAGTTTCTGTTGTCTGCCCTTTGTCCAGGTGGAGTGGCGGTCATGTGGCTTTGGGTCCTATCTGTAGGCGACACCTCCGAACTGCTTGACATCCTCCTGGATCATGTTGTCTGTATATATCTGTAATCTATGACGTTGTCCTGCTTCTACTGTTTGTTGTGTTCTGAACACACATCATCTATTACATGTGTGTGTCAATTCTGGTAGAGGGATCACTCCTCTGTTGCTCTTCCCAAGCTTTCTTTGATTTTTTCCCCCTTCCTTATCAATTAAAGGGTCTAAGAGGAAGTCATGTGCTGTACAGATCACAGACCACTGTGATTCTGATTAAATTGGCTTAAAATTACATGTAGCCTACTAAAACAGCTCACGCAATCATTTAATTTTTACATTTCATGTATATTTCCACGCACACTAATTCCAACAAAACACTATTAAATGTTTTGCATCGCATTTAAAGCCAAACCATAAAGAAAAGACTGCCTGACTTGAAATGTGAACATTTTTTTTTCCCATTCATGGATCTTATCACTGTTTAGGGGAAAAGGCAACATAGCGATGGAGATAGAGAGAGATGGATTTTTGAATCTAAACCAATGGTGAACTATTTAAAACTCAGGTTTTTATTGACCTAGTAAGCAGTTACATCAGTCAAATAGTAAATCATAATAAGAAATTACTAATTATTGTAGTGACACATCTAAGTTAATGTCATGAAAATATCACTTTAAAATTACTCTTTGAATGTGGCTTTCCATTTCTTCCCATTTGACATGAATCAAAACCTTCCCTTACCTGTAACATTGTTCAGATCAGTTTTATCCAGTCACATTTCCAGGACCAATTAGAGATTATTCATTTTATAGTATGTACTATATATGTATATCAGTACTCTAATATTTTCTTTAATCAGTCCCTTCTTAATTATTGTTCCACAGTCATTCAGCTGGTCGTTGATTTGTTTTCAGCTGAGTGGTAATAAAAAGTCAGGCTGTTAACGTGCCCTCCTACCATTCTAGACTATGACTCATATCTAAGCCTCACTGCAGAGAGTTATATGTGATGTGAATACTTATCAAGGCAACAGTCCTAAAGTTGTTTCTATACTTAAGCCTCAACGTAACATATCCATCTTTTATGAGTAAATTACCAGGACAGGAGCACCAAGTGTTGATTTTTCATGTGTGTATTAACCACTGTGCATGTTGTTGCCTCATACCATGACAACAGACAGAAAGGATGCAGATATGCTGTTTGAAAAGATTTTAAAAAGGAAATGCATACATCTTTTTTTCTGGAACGGCTGTCTGTACATCTGTATACATTTTGCTTTTATTGGTTTAGAAATTTCACAGTCTGAAAATTGTACATTTTCATAATTAGCTGTATTTTGAGATCATTAAAATAAGGCACGTCACATCTCTTTACTAAGAACAATTTGTGTACTTTTATTTTTTAGTTGTGAAAGGCCCGTTATTGAGTGTGTTTTGAGGAGGGAGGGGGACTGCTAACTGACCAACTGAAATAAATGTTGTTTGACGTCATGACTTTATTTTTAGAAGGTAATATATGGGTGTGGAAGTGCCTTTTCATGTTAGAATCAAAATACAAACACATAACAGACACACACTGATGCACACATATGCACATGGGAAGACAATGATGTGTGTGTGTGGTCAGATGAGAGCTTTTCTTCAGAAAAATAGATATTCGCACCTGCTGATGAATTGCATTTGTTTGCAAATGTACTGGTTTGTACTGAGTCAAAAGGGCCAGTTTTAGTCTCTCACCTGTAATGTAGTCACAGTAGGTGAAGGTATTAACTGGGATAATCCTGTTAACTCCTGGTTTGTCACTGATATCTCAGTTTCTGATCTCACATGAAAGAGAATTCATTTCACATGTGTGAACAGCAAGATACACTAAAATGTTTCAGGAAAAAGGTGTGGTTGGAGAGAAATGGCCATGTCAGGCAAATAGACATTTCATATTTATACAGAACCTTTCAAAACAACAGGTGCAAATACTTCACGAGAGTAGAAATATATTTAAAGATGGCTCAGATTAAAAACTGTTTTACATTTGATAGACTGTTTTTTTTAGACTAAATGTTTTTTATTGAAAATATTTTCTATTTCTTAGGCTCCAGCGGATCCCAGTGAGCCTAAGTAGGAATAAACAGGTATAGACAATAGATGGATGATGTTTTCTATTTGTCAGTGCAACATACTAAAACAAAGTACTGTTTCAAACCTCAGGTAACACATTGGAACTACACTGAAGATGCAGCCCTACAGACAAAGGACAGAATAAAATAGTAACCTAAAATATGATGACTAATGGCAAGGTGGAAGTTGGAATCATTCAAATGAAAAATTGTTTTATAGCACACCTGAGAATTTATGAAAACTTATGAAAAAAAAAACTTTTTGTGGCAAAAATTGTTTTTTTATTTATATTTTGCAATTACAGCAGAAATTCTATACTTTGTTTAAAAAAATTACAGCTACATTTATAGACAGTTTTTCTACTGGCTGTGATTGGCCATAGTTCAAAATGTGAAGGCTTGTAAACTTTTTACAACTTATTAATTAACACTGTTTTTATTTGAAAACAAGTGTAAACCTGTTTGAATATATGTGACTGTTCTAAAAAGTGTTATATGTGGATATGACACAGTCTCAGTCACCAATTTTACTACTTTTGAAAAACACTGTGCAGTGTATATAAAGCAGCCATTGGTAGATTTTTATCCACTAGCTCTTCTGCAATCATAATAATGGCACCCGACTGGAAAATTAGCACCATGAGCTCTTTAGCTCACAGAACAAACTCTTAAAAACGGCATTAGGGTAATAGATGGAAATGCAAACTCATTTACATTTTCTTTTGAGATGAGATGATTATTAATCCCCAAAGGGAAATTCAGGAAGACAGATAGACATATATGGCTGCATATCAATATCAAACTAATACAGTTGTGTGTGTTTATGTGTGTGTGTGTGTCTGTGTGTTTTATCTAATGAATTGTGTCCAAAATTGTTCTGACAGTATTGAATAATTGTTCAGATTGATTACTTATTCTCTTATTCTTAGCCTGATATTTAACTATTTTATTGAGGCAATATTTTACACTGCTGCCTTGTGTTTAAAAACCATTTTACATTTGAGTTGGGTTAAGATAAAATATTAAGAAATTACCACTTCTGACATTTTTCTTAACATTTGAGTAAACTTTACAGCTCCTACTAATACCTGGGGTGCTGTTAAGTTGATTGTACAAAAGATGGTTCATTGTAATTGGTGATGATCTATTCCAGCCTTAAGGGCGCTGGCAATATAAATGTTTTTGTGTGCATTGAAATACAAACATTTATTTTCAAGTAAACATTGTTCAACTTTTTAAATTAATCTCATGCTGCCATGAATAGCATTTAAGAAATTCCCATCATTTTATATCACAAGGTTATTTAAGTTTAAGTAATACAGTAATTGTATTTAGAACTTTTTAGAACACTAAAAATGTGTTAAAATAACTTTTCAGGTTTTCGCAATGTAGGTTTAATTTAGTTAAATCAAAAATTATGGTTTTAATTTTAAAAATTAAAAAATGAATTTAATGCTAAATATAAATGAAGGAATGTATGTACTTTAATGCAGGTACGGCAATGAAATTTCTACTGAAAATAACACAGACCTTCTCAGTCAGTAGGGGGAGAAAACACTTCATCCCACTCGCAGTATCTCAGCTCTCGGTCTTCTCTCTCTGCCTCCTGAGTTTCCCTCCCCCACCGTAGGCAACACCATGAGTCAGAGAATGGCACATTGACATGAGTGGCATGGCCAGCCTCACACAGTCAAAGATACAGCCTGGACTTTACTTCTCTCTCCAGATTTGGTGAATATATGCTTTTCTTGAGAAGCCTAAGTCATAAATCAACAAACTTTTAGAATCCATAATAGCTAAAAACAACAACAACAACAATGATTTATTATTTGCAAACACAAGGTGGAAGCTGCTACTATCCACATTCAGATCACTGGGAACTGAAGATCTGAAGGACAGGTGACAGGTGAATGATACTGGTTGTTATTCTGTCAGCCATTCCTGAAACTCAAATCAGGAACCACCTCATCACATCTCTCTGTCTCAACGTGTGTTAGGGAATAAAAGTTATAATGACAAAGCACAGCCATATTTACGATTGATTACTAATCATTTGAATACAATGAGCACATTTTAATATACAGTCTGAGAATGTAGGGCTTTTATTATAGAGGGAGTAGCACAGTTTTTAATGAGCATATGGGCCAAGTCATAGCTTAATGATAGTAAACATATTGGCAAACCATTAACTGACAATGTTTCATTTGTTTTCCCACAATATCATGAAATATAATTGGCACTCGTAGCAACTAAACCAGTGGTGCCCAACACTGGTCCTTGAGGGCCACTGCCCTGATTGTTTTTCCAAACAGAAGCTTCTGATTGGCTAAACACACCTGATCCAGGTAACCAGCAGTGGGTAGTGCAGGGATAGATGAATAACAAGCAGGGCAGAGGCTCTCGAGGAGCAGGGTTGCCCACCCCTGAACTAAAGTTTACGTTTTTTTATGGTTATGTTTAGACACTCAAACCACTTAGTTAAATTTGGAGAAACACTGTGGTCAGTTTACAAAAACATTACACATGTTACATAAACATATCCAGGCTGAAAAATCTGGATGTGAACCCCAATCACTGGAGTCACTGTCATGAACTTTAAACACCATCTTTCCACTCCATTCAATTTGACTAAAAACGCTTAAGATCAGCATATGGAGAGAGATTAGGCCGAGTGACAGGCTACTCTCCATAAAAATATCTAAAAATATTTATGAAATTATTTTGCTTTTCATGCACAAGATCGGTTTACAAAAGCTTCATAAAGATAAATGTTAAAGGACTGTGTCACTTGTAAGTGACAGTGATATGTTTTCTTTTAAATAAAACTTACTGTCAGATTCTGACCATAATAATAACATGCCCCAGATAGAGCATCCAGAAGTGTCTTGGGAGGTTAAATGGGCAAAGGCCAGGATGCAGTAACTGGCAAACACAGAGCTGAGGTCAGATTAGGGCAGGGTCAGGCCAACATGCAGGGCAAAGAAGGTCAAAAAGGGAAAACATGCTTGGCAACTAAATGAAGTCAACATTTATATTGGTTTGATGGCTGATGTTTTGTACCTGTTAGAAAAGTCTAATAAAACATGATGGAAATCTTCACAATTTTGTTCAATGAAATGTCTGTTTACTACAGTAGTCATGCTAAAAGGTCAGTGTTGCACATGTTGTTATCACATGATTTGTGTTGATACTATATGTATATACATGTAAGCAGCTTCTTTTGTTTGTTGTTGTTATTCCTGTAATGATAATAAAAAGATTAGGGTGAGATGATTGAAACCACTGTCTTGGCAATAAATATGAAACTGCTGCCAGCAGCTGGTTAGCATAGCTTTGCATAATGACTGAAAACAAAGAAACAGCTAGCTTGGCTTTATCTAAAGGTAACATAATTAAACTTACCGACACCTCACAAACTTGCAAATTAACATGTTATGCGTCATTTGTTGAATTTGTACAAGTGTTTTTGTGCAAAGTCGCTGCACTCAGGCAAATAGCACTCCAGCACATAAGCTTTGCAGTTTGTACTGTATATATTAAACAAAGTACTGTGTAAGAATTTAATTAGTTTCAGAGGGGCTGATTTTGTTACCTTTGCACAAAGCCAGTCTAGCCATTCCCTGTGTTTCCAGTCATATACATAAATACGCATATTCCCCAAAACAGCAACACCATAAGCGTAAACATTAATTCAATCATGCTTTTGGCGACCTGACGTGAAAGAGAGATACTTATTCATCTTTTGATCTGTTTTGGCCTCTACCATGTTCTCAAAATAAATTTGAAAAAAGTGTCCATCTGTCTACCTTTTGGACATATAGTATCCATCCATCCATCCATCCAGCTTATCCTTTCAGGGTCGATGTTGGGGCTGCAGCTCCACACATAAAGGCTCCAGGTTCAAATGGGTTTCAAACCCAGAACCTTTGTGCTATAAGGCAACAGTGCTAAACACTGCACTGTGATACCCTGGAAACATAGTTTAGTATATCCAACCTTTTTTGTTAACTGCCTGCCCCAGTCAAAAACATGTTTGATGAGGGCAGTGGGAGTGAAGAAAAACAATACTGTGGCAGGCCATAAAATCAAAGCAGGTTCAACTACACTGATCCCAGCAGAAAATTCTGAATGGGGTGGCACAGTACCAAGTCAGAATAAAGACCATATCAGTCAATCAGTCAATATCAATCAAATGATATCACTAAGTCACTAAGTATAAATATGTGAGTTATTGACATATTTTGTTTTAACAACAGAAGCACTTGAAAATAACATTAAGAGTAGAATATATGTAATCCAATGAATAAAAGATGTCAAATTTAATTTTTACTCGGAAGCATAAGTCAGTTTGTATCCATACTCGGGTTACATTTCTGTAAAAGAATTTATTTATCAGTAACAAAAATATTTGAAAATAACATGAGAAATACAAATGAAAGCTATAAACAGTCAGTGTCAAGTCCCAATGGCTCACAGCAAGTTTGTATTAGTTTTATCCTTATGTTGCCCTGAGCGAAGAGTTTAAGAAAGTCATCCATGCTAATAAATTGAGCCCTTTTTGATTCAATTGCCAAAACACCAAGATTGCTGAGACAATCATCAGTCATTTGGAACAAAACTAATAGTCACCTACCAACCTCTTTTCAAACTTCCACACCATCTTGTCAAACTGCAGCAGGCAGGAGGGTGACAGAGGCAGCCTGAGGTTCTGGTTACAGCTTCTGATTCGTCTTTTTAGCAGTCTGCAACCACCAACAAGCCCTCGTCATGCAGAGCCCCACCTGCTGTAGCACTGTAAAATCATGGTTTTCAACACGAAGTTACCACTTAGGAAACAAAACTCTGCCAAATTGGTGGTTTGGTGAAATTGGTGGCGCTATTGTAATTGTACAGTCACTTGATCAATTGTTCATATAAGCAATATCTAACTTAGCGCTGCTTTAAAAACATTGTTGCTAACATTGCGCCAACTGTATGCAACTGAGATGATTTAGTACCGCACTGGCTCGAGCCTTTGAGTCAGGTGTCAGGGACTCTAAAAAACATTTTCCATTGTAAACTGTATACTGTATTTTTATAATTACTGTATATGTTCCATGATGAGCATGTTTGCTGTAATGGTTGTTTGTTTGATAAGAATGAATGATAAAACTGCATTACATGAGTTCTTCTGTTGATTTTCAGCTTCATATGTTTGATGAAAACCTATACAAATGCAGTCATATCAAATATGAATGTTGTTAGAAAGAACGAGCAGCAATAATTGAAATACAAATGAGGAAGTTGGCATGTAAGCATGATAGATGGGATAAATACAATGGCTGGATGCAGTTTATAACCATTCAGAGAGCAAGGGTAGGCAAGTAGGAAAAAGTGAGTCACGATTTCTATGCCTGCCTTTGCCATATTTTGCAGAATGCATCCTAAATTTCCTAGAAGCTATAAATAGAAGAATATATAAATGGCATCATATGTACAACACATATATGTTGTGCATTTCATTGTTTCACCATTTAAAGTCACTCAAAGTGAATGTGCAATTTGTCAATTGATTCTTTTTCTCCCAGGCTATGAATAAAATGCTTTAATTATTGATGTACTGACGTCAGATGTCTGCTTGAATGTTGTATGTGGTGCAGACCTCTTTCTCCAGGCAAGCTACTTCCCCCACCCCGTTCTCAACCCAACAGCACCCTCACCGCTGCTGCCACCAACCCTCCCCCAGCAGACACCTCCACGCTCCCCCAGCTGATGCCTCTACCTGGCAGGAATGGAGCTTGAACACATATGCGGGCAGCTTGCAGACAGGCATCAACCAAGTGGAGGAAGCTTATTACAAAAATTAAGTCTGTTTTTTTGTCTCAACCCTCCTTTCTCTGCATCTACTGCAGTCCTCCCCACTAGAGGCTTATCTGCGCCACCAGAGAACTGCTACTACGCAGATCAACTGGTATCTCTAGTAAACTGCATCTCAAAAGAGCCAGGTGTGTGTAGAAATGTGCAATACTGGATTTCATAGTCCTTTCTGAAAATAACCATGTTTATTGCTCAGTTTTTCTAACAAGTCACAATCTGGCAGTCCTGGACTTTGCTGAGATTGAAATCACTGGTGTGTGTTCTCCTCTAGCAAAGCAAGCAAAAATGCATTAGGCTTTTGAGTTTTTATCAATAGAAAAAAGGGAGTTATATTGATGTTCAGCTCTGCTTTATACTATTAGATGCAGAGGCAGTAGTGAGGGGAACAACACAGGCAACTTAAAAAAAAAAAATCAGATACTGCCACTTGACAACCACTTTGGTTGATGCATTTCAGTGTAACCAGTGTCATGTCAGTTCAGATAAGGAGCCCTCTATTGTTACTAATTAGAAGTGTTGTTTTTGCTATTGTGAAAATTCGCAACAAAGATACATAGAAATGTATTAAGGCTGCAACAATCTGTTAACCTGCTTGTTTGTTTGCATGATTATTCAATAATCATTCAGTTGATAAAACTGAACCAGAGTCTAACATATCTTCAAATGTC